>NW_024609835.1:97662561-98336118 GCF_016920785.2 Ixodes scapularis | reverse complement strand
CTTCAAAGCAAATGACGGCGGAGCATTCGCTCGCGACACTTGTCTTAATGAACGCTCCCAGAACAATAGTTGGTGGTGCTTGAAAGAAACGGGAAGCGCGAATTCTATCAACGAACTTTTGTTTCCGCCAGATGACATGATTGCGCTTATAAAGTAGCTTTGGTTCTATTTTTATATTAACTTAATTATCAAGGTTTAATAAAGAAGGAAAACAAAAATTATATATGCGCAAAAAGAAAACGAGTCATCCTCGTGAGTCTAATGACTCCATAGAGTTCATATACATACTAACTCTAGATGGAAAGGTCCGCCATTTTCCCGAGCATTTTGGCTGCCGAAAGCGGCGGAGCCTGGAGACAGACCTTTGGAGTCCCACACATGGTTACCAACTGCCTTCGATTTCACGAATACAATTATCATTAGAGCATGTTTCATGAACTTTAACAATCCGCGTACTTACCGGTGGAAAGATCTTCGCGCCCCTTTCGAAGCTTTCCTTTTGCATAGCGCGCAGTTGTACGGCATCGCGTCAACGCAAAACTAAACCAGATAAGCAGCTTCGCGCACTGGTTTTGATAGGTGTTCCCCGGGGAAACGAAACCGCGTAACCACAAGATTCTTGAGATTTCGACAGAAGGGAAAGTTAATGTAGCGTAAAGAGTACATTACTTTTTATAAGCGTTAGAATAGGTGAGAATTTAGTTTAAAACGTTAATTTATTACTTTTTACATTACTGAGAGTTTCCAATCTTCGCGATTACCATTTCGACTGTCGTTATTCAGCTGGCAACATAGGTTTCTTTCTCTCGTGTTCGGTCGTGCTCTTTTGCGGTCTTTCACTCGGGACTCCAGATGTCGGTGCACAGGGTTCGCCACTCCCCCCCCCCCACACACACACACACACACCTTTACCCCCCTGAATGACTCAGCCTCACTGGTGAACAATCAATAGCTGACGACCCTCGACAAAACAAAGGCATCTTTTTTTATTAACCCGAGATTATTTTTGTTTTTTACAAAACAGTAGTTTTGTTATCAGTTGGTGATTCCCAAGACCTAGATAGGTTGCCAACTTGGTGTATTTGGTAGTATATTTGAGAATAGTGGATGTTGGTTGTTTATCTTGGGGGGCAAGGCCTAAGTAGCATGCCAGTGTTTAACTAGCACCAGAAGCTTAACGTGCCATATAAATTACAGAATGATTGTAGAACTGCGAATGCAACATCAGCTGAACACTCGAGATGCCCATTAGCAGCGGCGTAGATTTTAAATTTTCCCGGGAAAGGGGGGGGGGGGGGGGGCAGGCTGAGAATTTCTTTTCCGCGCAATTTTTTTTACACCGGCAATCATCAGTAGTTTATTCTAGGGGTGCATTTTACAGCATATGTATATCGCCATCTGTCCGTCGCTGTGTGTGTTATTTTATTTGCATTCCACTACTAGAAGCTCGTTACATGGCACGTAACTAGAGTCTCGGTAACGATCATGGTCCGAGAAGGGCTCTGCCCCCCCCCCCCCCCTACCCCGGAACTCACCAGTGCAAGCAGGAGCCCCTCCCCCCCCCTCCCCCCCTCCCCCCCCCCCCCCCCCCCCCCCCCCCCCCCCCGCAGTCTACGCATATGCCCATTAGGCTGATCAAGTGTCATGCATATCCATACTCTTATAAGCCGCTAAATTTGCGAATATGTTTGCTTTTTATAATGAACATTTCAGATATTTAGGGTCAATGTCTTCCTCTTGCAGCCACCGAGCGATGAAGACCAGTTTGTACACGGCGGTATTGGGAACCTTTCTACTCGTCGCTGTTGTTCGCGCCTTACCTACAGTGCAGAGCAAACCAGGTGGGTCATTTCATCAAATTGCCAAAGCGGATTTCATCGTGTTTTTCAAAGGTGTGTAGGCGGCGACGTACGTCACGTGTAACTCTCATTTTCATCTAATTTCAATAGATGTTAATGATCGGTTGACTCTAGTCAAGACCGATTCAAAAGAAAGTTTTAGCATATCGTTTTTAAAGTCTCGATGCTGCACCGGGAGCGCATGTTAAAGTATGGTTCAAAGTTTCAGAGCAACCTCCCGCTGCCAATCTTTTTCTAAAAGAATATAATCGACTGAAGCTTCCCAATGTTAATACGTCCATGGAAGTATCCCAAATATTCTATAAATAACGTACTTCACGTTTACATGACTTACTGGCATAATAATGGAATGTGAGATAATGGTATCAGCCTACTTAATAGACTGAGCCAGCTACGCTAGCGTAAACTATCGTTATCAGGGTAAATCCACTTCTGTTTTTTATTTAGGTCTTGTCTTTAGATATATGAGTATGAATCCCGATTGCGCGCAATCCTATGGTGTCCACCCGCCTTTTTCAAAAAGTATTCTATCCAAAGTAGTTGATATACAACTTGCCGTTATATACCCTATTGAAAAATCCACCAGCCCGGGTCTGGTGTGTTTCTGACGTTTACATCAGAGCGGAAATTCAGACACGGGTCTTGGCGTGTTCTGGTGCCCTGGTGTGTTCTAGTGTGCTGACGTGTTCTAGTATCCTGACGTGTTCTAGTGTCTTGACGTGTTCTAGTGTCTTGACGTGTTCTGATGTGATCCGGCCGACCTAGTGTATTCTGGGGTGACCTGGTCATGCATGCACAATATAATTTAGATGCAGAAAGGACTGCTGATGACAACAGCTAGCAAATTGTGCAAAAAGACTGCTAATTTTTTGCAGGTTTAGTGCTCATTCTGCCATGAAACAAAACTACAAAGAGAATGAAACTTACTATTTTATTTTTTTCCCAACATGCACCACTGGCAAACATTCTCATGCAGACTGGGCTGTCCATGACTCTTTTCTTCCATGCCACTTTTGCCAGCACATCTGGATGGCTAAGATGATGGCTTCGGCAAGTCGGTATTGCGTGATAAAACCTGCAGTGCATAAAATGAAATACACGAGCAGTTATTCATAAAAAAACCCTTAAAATAATAAAATCACAACTACAACAGTGAACAAGAGGTTATGTCGTGTCGAGCCTGATAATCAGTCAATTTACCACTCGGCCCGGCCTCCCACGTTCTATCTGATTTCGCCTACCTGTGGGCAACATAATACAGTCAAACCTGACTATATCAAACTCTCAAAAAACCGTCTACCACTTTGATATAGAGGGCAATTCTCTATAGAAGTTTTAATGAATTTGACAACGAACAAGCACGCCACATTTTGAAAAGTTGTCCACGCTCGAAGGGGCATCTGTACATCATGAGGGACGCCGACTGCAGTTATATAGTGGCCGCTTCTTCGTTTACCGGCTCACCCTCTCCCCCCACAAGACTTTTTTTTACTCCTGGGCGGCCGACACGGCTGCTCAAAAGAAAAAAAGCCAGCTTTCTCTGCAAGCTGGCTCTCCCCCAAGGATGATTCTCAAGCAGGGGGAAAGCCAGCTTGCAGAGCTAAACAGCGCTCTTGGCAGATCAGTCCATGGGGAGACGCTGCAATTTTCGTTCGATGTAATTGCATTTTTCGCTATGCATTTGTATTGCAGCTACCGGTCCATTTACAAACAGTTTAAGGGCACAAGGTAAGTCCTATACTCCCCATGCATTTGAGGCCATGTTGAGGAACAGTTTTCTTGGTGACTATTAGGAGTATTTCTGTCATGCATATATCATTTTGTTCGAAACATTGTGTTTTATCCACTGAACTAGAATTATTTGAACCAATCTAAAATAAGTATTTTTAAATATATTTTTATTCTAGTACTGAAATTTTAGTTTTTTCATCTATCAAGAACTTTATAACTCAAAAACTGCTAGGTGCACTTTTTTAATTTTAGTTCAGTATTTTTGAACATCCATGTATGTGGTAGGAATAAAAAATCAACCCTCTATAATGTCAGGTTAAGGAAAAAATGGTACCTATGTACTAAAAAACACTGTTTTGAGATAATTGAGTTTAAAGTAAAAAAACTGGTGAATAACGAATTTCTATTGGCACCAACAGCCTTAGTCATTTTTTCAATAGCCGCCAGCTTGAAAGGCATTGCTAAAGTCATATCTTCGCCTTTAGGCTTATCGCATTGCTTGCCGGGCCTCTTTTGTGACCTGCCATGTCGCTTGGTCCGTAAAGTATATTAGAGTGATGTCAACTTCCCTCAGCCACTTGATGGCTTTCCAAACAGGGTTCCATCCACAAAACTTCAAAACATTGGCTTGTGCAATGCTGCCACCATTGACTAAAGGAACAGCATTCAATGGTGCCATTTTGTCGTTATGAAAACACAAACACTTGAATGTACACACGTTACACACCTGGGAAAAACGTGCACAGCGTCTCGTGATTGTCTTGGTTGAAAAAAAGCTATGCAATAGTTTCAAAATAATTTGTTTAGATTATCTGTTACTGGACAAGCTTTTAGGTCTTGTGTTGATTTTGTTTTGTTGGAGAATTCATCGATAAACAGGGAGTGTATCCCAAAAAAAGGCGTAGTCACCTGCTACTTGCTTTCGGAAGAAGTGATTTTCAGCCCGAAATATAGCTTTCCAAAAACACTGGGACAATGGAAAATGTGCAGAAAGAGCCAAACTTTTCAAATTAAAAAAAAAACTAAAATTGATTTTTTTTTTTTTTTTCAATTTTATTTTACCATGTGCCCTTAAATTAACCGGGTTCGATATCAGGTTTGACTGCAGATCGACATCGTGGCCTCGCTCCCAGTGAGCAAAGCAAGCGCTGCACCCCAAGTGGCATTTCTCCTTCTCTGTCCACATTCACCTTGTCTGACCTCTTAGTGCCTCTCACTGTACATGTGTGCTGCACAAGGCAAAATCAACAATAGGTTCATAAAAATCTCAAATCATAGTAAATCATAACTCACACTATACAAACATTATGTCTGCCATTAAAGTTGCGACGAGTCACACGCTGCTCATCTACAGCGTATGACTCGTCGCAACTTTAATGGCAGACCAACTACACGCTGTATAAATATTCCCATAACCAAATTTATTTTTTTTTTGTTCAGAGCTAAGCACAGCAGCCACAACAGGTGCTGTGCCCTTCCAGGTTGATCAGAAATACCCACCTGGTGTGGTAGGGGCTGTTTTCTCACCACACCCTCCTAGAGGAGACGCCTGCAGGCTTGCCCTGACACACCCTTGTCGAAGAGCTCCGCAGGCTCCCACAGTGATCGGCTGACCATTCTGAGAGAGCGGCCAGGAGTGGCAGCCTTTTCCACGGCATGTGTAAATGCTGCCTCTCGCATTTTGATGCCAGGTCCAAGATGAATCTGCAGTGAATAACACTGTCAAGAAAATGCACAAAAAGTGGAGAAATACAGGCAACACAAATGGACTCTCCACTTTCGTCTGCAATCATGCTCCTGCATTGTTTCACTGAAATGCTGAACTGTAGATATATATAAAAAAATGAAATAAATTAAAGGGGCACTCTCCAGTATTCCAGGATGGCCTATTTATGTTCCTAACTCAACCTATGTGCTCTAACATCCCACAAGTCCAAAACTTACAATCATGTGTGGCCTATTTCACTATTAAAAAATGTGATCAAAGATAGCGAATGCGGTTGAACCGAATCAAGGCGAATAGGATGGAACGGCGAAAGACACTTGTCAGTCAATTGCAAGCGAGGGCCTCTTGTGCAGACGAGCAGGGCTGGTTGGCTGCTTGTCCGGACGTGAAGCTATCGCTTGTGATTGTCTGATGAGCCCCGTTCGTTCCTCACCTACATTCGGCCGGGTTCAGTGCCGCCATTTGTATGTCTGAGATTCACTATCTTTTATCACATTTTTATTAGTGAACTAAGCTGCACATGATTTAAACTTAAATATTTGGGATGCTTAGAGCACATAGAATGTGTTACGGCCATAAATAGGCCGTCTTAGAAAGCTCCCGAGCGCCCCTTTAAAGGGATACTGAAGCGAAACTTGAAATACACCTATTATGGTCAGAAATAGGTTCAATATGATCAATGATATTCATAAATCATAATCGCGCGTTTGTATTTTGAACGGATGGCTATATTTTTCACCCTGATGGGCCCGATTGGGCGCGCGCTCAAAAATCGGCCATCGGAGAGCGCGATGCGTCTTGGGATATTGGGCGCATTCGTGACGTCACTTGTGCCGGTCGGGAAAGGCTACGGCGTGAATGTTGTGGTTACGAGCGTTGCCACTTGGTGGCGCGTCGACGATCTACGACCTGTGACAACGTGGCCGTTTGAGATGTGCAAGGGCTGCACGCACGCTGCACCACGGCAAGTCGGCAACCACGGCAGCACTGACAAAACCAGCTCTGAGGCCAGATTCTCAAAGCGAATTCAGGACGAAAAAAGTGCGTACGACAAATTTCAGAGAAAACCCGCGCCCTCGAAACGAAATTGTCGTAACCTTTGCGCAGGTTACGACAGAATCCTACGACAGCTCCGAAGCTGTCTTACGCACTTTTTACGATCAAATCAACAAGGCCGACAGCGTCGCTCAGTTACTTGGTATCGGCCACCAACGGACATTTGTTTTTCTTCGTGCTCTTCTCGTGCGTCCCGACTTCAACCAGCAAGAAAAAAGGAAGGAGTACTTAAAACAGACCACGACGATCAAGAACGCAGGATCCACAAACACACGAGAAGAGCTACAACAGTCACGATTCTGCCGACCGAGCGAGCACGGCAGAATATAGTAGGCCTAGCAGCAACATCGACTCGGCGCACCGTTGCTCCGGCGGTCCTTGGCCAAGACCGTCTGTCCATGACCGGCTGGCGGGCTGGCTTGCTGAATGGAATATGCCCGCGCGACCCTTGTGGACCCTTACCGGATGAGTAGTTTGATCCCTGAACTAAATTTCAGAGGTCAATATTTTCCCCTTGTCATCTCGATCTCCTTGTTTTCCGAGACAGCGGTGACGAACGCTGTCGTCGAAAAGGGACTCTCATTGATTCTATCTCCTTGTTTTGTGTGATATAGAACTCAAATAAACGCCATACGCATTACCTTGGCAACTCGGTATGTACACTCTGTTATTAGTATGCCATTTTTATTCTGACTCGACGCTACGTCAGTGTCGAGCTATAGCAGTTCGTGGGAGCTACGCGATGTCGGTCTAACCTTTCTTTGCCGAGTGTCATGTCAGTATCGAGTTGCAATCGTAAAAGATCGGTCCAGAAGCGCTTACCGAAACGCGGTCTAACAGAGCGAATCCAGCACTTCGATCAAACGCGCGTGTCCGCTCCGAGTGTGAACAGGTATTTGGCATTTGCGTGGCTCTTGCTGACACCCTCGTAGTTCAAACATATCCTTTTTAACGTCGGCTTGTAGCTCGCGACTCGTAGCAGCTAATACCGGCCGTGCCAGAAGCATGCTCGGGCCGTGTCGTGCAAAGAGCCGCAACGAGAACGAGCTCACTGTGGCCAACTACGCTTTGGCTTTCTCCGCCAAGGCTTTGCAAACGCGTTCAGGCCTAGGCGAATTATGCCGGCACGCCGTATTGCCGCAGAACGGCGCTGCTATTTTGGCACAAGTGATGTCACGAGAACTTCCCCCCATCCACCAGATGAGAATTTGAAATCGTTTAATTATGTTTAAAATTAGTTCTCCTGTGTTTTACAGCGCAATATTTATATTTCCGAGGTGGTGCCTGTCCCTAGCCCATATTTATGCAACAAGATCGGCGCTAAAATTTCGTTTCACTACCCCTTTAAGAGAAGTAATTTCAGCTTTGGAATATGCATTAAGAAAGGAGGTCCATTATTGCTGTACACATCAAATACTAATAATGATATAAAAAAATTGTTTCATGAAAGCTTGACTTTAATGAACCATTTGACGATTTTTAAATTCAACATCGCCAAGTATGAAGGAAGTATACTGCTGTGCACTCCCATGTTTTGTACAAATATTTGCAACTCAAGCAGCCGAGCAATGTGAAAAAAAAACAAAAAAACCTTTGGCTCCACTTTATGACAAGACATGAAAAAGAAAACACGAATGAGTGTGCTATTACCAAAGCTCACTACCTTCCCTTTCTGTGTTCCGAAATAGGCATCAATGTCTCACCAGTCAGCTGCTTATCAGCTGACAAAGAGGACGTGTTTTCCAGAGCTCCTGCGAAGCTAAGCAATATTTGGTGTATTTAGTTTAGTTGCGAGTGTGTTTATGGGTACTAGAAAGCACTTTTTAAAGTAGCGATAAGATAGGCTTGCTTGTTGGATCTGCTTCATTGGTGGTGTTGCGCGGGCACACCCCATTGGGGTTGATCCTCCAGGTTTACCACCCTGCTGTAAAGCATTTTTGCTCTAACTCTGGTGGTTTTATGAGGTAGCAGAAAGCAGTTTTTAAAGTAGCGACAGGATAGTTGGGTTACAGCAGGCTTTTTAGGTAGGGTCATAAGACCAAACCACCTGTACGTTTGAAACTTTTGGCGGGCTAGTTGGTTTTGTGGACAGAGACGTTACCCAGGCTTTTTTGGTTTTGGTGCAATATTTTTCGTGGGGTTGCGCTGTGTGTCCGTAGGCAATGGTGAATATGCGGAGGAAGAAAAATGCGCAGGCTAGTGTAAAAGGGGGACCCGATGTAGAATCTGAAGAGTGTGGCCGTTGGTGCTGCATGATGGAGTTGGAGCTCAAAACTGTAACAGAAGCCGAAGAGAGCAACTTTACCTGTCGGAGTTGCGAGAAGGTAGAACTTGGTTTTGGGAGAATAGGAAGGGAATGGGCGGATACGGTTCAGGAGTCGAAGTGGGAGATACGGGTAGAGCGGGAGAAGCGGGTTCAGCTCGAGGCGCAGGTCGGAGATATGAATAAGAGGGCCGAAGCGGATGTGGTGGAGATGACCAGGGAATGGGAAAGTAAGGTAGGGAGCGTGGCGGGAGAGCTGAGACGATAACAGGAACAGAGAGCCGAGGTTGAGCGACAGGTAGGGGAGCTTAGGGGAAGAGTGGAAGGCGGAGTTGGAAGAGCATAAGAAGAAGTACGAGGAGATGGTGCAGCAACTGACAGGAGCAGTTAATAAGAAAAAGGGTGAGGTGGCAGAGAAGATGGCGAGGGGGGGGGGGGGGGGCAGACAAAGGGGGCCAGTTAAATAGTGACGAGGTGATTGACTCTGTAGGAAAGGAGCCTGCACACCTGTATAGTACTGCAGTACAGCAGGGCTTGAGAAAGGCAGCAGAACTTGAGGCACAAAAAGCACAGAGAGCTGGAGGGGGTGAAGACAGGCAGTCGGGGGTTAAGAGGGTGCTGGTGGTAAAAGACTCAAACATAACAAGGGTTAAGGAGGGGCTGCTGGACAGGGTGAAAGGGGATGGGAGGGTAACCGTATGGCTCAGTCAGGAAAGTGCATGGTAGATGCTATGGCCAAAGCGAAGGTGGAGGTGTGGAAAAACAGGGAAGGAGAGAACCTAGTGTTTGTACACGCAGGACTAAATGATGTGTTAAAGGGACGGAGCCAGAACCTCGCCAGGCAGACAGAGTTGGGGTTAACGTAAGCTGAGGGACGTCTCTGAGACTGTGCATGTGCAAATATGCACCGTCCCAGAGGTCTGGGGACAGTCTTTGCAAATAGAGAAGCGGGTGGTGGAAGCTAACCGGGTGATAAGGGGGTTGAGCCGACGATTTGAGTATGGAGTAATGAAAGTAAGCAGGGCGGTGCACGAAGCTCGCTCCGACCCTTTTACAATGGGCATCCACTACAGTGGAACCACTGGGAGCACGGTAGGCGATAGGATTGGATGCCACATCATACATTTTTTGCGGAGCCCCGGAGCCCTGAGGGCGCCGGTGTAAATGAGGGCCAAAATGTAGATACAGGGGGGAGGGTTTGGGAGGGTGAGAGGAAGCCTTGCAGGACTAGGAAAAAGAAACAGCGTTCATAAACACGCAGGAGGGCAGGAACAGAATAAAGTGGGAGGAGATTGAGGAGCGATTAGAAAGCGACAACTTTGCAGTGTATGGATTAGCAGAAACATATCTGAAGGATATGGAAGAACCACCATACATACCGGGATATCATTGGATGGGATGCAACCGGGTCAATGGGGAACACAAGGGAGGGGGATTAGGGGTGTTAGTTAAGGTTCAGGAATGGGAAAGGGAACGAGAGGGCTGCAGGGAACACATGTGGGTAAGGCAATATTGGGCGTTTGGACACAACCCTGGGTTTTGTTTATCTAAAAACAGGCGGTGATGCAGGGGAGGAAAATGCAGAACACTTGACATGTATATCAGGAGACGTTAGGGAAATTGGCACTATCAAGGAAATATTTATCATGGGGGACGTGAAGGCATATTTGGAAGACTTTGATGGACATACAGATACAACAGGGAGGATGTTAGAGGCGTTCTGCAAAGGTTAATGGGTTAATGTTAATGGGTTAACGCTCAGGTGAAATGTGATGGAAAAATAGCATGGGAAAGAAAGAACTCGCACTCGACTATTGACTACTGTTTAATGTCGCGTAAAATATACAACAGATTAGGAGGTATGTAGGTCTAAGGTCTGGGGAGCGATCATAAGAGAATCAAAATCAGATTTGGCACAATAAAACCAGAAATGCAAAATCAAAAACAAGAGGGTAGGAATAACTTAAATGTTAAACAGTTACAGAGGCGTCTAAGCAGATCGAGAACATTGTATCCAAGCAACCGGAAAGAGAATGGACATATGAAGACTAAGTGTTTTCAAAAGAAAGTTAGAGAAATATTGAATCAAACAAGGATGAAGAAAACTAAAACGCAAGCCCAAAAGGTGGTGGGATAAAGAGGTTAAGGCAGCAATATCGAGACACCAAGCGGCATCTAAAGAACACAGATGGGCAGAGAAAAAGGGGGCCACACTAGCCGAAGTAGCGACAAAATGGGAGGAATTTCAGGAAAGAAAGCAGGAGACATTAGCATTAATAGAGGCCAAAATTGGGAGAGCAGGGGTCCAGTGGATGATAGAGATAAGCCAAAAGGATAGGAATGCGGCAAAAAGATTCTGGGAACACATCAGTGCACAGGGGAAAATGACCGAGGCGTACCAGCAGGCACTAACAGCACAGGAAGGGACAAAGGTAGAAGAGGATGAGGCAGGAGAATACATTAGACATACAATCGAAGCAGTATTTTCGGAGTTAGAATCAAATCAGGTCGTAGGGAATGGTAGCGTCTACACAACACACGCAGAGGATCATAGTGAGGAAGAGGAAAGGACCACAGAGGAATGGGAAAAAAGTAGAAGGAAAGGTTCTGGCTGGCACTGAAACAGTTCCAGACGGCATATCAATGAGATTGATAAAAGTTCTAGGCAAAACAAGCAAATTGAAACTAAGGCAGGTGATTGACCAGATACTTATGGGAGGGAGGTACCCAGTCGACTGGAAATTGAGCAGGATGAGATTATTATATAAGGGCAAGGGAGAAAAAGACAGTGTCAAATCATACCGACCAATCACAGTAACTTCAGAAATATACAGATTAGCTATGCAAATTGTAAAAAGAAGAATGGAAGAATGGGCAAAGAGAAAACAGATTCTGGGGGAGCTTAAATGGTTTCAGGAAAGGTAGACGACTGGATGAAAATTTATTCATAATCACTCAGTGCATAGAGATAGCAATGACAAGTCAAAGGCCATTATGGGTAGCATTATTAAACATCAAAGGGGCATATGACAATGTGAATCAGGAAAAACCCTGGAACCAATTGAAGGGATATGGGCTAGAGGGAACCACGGTTAAGTTTCTAAAATGGGTTTATACGGAGAATAGGGGTGATTATAACAACATGGAAAGCCGAAACTACAAGACCAGCAGCAATAAAAAGATATCTCACATTGTCTCCCCTGCTCTTTATGATATACCTCAGTGAGATGGGAAAAAGTTAGAACAGTGCAACCTAGGTTTTGATCTGACTAACATGAAGGAAGGACATAAAGTAAATCAAATATTGCCACGGTTGATGTATCAGCTAACCTCTGGATAGGTATTCTTGGCACTGCTAAACTGTAATTTGTGGGACACAACTATCAGATAGCACTGATGTCACTGTCATCCGCATGTACACTTTTTCAAAGATAGTTCACCTGCTCGTCCTATGGCAAGACTTAAGTATGTTCTTTTATTTTTATTTTTAGAAGGAAAATAGGAATGAAACGAGCATAATTTTTTGGATATTTAGGATGCTTAGAGCCTGTCGAATGAGTTATCACCAAGAACAGACAATCTGAGAAACATCTTTAGTGCACCTTTAAGTCAGTACCTGTGTTTGCCTTTTTGTGTCCTTGTTTTTTCTGCCATTAGTCTGTTGTCCTGAACAAGTCAATGAAGTGAAAACAATAGACAAAATGTCTTGTAGGCCCAGATACATACCTCACCATCTTGGACAGCAAAGAGAGGTGGCCAAGAGGAGGCCACGGCCTCACCAGGTGGAGCAGCCACTGCAGCACCTAGGATAGCAAATTAAAGGTTAGAGCGACGAGTTAACATCAAAATCTTGATTTGTTTATACGCTAGGACATACTGTAGCTGTAATAAAGAAAAAGATAGCCGCACAACATATTCAAAATGACGTGCAATGCAGTATAAATAAAGCACAATACTCCTTCACAACGTCAATCTAGCCCTATGCTCAGGAGCTATGTTAGTCAAAACATTAAACCCCATTTCTTTGTTGTAGTAATAGTGGGAAGCATGCATATTCCCAAACAAAATGTATGCTACAGTTGCTAATAAGGTGAGATTTCAGCAATGCATGCCCTCAAAATGTTTCGTAATTTCACTCCACCAGTAAATCACTTTCACTTGTTTTAGGATTTTCAGACCATTAGCAAATCGCTTTAACTTGATTTATGACGATGCAAACCTGTAGAGGTAACGTCAGCTCTTTCTTGCGGTACTTTTAGTAAGGTGACACAAGGGCTGTGGTCACTACCATTAAGGTGGTATTGTTGCTTATGATGTTGCCACAGCCAGGCTGCTTTATGCACTAAATAAATGAACACTACCTTTTGAAATCACGCCTTTAAGATAGTATTTATTCATGTAAGATACTGGCAACCTTACCAACTCTCGTTATTACAACTACTCGCTTGTCAGGTAAGCAATGACTGTATCGTGCTACGCTGCATAAAGAAGTCATGAAATGATGTCTTCCTGTTCTGTCATCAACCTTTGTTGAGTTAAAAGTCTGGCTATAGTAGTATGACAGTGTTGTCCTGCCCCTAAAAAAAGCGACTTTTGATCCCTCTGCTCCTGTGTGCAAAGAGGGTGAAACACTATTTTCTTAACGGTAGAAGGGCCTGAAGCATGTGAATAACAGTACTGGGCAGAGCCTCTCCTGAACAATCAATTGACTTGCTCCACTAAATTGAGATTGTCACTACCTGCAACTACATTATCAGCAGTTCAGATTGCAAAAACATAATTAGATTTGGGCCCACCAGCACTGTCATCCTGTCAGTAAATTAATATCTGCTTTTATACAGATGAAAAACAAATTAAGATTTGCAACGTACAGTCGGAGGCGTCTTGGGCAACGACTCAGCAGAATCTCGATAATACAAATCTCTCCCCCCCATTCCACTCCACCCACTCCCCTCACTTCAAGTGACCCAAATATTAACCGGCAATGCAATTTGTCACTACGTATTGCGCCATGTAGCGGCTGCAAGATAAAAGACTGGGTAGGCCAGGACAGCCCGGATTGCAAGGACTGCAGGCGGGTGCATTTAGAAACCAAGTGTGAATGTGGCATTTTGGATCGGCGTCAGCCTTTTTGGGAACCGCTCTTCTTAAAAGTAAGTCCCGGCTTCACGTCTCCATGAACCCAGCGGGTTTCTGTAGCATCTTGCCTACTCCTATAGGAGTAGGTGAGATGCCACAGGAACCCGCTGGGGTTCGATAGGGCTCCCCCAAAAAATAAACGTCGCTACTGCTGCGTGAAAGACTGTCACAGTCACGAAGGCGACTCAAGCGTCATCAAACTATACCGCTTCCCCTCGAGATCTTCGGAAGTGACACGGCAACAGAAGTGGATCACTGCAGTGTGATGCATCAGGTAAGTAAATTCTACAGTAATTGTTGCTGTTGAAGTGAACGAAAATAGATGTGCAGGCTTGGAAAGTGGTCTGACGAACTTGTTTTGCAGACTACTCAGCAAAATAACAATTTTATACAAGTTGTTCTACGAGTCACTATATTCCGTTGCAACCTAAGAACGAAGGGCGAGGGTAAGACGGGTTCGGGAGGAGGAAGCAGACGGAACGCTGGAGAAGAGGGGAAAACCTCCTTCTCTCTTTTGGCGTTCCGCCTGCTTCCTCCTCCCCGGCCCGTCTTACCCTCGCCCTTCGTTCTTAGGTTGCAACAGACTATAGACACCACATAGGGAAATACAATAGGAACAATTGGGCCGATTGTTGCTTCGCTGTGACGTACAGAATCAGGCGATCAGGCCTTCAAGAAGCGAAAGGCCCGTCCCGGCAGTCGTAGTTGTATGTGCGCATAGCCGTTCGGCACAAGCGTGGTCGTAACCAAAACCTTCCAAACCTGCGAGTTCTCAAATAGTAAATTTTCGCAGCACATAAAGCTTTGTTTGTTTCGGCAACAAAATTTAACGCTGAATCTGGTAACAAATGTGACGGCATGCAGAAAACAGGATGCGCAAGTTTTTCTTTAGAAAAAGCTCAAGTGGAGCGTAAATATCCTTCTCAAATGTGCACCTTGTTGCCTGTCACCTTTTCACACCAGGCTTGCATATCACGGTACAGCCATTGTAACGTGCATACTGTTCTCTAGCACGCAGAGTATGTTTCTAATTACTCACATGTTCTAGCCGGGGGCGAGCGCGAGGAAACAGGAAGAGCGTGCCGCACCAGGCTGGGGCCGCGCAGGAACGATGGAGCCGTTCTGGCTGGTCTGGCTCATGGCGACTCCTGGAGCGTTCCGCCAGCGAGATTCAGATCAGGACCGGCGGAAACGGCGAGCCCTGGCCACACCGACCTAGGCCATGACGATCCCGGAGTGGTTCCGCAGCGAGACTCTGGCTCTGATAGCCCGGAACAGCTTGCCTACGCAGCGCTGGCGTGGGGAGGACGATCCGCAGGCCTGGACACGGGCAGCGACTGCGAGCTCTGAATGACGGGCGACAACCCGGCTCGGCGGGCCGCAGTGCCGGCTCTCGAAGACGGACAACTGGGAAGTATAGTAAACCGATTCGCAATCTTCTCGTTGTATTGTGTCACTCCCTGGGAGACGAGCGAAGCACATGCCGATCACGCGGCGATTATTACAGAGAGACCCCACAAGTGGTGAAGACAACTCAAACTGGTGTCCAAATGACAACTCTAGAATATGCTTGCCGGCTAGCAATGCTGGGTAACAAAGACTTTCGAACTGATAGCCGCCCGGAAATTTTTCTTCTGTAAAGCTATACATTCAGGCTCGAATCGTTCACTGAAAATAAAGCTACAAGTGTCTCAGCAGACCTAATAATGCGAAATCCCCACATGGTAATGCAGCAAGCACAAAAAGAAACAAAGAAATATCCTTAATGCTTACCTTTTCTCCCACGACCGTTTTTTCCTTCGCGCTCAGCATGCGCTCAGCAGCTCGCTGGCGGGGCAAATTGCCCAGTGTGCACAGACGCCGCCGACGATTCCTAGCACTTCTAGCAACACTAAAGTTTTCCTTTCGTTTTTATTTTTATTAACCCTTTTAGGTACTTTAAAAAATGTTTGTGTATTTTTAGGACACATTCAATATAAAAATAGTGTTTTTGGAAATCAAAGCAATACTCATGCAAAATGTTTAACGTATCTTAGGAAATACATTTTCTGGTTTCGGTTTCGCGGTCTCGACTTTTCGCCGCGAGGGGTTTCCAGATACTCCGTCGCTCCGTCGGCTGCGATGTGCATGGCGGCGCCCAGGATGCGTATCGTCCACGCCGTGCTACGCACTTCGACCTGCTGTTACAAAGGTAAGCAGTACTTTGCTCTGAAATATGCTAATTTTGAATTTTTACAAGTTCTGGATTCCATAGCGCTGACGTATTTTACCCTGAAACGTATGAAGGTCGGGGGAAAAAAAAGTACATAGTAGATATGCGAAGGCTCTTTCACATGCTCTGATTCTCGCCCGAAATCGGTGCGATTTCTAGTATATGTGCGATTAAAATCGCAGTCGCACGTCGCAGCGGCTCTGCAACTGGTTTCCACCAAGTTGGTATTTTGCCGCAGAGCCGGTGCGATCGCTTTCTCGTCAATCAGCCGTTCATTAGCCAGCTTTCATCCGCGAAAATAAATGTAGGCACATAAAAGCTTCTGATTTAATGCTTCGTTATTATAAATTTCTGGTTACATATTGCATTCCTAAAACATGTATGCTTATTAAGACGTTTTTGTTGTATTTTAGACAAAGTGAAACGCGTCGCGTCCGTGTCCGAAGCGCCAGCCGCTCCGACAGAAATCGCGCGGTTGTTGGAGCATGTGAAACCAACATTGCGATCGCACTCGCTGCGTCGGCTGTCGCACCGATTTTTTTTTTTTTTTTCGCACAGTCGCTGCATGTGAAATTGTCTTAAGAGAGGAGTCGCATAGTAGCTCTGTGATTTCTGTGGTGTTCCGTTCCGTGCTTAGATTTGGCAGTGTTTCAGTAGTTTCCTTTAGGGGCGGGCGTTCACTCTGAATTTTACATACCTGTGCACGAGGAATCGGCTTTAATTGTCGGGAGAAAGCTTCCTGTTTGGCGTGGTTTAGTACATCCCTGTTTTCTGGTAGAATTTGACGTGGTGCTCTTTTCTTTTAGGCTTCGTATTCTACTGCTGCCTGAAGGAAATTCCATCGGGATCTTTCTACCAGACACGGTGTCGCGATCGTCCCTGTGTGGTTTTGATTCCAGAAAGTGGAACAGTGTCTGATGCGGGACCTAGTGATAGTGAAGTGAGTGACAGTGACGAGGAGAACTTGCCAACGAAGGGCCTAACAACAGAACTTCCAAGCGATAACGAAACTGAAGGCAGAACGCCCGCCTGTCCACTTCTGTCAACGTCAAGAAAGAAGCAAAAGTCACCGACGCAAGTTTTTTGACTGGGGAAAAGAAGACCGGTGTTTTCTGGAGCCTGCGAAACCCATGTTTACGGCCTCTGATGATGTCAAATGCCGACTGAAATATTTTCAAGTTTTCATTGATGACAAGCTGCTGACGATTGTTGACGAGGCAAACCTGTATTCTTTCCATCAGGCTATTGCATATAGGTAAACGTTTGTTACACTGTGTCAACATGCTTATGCAAAGTACATATTATTTGAAGTGAATCGTTGCATCGCCCCTTCAATTAAGCACTTATAAAATCAAATGTGGTGTTTGAGCTCTGTACATCTTATATAATTTTACAAGAAAACATGTTTTCATTCAACACCATACATATATCCGTAATGTGTGCTCACCAGAGGCACCCTGGTGTGCATGTCAGGCCAGTTTAGTGTGCCTTGGTGTGGACATTAGACCAGTCTGGTGTGGCGTAGTGTGCACATCAAGCCATTCTGGTGTGCTGTGTTGTGCACATCAGACCAGCCTGGTGTGTTTTGATGTGCACATCAGACCACACTAGGATGATGTGATGGGCACACCAAACCAGCCTAACGTGTTCTGGTGGGGACAACAGAACACGTTAGGCTGGTCTGATGTGCGCACCAGAACACACCAGGCCGGTCTGGTGGATTTTTCAATAGGGTACCAAGAGATGCCATACCCCCGAAAGATAACCCATCCCTAATTTTGGCATAATTTACTACTTTTCCAAAAACACCGAAAGACAGCCCACTTCTAGTATTTGCAGGGCCTTGTATAATGGTGACCTCAACAAAAATATGGTGTTTGCCATGGCGGGAGATAAGCGAACATTGCCGACTAGGAAGGACATTTGTCTTTGGTTCATCGCCCCTTCCTGCGATCGCAAGTTTTGTAGGTCAAAAAATATAAAACTAGCATTTTTTCAACTTTTTTATCGCACACCAAAAGTTAGCTCACTCCTTAATTTCACCCAATTTGCTTTCGGTTTTAGGTGGGCTATCGCTTTGGAACATTACGGTAGTACAAGATTTTCCAATTATTACTATAAATATTTTAGTTGGAACTCTATAAAATATTTGATCTTGCGTGAGATTTTTTGCAGGAGTATTAACGCGTAATTAATTTGAATTAAGATGGCAAGTTAAGCATGTTGGTTACTCATCACTGGCCAATACGCCGAAAACACAGACAAAGCGAAGGGAAATCTTGACAGGACACGGCTTGACTTTCAACGCCGTGTCCCGTCCAGATGACGAAAAGGCAAACAGCGCAAAGTAAACGGGGACTAAAGGAAGTGCAAACAGGACAAACGCTGACTCTCAACTGAAATTTAATCACATGAAAACAAAGCAAAGAAAACAGCAACTCCGCCCACGTCACATGATACATTCACCACTTGTCCAAGAAAACAATCTCTTTACTACTCAAGCCCAGTGACGTCTGGCTTACGCAGTTCGCGCCTGCTTTTATAGTTGCATCCACCTCTAAAATTTCTCTATTCACTCTATCCCTTCCATTGCCAATGATAGCAGTCTTACTGAAGATAGGTTCGCACTCACGCCACATCTATGACAATGCAATGGCAGATGCTTCCCTACAGCTCCAACCACTGATCGCGACGACAAGTCATGCTTCCGCAGTCTGTGATTAACACATCTGCCCGTCTCATCGCCGTGTCGACCTGTCGTGCAAGATACCTCTCGGTTTGCATTAAGACGGGCCAGGCTCCTCCTGAGGTTGAGGCCTTGTTCGGGTGTCTTCGTCCATCTGATGGGCGTTTCAAACGCATATGCAAGATTCTGCGGTCAGAAAGCTGGAGGCAGGTGCGTTTTCTTCACGACTACCTAAGGATGTTGTGTTTCCGAGGCGGTCCTACCCCCCTGGCATACCGTCACCACTGGGAGCATCTGAGGGTTGTGGCCCAGGCTAGAGAGTTTTTGTGGCAGCGCGTTCGAACTGGGATACCCAAGAAGTCTCGTTTGCCTGGGAACAGACCTAGTGGACTGGTCGTTTTGGGAGGCGCCCAAGTTCCTGAGCATGTGGCCCGAATTCTGGAAAGAGGGTCAAAGTATAGTGTTGAGCCTAGCATTAAGGCGGATGAATTGTTGGCTGATGTACGGCGAGTGTCGGAAAAGGCAGCGTCTGAGGATAAGGACCACTGTGTTTCGGAGGGGGTTGACTGCCAACTAAAATGTGCTACAAATCGGCCTTCTGCATCTGGGGTGGGGGTCTCTACAAAGGATTGTTACCTATTTTCAAAACAACGATCTCAGTTTGCTACAGGCTGATAAGGAGGGAGGATTTGTTGTGCTACCCCGGAACCCACTGAACACTAAGGCTGACGATGCGATTAAGAAGAACTTCGAGATTACCAATCTTAAGCTAAAAAGGGTCAAATGTGCGGCAGCCAAGTTGTGCACAGAATTACAACTGTCCAAGCTGGGAAAAGAAATTGGAAAGACCACGAAAGGCAATCTTGATGTATTCTTTTCTGTTAAGACACATAAAGTGAATGCACTCCTGCGGACTATCGTTACCGAGAAGGGGGCGTGGCAGAGACAGGTCAATCGATTTCTGCAAGAGCACTTAAGTCGGTTAAAGACCTGTGATCCTTTTTTGGTGCGCAATTCGCAGAGTGTCATAGATTACCTTAGTAGTAATGCAGTCACAGATGTGGGGGGCTTTTCCATAGGTGCTCAGGATCTTTTTTATTCCATCCCTCATTGCGCTCTGTTTGTCTCGGTAAGTATATGTATTGAAAGAAATGGCGAGATTGGCTTCCAGAACGCTCGCGGTGCGTGTACTGATCGGTTTTTAGAGCTTCTCAAGTTTTATCTGGAGTCAACTTTTCTCCTATTTAACGGTATGCTTTACGTTCAGAAAAAAGAAATTTGTATCGGTTCGTCTGTGGCGCCTGTGCTTTGTGATATTTTTTTAGCCAAGTGCAATAGGCCCATTTCTGAAAAACTGGATGACGAGTGTGTTTGTAAAGTGTTTCGTTACGTGGATGACAATTTGGTTTTGTTTAATAGGTTGGAGGGCATATGTGAGGCAGATGTCGTGAGGTCTGTTTTAGAAGTTTTCACACATCATTCGGAGGGGCTCACTTTCACTCACGAACTTCAGAATGGGGCTTACCTACAATTTTAGGATTTGAGATTAGAATTCATCGCTAAACACGTTTGCTGGTCTTATCACCCAAGCTCAAAGAAGGGTCTTCTTCCATATGATTCATCGCACTCTAAGCTGGTCAAGAGAAGCATTGCCTCGTCTTGCCTACAAGCTTCACTCGAGAAGTCATGTCATCATGTGGTTAACGATAGTTTTTCCCGGCAGGTTGAGAGACTGACAGTGGCAGGTTTCCCACCTTCGGTTTTATTGAGGGTTGCGGAGGGTTTGTTAAAGAAACTGAAGGGGGAATCCCGTCCCCGGAGGGAAAGGCCAAATAAGAGACCGCTCGTAATACCGTATCTCCATAAAATTTCACACAACTTGAAAAAAGTTGCCTTGAGGTACGATGTGTCATTGGTGTTTTCCGCTCCGTGTAAGCTGGCGCAACTATGCGCGAGAGTTGTTGATAAGAAGGACAAATGCCCCGCTTGCTCGGTGAAGCATGAGAATCAATATGTTGTGTGCAAGGTGGGAGTTGTTTACACGATTCTACTAACGTGTGGGAAAGCCTACGTCGGTCAGACGGGCAGATGTGTTCATCACAGACTGCGGGAGCATGACTTGTCGTTGCGATCAGTAATGGGAGCTGTAGGTTGGCATCTTCCATTGCATTGTCGTGGATGTGGATGCGAACCTATCTTCAGTAAGACTGGTATCATTGGCAATGGAAGGGATAGAGTGAATAGAGAAATTTTAGAGGCGCATGCAATTATCAAAGCAAGCGCGAACTGCGTAAGCCAAACGTCACTGGGCTTGAGTAGTAAAGATATGGTTTTTTTGGACACGTGGTGAATGTATCATGTGACGTGGGCGGAGTTGCTGTTTCCTTTGTTTTCTTTCCATGTGATTAAATTTCAGTTGAGAGCCAGCGCTTGTCCAGTTTTCACTTCCTTTAGTCCCCGTTTACTGTGCGGTGTTTGCTTTTTCGTCAGTATGAACCAACTAACCCACATCGCCACCCTTATCCCGTCCAGATGTTTCTTCGTTTTGTCCGTGTTTTCGGCGTATCGGCGAGTCATGAGTAACCAACAAGACTGAAAATAAACGTTTCTCGTGGATAGCTCGTGCCTTCGACTAAACTCCCGCGCAGTTGCAGAGCCGTATTTAAATGCAGTGTATGGTATTCACGTCCTCATGTGGCGCCATGAC
Organism: Ixodes scapularis; assembly: GCF_016920785.2. Lineage (NCBI taxonomy): Eukaryota > Metazoa > Arthropoda > Arachnida > Ixodida > Ixodidae > Ixodes > Ixodes scapularis. The sequence goes on along the minus strand of NW_024609835.1, from coordinate 98,314,739 downwards.
ATCGCATGACACTTTGGCGTCGCGTGGCGTAGATCTTTCCGCTAAATGTGGCGGGAAAATTCTGGCGTTCGTTCACATCACGTGGCGCCGTGACGCCAAGTGACGTCGCAATGTCACGAGACTAGGATTTCCCGCTAAATTTAGCGAATAAATTTTTCCGCTAAATTTAACGAACTAGGGCGTACGTACTCAAAACACACGCGGGATCAGCGGAAAAAATCTCGCTAATAGAGGCTATCAGATGCACCGTAGAAAAAAAAGTAAATAGCTTCTGCGATGTTTGTGTCTGTTTATTTGGATGGTTCCTATTCCAAGCCTAATGACACCGAAAAGAAGATATTCTTTTTATTTCTTAAATTATAAAAAAGGCTAATTTAATCTAAAAAAATATTTAATGCACAAAAACACCTTTCCGGTCCCCACCAAGGTTTCTTCCAAATCATTGGCATCACGCCCTTTTTATAGCACCCTTCCCTGTTTTATGTTTAAACATCATGCCGGGACTTGTATAATGAGCGAAAATTTGAATATGTATGTACTATTGTTTGAGGATTGAGGCTAGCGGTGGTGGTAAGGCGTCCACGCGATTTTTCTGTTTTTCCGCTTGTGAGAGCCCCAGCCATGTACCTGCTCTGCGAGCGATAACGTTAGCGCACTACTACGCTTCTCACGCGCTCAAGGTTTTTCTGAAAATGGCTGATTTTGTGCATTTCGATGACGCTCAGCAAGTTTCTAACTAGAACCATATGTTTATTTTCAATAATTAAAAAAAAAGTTAGTGATCTTTATTATAAGCGAAGTAATTCGCAAGTATCGCACATTTTTAGACGTCCGTCACCACGAGTAATACGGTCCTGAAAAAATTATACTTTTACCTCGAATGCACTAATTTTAGGATTGGTTTAGGATTTAGGACTAATTTTATATATATATATAACACCAATCAAAGGGCAACAAAACGAACGCGCAGGCAACGCACGATGACGAGGTAGCCAAGCTCGTGCTGTCATTGGTTGAGATCGGAGAAAGGGGAGGGGTCAAAATCAAGTGGGCGCCGGGTGAACAAAAGCACGACGTGCGCGAGGAGCAGACGAACTTGCGCTGTGTATAGACCGACACGCTGTTTACAAACAAGCCCGTGTTTGCCCACACCAGGTGTGGGCACTGCGCATGCGCAGAAACCGAATTCGAGGGAACTGAAGCTTCTGCGCATGCGCAGTGCCGTCGACAGCGCCACCGCAGCTGCGTGACGTCAGGGACGCGTGTTGGTCTATAACCTCCTCTCCACGAGCCGGTTCCTGCTTTTCATCGAGAAAACCCTTCTTTCCCTCCTCCCTCTCCCGGGAGACGATGCCATGTTTGAGCGTGACCGCGCTACACCTCGTAGATAACGGGGATGTGGTGCTCAGTTATTAACGTCACATAAGGACTTGGCAACAGTATTGCGTCAGCGTTCCGAGGAGACTCTTCGTCATTTAGTGGCGACACGAGTCTCAATCGTGTCGTCATGGGGCGCCCGGAGGTGAAAGTGACAACTCGTCATTTTCCACTCTCGGCGCGCTAAAAATTGCGTCGTCTGCCGGGAGGTGCAAACAGAAATATTTGAGGGGGGTGGTGTTGGCAAAGAGGAAAGCTGAGTACAATTGTTTGCGTTACTTTCAATATAGAGGGGCTTTAGGTTCGACCGTAGCCACCATGGTGGCGTCTCGCTACTTCGTCTTCAGTTTCAATTTTTAGAGCGCAGCTCTTAGGTGCTAGTTTCAGGGGTTGAGCGGCGTCGGCGTCAGCGTCGGCGTCGGCGTCGGCGTAACCGCGAGTGTAGCATTATCGGAGGTCACATTTTCCCCGATAAATTTAGTGGGAAAAATGAACCAGCTAACTTAGCGGAAAAATGTGCGCTAAAATTTTTGCTAAATTTAGTATTAACATTTCTCCGTTAAATTAAGTGGGGAAAGTTTCGCCAAATTTACTGCTAAATTTGACGGGGAAATTTTGGGTAAATTTCCCCGCTAAATTTAATGGGGAAATCTTCGCCAAATTTAGCGAAAATTTCCCGCTAAATGGGAGGCGAAGAGGAGAGGGGGACGGGAGGGTATGGAGGGGAAAGGGCATATCCGTTCCCTCCCCTCCTCCTCCTGAAGAGCGGAGGTCTAATGTCGCTTTACAGAGAATCGTAAACGTCTTTTTTTGTTGATTTTTTCGTAAAATAAAATAAGGACGACCTTAGGAGAACGTCTCTTCTCCGGTCTCCTAGAACTTAATGAGATCGTTGTTCTCAGTGCGTAAATGAAAGCACAGATATTTGAGGCAGGGAAAGCTGCGCTTCCGAAAGAGTTTTGAAAACCTAACTACGTCACACAACTGTAAGCTGTGGCTGGCTTTGTCCTTATTCACGAATAAACTGATCTGAAGCTTTTAGTAAGAGGAGGAAATTTCTCAAGGTCGCAGGCTCTATAAAAATACAAAATGAAATGCCTTATATCACCCTTGAAGTTTTTAAAAAGTTACTTCGCGTTAAACAATCTAATTTCTTTTTCGAACAGGGTCGACCAATGTTATAAAAAAAAGAAGAAGAAAGAAAAAAAACGGGCGAAAATACACGCGCTTTTTCTACAACTGTAAGGAAAATTCCTGAATTCGCTAGTACTGCAGATATTCGAGTAGAGGGCAAAAGAAGCGTCGCGTGCGATTGTTCGCTATTAAAGCTTTCTGTTTTGCGACGAATTACGCGCCAAAACACAAAGAAAAGTGAAACTCCGAGTCGTGGTATCACTTTCGCGCAGTTGACACTGCTACCCCCCGAGGACACTGTCGGAAAAAGAATGCGTAAACGTAGTTGTGACAAATGGTACTTGATTGTGTCCATGTTGTTTGCGTGCTTATCTCGCATTCCTTTTTATTTTTTGTCCGCATCAAAGAAGACGACAGGAGACCTCGTTTGGAAGACAAATTAGTCGCATCTGCATGCCATTTAACGGATCTTCTTTTCTGGAAGCAGCTCCTGCTCTGGCTGCCCCTGCATCCCAACTCGCTTCAGCAATGCCGCTAATGAAAGCGAGGACAGAATGGGGACACGCGCCTGCAGAATCCGCCCTGTTGTTTCACGCAGCGGCTGCGCGATAAAAGGCCATCCACTGTTTCTTTAGTTGGCTGCGGTTTTATAAATTAGAAGCCTACGCTATCAATGTGCATTCACAGATATGCGAAAAGTTCTGGTTTCTTTAGGAATCCAGGCAAAAACCGTGGTCCAGACAGTACTAAAACGCAAGCACATTGCTATAGAGCGGGCAAAAAGTTTGACGACAAGATCAAATGAATGGCAGATGTTAATGATTGCCAAAGGATAGAAGATATACTCATATATCAGCAGGATTTTCTACAGTAGATAGTTCCTTATCCTTATCGCTTTACGCTCCCCGCTTCCCCCCCCCCCCCCCCTATATATTTTGAAATGTGCATAAACATTTAGTTCTATACAAAATGTGGCGCGTACTACCCGGGCCGTAATGAGTTAACCACAACGATTTTTTACTTGTCATGCTCCGTGTACCGTGATAACCAAATACTACATTTCTAAAATAAAAATAAATAAATGCCCGCATATCGCCGCCTTACGCGCCATACTGTGGTGTGTAATTCAACAAAAACATGAATACAAAAAAAAAAAAAAACATTTATAGGCTTTATCAAAATGAATCTCGGTTCTTAATTGGCTGAGACGGCAAAATCCAGACTAACGTTTTTGCCTTTAGCTCATGCATATTTAGGAGGGGACCGACGTGACAAATGATGTGGGAAAGAGCTTTCTAGCAGGAAAAATAACGACCGGTTTTCATGGGACCGTACTTTATCATTTTATTGAAAATAACAGCATGACCATATCGAATGAAGCGAAATTTCAGGAAGGCGTATGAAATATATACATTAGGGAATATGAGATTCTTTGACATTCAATTGAAAAAAATTATAATCTTCGCGCACACCTTGTATATTCATTTACTCTTAGAACAATGCCAGTATTTCGGCGTATAAGCGCTTTGTGATCTTTTTGCGAAAATGTATTTTTATGCATAATATATAACGCAGCACGGCGACTATATTGAAAATGTAGCGATTGCAAAAAGAAAAAAGGATTTTAATTAATATGAAATTAGGTAAGCATTTCTTAATTCTAAGTAAAAGTCGACCACAAATCCTTTCAAATAGCATTGCGGTATCTGTTATGCTTAGCGTGCTATTGGCAATTGGGCCCTGCCACATAATATTACGTACAGAATAAGTTTTCCTAAATAATTAAAACACAGCAAGATTTAGATTTAAGCTATTGAGATAGTATACCTGGTTGAAATATTTAAATGCTTCTTTAGCCGTTAACAGTAAAAAAATACTATGTAACAATCAGTGTGTCGAACCGAAAAAAATACGGGTTTGGTTCCGGTTCAGGTTCAGGTAAATTTATTTTGTTCCGGTTCAGTTCCGGTTCGATTAATTCGATCCGCGAACCGGTTCGCGAACCGGTTCGGAAATTATGAATGACAAATTGCAACATCAAAATAAATTACAAATAAAACATCTGAAATCAGCACATACGAAACGGGATACATCGTAGTGTAAGGCTCAGGGATTTCTACCAGGAATGGTTTCTTTATGTGCACTCAAAGGTTACCTCACCGACGTTTACGCATTCGGACTTCATCTAATTGGGTCCGACGCAGTAGCTGTAAAATCCGCGACCTCCTTACAAACCCACTTACAAGTAGAACTCGCTAACTATCCCGCCACCTCGGCGTGTAAGCAATTGAAGGAACAGTGGGGAGAAAATACAGCTTTCTTTATTTGAACTAGCCTTCGGTAACTCAAATTAGACCTTTAAAGAAGTTTTCATTAAACAAGATACGGAATATGAAAACACTTCAGCGAACGCAACGCCAGAAGGGAGTAATAGGATAAATATTCAAATAGACGAGTTCGCTGTCTCACAAATATGTTAGCTTCTAAGTGCCTATACGAAACCGGATGCATTATTATCAAACTCCACAGCCTTTTCTTTTCTCATTCTGATGGAAGCAAGCTTCAAGAACTCGCGCGTTCTAGAAACGTGTTATGAAATGAGCACACAGCAGCATTTAGGATTTACGAGATTGTAGAAAAATGAAATCCCGTGACGCGATTTTTTTTTTTTTTTGCACAGCCTTCCAATTTTTTTTCTTCCGTGCAAGCCGCGACCAGCGCAATACTGGTTCCTATGTCAAGATTCATAGATGTAGCGTTTATATTCCTAAGACTGAGTGGAGAAGAAAAATATGTAAGCGAGGTGTGTCAGTTGACGGCACTTAAAAAACAAATGGCATTGATAGCACATTCAGTGTCAACAGCGCGTGGCCGAACCGTTTTGACATGAGCCGGTAACCGTTATTTTTTTTCCGGTTCAGTTCCAGTTCGGGTTCATCGCGATAACAATATAACGGTTCGGGTTCAGTTCCGGAAAAAATACCGGTTCGGTTCCGGTTTTCGGTTCGGTTCGGTTCCGGTTCGACACCCTGGTAACAATAAAAGGTGGCACATGAAAAAAGGGGAAAAGAATAAGGGGGAAGATGCAGGCGAGCTGGTGAACATTCAACACATGGAACACCCGAGAGTAGGTACAAAAAGTGAACAACACACAAACGGGAACAAGATGTGGACAACAAACATTCGAAGCACACACAGACTTGCCGGTGTTGTCCACTCTTTGTTCCTAGTCTCAAGTGCCCAAGATGTTAACAACTTTAATTTGTGTGGGTCATAAGCTATAGAGAGTAATATCATATACAGGGTCGCGAAATCGAATCTCCGTGTTCGTGTTAGAAAAACGTAGAACATAATATGAGCAACAAGTAATAAAAAAAAAGAACTTATAGCATGACTATTTTATATTCAAGAATAGAAGCCACAAAAATTAAATGACATCAACGAACCATTTTACATTTCTACTGAAGTCCTGGAGTGACGACACCGGCAGGCAAACAGTGAGAATATTGAAATTACTTCATATTTGCGGTGTAAACTGGCAAAATAAAACTGAAAAAAAAAAATAAAAGACGCAACCTATAGAGGCTCCAGACGTTGCCTTCATGTATTCGAGGGGCGCTGACTGAGGTGACACAACCGCTGATTGCCACGGCCATGATGGCTACGGCACGTGCCGCTGAGCTTAGAATGAAAGCAATTTAAAGGCAGTGCGTTGCGACATAGACCGCAGTCGTCGCTTCAAGTCAAGTGGGGATCAGGTGTACATTCTGTTGGTTGCTATCCGTGGCGTCAAGTACGCTACGCCCTAGCTCTCGCAAGGAAACTAAGTCAGGGAACGCTCTGTGGGCAACGAAGAAGGCCTACACTCTTTCCAGCGAGAAGAGTGATCACATTACGTAGTAAGGCTACGAGTGAGGTAATGGTAATCAGCATGGAGAAAAATCCTTGATTTTTCTCCACGCTTTTTTGAAGAGACTGTTTTTGTCTACATACGGCAAAATGTCAAATGTGGGTCACGCATTAAAATAGAACACGAGTGGGGAGATGATATGTTAAGTGGACAGCGCTTATGGTCAGTCTTAACTCGTCAAGGATTAAGAAGGTGACGTTTCATTAGCTTCCCGTAAAATTCTTAAATACGTTTTCCCAGTTAATACGTTTCGAAAACTACGCTCGCCAATAACAAGAAAACATGGAGTCTAAAATATCAAACGTAAAAGTTAATCTCTGAGTTTAATAAGACCAATGCATATAATGCCCATATTTTCCCCTCATTTGGACCACCCATGTAAATTACGTCCAATCCCATCATCAAATGTTTCTCAGCAGACCTCCACACTACGATTAACTGTCAAGGATTGGGTCTCATTACCTTGCAACATCGTTTCTATAAATTATACTACTAAGTTTTTTTAATACGTTACCCTCTTCCTATCTAACCTAGCTAACTAGCTCACAGTAATATATTCTTTTTTACTGTTCTACATTTTGTTTCATTGCCACCCCTTCGTATAATACCCCAGAAGCCATCAATGAAAATGCATGATGATAATGATGAATACTGCGCTCCGTCATTTGCATACGATTCAAATGCCCGTTGCCTAAATATAGTAAATAGTTGCGTTGAACATAAAAAAAGGAAAAAAATTATTATCGCAGTTAAGTCTTGGAGCCGAATGAAATTGAGATATAGTCATGAAAGTTTAAGGAATGCAGGACGTGTTATATTTTCGTGTCCACGCTGCTTGCTTCATATTTTCTTCCTTGGCGGTCTTCTGTGCTAGTGCCGCAACCTCATTGGTTTGGTAGAGATATAAGCTGCTCGAGACTAATCCCACCCTGTGTTTCTTAAGCTGTCTGTGTGATTCAATACACCAGACGTGGTGAACCGTCACCACAGCTGCTGGATTAGCGCTTCTTGGTACGGCCTGGCACGAGCTCGTGAGAGAACAGAGGCTCCTCATGGAGGCAGTTTCCGAGAGACGCTACGAAGCATTCGCTTAGTCCGGTAAGCAAACGGAGAAACGCGAAGCTTTTGTACTACTCCACTGCACTGTCTATGGATATAACTACGCTTTGGTGAACGAAGCCGATGTCGAAGTTTCAAAATTTGCTATTTTGTGATAAAAAATTATAGACCATTTTCGGAAGTTTGTAATAAAAATAGAAAGAATGGGAAGGAAAAAAAACGCAGGCGAGTGACAAACAAATAAAATAATGGCGACAAAAAAAAAGAACGAACACAATTTGTGCAGAAAGAAGTTAGTGAAGAAAGAGAAAAAAGCACAGGCGAGCTGGTCTTGTTCTGTTCGTTTTTATGTAATACCTCTTGTACTCTGGTTTACTAATAATCTGAAAATGGGAGCAGTACCCCCGTAGTCGATATCCATCTCCATGCCGCCGTGGATTAGGAATGCAGCGGCTGTGCCATCATAGCCTTATACTACATGTCTTTTGAAAGTCGCGTATGAAGGTTTACCACTGCATGTGATGAGAGAGTAATTAAGTACGTAGTATGTAGCTAGTGCATCACCCAACTATGTAATTAAAACCGTGTTATTCCTGCTGGAGACACGCAGGCTAGTAGTCGTACAGTAATGGATAAATTTCCCATACGTAGCTGAAACACTCAATGTCAATTCAAGGCAGACTAACCCTTTTCTGTCTAAACATACAGCAAGTATGAAATATGACTTCAGTGTAATTAAGGAGTGTACTTTTGACACAACCTTTGGAGAAAGCCAAAAGTGCATTCGGAAGCAATTTAGGTAAAAATGGATTTACTTTATTTTTGCTTGTTTCAAAGCAAGTTTCAAAGCAAAATAAGTTGCTTATCTGTCTTTCTATTAAAGTCTTGTCAGTATTTGAATGGCTTACAGTTCAGTTATACGAAACCCAGTACAACAAATTAGTTACTTAGCTGTGTATAACACCCTGAAAACAGTGTGAAAATGTCTCGACAAGGGTGTGGTTTCTGCCTTTATGTTAATGTGCTCGCGTTACAGCAACCGCTTATAATCACAATTTTTTTCATAAACACATGTTGCTCTACTAAAAACATCACATTTCATGCATCACTGGAAATATCGTATTTCGAGGATTGCATTTAAATAAACATTCAACTGCCAATTTGGTAAAAAAAATAATATTAATTCCAAATATGCAATCAAATATTTTAACGCGGATGAAAGGAGCCAATGACACTCATGTTCCACCCCACGGCGTCGTGAAATCTCGCGAGGAGCTACGCTTTGTCATTCGGGAGCCATCTGCACGTGCCTACGCTTTGTCATTCGGGAGCCAGCTGCGCTGGCCGACGGCCCCCGGCTACAAGAAGCTCCCGTGTGAGTCATACACGGTCCAGCTCCTCGCGCTCCAGTTCGCCTCCCCCTCATGACGCCAAGAAAACGTGTCGGGTTGCGGGTCACACAGTCCGGGTTTCGAATCTCGCTGCGCCGGTCGGTAAATCTCGGGAATTGTGATTAATTAGGCTTAATCAAAATTCATTATTGTTAAATATGACTAAGTGTCTTTTTATGTATATTGTTTGCTTATTCATCGCCTGCGATTTTTTGGTTATGATTTATGTTACCTTGGCTGCGTGTTACGGGATTTAGTACGCTTTAGCGTAACGCCCTTTGGTATAACACCCAGCCCTTATACACATTTTGCGTTTTAAGTGAAGAAAATATAACTAAGTTATTTGAGAGAAAAAATATCGGCATCTTTGTGGCAAATATCTTCTATTACAATCTTTGCTATTAGAACTACAGATGACAGTATGTTCAAGTTAAGCTAATGATTTGACGATGATGAAGCGCTTTAAAGGGCCAAGCATATTTTGTTGACAAAGATCGTAAGATAATGATTTTTGACATTATATAACAAAATACTTCTTCGCTGCCTTCGAGAACATCAATATTTCCACACACATAAACTAGTACTTCGGACGTGCAGATTTTGTTAGAATACGTACACGTATTTGTAATTTGCACGATGTTTTACTTTGGAAACAAACAAAATTTGTAGGGCCAAGTCACTGTTTTATATAAGCGCCCGCGGCTATCTCAACTTCTTTAAACTCTAATAATAATAAAAAAAAAAACAGCGCTTCTATAAACTTTCCGACGGCGTTTGCACAATGTTGCTACAGCTTTTGAAACGCCTCTTCTCGAAATCCAATATAGGCATCGAAGACGACGAATGCTAAACGACTCAAAATAGTTCGGAGAACACACCGTAGAGCGGCTCCCGCCAATCTCCGGAAACTTGTTTTCACCGCGTATACTCTCTGGAAGCTTCTTGGGGAATTTCCAGAGTTCTCTGTAAAGATTTGTTTTTGTTGTTGTCCCAAATATCGGACGGAACCAAATCCCCTTTTTTTTGCCCCCCCCCCCCCCCCCCCCCCCCCCGGGAGCGAAACTGAATCTTCTCTTTGTCGCGCATGTAAACACCACTTACTTTAAAAAATATATATAAAAAAAGAACGCATGCGTTATAAATAATTTAGGGCAACGAAAGAAATTGAGGTATTTTACTTTTTTTATTTTGTGGGTGTTCTCTATATATCTTCTACTACCCCGTGACATGTTCGATTTTGTTGATTCGCGTCTTGGATATCAAGAATAATCTTGCGTATTTGTCGTACAACGTTTTATGAACAAATCTTTACTGGCACAGTTTCCAGGAATATTAACAAATCCTGCATTTTGAGGCGGCGTATGAGTCATAAGAAACTTTCAGACGACAAGAGGCGAGAAATTTCGTGACATATTTAGTGGATGCTACAAAACTTTAAGCGCCAACATTTCTTTTTTTTTTGCACAAGACTTGGATTTTGTAAACGTAGATTCGCCGGTCTCTAGTGCAGACCGCAGTACGAACAAGCTGGGTCTCGGTGGGCCGCCGCTTCTGTCCAGCGACGTCCTCTTCACTCCGCTCTTTTTTCTTACGAGATATTGCGAGGACGACCAGGAAGCTTCCCGCAAGTGTGTCTTCTATCGTAGGATGAGGAATGATTGCTGTAACGGTTGGTTCGGCTGATTTGCGTGGTCCTCAGCAATCAAGACGGGAAGAGCGTCACCTGGACAAATGTGGCTTACGATTGCTTTACGACGCGCTTTACTTCTTCCATGATAAGATGTGCACGGTTAACACATGTTCCGGTTACCTTGCCGTTGCTAGAATGAAACTGTAGTTGCTGTAATGCAAGCAACGCAACCGTTTACGCAACCTTACATTTTTAAGTGCTATTATGGGAAAAGTAGCACAGAAATATATAAATAACTTGCCTACTGTAAATATTTACAGGCGAGACTTGTGAACTTCGGTACGTTGCCGTGCTTATAATGTTTACATACGCCTTCCATTATACCTCCCTCGGACATCTATATTGTAATTTATCGAACATGACCAAAGCATTCAAGGGCTTCGGCTGCGTCAAGGTAAAAGAACGCGAAGTGTTTCCGAACATCTAGAAGCACCGAAACGGTGCGGGATCATCGGATAAAGCCACATGATGCTTAGCTACAGAATAAAAAAAATAAGGGTTGCAGTGAGACATTGTGTCAAATTAAAAAAAAAAAAAGTTCCATTCATAAAATCGGTACACAATTGAGCACGTCCAACCTGTGCTTATCTGTTTGCTTCAACGCATCCTATCGCAATTGTACTTCACCCAGTATGGTCGACTTGAGCCTTTCATTATTATGCAACGAGAGACAGAGACTAGCGACCTCTGACTGACTATTGCGCAAAGCACTGGAGCTGAACTATGCTGCAGGAAAATTGCACTTTCCCTAGAACTGCAATATGAGTCGTTCATACCTGTGACCAACTTCGAAAGTCATTCAATTACAAACACCGATACAGCACATTCAATTGCTTGCTCATCCCCCCCCCCCCCCTAATTTTAGACTGCAGACGCCACTCCGCTGCCGATCTTACCCCAGGAATATGCGTCTTCAGTTTCTGGAGACAGATTCATTAAGTGTGCCCCTTCATTTATCTAGCAGAATGTAGGCCTCTCCACGAGAAGCCAAGCCTTGCGCACAGGCGCTGCGTCCCACGCACTCTCAGACCAGGGCGCTGGATCGATGAAGTCCCGGTCAGCATGCCCGTACTCGGTCCGAATTGCGGCAGCCTGCGGGGCGACTGTGTCATGCGCGCTTTTGAGATACTCCAGTGCCGTTATTTACACTTTCGTATTCGAGCGTAGGGGACGGATGAAAATAGGTAAAGTGATATAGGGAAGGGCTTAGCCGAGGAGTTTCGAATTCACGATGTGAATACATTTACTTAATTAAAAACAAGCTTCGTTTTCCAATCACGCGGAGTCGAAAAAGGTAGTTGAGTCATGTCCGTTTTTTCACTCAATACTGGTTTGTTTTTGTTGTTTCTGGTGGAAACAGCTACGCTAAAAGAGCTTGTACGGGCACATCACAATAAGCTTAAAAAAAAAATAAGTGTATTAAATAAACGTGAAGCGATTGCTATATGAAAAAAAAGGAGGGAAAGAAAAAAAAAGAGAAATGAACCTTGTGTGATGGGATTAACGTACTGTAAACGACTTAATTTTCGCCAGAACCTACTTTTCGTGAATTTTGCGAGTCGCCTGTAATTCGCGAAAATAGGTCCTGCGAACAGTTCCTGTAAAATGTAAGCACATTGGATTATATATTGAGATCCACCGCGTCGCAAAAATTATAATCCGCGAATTATTAAAACACTTCAGCTTTGACATAAATCGCAAAATTTTGAGCCCGCGAAAAATAAGTCGTTTACAGTATATTATTCATATTGTATAAATCTTACCAGAAAAAAAAAGGAGAATCATCCTGCGGAAAATTTTTGTGTACTTTTGTTTTTACTTGAGAAAAGTTTGGGCTACAATAAACATGTAAAGGGTTATAGAGGTCGTTTTAATCAGACGAAGTTCTTTCGCAACTCGAAGCACATGCCACGTAGGTTATGAAGCGAATTTTATTAACTTAAGAACTGCGACTAAAAAGAATGAATAATTGATTTATTAATTGATGATTTAGTTTTTAGTGTTTGCAGCAGTACTTTATATCTTGGGTCGGAAATAATAATAATAATAAAAAAACAAAAACATTACAGGCGGATTCATTGGTCGATTCTTAAGAAGTGCGTTAGCATGCTCCTTCGGAACGCCTCACACGTCCCCCTTTGGGAAACGCTAACGCTGAAACCTTCACTTTTCTCTTCTCGCCTTCTCTTTTGCTTCCTCTATTTGCCTGCCTCTTTTTGGCCTCGTAACGGGGGTGCGTTAGCGTTCCCCAAAGGGGGCGTATGTGGTGTTTTCGAGGGGTCATGCTAACGGAGTCCCTAAGAATCCACCAATAGATCTTCCTGTAACTTGTTTTATTTACCATTTTTCTGTACTCTGCCTGCGAGAGTACGTCGACGCCCTTGCATACGGTCGTCAATGTCAATCGTGAAAAGAACCACATCTTTACCACTCGCGGTAGAAGCCGCATCCGTACCACTCGTGGAGGGAAGCACATTCATCGTTTTAACTACTCACACACATCACAACCCACGCACAAAAACCGAGAGCGAAGAACAACCGGCGACGGCAGAGCGGCAACTGAGCACGCTCGCATCCCACCGCGCCGCGGCGCAACACCTCCTAGATAATAAAAGCGTAGTTCTAATAGAGATGGCGTCATCAGAGAAGGCCCACGCTGGGCACAGATTCAACATGAGCATTGCGCCAACGTTCGGCTCAAACTTGACTCGAAGCCGAGCACTGACGCAGTAATAGTTTCCAATCTGTGCCCAGCCTCAGTTGCTCTGATGACGCCATCTCATTCAGCACAACGGCTTTGTTATCCAGGAAGTGTTGCGCAGAGCCTCCTCTCTGGCTCCGCGCAAGCTGTTCACGTGACTTTGATGAAAACGAAAGGGCTCGTTTTTACTAAAACCTGGCGGTATCTGTCAGTTTGTCAGCGCCGGCGAAAGAGGGAGGAGTTTACGCGTGCTAACGTAAGCGTTTTGGACCAATGGGAGCGTCGCCTGCGCCACCCTCTCCTCCTCTCCTTACTCTCTCCCCAGCGCTGCCAAAAGAAAGACACCCAAACGAGTTTTCTTAAAAACCCACTTTCTAATGCTAACGGAATGAAAAATTGGGAACCAATTGAATCTGTCTAATGTCAGAATGAGGTGGCGTATAGCCAACTCCAGAAGGAATATTAGGAAAAAAAATTCAGTAAACTTTGGCATCATCCTTGTCGTCCTAACTGATCTTTAATTAAAATGTAGGAATTGGTCGGGAAACGATGACTCATGTATGAGGGTACAAAGGGTTCTATGTTTTCAAAATTCATTAGCGAAGCGTGCGATAAAAGTGGGTTCAGCGGCGCAAGGTAGCCCCACCTTCGTAAACGAAAGACGAAAATTGTTGATGGCTGGGCTTCCGAAAGAACGGACAGCAAGAATGATTCTAATACGGGAAGACATAACTGAAGAACGGCGGACGGGAGGGTATTCGGCGTCACGTTGCTGAGATGACCGTGTTTGAGATCCATATAATCAGCCGAGAACGAGAACGCCGTTGCCGATCGAAGATGGATATCGTGGCAGTAAACGCTCTGATAACCCAACGGATGAAGAAATAAAGACCGACTGGAGAACACTTACTAACCAAAGTCAATAAGAAAGCACGGTACCAGTAGGGCTGTAGATGACACAAACAAGGTGGTCTCGAAGATGCTGACGAGCAGCACCGAAGGCAGGCAAACCAGAGGGGGTCTGCCCACAGGAAGCAGAGCGTCCCATAGCGTCCAGGTCAGTTTTAAAACGAGCCTTGAAATGTTTTGTAAGCAAGGACAAATCAGGGGACCAATCCAAGAAATTCGTGTTTTTTTTTTTATTTGAAGAATTTGGTCCAAGTTACATATTGCGCAACACAGCGCTAAGACGACTTCGGTGGAGTTTTGCATTCTAGTTACACAGAATATTAGCGAGAACTAATCGTTATGCCTGAAGTCAGTGCCTCAAATGAGAAATTTCCGCGAAGAAATCATTTGAATTCTAAAAAAAAGTACAAACCGTAAATAATTTGGTTGTGCTTTGTACCACTTTGTACATGTCTTGATTTTATCGCGTATAATGAATTGCAGCATACCCTCCTCAACGACTTTGTCTGCAGAGAAATATAACCCTATATAATTGACCCCTATGTGCTGTTGTTAAGATAAGAAATTTTTAGTTACTTTTAACATGAAGAATGGCCTTGTACGAGCTAACGCATTATGGAACTCAAAGATAACCCTTATTAATCACAGTCCTGTTGTCCTAGAGCCGTCATAATCAAAGGGCGGGTTTGGATGTTCAGTTTGTTCGATGGAGATAAAAGTAGAGATAAAAAATTACTTTGTTAAGTTGAAGCCGCCATGCAGATGATCACCTCCGAAATGTATCTTAAGAAAATAATGAACAGTTTGAGATTACATCCTTGTAATCGTCAATCCGACTAATAGAAAATACCTATTTTACATTTTATTTACAAGGCGATAGCTGGGCTGTTAGGAACTTATTTTTACGTCGAAATATTAAACAGCCACGTAATTATTTGAATAAGATAAACATATATCCTGAATCCGTCGTAGAGTGGTGTGCCAGCCTTTGCAACTAAAAAAAAGCGTGAAGAGGAACTGATAAGATATGTTAAAAAGTGCACACTTGAAGGTACAAGATGACAATGGGAGCCGTTTTTGCCGCCTGTCAATTCCGAGGGGAGTTGTTTTCGCTAATTGCCATCAGGGGGCGAGAATATTTGACATGTACATCAAATGGTTTTTATTCGCATATTTCTAAACACATTTCGCTCCCTAAGCATAACACATATACAGATTCGTCTTCGTATGTCGGCGTTCAGGTGACACATTCATCCCCGGTCGAATCTAGAACTGTATTCCTAAAAACCTCAAGGCTTAACAATCGATGGTGAAAACAGCCATGCTTCAAGCTTGATTACTCCAGCGATCCAACATAAAAACGACGAGAGCCTCTAAGGCCGGCCGCCCTCCATCAGTTTTGTATTGTTTGTTGAGGTGGAAAAAAACAAACCCCTAATGTATATTGAGAGGAATCGACCGCCCGGCAGCTTCCAAGTTTTTGCCAGGTCCCTGAAACGTTTTGAACCGCCAACGTAGTCGTTTCATATACGTGCGTTACACTAAACAATAAGATAAAAAGTTGCCAAATGGTTTTAGATAAAATCTATTGCGGAGGTCGAAATGGAACTCACCTGTTCGATGAATCAAAGTTCGATGAATCAGTTCATCGTAATGGACAGCCAGATAGAGAGGAAGCAGTCAAGTCATTAAGTGTTCCTGTATCCACGACTTTTGTATGGATCCTAAAGATTCCAGCTGTTTTTTTTTTGTTTTTTTTTTCAGAAGAACGTAGTATAAGTAAACAAACGTACGTATTCTTTAAATGGTTCTGACCAGGAGGCTGGAGAACACAGCAGCTTATGGGTTCCCCTGATTGAACAGGGTGAAAGAACAGACACGATACGTTACCCTATAAGCATGTTTTTTGTAAAACGCAGGAAGAAAATAAATGCTATGTTTAATTTGAAACCTTAAGCTATTTATACATTTACAAAAATTAGTATTGAGTTCCTATTGAGCTTCTAATGTATTTTTATACAGTCAACTGAAATCCAAAATAAGCTCAACGTGCATTGAGTGTGATCATAAGAAACTCGAAAGCTATTCTATTCAATTTACTCACTGGGAATGCAATCGAGATTGATCATTAGGAGCTCCGTGCCTATTATTTTGAATTTACTTGTTAGAAATGCAAATCAATTAGGTCATTAAGAGCTTAATATCCATTCTTTTTTAATTCACTCATTAGGCTTAGAACTCAATAGATTATACTCAACCAGATTTATCATTAAGAGCTTAATATGCATAAATGTGAGCTCACTTACTAGACACGTACTTGAGTTCACTTACCCGACAAACATTTCTTTGTCGCCTCATTGGAG
Organism: Ixodes scapularis; assembly: GCF_016920785.2. NCBI lineage: Eukaryota > Metazoa > Arthropoda > Arachnida > Ixodida > Ixodidae > Ixodes > Ixodes scapularis. The sequence goes on along the minus strand of NW_024609835.1, from coordinate 98,298,205 downwards.
ATTCAAATAGGTTTTTATCGATGAGCAGTAGACATCAACTGATTTGTACCCCTTGCAGTTGAGGAATCCCAACAAGGACATAGCTGAAACAAAAAACTGCACCGTGTACTCATGTCATTAAGAAGAAAATGTTTCCCAGATTCATGTACAAGAAATGACATTATGTCAATAAAATATAATTATGGCGTTTTAATGGCAATTTGCCATTAAAATGACCCCCTTTTAAGAGCGGTTGAAACGCGCAAAGCAGTAACAGTACTTGCACAATGAAAGGTTTCCGCCTTTTACTAAGTTGCTAAATTTATTGGGAGATAAGAGTTCTCTGGCTTTCCCTGATTTTAAATGTTTTTGAGCATGCAGATATAAGTTTGGAACACTAGAACAAATCTACCTTTGCACCCATTAATAGCAGCGGAGTAAATAAAACGACTGTTATTTATTGCAAATGTCACTCATTACTTTGCTTTACTTTGTTTCGATTGTCGACATGCACAGGTAGGTACTAATCCAGTGTCGTGTGCGTGGTTCTTTAGGTTTCGCTTGATTTTCGACATGCTGTGCATTACTTTGGCACGTAAACCCCCCCCCCCCCCCCCGTTTTTGCAAAAGGAGCGCGGATTCCGTGTTCGCGCTGACAGTGTCGTACGGTTAACATAAATATCTTTAAGACGCCATTATAGCATCGTCTTTGATTTCCGTAAATTAAAAAAAAAAAAAATCCGTGATTGACAAATTTGTTATCTTTTGCCTGTAGCTTGTGACAGAAATGTCACAAGCTATCTGGCACACGTTCGAAATATTCGTGATATTTGCTCTTATAATCAAGTGGAGGACGAAAATGCACTCACATTTTCTATTGAAATGCATCACCGGAAATCAATTTCAAAAGGGTTGCCGTCTGCTTAATTTCAAACCACACAAGGGCCAGTTTGAATTCTATCGTGAATTATGATAACTCTATGATCACTGACAAGGTGAGAACAACATGGAGGAATTCTCGCCTCCAGCGCGAGCCTCCCCTTCAAAGATGCTCCGACGTCTGGTGCACGTCAAGCGCGCGCGCGCTGTCAAAGCACGGTGGAAGGCATGGAGCGCGTGCTGAAGGCCGAATGTTTGAAAGACACGCCATGCGGTTTTCACTCTGTCAGTGACTTAGTGACTTCGTTGAGCCTATTATACTAGTCACTTCGTAAAGAAAACAAACGAAAATGGAAATCGTTTAAAGCGAGAAACTACCGTGACTCGTCTCGTGGTGCTATGCAGAAGAGCGATAATATACCCGTTAAGAATCGTTTTTGTGAATTTACCGACTGCTCCGAATGAATATTGCTTCTACCAATGTTTGTTTTACTAAGGAAAAAACTCCAAAGACGCCGAAACATTGTTTACTATTTATCAGACATCCGGGGGAGGGATAGCATACTAGGAACCTTAATAAATGATGAGGTGGTCACCGGCCAAATGAATACCTTTCTTTCACATGTATGGTATATAAGGCGGTGGACTAGCCAACGGGAGAGTGACTCAAGTGTTTTGAGTGCTTCATATTGTTTTGTGTTCGTTTCCTGCATGTGCTTCGTTTCCTTCTAGTACTTCATTTACGGCATGTACTATACATTCAGGAATTTTAGAGACAAAAATACCAAAGGAATTGCAGGAATGTATTAAGCCGCAGTTGCGAAAATTCAATTGAAACTTAATCACCAAAAACTCTAGGAAAATTCAATTGAAACACAGTCATCTAAAATTTTACTGAAATTCAACTGCTAAACATTTATTTGAAACGCAGTTAGCATTGTCCTGTGAACACTCAATGGAAACAAAAGAGGAACCCAACTGAGTTTCCGCTGAAACTCAACATGATGTATTGAGTGAATTATTTACAATTTCATTAATAGGCATAAAAGCGCTGAAATCAACAAAGACGAAGACGAAGTAAAACAAACACAAGGCGCCGCTGCCGTGTTTGTCTTATTTCGTCTTCGTCCTTGATTTCGGCGCTCTTATTCCTTTTAAGACCATGAACGAACTGGCCCAAAGAACCACCTTGTAACAATTTCAATTGATACCTATTTCATATTTCTGTAGAAGTACGGAAGTTTTCTTTATGATAGTAATAATTAAAAACAAAGCATATTTCTGCCGAATGTATTTATATGCTATAGATTTCTTTTTCATAATTGCACAATTTTGTATTAATAATTATCCTTTATTTTGCGCTACTTGTATGTCAGACATGTTTATATCAACCATGAGGTTTTCGGTGTTTAAGTTTTAATGGATATGACGCTGCTTTTATAATTGTCGCGAGATGCTTATTTACTACACCGCTCAATATCATATCACATAGTCAAAAATAGCCACGATGTACTTATAACACTTTATTTTCATAAAATCTGAACAACCAAAATTTATATCATTAACACATATGAGAACTCACAAAAAGCTGCCGGAAGGCCCTCAAAACTGCACGCAGCAATTATCGGACAAACATTCGTCAGCAACTAACGACGAGCCTCTCTTCACGCGTCAATAAAACCCCTCGATTGAACAAAAAACAACAAAAACCTCTACCTCTTATCTCCTAAAAGCATTCCTTTCAGACGTTGCAGACGTCGCTCTGCCTCTCTGTTTCCAAACTTCAAGCGTCCCAACCCAAGAGACGTGTCGACGATCCGCGCTCAAAAGATCTCGTCGATGGCAGTTCCCGGAAGCGGAGGTCGGTGTCAGCGCCTGGCTCGAAAGTTGTCAGACCCAGCCGCGCGTCGGGCGCAGAACGTTTCGTTCCATTCCGGCTGGGGGATTATACCGAAGCAGCAAGCATCGTCCCCAAAGGTTTCTCGAACTGCGTGGGGCTATAACGGGACCGTTAATGGAGGGTTACCGCCGGCGGACGCTGGCCAGTGGTCGTTAGGCGGATGCAGCGCCGCCATGCGCATCTGCACCGTTGCCCCCTTGATATCTGTGCGGCTGACGTGACCTGTTGAGACGGCACGGCGCGTGTGAAAATAAACATTTGCGGATCTTTCATACACGTCGTGACAGCGCCTTTGTTCGCGGTTCTCTATGGGGATCATGCTGAAGGCGACGAGCGTGGAGATTTCGTTTGAATGAATGGCGACTTTCTTTATTTCTCGGGACAGGAGTAGACGTCCTCATTGACAGATCTGCAACTGTACCACGATGTACTATGCTTTTTGTCTCGTTGCAAAAATTAAATATAAAAGAAACTTTGTATTCTCAAGGTTTCTGGGTCTAGTCTAATCGAGGAAGGGAAGTGAAACTAATGATTAGACGGCTCGCTGAGATCTATGCAGACGGGGAAGCACAGTTAAAGTGAGACTATATCTGGGGTGATAAATTAGAAGCTGTACTGCCTGTTGCTCCAGAGGCCCTCAGATGGCATTTATTTAAATTATATTGGATTAAGCGAACAGAGAGCATATTCGCAATCACGACTTTGCAAGTTCCACTCCAGATGTAGTGGTTCACCGATACTTTTACTACTTCGGTCTGCATGTCTGAAAGCCGTGGGTAGAAAGTTGGGTGCGATAAAACTGCCCAGCCTCACAGAGTAAAGCTTACATAAAACATATTTGTAAGGCGCAATTGCACACAATTTCTTAATTGCAGTTAAATATTTTGGTCGCCCGCGAGAATACCGAACGCTGTTTTTTGCACCGCAAGATTGAACTAGACATCGCGGATAGCTCAAACTCAGTCAAAACGTTGCACCAGCCGTCCAAGCAACACGCCAAAGTTTCCGCACCAACCGTTATCTTATTCAAAAGTTATGTGGTTTTCTGAAATTTTCAATGGGGAAATTCAACCCATTTTCGCCGTTTTCGGTTTCTGGAGACACAGACCTCAATGTATTCGAGAGCTCCGTCGGCAACCATTTTTTCATTGAAATTTCAAAAGATCGCTTAGAACTTTTGAAAGAGATGGCGGTTGGTGCTGAAACTTTGGCACCTTCCTCGAACGGCTGGTGCTACGTTCTCACGTAGTTCGAGCTCTTCGCAATGCCTAGTTTATTTTTGCGGTTCGAAAAACAGGGTTTGCTTTTCTCGCGGACGCCCGTTAGACTTGTGCGGGGCGCTCTTAATTTTTAGAAAAGAAAGTCTGCCGGAGTGCGAAAAAACATAGCACAGTAATGTATGTAATTAAAAAGTAGTTGATTGGGGGGAGGGGGTATAATATATATGATCTGCGCTTGTGAAAAACTACTCAATATAGTACTTTTGCACAGTTAAAACGAACACAGTTTTGAGCTTTGTTGGGTAGTGAGGACGGATGACATTTGATGATACCTCTCCGCGCCATCTTCTATACTGACGGCTCGCAATTCTTGCCACAATGTGTAAATCATTCTTCGTACTTCTGAAAGCCCTGCGCACATTTTCTATATTGCTTATTTTATCGACTTAAAGCGTCCACATGAATATACATAAATCTGTTAGTGCATCAGTTATTGTTCTATGTGGTTACTTTTTTTTAGTTGTTAACCATATATTTACTTAATAGATTCAGAGCAAAACAGATCGGAACGCTTCGTGCTTGCAGTGGAGCCCGATCGTTCTACAACACACCATAGAAAATTTTCAAGCCGTTCATTGCTGTGCCAGTCTCCCAAATGTGACAGTTATCAGCAAACAAGCTGCTACACTCCACATGAATGAAATAGCCTTTATATAAAAAATCCTGTGGTAGCTTTCTACGCGCACTCAAGAAAATTTACCAATACTTTCATCATTTAATGTCTGTCTGTGGTCAAAACCAAAACAAGACAGTGGCTTATTTAACAAAAAAGTAATCTTTGAAATAAATTCTTTATGGCAAAAATGGAATATGCAACTGGAAAAGCAAAGTGGGAATTTCTTCAAGTTGTTGGGAAGAATCTTCAGTTGAAAGTTTTATTTCGGGTCCTTGCATACCAAATTCACTTTCTCGGTATTAATTTATAAAATATTAAAAAGAAAACAAAAGGAGGTGTCGGTTACCCCTTCCTCCTCCCCTTATATACCCACCCGGATTGACGTACATTGAATGCTACGGGCACGAGGTTGAACTTTTTGGACGTTAAGGAGTGTTCTTGTTTGTGAGGTGACAGCAGCATCAGAAAGTGCCACTAGCCTTATACGTGTACTAAACGTAAGGGTAAATGCCTAAAAGCCCCTGCTCTCTGAGTTAAAAAAAATTTAACAATTGGCCTGATGGCCCGTATTTATAAACAGTTAAACGAAAAGATGAAAGCTACGCTATTTACAGTGATCAGAGAGGTTAATAGCTGTCAACTTTGACTTCTAGTCCACTATTGAATTTTTTTTCTTGGCGAAAACGCGGTGTTTCAGGGCTGCAGTTAAGCCAATATCAATATGCCGCCGCTTGACGTCTCAGTTAAGCCGGAATTCGGAAGACGTCAACGGCCATCGCCAGAAGCTTTCGCCGAAGGCAGCGTTTCCCAGTAAATTTTTGTGGGGCATCGTACGAAGTGTGAAAAGTCACACCGCATTTCAAAAGAATTCACGAGCATGCGGAAGCACGATCACATAAATACGAATCCGTATTCGCGAACAGACCCGATTTTATGAGGCGATACTTTGGATTGCCCGCAATTTCAATCATACGCATGAAGTGCTGACGCACAAATTCAAAGGCAGTGTTTGACAGTACGCTCTGCGTGAAAAAGAAAGTAGAAATGCAAATGTGACAGAAGATGTTTACACAACGTTATCTTTTTTCTGTCAAAGTATGGCGACATTGACAAAGGGGGTAATTTAGTAAGTACGGGACGACTGCTCGCCTCAAGACAGTAGCGATTACACAAGCGCCTGCCGGAGCAATGCCCCGTTCAGATTAAAAGGGGCCGAGGCAGGGATAACACCCTGGATCCCTGGCTTCTACAACGCGAGCTTCTGCTCCAGCTGCTCCGTGCTGGGATGCGCTAGCACACGTCATGAATAAAGCTCTCAAATTAATCAACAAAATATAACATTGATGGCGAAGTGAGGTACGGACCGGTTATTGTAAACCTGTCAAAGTTCATAATAATGAATTCATTTACTACACAATAGATCAAGGCTAGACTTCTGTGTAGTCATCGATAGCGTGTGTCTGTCACACCAACTACTTATACCAGATTGACCTTCCTGTCTTCAAATAAATCCGAATTTATCTCTCTCTCTTTCTCTCTATTTCCAGTAATGAGTTACGAGTAAGGTCAACCCCAACAAACGATAAATGAGAGCTTCTGTACGTCCGCTTTGTTAGGACATTTGGTTTCCCAAATAAAACATGACGCACGAATATTCCCCTCTTTCAGTGTATCATTTACGCGTTCGTATGCAGTACCCTCACACTGTAGTACCGCATAGTACCACACGAGCGTGATTTTATAACTTCTAGAAGCAATAAATTTACTCGTAAGAATTGTTATTATTGCGAAAGAATTAAATGTCTAATTGAGTGAGGCCGGCGAAAAAGGCACCAAAATTCCCATTGGCTGAGTGTAACGGCACCTAAATTCCCATTGGCTGCGACGCGTCATATCAGATGCTTCGTCAGGGAAGCCGGCGGGGCCTCCTCAGGTTAAAGCGGTCGAGCCTCAAAAATAAAACAAAAAGGAAAGCACAGCATCGCAGATGCATCGTTGCGGAAGGCGTGGAGCCGGCGGGGTTTGCCGCGCCTGCGCAGTGGCGGAGCGTGGTGTCACCGCCGGAGCGCCGTGTGCAAAAGGAAGACGTGGCGCGCTGCTTGTAGGAATGCGCTGCATGTAGGCATTCCTACACGTAAGCAATCTTAAGTGTCTCTGCCGAATTTTCTTTTTTTGCCTCCGCTCCACCCCTCCCCCCCCCCCCCCCCTTTCCCTCGGCTTTCGAGTTCACGACTACTTATGGTGAATTCCACTCGTAGATCTGGAGCGCTTTCCGAAATCCGCGAGGGAGGCAAAATTCCGCTCCGTGGGACCCGCTCCGAATCGACGAGGGGAAGATAAACTTGCATTTTTGGAGCGACCTCCCCCACACCCCTCCCCACCGCTCCCCCCTCCGCCGTTCAAAATGGCCGCTGTTCGAACTTAACAAGCCCACCAACGCCGACAGATCTTTCCGACGACCAGTGACGACTGTCACTACTTAGCTGCAGAAGTAACGCGACACACGCCGGGCGAAATTATACGTACCGCGGCGCCCATGTCACAACTGACGAAGACGTCCGCGTTCGGCACCGTCACATACCTTTCGGCCGCCTCGAAGCGGCGGGGCACGAACAGCGATTGCCAGCGATGGAGTTTAATAAACACAGAGGTAAGAAACCATCACTTGCGCGGTCGTTGCTAACCACTTCTTGCTTTATTTCACGGGAAAACGCCGAAGGAATGCATTGTAAAAAGGTAAACAATCACTGGCTGCAGAATGAATAGGCCTAACCTTGCGTCTGCCTCCGGCTTTTTTGTCGTTCTTTTTGTCGTTCTTCCTCTCACGATCACAGATGTCAGCGCTTATGATTTGCCACGCTCCACATTCCCGGCTTTTTATCTCTGATCTACGCGAGGTAGAAGTGTTCGAGCCGTCACAATCCACAGTAAACAACCGACGCACCCGAACAGATCCAACTCCACGACCCGACCGTGGCCCGACCGGCCCGCCGATCTCTCCAACCTCGCCGCCCATGCGCACCGCCGATTTAGACGGAAATCACGTGGGCCGCTCTGTCAACTTCCAGAGAGATCTGTGAAATCCCGCAGAGCAAGTTCGGCGGAGTTTGGGGCGCTCCGTGGAGCGGGCGCTGCCAGAGATCTACGAGCGGAAGATGACCAACTTGATCCAGATCTGCGAGCGGAATATGCGCGCTCCAAATGGAGCGATTTTGGAGCGCTCGAGATCTGCGAGCAGAATTCACCATTATAGTCTTTACAGACCAGAATAAAACACTGCAATATGCCCCCCTTTTCAGATTCTGCATGTTGCGAGCAACAAAGTGAAATAATTGTTACCGAGTTCGATTGTAGGACGTCCGGCTCTTTGTCTGGTTAGTTATTACCGTTGGCTGCTGGGTTTCAAGCTCAGACTGTTAAGTCTGAGTGCCTTAAAAAAGCGTTCGGTACGTGTTTCGATAGTTAATGTAGCTCCTGCGTCTTTATTCATCGTTTTAACAGCGCACTCTTTTTATCTTATGTAAAGATTTACAACAAAGCCGTTACGCCAATATGTCAGAAAATTACTTTACAATTACTAGCAAATATGTAATCATTCGGTTACAAAATTCACGATAAATGTAATGAATACCAAGTAATTTCGTTACTTGTAACGAATTACATGGAAGTCTGAGTGTGGCCTAGATTGAGGTCCCGAAAAATATCGCATTTTGTGTGTTGTAATTTATGACCCCCCCCCCCCCCCCCCCCCCGCCCCCCAGTCACCCACTTCCCCCAAGTTTATATTGAGAAACTTTTCATTTCCCCTTTCTAAAGCACCTTTGTTTCAAGTTTTCTACCATGTAATCCTCGAACCAAGTCTTCATCATGGTGATGATCTACAAAAAGTGTTAGATTGAAATCATCAGTAATTTTTATGTTGATGATTATAATATAACAATAGGCATCATGAAAGGTCGGTTCTCAAACCGGCAAAAATATGTCTTGGGAAAATCTAAAGTAATTGGAAATGTAACGATGAAATTTTCAATTAATGACCCAGTTTTTTACTCTCAAGTAATCAAGCGATTTCATCGAATATTTTTTAATCTAAATGATTGTCACTTGTAATATATTATTGTAAACGACTTATTTTTATCGTGGGCTCAATATTTTGTGATTTAGGTCAAAACTGAAGCCTTTAGAATAATTCGCGGATTCTAATCTTCGCGAATCGGTCGAATCTCAATATAGATTCCATAGTGTTTACATTTTACCGGAATTGTTCGTGAGACTGCGCGGACACACTACGCTTTAACTGGGAGGTAATGGTGCAGTGACGCAATGAGGTGGGGCCTGGCTGCCAGCCGGGAGGGAATAATAATACTAGATTATTTAACATGTAATTATGGTGGGAGATGAGGCAACATGCTTGCAACATTCGCTCGGAATGCAAGAAAATCAAAGAAGGACGAGAACGTTACGCCGGTGTGTGCGAAGTCCGTGACCCGACTGTTGACAACGGAAGCGAGGACGTTGGTACTGGGACGGGCAAACCTGCGGCTGTCAGTGTGTGCACAACCCCAGATCCCTCCGGGCACATGCATCGCGGGCAATTGCGGAGGCGATCGAAGCTGCATGTGCAGGTCCGATGACATACGAACGAAGAGGAAATATGGGCGGCCAAAGGAAAATGAAGAGAAGAAGAACATTCGTGGCTCCAACTAATTGTAGGTGGCGCCACTCATTTTCCAAAATGGCTGTTATAGTGAGGGTCGAAGATGCCTGCCGCTGTTGAGCCCTTCTGGTGTGCTGGCTTCACTGAGCAACACAAATTCTATCTGGTAATACGAGGAAGCTAGGGTGTTATTAACGCAGGTCACCTCTTTGCCCTGAAAACAAGAACGGTGTTTAGCGTAATATTTACGCAAGGAGGCACGTTTTAATTCTGGAGCGAAACCGAAATTAACCGATACTTTAGATTTAATTTCTCCAATATAGGTCTTAATTTCAGATTCTTTCATAACTCAGGATGTGTCTCACATCGTAATAATTTCGATAGAGAAGTTATTCGCGGAAACTTTATTTTGCGACATACTTTTTCGATCCGGGCTGATATTTGTAGTTGTTGAAAAAATCAGTGCTGAGATTTGTGCGTTCTCACTGCCTATTATGGCTCATATAATTGTCATGGGAAATAATTAACTGTGGGCCCTTTAATGAATTTTCGGGTATTTAGATGATTAACTGGTTGAACATCATTCCCAGCACAAGAATAAGAGAATAATTCCAATTTTTACGAGATGTCCACAAAACGTATAAATTAATAAACGCTGTTCTCACCGCAAAAGCTCAAAAACGAAGTTCGAGTCAGGCAGCTGAAGTGTGTGTTTTCTTTTATACCAACGCGTGACGCATAGGACTTTATATTACATCGAGTGTTTGACTGTTTGTCTATCTTGATAACGATGTCAGAGTTTTGCATATGCTCAAAAGAAAACAAAATTATAGCTTTCTGGAAGGACTATTATGGCTGAATGGCGTATTTTCTTATTCTTGGCTTTAATTTGGGGGTGATCTAATTTCAAATTTAAATTAAAAAAAAAGTCTAAAACCATTGAAAACATCCTAGCTAATATGAAAAATCCATGTAAAATTACATCAAAGTCGCAACTTTCGACAATCGGCAAAACATCCAAAGTCGCCGCCAATATCCTTCCAAACCAAATACCCAAAAATGAAAAATAAAAAACCTTTTATTTTTAAATTACCAATTTTTTCACAACATTTAGTTACTTTCATTTTTACGCTCCGTTGTTTTGCCAATCAGCCTTTCCAGTTCGAAGGAACGCCTACATGCTTGCACGTCTGTTCACTGCATCACGTTTCGTTGGCGTTGGAAGCCGGTAAAACAGTAGTGAGTTTTAGTATTGCGTATACGAGCGAATGCAAGCGCTGTGTGTTTGCGTTAGTTTCGCGTGTTCCACACTGCGCGTGCGCGGAGCCCAAAATTGCGGTCTTGGTTGGCCCATGACGATGAGGCGCACGCACGTGGGGCACGCAACTCTAACGAAACGCACAGGGCTTTCGTTTGCTTCTATACGCAATACTAAAAGTCTCCAGTAAGGTACCATGCCATACCGGCTGCATCAACACGTAGGGACAGTGAAGATTGCTCTTTGCATTCGAAAATGTCATTTGGCGAGCCATGCTCGCGAGCAGTTCCGCCGTGTCTGCTGAGCAGGAGAATCACGGGACCCTCACTAGAGCGCTTCCCATTTCCGGCGCGCGAATGCGAGCGTCGAGCTGAAGACGCGAATAGGGGCAGCAGAAGGAAGAAATAAATAGGATAATTAAGGCGGTCTGCCTCGGTTGGTTACATGTTGAGCGGGGGAAGCACATGGGGAATGGTATGGGGAGATGAAAAAAAGCGACGCGTTGAGTAGCGGATTTTAATTTGATTAAAAGCCTCCGAGAAGCCGAGCTTGGTCAAACATGTTATAAAAATGGTAGGCAGGTACGAAGTGCCGGCTTACTGGGGTCACACAAGAGCGGCGAGGGGAAACCGGGTTTCAGAGCTTTGCTATCTTGAATTAATTTAGAATGGTCTTTAAAATCACGAGGACGACTGCGTAAAGATGCATCAAGTGGAAATGCATGTTATTGTAGGTTTTGTAGCTTTTTATTCAAAATATGATCTATATTTGATGCGGATGACACACGGCAAACGTATATGCCAGAATGGGTCTTGCCAGTGAGAAATATGCCGCCTTCTTCAGGTCGACAAAGCCGACGAACCTGGCAGCCTGCTTTAGGAACGAGGAAATAGGACATTCTACTATGTGGCACCCCCGCCGTTTGCGCGACGCCTTACGGCAACGCCAAACACAGAACTTTGAAGTGTACCCACGAAGTTGATGTTGGTTTAGCCTTTTGTGATTTAGGAGCCGAAAGAAGTAAGGAAGATAACATAACAAAAGAACGTATCGATTTTTTTTTTGAGTTCGATATAGTTTTCGTAATTTGCTAACTCACACTGGGAAGGAAGAATGAATCGTGCGGTTAAAAAGTATCCAAGCCTGGCCAAGCGTATTTCGGAGCAGTCACAAAAATCTCTTCAGCTTGCCGTGCAATCTGGAACTGCAGCAAGATTTCCGCAGTGTTTTGGGAAGGTCCGTTGCATTAACTTAAGGACGGGTGTTTAACAAATTGGTAAACACTTACGCTACCGGTGAATGAACGGTAAGGTGCGAGCGCGCACCACGGAGTCCGCATAGGCGTTTCGTATTACACCGAGCAACACACCGGACGAAAACGGCGTAGTGTTTTAAAACCGATGAGGGTGTATTCAGTAGAGAGCATTTTGTCAACTCGTTAAACAAAACAAAACAAACACTTCGAAAATCGCGCGCCAACGTTCGAAATCCAGGGAACGACGAAACTGCATGTGTATGAATGATCCGTTACCCGTCGTTGGTATGGCTACCTGAACGCCTTATGCGATGTTATTGGGCACAAACTGACACCACCTTGTGGTCAGTGAAGAACACTTCCAAAATCGCAGTCTCATGTTTCAAGTGTGTAGCTCCACCTAATTTCACGTCCTCGGTTTGGCCGGCTGAACATCAACCTGGCTTTATTCGTTTTATCGCCCGAGAACCTTTCTGGTATAATTACCGAAAACCCTTTGTTCTTATTGTTTCCTCTATTAGCAGCCTCATATTTATCCGTCTACGTGCCGTCATGATGCCATGTGAAGACGTATTGTCACGTGACGGCTGCATGTCACGTGAAACGTGACGTCACAGTGTCACGCGCCGTGCATCAAGCGACTCACGGTATCACCTGGCTCAGTAGGTCGCGTGACTTCACTGTGCAACGTGACTTGACATGAGAATGCCACGTCATGGTGTCAGCTAACGCCAGGTAACAAGTGACGTGTTAATGCAATTAATGCAAAGTTGCATTTACAGCGTAACCTTAGAATGCTGGCCGTTCACCCTTGTTGGTGTTAGACTGGTGGCAGCTGATGAAACACGTTTTCTCTACTGAGGTATAGCGCTCCACTGGAAATGGAGAGGTCCCTGTTTCGACACCAGGACCAGGCGGATTTGTTCAGCGCGCACCAGTCACATAGCTGTGTTTGAAGATTTGTGTTGGTCCTTTGTTTCTTTTCTCCAGGGGTCAATAACGTTTGGGTGACGTGATGCGCGGCGCGACGTCCGAGTCGTGTGGAGTGTTGTGATGCCAACGTGGAATCTTTTGGCGGGGTGCCGAAAATAGCCCGCGTCAATCTGGTGCGCGGTCGACGGCGCGAAACCCGCGAAGTATCCCACTAACTGCTATCGCAGCAAAACTACGAAGCATTGATATTTTAAGTTAACTACTTTCCGTGTCTAACACGTCGCTTTTCACGGAGCCGCGGCATGATAGTGGGCAATGGTCACGCGCGGAATCCTACTTTCGCAATAGGCAACGTGTGGCGTGCGACCTGTGCCTAAACGTGCACCAACTATTTGTGGAACAGGCAGAAATATTTCTTCAATAAAGATATTACCATAAACGTAATAACCGTTCAATCCCAGTAAAGAAAAAAAAGAAGGACAAGAAGTGGAGCATATCAACCTCTCTTGAAGCATTCTACATTAATAACACTCCGAAGTCGTACGAATTGCACAATAACCTGGAAAGAGCCCAAATACAAAAAGAAAAACAGACTGATACGCAGAAATTGTTTTATGATTTTGACACATCGAATATTGTCTGAAGTTGTAGGCGCCACCAGCCGTCCTCAAGGGGACGGAATCTTGGGCTCATGTTCGAAATCAGCGAGGGATTGCTTGAACACTTCGTCGAAGGTCTGCGAAGTAATATAAAGCATTTGAGGGACGTTTGGCAGTAGGGGACGTTTCACGACACCAACACAGTAGTATGCCTCCGCCAGATGTCAGACTACTCTGCCGGGATATTTGAACATGTCAATTGGAAATCCAAAGGTCTAAACTTGTTACGTGAATCAGCGATCCTAAAAAAAAGATTGGCTGTACAATACAATGTTACAGAAAGAAAAGCATGTGGGCGTGAGAGCAGTCGAATTGTACACTCTATGCAAAACGTGATAATCGAAAGCAAAATTACGATAGGTACGGCAGCGGTCTAGAGAAGTCACTATAGACGTCGGTCGCTTTTAGCGTAAAGGAGTTTTGGTAATGCAGTACAATTTTCAGAGTGCAGCACGCAGGAAGATTTTGCACGTCAAAATGAACATTTAACTTTTACAAGTAGAAACATTTGCACGACTTACAGATGCCAGCTTAGCAGGGACGTTAGAACTGTTCAGGAAAAGGGGGGTGGGGGGGCTAGAGAGATTTTCTGCTCTCCCCGTATTGTTTACTTTACATTTTGAAATATCTGGTGAGGGGGAATTTTCTGGCCCTCTCTCTCCTCCACCATTTTAGCTTCTAGCTAATCTGTAATCGACTGTTCACTTTAATTGCAAGGCTCGATTTTAAACTTGTATTACTCTATTAGTGAATATGACATCCAAGTTCGCCCACGTACGTACGCCCCTCTTGGAGTCGGAAGGTTGTACATTCTCATCCTTTGTTCCGCGAGGACTGGCATGCAATATGTGGGAGTGGCGGATAAATTAATTAGCTCTTCGGCTAATGAGGCTTAATTTATGAATGCCAACGGTCTACAAAAAAAAAAAAAAGAAACAGCGCGAAAAGTCAATAGAACGAGGCACATGAGCTTGCTTTATTATTTGCGCCCCAAGGAGATGTTAACTATTCCAAGAACATGTTTGCTTTAGCAGGCTTTTTACTGGATATATATTTTTCTTTTAGCTAATGAGGCGTCCATAACGCGTGTATGGGAAAATCTGATCAAGATCAGCCTCTTCTGTTTTGTTCTTCTCAGTTGTTTGCCAAGACCAGATTGAACTTATGAAAGATGTAAAAGACTTTTTTCATCTTAAGCCAACTTTACGATCGTTGAACTTCGCGATACAAAATCAACTGTGACAAAACAAGTAAAAAAAAAAACGTTTTAAGAACTGATTTGAAGGATAATGAATTTTGAATTTATTAACCTTGTATCACTAAAAGTGAGGGCATATTTACTAATTATGGCAAAGATCAGGTTTATGCAAACGTAAATACCTTCAGATTTCGAAAATGAGCTATTTCTGAAATACGTAAATTTAGCCGAGTTGAGCGTTTCAATCACGAAAAGCGAGAACCAGCGTTCTTCAAGCTTCTAGACTTCGGTGAATTAGGCGATTGCAGATTATCTATTGTTCTCACGTGATGGTGAATAAAATAGGGCCGGGAAGTCTAGAAGTTTTGCTCTATGTTACAGCAATTTGCCCATCCATGGCGTCTAAAACAAATTACAGCTTCTGGAAGCATTCTTGAGCCAGCAAGTTTTCGTAGGTTTTCGATAACAAATCTTTAGAGAGCAATGCTTGTCTGCTTGGATAACGTTCGCGATGGAGACTACTTCCGTCCGGTAACATAATTTGATCTGACAGGGTAGAGTAGTAGAATAGAGGAGAAAAATTAAGGAAAGTAACATTTAAAGCCACGTTACTATGTAGCAAGACAACAGAAGTTTTGATGAATTGAGGATGCGATTGTTTTCTTTTAGATGGGCACTATGCGAAACGGAAGCGGCCTAAGCGGCAAAGGGGCATTTTGGGTCACAAGTATCAACGAAGAACTAAGTTCCCGCTTCCGTCCTCGTCCCACGGCCGATTGCCGACCCCCCAAACATGTACCTCGCACCTCACTGCAGCGTACCTTGTCGTAGTGTCTGTGATTCATTTACATGTGCAAGCGAGACAGTAAATGTACACTCTTCCTTTCGTGACCTTATTAGGCGGTAACGTTTCAAAGGGAAAGCAAATTACGCCGCAACAAGCCATTTAAAGTCCCCGCCGATCGGCTTACGCTGCTTTCCGACTAACTCGTTTTGTATATTTGCTCTCAACTTCGACACACTTCGAGGGAGACGAGCACCAAGGTTATTAACGGGTTTCATAATTTTCTCGCGTTACCTATCATTCCAGAAAAATCTTCTTTCACTTTCACTGTTGCCACGCCGTTTTGCTATTGACTTTAATAGCTCACCGCCCTAAAAAGCCAGGAAAGGAAAAGTATACTTTCTGCATCACTTGTACAAGGATCCGTCCACGGAGGCTACAGCAAAGTGCGCCAAGGTGAGCTACCAGGTAGAGGTCCGCGACGTTCGCAGCTGGCTATAATAAAGTAGAGGAAAACGGAGCTCAGATCTTCGTGGACAGTTGTTTCCCAGGATGCCGCTCAGTCGCTAGGGGCGCTTCGGTTTTGCAGATTTTCCTTAGGTGAGCTGACAGTTGGAACACCTTTTTAATTGTACATCCTGGCTACTGAACTTAAGGTTAAGCTTGTTCATCATATTCGGGAATCCAACCGGTGATAATTTAAGTATTTTTAGCGTCACCGTAACGCCGCTATGGCATCAGTGTAGAGCTACACTTTTTAGATATATAAGCCTACGTACCCTGGCTCATCTGTTACTGGTGCTGAGAAAGGGCAAGCACCAGGCTCCATGTCAGCGACCCCTTTTCAGAAATTCTTTACAAATACGGACAAAAACTGTGGGTGTATCTAAAGCAAGGTCGGCAATAAGGTGCATTCATTTTCACGTTCTCGAATAAGCTTTTCTGAGAGAGTGATGTAAAAGACGGTTGTCAGAAATCTGAGCGCTTAAGTTCTGGCTAAGGCTTATGGTCGCTCCGTGCCGGAGGAAGCGGGAAAGTATTCGCGGTTAAAAGTCCCAGCTGCGAGTTCTGCCGACACACGTTGAACTTTCGCTTGCCCAGGCATGGTGATCATCCAGTGACAGAAACCGGCGGAAGGCCGCAGAAGGCCTCGTCCAGGGCGAAGTAATGAGACGACCGACTCTGCCGATTTCCATGGCAGAAAACTCTGCGAGCAGCGCGTGCTGCTTTTTTATTCTTACATAACATCTTGTGTGCACGCTTCATGTGCACGATTCGGGTGTAAATGAAACTAAACCTGCTGTATGATGGAGCTATATAGTGGCGCCATCTCAAAACGGTTCAATATAAAGATTATACATTCCCTCATGAGAGCAGCTTATAGTGTTTTTGAAAAAAAGGTTACCACTCTGGATCATTGATTCGTGCACCAATCATTTGCTCTTTTTCTCTGACTTCTGAAATGCGTCTAGGACAACGTAAAAAATGAACATACATTGTATGTGCTTGATTGTTGTTTTTATTTCCCAAGTCACAGGTAAATTATGCAAGTTGTACACCAGCTTGCCTGCATTTTACCTTTTTTGGTTCCTGGTACGTTTTCGTTCGGCTGTTACATATTGTGCTTGAGTGCTTGGGCTCAAAATAATGCACCCTTAATACGACTTAAGTATTTTTCAGTGTTTTTTTGCTTTCTCGTATTTGTTTATCTCTGTCCCCATACTTTCCGAACTGTTCTTTAAAGAAATATTGTTTTAGAAGCACCAAAGTATCCCAAAATATATTATATAATTTAACTGAAAATATTAAAGTTTTTTCGGTTAAAATACCAAATATTTATTAAAATAATAAATTTCTACGCCAAAAAATAACGAATTCACAGTACCCAATACGGCCACAAAACTTATCTAATGAAATTTGGTTACAATAATCGTATTACTACCCCATCTACCGGCGCCTCACGCAGTGTTGAAAGCGTTAAAAATGTCCGACAAGTATTAGCTCAGTCGGTCTTCACTTCTGGATCTTATAGAACACTTTGAAGTCCCATGTTCCTTCAGTGGCAGTGTAGGCGGATGCAATTCTATTATTCTGCACACTTAGTCCGATTGCTACGACTGCGAATTTTCCCCTCACCGAAAACAAGTCTCAGAGCACAAGTTCGGTTTACTGTAAGCTTGCTTTTACAAGGAATCTCGAGATCACAAATTCGGGCCGACAACACTGCTGGTGCAGAAACACTAGAAGTGTGTCGTTCCTCTTCATGTAGACAGTTCATTTCTTGTAGTGCAAGGACCCAGATTGTTTTCTCCTGCATTATTTTTAGAAGCTTGGGAAGTCGAGTTTCAATATCTGTTCGCATCAAACTGCAGTAGCGAGGGGAATTTCGGGCGGTAAACGCGCGGAAGCTGCTCACTTTATTGATTCGTTTATGAACTAACAATGAACCCACTGGTGGGAGACTTATCTGAGAATTCAAAGAATGCATCATGCTCATAGTGCATCTACAGATGATAAAATACAGGCCACGTCGGTCGTGGTCTTAACAGAAGAAATCAATTTCTCACTTGCGCTTTTGCCCTTGTTCCTGGTGGGGGTTCTTCCCCTGGAGAATCGTGTTTTGAAACCGTTAGTGCAGACATTGCGGTCTGCTGTGATTTTCGTGCTACTCTACTAATGTTCTCTGTGTGTTTCACTGAACGTCCATAAATGTTTGTATAGGTAAATAATTGGGATCTGTCTTTCTCTTTTCCATTTCACGCAATATGGGAGTAGATAGAATGATTATGCTGTTTTAAAAGTTATCTGAAAGGAAACGAAAAACCCAGTTTTCATAAGCGTTACTGCGGTGCTTGCAGGAGGAAGGGAGCCTCCAGGATGTCCTGCCATTATCATATCTACAGCCCTTGCAGAACTGGGTTAGGCGGTTGTTGAATAAGCATAACGTATTACTTATGTGGTGAAGGTACACGAAACTTGACCATACTTGGAGTATAGTTCTTCAGAATGAAGCCTTTATCGCGAAATGCTTTAAGCACATCGTGTTCACGCTACTGTACTTTGTGAAAACTTTGATGTCGTTTGGATTTACGTTTTTTTGTGCACATTGTTGGTGTCCCTGATCACATAAGCATTATAAGACAAGAAATAGTAGTTCCTAGAGCAATCTGGGAAAACTCGGGACGCGCCTTATAATGTTTTGTGCCAATCCCGATAAGTTTTAGTCAGTTGCTGCATCTGACCTTCGTAATAGATGTTTGACACATTTTTTTATGACACAGAGATGTATCCTATGAAACGGTATAATTATTTCGTTTTCTGCATTCGGTTTCAAACTGACGATATAACTTTAATGCCTTCTGCACTCATTGCAGAAAGTGTTACATGACAGATCCCAGGCCAGATGCAACCACAGACTGCATCGCTCTGCAGTTCATGTCACTGGTGTTGGGTGGAGCGACGGGAAACGGGGAAAAATAATTTGGGTTTCCGAAGTTAAAAAAAAAAGTGTAGGGGGTGATTATTCCTAGTTCGACGTCAATGGCTCACATAAACTGGGGGAAAAACTCCCCAGCACGACACCAGCCCAATGATAAAGAGGGCACCTATACTGAACGCTGATGAAGAGTTAGATATTAATAAATATTTTGAATCGGAACAAACAAGTTTACAGAGCAGCACACCTTTAAAATATATCTTTCTTATATCTTCATGAGAATAGCGGCTTTAATGCGTTATTATTAGTACCCATATGACAGGGAAAAGCTGACGGTGTCTTTCTTTCGGCAAATGTGAAAAAAAAAGCGCGTCCCTTAGAGCGGAGGAGAGTAGTGAAGACAAAGGCGAGATGGACGCGAAGTCACGGGGTGGAAGCCAATCAGCGAGCGGATACTAAACCGAGTCTGAACTTGCAGGTGCGCGGATCGCCTATGCCTTTGTTTGTGATACAAAACTCAAAGGAAGATATGTTGGTGGATCCTTAAAGAATGCGTTAGCATGACCCTTGCTCATGTATTAGCGGCATGTGCCCAGAATCGAAAATACAATTTCACAACCTCGTCTCAAAAAGAGCTTATCAGGCTCTTTGTGCGCCCTAAAAGTTCGTGGAGATGAAAAGCCGGAAAATCGAGAACAGTGCTTTATGAACGCCCCCGCGCTTCTTTGTTCCTAAAATGCGCGAGTCAAGGTAACGAAATATGTAAATACGCAAAGTCACGTTAGGAAAAGTAAGTGGGAACAAAAATCAGCGATTTTGCATCTGCCTGCAACCCGGCAGAAGGAAAAAAATTCGCCGTCCTTCGGATTTGCGATGCTAACGTATATGATCGGCTTGGTGGAGGATACATGTTAGAACATCCTATAACTGAGCGCGTCACGGGCGAAGATAAGGGAATCGATCGACAGACCGAAAGTTCTTTCCGTCGTGGAACAGGGGCGACGGCCGGATTAGGCGGGGCGCCGCTGCAGGTATGCCGCGGAAAGCTAGCTCTTGCCACATCGAAAACGGGGCATTATTAGATTCCGGGGACCGGAGCTGGCAACGCGGAGGTGAAAGCCGAGTCGGCCGAGACCTGGAACCCGTCAGAATCTCATAAAGCTGGGCCCCCTTGGTAAGCCCCACGTACGGCCATCGTCGCTTCGGTCATTTGTGGGGTAAAGAGGGCACGCAGCATTTGTTATTGTGTCGCGTAAGGTTGAATTGTTGACGATGTGTAACGAAACTTCCGCGTTGTGCTCTGAGTGAATTGAAATTTATGGCTGGTTTCTCAAAGAATACTGTTTTTTAATAAAAACAAAACATTGCTAGGATTGCGAGAGTTACGAGGCGCAGTGTTTGAAGAAGAAAAACGTTTGGCGGCTTGAACACCTATCATTTCGATGTCAAAAGAAGCAAGATAAAAAGGGAAGATTATAAGCAATACAAAAGTGAGAAGACGTAATAAGAATAAACAAACAAAAAGGTACCAGAATTTTCAAAAATACAAAAGTAAAAAAAGATGAAAGCAAGGGAGGAAGTTGTGGGAATGAATTGATGACGAGAATTATATAACAGCCCTGTACCAACCGTCATCCCTCCCGGCTAGAAATGCGAAAAACACAAGTTTTATGGTTA
This sequence comes from Ixodes scapularis, assembly GCF_016920785.2. NCBI lineage: Eukaryota > Metazoa > Arthropoda > Arachnida > Ixodida > Ixodidae > Ixodes > Ixodes scapularis. Next base: position 98,277,694 of record NW_024609835.1, on the reverse strand, counting down.
CTTTTTATCATTTCGAGATGACACCTCCTATAGCGAAACAAGGATCTACAGCGCCCTCCGCGAAATCTTCAATGCGGATTTTGCGCGGCAGTTTTTTATTCCAAGCAGTAATACCTTGTCTGTTTCGGTGCTGCGACAGAAATTCCACTGGAGATGCTTGAACGTTGGCCTCGAAGAATGTTTTCATGAAATTTATGATCGAGAACTTTCAAGAGCATAGGTTGCGCTCGGCGCCACAGCAAATGACCACAAGCCGATGATGATGATGTAGATAAGCCAGTTGATAACACAGCGTATGTCTTGTTGGGTGATTCAATGACAGCTCAAGAAAGCCTCTACTTTCCTACCAGTTTATTGAGTGTAATCGACAACATACCGAAGGAGCTCAAAATCCAGACCGCCAAGATCAAGTGTTTCAAGCGAAAAACCAAAGCCTTCGTTCCCAATTAAAGCAACTGCGCACGAATGTTTCGGACCGCAATCCAGTGCCATGGTCGTCACCACCACTTTACGCTACCATCGCAGACACGAAGTCGACATTCCGTGTGATTCCAGTGATCGGCAAGTGTTTGATCCACCCACCCGTTAACATGAAAGAAACGCCTCTGCGTCACGTCTGAACTCAGCGAGTTAAGAGAAAACGGGCCTTCCTCCGTTAACCTCGGAAGGCTTTCCTGGGGACGAAGCTGATTTGGCGAGCTTGGCGAGTGCGTTTTCACCAAGGTTTCATTCGACGGCGAGTCAAGCCATCACGGCGCAGCTAAATCGGACAAGGCGAACGCGGCCCCTAGACTTGGGCGCAACATGGCGCTATTTTTATGTTGGCTTTGTCCGAGTACGTTTGTTTCGGATGTTTAGGCGCTTGTCGAGCGCATTTTAGAGGGGAAGGTAGTTGTTTGCTCCAAACTAGTGACTCGATTTTCTTCCTATTTTTTTTGTTTTATTTGTCGGGCAACCAAGCAGTGTTTCACGCCATCAACAATTTGGAGGTTTGGCCGGAGGACAGAATTTTTAATTATATCTTTCGCCAACTTGGTAATGCCGCACTTACCATTCTAAAATTACAGCCGTTTAAAATGGCAACAGCTCTTCATATATTTGGCAAAAATTTCAAAGAAATGCGCACTACAGCTGATGAGTTTATGTCAAATATTACGACTACCAGCTATTAGGGTATTTTTCTTTCAGAATCGTGGCTTTACAAGGGTATTTTAAACTCAAATTATTCTACTCCGGATTATACAGTCTACCAGATTATACTGTCTACTGCACAGGGTAAAAGCTGGGAGGTGACGTTTTAATTGCGTTTCAACCTTCTCTCCTGTCACATAAAAGGATTGACCTTTAACCTTACTTAGAATGTATATTGTTCAAAATGAAAACAACCAATGGCTTGTTGTACCTTACTGGAAACTACTAGCTTTCTCCCCTTACAATCAGGCAATCTTTATTAAAGTTCTGTTAATGCCTAAAAAAATTAGTTTTAATAGGTACAAAGTTCAAATGTATGAAGATTTTAGCCTACCGGGAATAAATATGTCGTCGAGAGTTGGGAAAAGCAGCGATTTAACCACGTCAGATAAGGCAGCTTGGTTACTATCTTTTACACATTTTTGTGGAATAAATGAATTTAGGAGATTAAAAACAACGCATGTACTGTTCTTGATCTAGTCTTGTAAAATATTGTATTGGACGCCATTCTTAGCGTTCTTATTCATTTAGTACTCATGGATATGTATCATCTGGCTTTTATGGTTAAGACACATATATATTCCAAGCAAGCTGAGCTCGTTGCACAGGTCCGATGCGTACCGCTACCCCAAAGGCGATTATTTGGGAACGCATAAAGACAATCATAACTATAATTGCAGCGATATCTTTGCAATAGACAATGCTGAACTGGCAGCAGAGGTGTTTACTTCGGTTGTTGATGACGCGATAGACAATTTTGTTCCTAAACGTAAACCTATTTCTATACGACACAACTGGTTTTGCAAGGATCTGAAAATTTTCACAGAAGAAGTTCCTTATCACATACTCTTTAAAAAGACGGGCTTTATAGACTGGTACTCAAAATTTAATACTTATCGTGCGCTTCCTAAAAATTCTACTCGCGTGATAAATGGATTTAATTTAACCATGTCGAGAGCGGTTTGAATTACTGCCACAAAACCGTTCGAAAGTGTGAAAAGCTGCACACTCGTATCGGTGTAGAATGAATTTCCTTGTACGATCCTGCTCAAAATAATGGCTACATTGCCTCTGTTAAAGAGGCGGCAGACTCCTTTGCTGATTATTTAAGCAACTGTCAAACAATCCAGCAGCAAAATATAAAGCCTAGCGACGTCCAAGTTAAGGATTTGTTGCCTGGTTTTAGAGGCAATAATGACAAAAAATCTTGGAAGGTATCCGGACCCTCGAACCAAGGTTATCTTCTGGCGAAGACTTTATCAAACTTTTTATCATCGAGGGTTGCGATGACTTGTTTTAAGCGACTTTTGAAGCACCGTTTTAATCTATCACTTAGTTCTAACGTATTCCCACTGTTGTAAAAAAATAAAAAATAAAGAAAAGAGAAGCGATAGTCGTGCCAATTTTAAAGGGGGGGGGGGGGGTGACGCTTAAGCTGTCAGTAATTATCGCCCGATTTTATTATTGTGTGTTTTTTCTGATGTGCTTGAGAAGGTTGTGTATGACCCAGACTTGTGCCTATCTCAACTACTCTACTCAAGATACTGTAGTTCAAATACTTTTGAAGTATCTTGGTATCTTGCAAATACTTTTGATCGAGCGTATTTAATAGTCGATTTTAATTACATTTTTAGGTATCTGGTACTCATTATCTCAAATACATTTTTGACATTCCGCCATTTTCCGAGTTTATCGGTGTGAAGTGGCATGGGCGTGGCACGAGCAAACGTGAACAATCTTTCAAGCAACCAAATCCTGGTGCTAGCTCCGATTAGCTACGGTGACTTTGACTGAGCTCGTGAAAACTTCGATTTATTGCCGATTTTGATTCATATTTCAGCCCAAAGCTCGTACAATGAGGCTTTTCCCCTCGCTTTTCCAAAGACGCCTTTTGTTTCCTAGAGTTTCCTTCCAAAAATCCTCAAACAAAAGGGGTGGTTTTACGGAAGTAAAGATTGCCACACTGAGGCTCAACGCAGACAGGGAAACGACCTACGGCAACAATGCAGACTTGAGCTTAAAAAAATAGAAGAAAATGAGAAGTGGAACCAAAAATAAGACTTGTTTTGCTTGTTCATTTGACAACCCCACTGCAAAATGTCGAGGTTTTTACTTTTTTTTGGTGTCAGTTTGGCACTTATTGCTCTAGAGAACACTGTCTGTAAACGATCATTGTTAAGCAGAGAACAGGAAAAGAAATGAACTACGAGCTGGATGACCACTCAAAAAGCCAACAAAGTGTCCCCCAACGTTGAGTGCCTTTCAGGATGCAAAATACTTGAAGAAGGTGCGACCAGTGCCGTTGCTATTATGTAGGTTCTTTTTGTTATCCATTCACTGATATCAGTCTCCCAAGTTTATATATATTGTAGTTAACGTCTAAGGTGCGCCGCAAGACGTGATATTCAGCGATGTCACTATTGTCGAGGCGCTTTGTCCCGTTTGTTGTCCCCACACCTCGGTGTTTACCCAACACAAGGCCTGTGCACGTGCCCACAGGCCTTGTGGGAATGTCAATGTCATTTTTTTTCAATAGAGCGCGGGTCACAGTGTAATGTATAATGTAAAAATACAAAACAATGAATGAAGTGACGTTAAGTGCCGGATCTTTCCCGAAAGTGAAAGCAGTCGTCAAAGGATGCGAGCTTGACCCACTTCGGCTTTTGTGCTGAGTTGGATACCGTGCATGCTGCATTGTTCATGCAAGCCGGAGTGGTAACAAAAGAGCACCTCCTCCTCCTCCCCGGAGAACACGAACTCCAGCGGAACGCTGACGCCGCATTCGGTCATGTCAGCCGAGCGCTGAGTCATTGTATTTGTTCTCCCCAGCCATGTAGTTCTAAAGTCAACCGCTTAGGGCACCACGGTCTGATCTCCTCCCCAAAGCGACCTTTCTTTTTGTCCCAGAGATGTTTTGTAACATTATCAGTCATATTGCCACGCGCGCTGCAGGCCGAATGCGTGTCCGAATGGTTGCCACGCTTGGCTCTCGCGCCAAGTCTCCGGGGTCGATTCCAGGGAGCAGACTCTTCTTTTTATTTATTCTTTCAGCTTGACATTCTCGCAAGTTGAAAACCTCGTCGTCTGATCGAGTTACGAATGTTCTACGCGCCGAACGTTCTACGCCGGATGTTCCAGAAATCCACGCGGGTACAAAAGGTGCTCCGTGTGGCGGTCCAGAGTCAGTCTCGCCCCAGCGCTCGATCCTGCTGTTTCGCCGACATCGACGCCTGCGACGCTAGTCTTTCTCTATTTTGTTTTGGGCACAAGTTCGCCCCATTAAACGTTTAGTTTCTTCAGTTATTCGCCGCCTTATCATTTTTCAGTCGTGACAATATCCTGCTCGATATAATATGACTGCATAAAATAACCGTACGATGCTTTTTTTGCCGTTTTGTGTTGTTGCGTGCTAAGAAACCGTTTTGGTAAACCAGATTTGCGCAGCTGTATAAGTGTCGTAGTCAATGACGTCGATACAAATTAAGCAATGCGGAAGTATCTTCAAAAGTAATTGACATACATTTCTAAGTATTTGTACTCTACTCAAGATACTTTACAGTGAAAGTAACTTGAGTATTATTTTTAATACTTTATGAAGCAGGTATTTAGTAACTTAACTTAAATACTTTTATCGAGTATTTTGTCCAACACTGGTATGAACTCAGCAAGTTTTATTTTCGACCGAAACTAACGGCTTCGCAGCAGGGGTTTATAAAGTATCGATCGGGTGAAAACAATTTGTGTTCTTTTTTATACTTCTGCACCTATTTTATGAGTGGGCAACATGTGAATTGGGTTCATTTTGACATGTCTACAGTATTTGACAAAGTTGATCCGTTATTGCACAAAAGATCGTTTTACGACTATTGTTCTGAATTACTTATCTTGTATAAATGCAATGCGCAATGTCGTGCGAATAATGTCCGGATTTCCGACACGCGCTCTAATATATTCAGTTCAGCTTAAGCCGTCCCCCACGTGTCTACTCTTGGGTCGCTCCTGTTCTTAATATTTGTAAATAATAAATTGCCTACTAACAAAACGCAGGTGCAAATTTTGCGGATTATATCAAGGTACTTTCATGGTGCTGATTAGCGTGTTGATTGAAATGGTCTTCAGTACGATATGATTAACATACTGCAATGATGCACAGCCAATTATCTGTTTCTTAGTCCTACCAAAAATAAAATGCTGTCTTTGAGTAGACGTCATGATGTTGTGCATTTCACCTATACGTTGAGAAATATGCTAGTTGAACGTGTGACTGTTTCAAAGTATCTCGGCCCGTACCTTGATAGTGCGCTATCATTCAGTGCTCACGTGTTTTATATCGCGGACAGTGCAATGACAACGCTAGGTTTAATATATCCTAGTTCAAACCAGTTCAGAAACTCTGCATGTATTATTATTTTTTTTAGTACGATCCAGGCTACAATTCGTTTTAGTTATTTGAAACTTGGTAACAGCTACGCAGCTATTAAGCGTTGATTTTGTTGAAAATATATTGATATGTATTGTTTATGATAAACACTTTAAGCGTCGTTTTTATTATAATAATGAATTTTTCTTGGTAGCGTTTTAATACTGCTTTTGTTGAATTGACGTGATTTTTTTTTGCACAACGTTGTTAGTGGTGCGTTTGATTGTGACCTACTTTTGAGTAGTGTGAATTTTGATATTCCTTCACGTGTTACTGAATATTTTAATGTTTTTTACGTTCATTCTATCTGTAATGTCTCGCCAGTGTCACGTGTGCAGACATCATTTTATAAAATCGCACCATCCAGCTTAGATATATTTAGTGATCATGCAGGCACTTTCCCGAAAAAAGCTGGCATGTAGTATATTTTGTGCTAACCGTGTCTATCTTTTTTTCTTGTGCCACCTTTAACTTTTTATAGTCTCTCTTTAATTAAAATTATCATCACCTTTGTGTTCTAAAGGGAGGGCCTATCTGGTGGTTTTGAGGCACAGAAAATATAGATTACATATTCCTAATATTACTATAAATTAAAACGTGCAACTAAGTCGTGCGAACCTTAAAAAAAGTTTTTGGTCAAGAAAATACACTTAGCACTTCTATTAGCATATTTATAGTCGTAATTTTTGAGAGCGTATACTAACATTCTTGCGCCTCTATTTTGAGTTATCATACAGCTGCGATATTATTGCCGAGTTTACCTGATCTTATCAGTCGGTTTTGATGTGTGTTTCTAACGTCGTTCGTCTTTGCGCATGCTTTCCGGCAACTAGGAAACAATGTGAGTATTTTGATTTTCATTTCGGTTTTCAAATAGTGAAAATAGCGTGTCTATTACGAATAACATTACGCTGCATTTTGTTTGCGCCTACAGGAAGGAGATGAAGTTGAGCAGTTGGACCAGCTTAGGAAAGCCACCGGTGAGCACTTTAAATTATCTTGCATTGTTCTTTATTATATTTTTTATGCGCGATAGATAGCATATGTATGAGTAACTTAGTCTTCGCGGGTGCTTTATGAGATTATCTGAAACTGTCCAATACATATATTTAACCTGAAAGTTTCGGTGGAGGTGTATTAAATGTGAATGTAATGTCCCCTGTAACACTTAGTTAACAGTGCATACCAGGTGTTTGCGAGATGCCTCGAATAATTGCACGTGACCGTTAACGATTCGGATTAATGAGAATCAACGCGTGGTTTGCGTCGTTCTGCATTCACGTACTATAGTTATTTGTTCAGTTTTTGTTTATCACAGAAAGCGAAATTGTATAGATCTTGCGTCCTAATCGTTTCACTGCCAAAACAACTTCGTTCCCACCACAGAGTAAGATTCAGTATCTAAACATTGAGAAGCAAAATATTATGTTTTACAACATGACTGCGTTCGTGTTTGACAGTAGCTTGTATCAGGTTGCGAAGTCCTTCAACGGTGCTGATATGTCTGAAAGCGTGCCTGGCTCCAAACTATAAAAAAATCCGTAAAAGTGTACTCACAAAGGTTGTCATAGCGAGGGACAGCAATTTTCTTTAGGTCTCGTGGAATACATCAGATGAACCAGAAGGTGTCACCTGAGCCGCAAAATGTAAACGGTACACCAGTCGCAGGATAGAAGTTAAAACGTACAGTGCTTGTTTTGCAGCACCTGCATCATTTGTGTTAATTTTAAATGTATATATTGCTTTGGTATGCAGTGTCGACTGTCGTTTCCTTAAATTATGCCTAATTTAAAACAATTCAGAAAATAATCTTGACGTAAAGCAACTAACCTCCATTTCGTCTAAATTTCTAGAGCATGTCTTGTGTTCGCATGTCATGACTCACGTGTCTAGAGACAATTTTCTCTTCATACATCAGTATGGCTTCCGCAGGGGTCTCTCTTGCGAGACCCAGCTATGCGAATTTGGTCACGAGTTACATACTAACCATGAATGCCATGTACAAACTGACAAAACGTTTCTGGACTTCTTAAAAGATTTTGATCGCGTTCCTTGTCAACATATTCTCTCTAAGCTACCAACTCTACAATTAGACCTTTTAGTACTTTCCTGGACTACTAATTTTTTGCCTCTCGCGTTCAATACACCGTCACTAACGATGACAAATCGCGACTAACAAGCACTACGTCAGGGGTTCCACCGGGTTCTGTTCTGGGACCCCTGTTTTTCTTAATCTCTATTAACGGTCTTCTGTGTAAACTTTACCCTAAAATACGGCTTTTTGCAAATAGTTATGTCATAGATAACAAAATTGCATAAGTAAACGACAGCTATCAACTTCAAAATGATATCGAGGAAATTGGCCACTCGTGCAGAAAATGTTTAATATCTTTAAACAAATCCAAGTGTAAATCAATTCAGTTCACCAGAAAACAGTCTTTGATAGCATATCAGTGTACCATAGACAACGAAGCCATTGAACTTGTTTCCATGCACAAATGTCTTAGCATCAAATTAACTTCTAACCTTTCTTAGAAAACCAATATTGAAACCATTTCTGCCAAAAACAATCCAAGACTCTCTGTTTTATCAGACGAGCTTTACGAGATGCCCCTCCACATGTTCGAGTAATGGCTTATAAAACTTACGTTGGACCAAACTAGAGCATGCAGCAAATATTTGGAATCTACGTCAATCATACCTTGTCAACGCTTCAAAACCAGTGCAACATAAAGCCACTGGTTTCATCTTATTATCACGCGATTATTTCATTAGTGTTTCTGCCTTAAAAATAAACTCGGACTAACCTTTGTGCACTACTGAAGAAAATACTTCCGACTCTGCCTTCTTCAAAAAAAAAAAAAAAAAAAGCATTACTGTTGCTCAGACCTCAATGACTCTTTAATATCACTCCCAGAAGGATACCTTCCCACCTAAGTAACTCCTGTGCTATCAAACGAATTGTTGAGTAAGATCAATGCTTTGTATGAATTATTCCTTCCACTCGTCATTTCCGAATGGAGTCAGCTTCCATCATCAATAGTTACCATCAACGGCTCAACAGCGTTCCGAAATGCTCTTTAAATCCATCTTTTGTGAGTGCTCTTTCAGTTGTATTATATTCCGTATAGCTTATAGTTCATGTTATTCTATAATATTACGTTTATTTGTTGGTTTATTGTAGTAAACTTCCCTCCTTATGTAATGCTTCAAACTAGGCCTTAAAGGTACAAATAAATTAAGTGAAATGAAATTTATCCCAAAATGTCGACGGCTGTTTTCAAATTGAAATGAATCACACAGCACGCTTCACTCAAAGTATTTTTTTCGTGGTTTTGCAGGATTGTGAAGAAAGAGCTGTCCCCCGAAACCTCTTATAATTTTGCTTCGGTGCTTTAGTGCTTCAATGGAAGAAAGAATGATGTGCGTATAAAAAGAAACGACAGAGAATTGTTCCTAGGATACTGTCTTTTTTTTTTCACGCTATTGTAGAGTAGATGAAGAAATGTTATCGAAGGCGGCGACCTCTTTTTTAAGTGCAGCGATTGCTTGACGCTCGTAATTTGAAGGAACATCCTTTTCTTTCTATATGATGGACACTGAAAGCGAGTCGTCTTCTTGATGGGTTCCTGAGAATTCGCCCCGTTGGCCAAAAAAAAAAAAAAAAAACGTTTACGAAGTATGTCTTTGCCTTGCAATAGAGCCGAGTATGAACCTAAAAGTTCAGAGAGGTTTTCATACCCCATACAGTACTCTAATTAACCGAGCAAACAAATAACAAAGTTAGAAAATAAATAAAAACTCAGTGTTCAAACGTTGCGCATTGCAGCCCCTGACGCCACAATCAGCTTGATACGATGGAATGATATTACCTGATTCGTTAATAACCGAGTAAATGCTCCCAACTTACATATTAGATTGTTGCAATTCATAGCTAATGCATACCGCCTCCGTCAAAATTTGCGGTGTGTGCCTCTTAGCAAATAAAGCGCTATTACCTAAACCGTGTATATAGTATAAATGACGACAGTAATGTTGCATTATTGATCACACTCTAACTAGCCGAGGGTTAATGCCCTCGACGTTTGTAACAAACCAAGCACCATTACCGAGTTGCTGGTATGTGAGAAGAAGATAGCGGGAGACATCCATGAATGATCGCGGAACAAGTCCGCGGGGGACAGTTCATCGCAGCAGCCGTTCGGCGCAAAGAAAACACCGCCAAAGACAAAAGTGCTATTATTCGGAATTTGCCCGGGTGCTGCAGGCCACACGCAGCGCGGGCGGACGCCAGTGGACGGGTAATGAACGACGTGATAACAGTGAGGCAGTCCTATGAATTGCTTAAAATGCATTTGCCCCCTATGGGCTATCTTCATGCCATATGGGCATAACAAAGTTATGAAAGATAAGTTAACCGGAGAGCCATGAGGTGCATATTATTCAGAGCGACCACCGTGGAATATTCGTGGTTTTTCTTATTCTGGCAGTTCGTAAAAGGTAGTACTGATGTGGTGTGCCTTAGTTTAGAAAGTAATTATATAGGGAAAGATGAGTTAGTAGACTTGTACGTAATCCGTTGAAAGTAACGAAATTAGTTGCAATCCCTTACATTTATCAGCAATTTTTTGTAAGGGAATAATTACATATTTTAGAAGGCAATTCTAAAGTAATTTACTTACCTTTTGACATAAGTGAATGATTGTAATCTATTACATTTTCATCTTTATTCAGGAAGGAAAAAAATTCGGCAGAGACAATTAAGACTACTTACGTGTAGAAATGAGAAAGCATTCCTACACGGGCAGCGCATTCCTTCAAGCAGCGCGCCATGTTTTCCTTTCGCACAAGGCGCTCCGGCGGTGACATCACGCTCCCCCACTGCGCAGACGCGGCGAACCCCGCTGGCTTCACGACGGCTTCCGTGACGAAGCATTGCGTTGCTGTGCTTTTCTTTGTGTTTTATTTCCGAGGCACGTCCGCTCAGGTCTTGAGCGCACTCGCCGGCTTCCGCGACGAAGCATCTGCGTTGCTGTGCTTTTATTTATGTTTTATTGGAAATGGGAATTTAGCTGCCCGTTCCACTCAGCCAATGGGAATTCGGGTGCCGTTTCGCTCAGCCAATTGGAATTTAGGTGCCGTTTTCGCTGCTACAGACGACGGCTACAGACAACGCCGGCTTCGCTCCATGGGGCAGTTAATGCATTAAAACAAAAATTTTGAATATTGACAAAAAATAATTTTTATTTAGTAAGTGTAAATTTTATCGGAATCATAATGCCACCTGCACTTACAAAACGCAAGACCTGACGTCCTTCAGATTCTCAGTCTTTCTTCATGTCACCTTAAACCTCGAATCTAATATCTTCTTTTCTTGTGGTTTCGTTGTTTGCGAATTGTAACTCGGCAACTTGCTCGCCCACAACGAAGAGGGAAGCACATTGATACAAAGCACCGGATACTCCGTGCAAACAATAATAGGCAAATTCCCGTGGTCAAACTGCTTTCCTTCAGCGAAAAAAAATGCCAACGTGCACACGAACTAATGTAGCGGATATCAGCGCGCCTTTCCTTTTTGTCCGCATTACTCTTTCTTTCCTTTTCTCTCTCCAAGAGAGAGAGAGATAGGGAAGATGACTTCTTTGTATCAACTTCTGAGACGAAGATAATCCACACTGGGGCAGAAGCGAAGTTTGGGGAGCCGTATCTAGGTCACAGCGTCTCAATGGGCCGATCGAATCTAGCTGACGTTTAGGCTGTCGAAAAGGTAGAAGAGGCCCTGCAAACGCGTTGTTTTCTAGACACTCAGTAGCGCGTCCAGGTGGCAGCACTTAGTTGGAAAAGGTGGATTGAAATAGTGTTCAGCGCAGCGGACGATATCTTAACATAGAAAAGAGGAAAGATGTACGATGAGACTTTTGAGAGCCAGATGTTGCTCAAGGCAACAAAAGTGTAATTGGCGCCAACAATAAACGGTTCCATAACACTTGTGTTTCGTGTCTTACTTCCTAGAACAGTAAGTTGAAAGTAACGCCGCGAAAGTAACAGATCACTTTTTGAGGTAACGGTTACTTCATTTTATTGGAGTGTAATTGTAACTGTAGTTAGTTGCACTTTATCCATGGGTAATTTTAAATGTAATTTTTTACTTTCTTTAGTAAAGTGTACATGTCTGTGATTAGACATGCTTGTATCGATGTTGTGCGATCTGATGAAAAAACGTTAACTAAATACAATAAAACTAAAACGGGCTTCACCATGTTAGCAATGGTAAAATCCGTTGTTTTCTCGATCGATTCCAGTTTAACTACTAAGCAAATGATGCTGTCAATGCTAGGTGATGCGCACCACATATATTACGACGAAAAGCTGAAATTATTCCGCAACATTCTTTACCCTTACTGTTATATCTTAAACCTTTCGGGTGGTTTCATCTGTTGCAAGGATACCTAATCAACACTTTTATAAGTTAGAATATGTAATATTATGTTTTAAATAAACCTGAATCCATTTTAAATGTTGTGTTGGCGGAAAACTTCTTGATTCATAGGAGGCCGGCACTAACTCGTTTTAGCAAAAAAAGTTATTGAGCAAATATACTTTTAAAATCCATTATTATGTGAGTTAAAGTGGAAAACAATAAAATTAGATTATGTTAAAGTTTATGCACGACTACTAGTTTAATAGGAAGAATCAGTCTCAGTGTATTGGAGTGTCTTTAATTTGGGGTAAGTCGTATGTGTAGTTAAGAGATGAGTCGGTCTATGGCGCTACTTCAACATATTAAAAACGTTTAAGAATATTAGGAAACAAAGTGTCCTTTCACGATCCACAAGGACAAAATGCGATCCACTACTTGCCTTCTCATTTCTAGGTTTATGAAGTTAATTTCTTAAGATTAAATATACCCGTTAAAATATATTTAGGAAAGTTAGTAATACCCTGAAGTTTGTAAGCTGTCGCAGATTTCAACAAAAGTTAATAGCTCCATTAAAACATGAATCAGGTAAAATTCTAAAGGCTTGTAATATTGAAAGTTGTAATAGTACCGGACATTTATGGTTGTATGCCTTTAGGCTAGTGGTTTTATGACTGATGGTCTCTCGTTTATTGGGGCCGGAACATCATATGTTCTGCTTGTTTGACTTTAGCGGACTGACATAGAGCGAAATGCACCATTACAACAAAATATACAAATGAGTATTCATTCCCTGTTCATTAGCAGTGTTTGCCGCGAACTTCGAGATCAACCCGTGGTGCATTTATGCTTTGGGAAACTGACTGAACATAATAACAATTCAGGCAGTTGTTTTGCTCGTTAATGTTTCTTCCACTTACAAATAAGTGAAGTTCCTAGTAGCAACCGAAGAGCGCCGCCTGGATTGGGTTTTTCTAAAATAAGAGGGCGATTGAGCCTCAATTGCCACTTACTGCTAATGTCACAGTACATTTATATTGTGCGAGGAAGAGCTCATAATGTACAACGTTTCGGCATATTCGTATTTGCGGCAGGCTCTTATGCGATCTGGCACTGGTATTCGCGAATTATCGCCCTGCGCATACGGTGCCGGCACCGCGTACGCTCCAATAATTGTGGGAATGTTTTACATTTCTGTTTTTGTTTAGAAGCAGCAAATGCTTCGTTTTTTTGTGGAGTTTGCATCGGTCCACTAAAATGTTGGTGTTTGAATTAGATAACCGTAAAAACATTCAATAGAAAAGTAGATATCGCAAATAAAACCAGAAAATGTTTGGTAAGGTTCAAGGGAAAAAGGTTTTAGAAAATGGTTGTTAGCTTGAAAGAGGATTTAAGGCACCTAAGCACTTCTCGTGACTTGTGAATGCCGAAGCATGCCGCCTCGACGTATTACTCCCGTCTCGCGTTATCGGAGGGCCTCGTCCTCTTGCCACCTGAAAGGCTTTGAGTCGCGATCCGCTTGCGCTTCACGCTTTCGGAAGGCTTTGTTCTGTCTCCTAGCACGTTGCGCTGCTGCTCGTTCCGCCCGTCGTGTATTCGGAGACTTCACAATGATGGTCGATTTCGCTGCCTGACTCCCGCTCGTTGTGCTGCGTTATTCCGCCCCCTTAGTTCGTCCGCTGTGTACTTGCGTGAACGGGCAGGGTTCTCTACTGCCGAGGTTGCGGCCGCCGACGATGTAGATACTTCAAGTGCCACCATGTTCGTCGGCGTCGAGAGGAGGAGAAGAAACGGCCGATCGCGCGCCACCGTGTTCCTTTTACCGGCGCGCTGCCGGCGCGCGGCCCGCAGAGCCTTGGGGTGGCGTTCCTTGAAACTATGACGCACGCCAGCCAATGGGAGCCTATCCATCAAATCGCTGCTACGGACGACAGGCTTCACTCCATTGGGACAGGAGAATTTAGGTGCCTTTTGGCGCGGCTTCGAAAGATGATAACGCCGGTTCGCTCTATGGGAGAGTTAATGCTTTTGCATTAAAGTTTTTTTATTGCAGAAATAATGTTGGTTGGTACGCTGCCATATTTGAAATTTAAGATCGAAAGCAAAATCACTCGAATGTGTGTAAAGTGCTATTTGTTAATCGTTTGTTGAGTATGAGGAGCATTCAAAAAATAAAGTTATCAGAAGAACAATACAAAAACCTCTAAAATATCCGAATTGATAAAAAAAGGTCGAAACACATTTTGATAACTTTGAATATACCATGAGCCACACCACGGCAATCCTCCAGCTATTTCATATAATAGGTAGGACTGTTCTGAATAATGAAATAAACACTAAAGTACTACCACGTCGTGGGGACTGCTTCGAGCGACACTCTTTCTAATGTAATTCACGAAGACAATATGGAGGCACCAGAACGATCTCGAAATCTTAAAATCTGGACCTCGCATATATTTGATTCTTCCCACGCTTTGTGACCATGGCGGTGACTTTTGTCACGAAGATATATCTGACCTGACATTATCTCATCCGTTATAATGTACTACTGATAATGCCAAAATGTTTTCTTCCTCGCTGAATAGAGAGCCATAGACTGACCCGTAAAGCTACAACCGCCAAGATGTCAAAACACCTGCCTGGGACATATACTTGTCACAGACAATATTGCCTCCATCATTACTGTGTTGTCAGGGTCTCAGGAAGTCAGGACTCAAGCCAGCGTCCATCGAGAATCAACCATTTAATCATCTCTCTCGAGCGCACCTTCCTTTTCTTCATCGTCGTCTTTTCCTGCTCCCGCCTCGCGATGACCATAGCTCCCTAGCACATCTCCCCCTTTAGCTCAGGGCTAAGGAGTGCGACGGGTTTGACTACTTGACCACTTCAAGTCACAACGTGATCAAAATGTGGCGTCCCATCGGTCGGCTCTAGGGCTCTTTCCGCAACTGTATCTTGCGGTGGAAGGTCAGGTGATTTTGGCACTGCCGGAATCGGGACGAGATGAAATCGGGTCCGACTGAGGTTCACATCCTGTGTGAAGACAGAATAGGACCTTGGAGCGTCCGTCGGCGACTGTGCCATTTCAGTTTCGCGTCGATCGGTTATCCATACTCTGTCCCCAGGCTTCAAAGGTTGAGGCCGGCGTGCACCATGTCGTCGTTCATAGTTATGCTTCTGATTCATGATCCTGCGTTCTTCACAAGGATTAAGGGCTTCTTTATCTAACTGCCTTGGTTAAAGAAGGGAGTCAGCCACCGGTAGAGAAGTGCACGATCTCCGTCCCATCAACAACTCTGCTGGACTCTGGCCGTCACCCAACGTGTCGAGCGGTGGGCTTGTAACGCGACGTAGTTATCCCCAGTTTCATCCAGACTACAGTTGATGATGCCAATGGGAACTCCCACGAAGCCATTACTTTAGCAGGAACGTGGACTGGATGTTCTGTGTTCAAAGCCCCAACTTCGGGCGAACTTCTGGGACTCCGGTCCTTGTATTTTTCGGAATTGTGGTCCGTTATCACTGAAGACTACATCTGGTGTTCCATGTCTTGCCAAGAAAGACATCAACTGAGTTATTATTGTCGTCGCCTTCAGACTGCTGAGAAGTTCAATCTCTGGAAACCTTGAAAAGTAGTCGGTGACGAGGAGATACACTTTTCCTTTCAAGTAAAACAGGACCATTTTGACTTTTTTTGCCATGGTCGATCGAGAAACTTTGATGAAAGCAGGGTTTCGTGTCGGTTGTGTGTTTCTTGGATGCACTATGTGCATGTGCGTACAACATCTTCCACTTGGCGGGATAGTCACGGCTACCATACAGACTGCCGGGCACGCGCCCTACACTTGGTAATGCCTTGGTGTCCTTCAAGAAGTCGTTGTAGGATGTCAGGGCGCATTGACTGAGGAATAATACTCCTAGATCCTCTCATGAGGAGACCGTCTTGCAAAGCGGTTTCGGACCTATGAGGCCAGTAATCCCTGCAGTCAGCTTGAACCCCATTCCGTGTCGGCCAGCCTTCTTTAATGTACTTAACCAGTGTCCTGCAGGTGACATCCACAGTTTGTTTCTCTCGGATCTCCTCCAACCTATGTTGGTTGCCGACAAGCGTGCTGTAAGTTCATTGACAGAGAGTGCAATTTGCTTCTGAAAATCCCCTTGACCTGTCTCCTGTAGAGGCTTCCGCGAGATAAGATCGGCAGTAATCAAGGCTTTTCCGGGGCTGCGTCTCATGTCGTATGAGAATCGCATCATCCGGAATTTCATCCTTTGAAGTCGTGGAGTGATGTCCGCTAAGATGTTTAACGAGAAAATTGGCACAAGGGGCTTGTGATCTGTTTCAATCAAAACGTGAAGTCCGGTTTTTAAATCTAAGAACCTTTCACATGCCCACCCGACCGCCAGGCCTTCTTTCTCCACTTGCGCATACCTACTTTTAGTTTCAGTCAAAGCCCCTGAGGCATAGCCGATGGGTTGATATGTTCCATCGCCTTGTTGTTGACGCAGTACCTCTCCTAGCCCATACGATGAAGCATCAGTCAAAATGATTGTCTGCTTCCCTGGGTCGTAATGTGCCAACACCGGACTTCTTGTCAATGCGTTTTTCAATTTGTCGAAACTTCTTTGTTGTTCTCTTGTCCAGATCCACAAGTTTTTTGTGCGTAGTAGGCAGTTTAGCGGGTTAGCAACCTCTGATATGCCTAAAACGAACTTGGTAAGGTAGTTTACCATTCCGAGGAAAATTTTTATTTCAAACACATTTGACGGCACTTTCTTGTCGACAGTTGCTTTGATCTTGTTTGGGTCTGATCGGATACCCTCCTGGTCGATGACGTTTCCGAGGAACTTAACTTGCTTAGAAAATTGCATTTCTCTGCGTTTAGGATTATTTTCCCGTCTCGGGAGTCGATGGGAAACATTGCGAAACCTTTCATGATGTTCCTCTGGAGTGCTTCCGGAGATAAGGACGTCATTCATGTTGCACAGGACCCCTTGGAGATCTTCGAGAAACTGTGTCATCTTTCTCTGCAAAAGCTCCGGTGCTGATGCGATGCGGAAGGGCAATCTTCGGAACCTGAACCTTCCGAAAAGTGCTATGAAGGTCGTCAGATGTTGAGACTCTTCGGCTAGTTCAAACTGCCAAAATACGGAGGTTGCATCAATCTAAGAGAAGTATCTCGCTCCAGCGAGTTGTTTCAGCACGTGTTCTCCAATTGGCAAAGGATGAACTTCTCTTTCACGTACTTGTTTAGCTCGGTCAAATCTATGCAGATGCACACGCCTCCACTGGATTTTGCGACTATAACCACCCCAGAGCACCACCCTGTTGGCTCTTCCACGGGTTCTATTTTTCCCATTTCCTCGAGCTTCTCCTTTGTCTTGCCCAGCAAAGGAATGGCTACTCTTCGAGGCGTCATCAGTGCAGAACGAACTGCGTCATCCTGAAGTCCGATTTTGTAAGCTTCTTTAACGTGTCCTAGCCCAGAAAAAGATTGGGAAGCTCACTTTCGGGCTTGACATTTCCAGTGCGTAAAATCGCAACGTCGCAGACCTTTCGGACGATTCCCAGCTTCTCACTGGCATCTCTCAAAAGAAGAGCTTCATCCGAGTCGTTAACAACATGCAGGTCTTCTTTTGTTGTCGACTTGGTTCTGTAGGTCATGTCCTTCGTGATCATTCTCAGCACGTCTAGTTCATGGTGACCGGGGCCCTTTAGGATCTTCGTGGCCCTCTGCAGGGACGTCTCCGAAAAAGACGCTTTGTATGTCTCAGTTGGAATGAATGCCACCTCGGCGCCAGTGTCGACTTTGAAGGTGATCGGCACTTTGCAGACTTGCACTGTCACCGTCTGCCATCGCCTTTTTTGGCATTCGATGTCTCCAAGAGATGCAGTTTCTGTACTGGAAACTTGGTTCAGGGGTTCAGCGCTGTCGAGTTTCGGGATTCGCGGGCGTAATGTACAATTGTGCGACATTTAATGCACTTCGCCTTTCGTGCCGGACACTGCTCTTTCGAGTACTGACTCTTGCCACAGCGTGAGCAGTGTCCAGTCGATGTTTGACACTGAGCAGAGTTAGGTACCGTCTTCTCGCCCACTATTCTTCCACGGTTGACTTTTCTTGAAAGAGCCTTTTTTGATATGTGAAAGCGATCCACATTGGTGTCACTGGACGTGTGAAGTCTGGTCTATTGGTGTTTCACAACCTCAGACTGTAGCGCAATGTTTGTTGCTTTTTCAAGCGTCAAGTCTCGATCAAGCTGCAGTTTTTCAGAAAGCTTCTGATATTTAAATCCTACCACTATCCTGTCTCGGATCATTTTGTCGTGGAGTGTGCTGAAGTTTCAGAACTTGGCAAGTTTGTGCAGATCTGTTATGTACTCGTCGACGCTCTCTCCTTCTCTTTGACATCTCCGATGGAAAGTGTCTCGCTCATAAACAACGTTCCTCCTCACGACAAAGTGGTCCTCAAAGGCTTGTACCCAAGCCAGCGTCCGTCGAGAATCAGCCATTCAATCATATATTTCGAGCACCCGTCCCTCTTCTTCAACGTCGTTTTTTCCGGTTCCCGCCTCGCGATGGCCATAGCTCCTAGCACAGTTAGTAGATTTGCATTTTTTTTAAAGGGTCGTACGCCCTTGAGTATGAACTTTGTTAAAGCCAAACTCACTACCATACGTGTGATCTGAATGTATGTAATTTCAAATTCACGGGACAAATAGGCGCCTAATCCACCGCCTGATTTGTCAAACATATGTCTTAGTATTAACTTTAGAAATGTTCTGTGAGTTATTATAATTGACAGGATGCGGATATTGTTTGTTGAGCAAACAGGGCGCTTGTAGGTGGCAGTATTGCGGGAGCAATTACTCTGGAGCAGCTACCCTCGCCAGTTATTATCATTTGAGATAGTACGAATTGGATGTATTTATATTCGCTGAGACGTTATATAAAACAACAACAACAACAATTACATTCTAGAGAATATAACAAAATATAAAAACGAATTTTGTTCAGAGCGTGAATCGCGAAAAGTGTCCTTAAAGATCGGCAAGTACCCAAACGCAAAATGTAGGGCACGGAAGTTTTTATTTATAAATATAGACCTGTGTGCGTAAAATGAACCTGAACGTTGAAAAAAACGTATCTCACTTGCGAGTGTATTCATCCAACCAACACACAGGTTTACGAAACAGCAGAAAAATGTGCTCGGACCCCCCTGCGATCTGCGATAGGCGGGAAAATTTCCCTTTCCGCCTCGTTCGCTTTAGTGGTTGATAAGATGTAAAGAAGAGAAAACATTATCTGGACTTGTGGCTTATGCCTTTTTTCTACATTAGAAGTATTATAGATTGGGCAGGCAGATAATGTGCTCGTAAAAAATGACAAATTCGAACCCCCAAAGCTTGGCGGAGTTGAGGCAATATTATATTTGGAATGTGCTCCCACGGGGGAGCAATTTTGATAGCTCATCAAAGCCTGTTCTTTCCAGACACAACTTTTAAGATTTCCTATGAAAAAGGGGCCTGCAACAGGTTGAGTAAGACATATCTGACTCAAAACACAACGATGCATCATTTTTCTCCAGTTCGATTCCAATATTACCAGCTTCACCGTGCCGATATATAATGACTCGTTTTGTACTTTCGTAATTTGGAAAGTCGACCGCTAGAACAAACTACAACAAAGGAGTGAATTCACGTAATGCGAGTGTGTTCCACTGCAGAAGCCGCAAATAGTTTATATGTGCGGCAGCATGAGACGACTCTGGTACCCCTCAGCACTGAAGTTCCAGTCTCCTACACTTTGGGGCAAGGTCATCATTAGCGCAGAATGTTAAGAGAGCTCTTCGGCCTTTAGTAAACATTGCGAACCGAAGCTAAAGTTGAAACATCTCCAGTCTCAGTTTCAAAGGGCCCGTTCGATTCCGTCTTTTCATGCGCTCGTTACTGGAATAATCAAAAGAGTAGGGGCTTGTGACAGAAAACGCTTCATGGCGACCAATCTACGGGTATCGAGCCCGCTTTTGAAACGAAGAGCCGACGCGATGTCGCTCTTCCAGTTCAAATTAAGCATCCATACATGAAAGACGGCATATCGTTTGCTCCGTTGCCGAGGCCAATCATACTGGCGCTTCCGCATTTTTTTTCCTTATTTGCTCAACTTGTGCAACGTGTTGTCGGTAAAAGAAGCCGCGCTTAATAATTTGTAAAGCACAAATAGGATCCGGGACATGGCATCAAGCTCAATGTTTGCTGTGGTTTAGTGGAAATAGATCTTTATGCTCACTCAGCGTGTGTATTTGCCCGACAAAATGTTTTCCTACGGATAAACACAAACGTCTCGGCGTATATAGGTTTTACTTCGCTTCGCGGGGACCTTTTGAATGAACAAGCTGTAAAAATATTCACGAGTAGTTCTTTCCCTTACGGGTGGTATGGAGAGTATGGAGAGGAAAAAATCCTTTCTTTACCTGTTTTTTTTTTTTTTAAGATAAACGTGCTCAGGTTGGGTTTGTGACATTTCGAATGCGCGGAAAATATAAAATTATACTAAAACTGAATTCCGCAATGTCTTAGGAAAAAAAAAACGTGCAGTGTAATATTTTTGAATGTTACTTTGATATTTAACAATAAGGGGTCAACCAGCCGAAAATAAAGCCTACAACAAAGCAGTAGCGGTAAATCCTAATTGTCCACACATTGGCTGGGGCGCAGGTCCATAATGTTCGTTTCCAATAGGAAATATATTATTTCAAGAGTATAGTTTCATATGTTTTGTTCCACCAGCTTTGGTGCAACGTGTAGAAACATGCAACAGGCAAAAGTGTTCACCTCTAGAAGCATTATGAAAGGTATAAACGATTTTTCTGCAGATGTCTGCAAATATATAATTACAGGGAGAGTCATATATGATTTTACCTCAGAAGTGAGGGTCAGAAGTTAGTCACGAGGGAAGCCGTAAACGCTAGGGTCCATGATAAGCGGAATATTATTTGGCAAGTTACGTTAAAAAATGCGCACACCGACATTGGGATTTCCTGCCTTCTCTACGCCGCCATCGTGGATAAATGGTATAGATTCGCCACTGAGCACGCGAATGGAAAGTTGGGCTAGTTGGTAATAATCCATATTAAAAAACAGCGCGAAAAACACACGGAAAAAGAGAAGGGAACACACAGGACGAGGCGCTGACAATCAACTATCTATTCTGAAAAACATACATGACAAAGAGATGTATGTTTTTCAGAATAGATAGTTAATATTTAGCGACAACTTAATCTATACTAAGTTGAGACTACAGCAAAGGCTTCAAGCGCGAGCTAGCCTGCTCTCCTTTCTTTGAGAGGTGTCTTTTTAGCGCGGGCGCCCGTTTTGCGGAAGTATGTTTCGAAGTTTTGTACCAAGTGCTCTCGAGCTTGTAGCATACAGTCTCAGCTTAAGGGTGGACGAAGTATCTATAGTCCCAATACTGCATGTGACAGCGATATGTGATTTCCACAAACTATAGACAGATCAAGCTTGTAATATTGTTGTCATTAGGCAATTCATCTAACACATATTATGGAAATGTAAAAATTTGCATCACTTGGGCAACGCTATAAAACTGTACGCACCAGTAATAGCTTAGACTTGAGCATAGACGACAATCAGGCAGAAATGTTTCATGTTTGATGTCGGAAATACCCAAAAAGCACAAATATTCACGAAAGAAACAAACAAGTTAACATGCGCGTTTCTACTGTTCTGAAGCCGCGTCTGTGGCGTTGCCGCACGGCTGACTATATCTTGTTTTTTTAGGACGTCCCGGTTTATCATCGCGTCATGCGACTACATGGCGGCACCCAGGGATAACAAACCCAGATGCGTGATTAACTTTCATCGACCGTGTCAACATCAGTCACCGACGACATGTTTGTCACTGTGTCTCAGAATTTTGACCGGCATGCAGTGAGCGCAATGAAGTCAAGTGCCCCACAGGTCGGCGTCCAACTGAATACAACAACTTTGTAAAGCGAGGTTTGCTCTTATCCAGCGCACATATGAAGTCGGTGCTGCAACAAAACAACAACTAAAAATCATCTTTGTTGATGCAGCACGTCTGGAGCGCGCGTTTGCAGGTACCGCATGAAAAACAACCCGTAACATTCGCTATAAAAAGAAAATAATTATTGAAAAAACAGAGTGCTTTCTCGCGGTGCATTGATCGGTGTGCCATTGAACGACGACAGCTGAGACGTTGAATGGAACATGCCATCCTTCCCGCCTTTTATCTCCCGAACAGGCGCCAAGGAGATGAAGGTGCTCAAGACCGAGAAATCCCGCTTTGTCAGTGTCAACGGAAAGATGCAGGGGACCAGCACAAAGGAAGAGACAGGTACGTAATCAACAACGGGACACAGGATGTCAAAGGGAAACAATGTTACCATTGTCGCGAGTGCTCTGTTCTGCCCTTTCTCTGGCGCACTTCTTCGGAGATGGGGAAGTGTTCTGCGTCTACGCCTTTTATTCTTTGTATTCCACCTGTCTCAATAACGTTGTTTTAAAAGCACACGTTGAGTGTTCTAATGATGAGTAAACCGTATTTCTTTTTGCGCAGAAATGCGTTCGTTGCTAAAATGAGGACAAGAACGGAAGCCTAAATATTGTTTTTGCGCGTGTACGATCTTGACACTGCGATATCAGCTTCATCGACATGGGTAAGCACGCACCTAGTGCAAACAAGGGTGCGTCGTGCTGTCATTTCCTTGTATTCACTCTTGTGTACTTCTTATTTCTCCTTATTTCTCAACGCACCTACACTCGCGACACTGTTAGCTCGAACACCACATTTTCGCTTTTTTGCATTCTACCTCAAAGGGCATTGACCGCATCAATTATACCGTTTAGGTTATTGTCTTAAATGAGCACTTTCTACTAGCTTAGTAGGTTTTGTGACAACTGTTCGATTATAAGTGACTGAGAAGGAACAATGGCGATTGCTTGTTCACGTTCACAGTGTACGCCATATACCAGGATGTACACGTACCGTGCACGTCATTAACTATGACATAACTATATTTCGGTTATTACCACTACCCACTACAACTATGACTACTATTCACCAGTGTTGCGGAATGGGCACTCCCATTCCATTCCAATTCCATTCCGGGGAATTAGAGTTTTCGATAATTCAATTCCTTTCAATTCCTAGGAATCGAGACACTGGGCCCATTCCCACTCCTGGGATGGCTGAATCGTTCCATTCCATTCCTTTAAATTCTAAACGTAAAAAAAGGGCACTTGACAGCTACATTTTGTTGCCGGCATAAGCAGCATAAAGCTGACATTATCAAATGCGGAGACAATGGCAAAAAAAAGCTAAATTCCTCAAAAAAGCATTGAGTGTACTAAGCGGACCGCTGGTGGCAGAAAGTGTTTATTTACATTGTACTGCAAACATCGAGAAAGCCCTTTAATATGTCGATGCTTGTTTAAGACATCGGCCAGAATGTTCTACACGCCGAACCTTCTACGCCGATTATTTCAGAAGCCCACACGTGTACATAAGGGGCTTCGCGTGGCGATCTGCAGTGAGTTTCGCCCCAGCGTTCAACTCTGCTGCTACGCCGACTTCGACGCCCGCGACGCTCTGTTATTATCTTTTGTACCCGTTTATTTTTGGCACAAGTTCGCCACATTAAACGTTTATTTCTTCCTGTTTATTTATTATTTTTTTGGTCACCACCCGTGACATTTTGGTGGAGGTGCGGGTTACCGCATGCCCGTGCAGCGTTCCCCTTTAAGGGCCTGCAGTGTAAGTCCGGTTCCCAGCTCGGTGAGAAGACCACTCACCGCGGAACCTGAAACTCGGACCAGCCGCCGCACCAAGGGAGAGGATCCTGACTACGGTTTACTGCTGGACACGCCCAAGCCGAAGATGACGACGATGACCAACCAGTCGCAGAACCCCGCCGCTCCTGCCGTCGTCTACCTACCCGTCGCTTCTCGGACACTGGCTCCCTTCCACGGCGAAAGCCACGAAGACATCGACGACTGGGTCCAACAGTACGAACGAGTGGCCCGTCATAACGGGTGGACACCAGAACAGTGTCTACAGAATGCTTACTTCGCCTTGGAAGCAACCGCTCGGAACTGGTTCGAGAACCACGAAGCATCAATCACCTCCTGGGAGCAACTCAAAGCTGAGTTGCGAAGAACGTTCACGAACCAACAGCGAAGAGAACGCGCGGAAGAGCTTCTTCAAGCGAGGATCCAAGGCCCTAACGAGAGCATCGTCAGCTTCGTGGAGGATGTCCTGCGACTCAGCAACCGCGCCGATCCTCAAACCTCCGAAGCGAAGAAGCTCAGAATCCTGATGCGAGGCGTCAAAGAAAACATCTTCGGCGGCCTTGTGCGAGCCCCGCTTACCACAGTCGAAAAATTCATCACGGAGGCAACAAACATTGAACGTGCCCTTCAAGCACGGGCCTCCCATTACCAGCGACTTCCCGGCGTCGCGGCCCTCTCGACTTCCAGCTGCAACAGCCCGGACCTCCGCGAGATTATCCGGGACGTCGTGCGGGAGGAAATCAGGAAGCTGCTACCTGCTGCCACAAGCCAGGCTACGCCCTCAGTTGCCGAGATTGTCCGGGAAGAACTTCAGCAGGTGCTGCAGCCAGAAGTTCTCACCAGCGCCGCTCCTGAACCACCGAAGCTGAGCTACGCCGCAGCTACCCGACGACTACCACCCTCTGCCCACCCGAATACGGCGCCACCTCGACGTGAACCCCTAGCGCCACAGTATTCCCGACGCCAGGAAGATCGGGCGTACGTCCGCCCAGAACAAGCTGCGCCACGAAGGACCGACGTGTGGAGGACGGCCGACCGACGCCCGTTGTGTTATCATTGCGGTGAAGCCCTGCCACATTTACCGTCGATACCCGTACCGACAACTGGGGCTGCGCGGGTTCCACCCGAACGACCCGCACCCAAGGTACGACGAACGCCCTCGTGAGATCGAAGAGTACCTCCGCCGTTTGCCATCCTCAACACCGCTCCGCCGTGAGTCCCGCTCACCGTCGCCCAGACGTTCAGCGTCTCCAGCGCCACGACCCCGCCGAGTGAGCCTGTCTCCTTTGCGCCGCCGGGAAAACTAAGTGCGGCAACGCCTGGAGGTGGCGTTGCCGAAGACGACCGAAGTAAAGAGCCTCCAAGAACGCCGGAGCGCTCCAACTCTCTCGACGCTACGCATCACAACGACGTCCCTGCATCGGTGTCCAACAACCTAAACATTACTATCGACGGCCACGACGCATCGGCACTCCTGGACACCGGAGCACACTACTCAGTCTTGAGTGGGAGGCTCTCTCGTCGCCTGCGAAAAGTAACAACGCCGTGGGAAGGCCCTCAAATACGAACCGCCGGTGGGCACCTCATCACACCAGTCGGGCGATGCACTGCTCGCGTTGAGATCCACGGTGAGACGGGCCCTGTGAAGTTTGTCGTCCTGCAAGACTGTTCGAGGGACGTTATCCTCGGAATGGACTTCCTCTGCGAGTATGGCGCCGTCATCGACCTCGGAGCAAACCGGTTGACGCTACGAAAACCTATTTTACCACCGGAGGAACTCAAAGCGACGTCATCTGCGATCCGAGTCCTCGCCAGCCACGTGAACTTACTGCCGCGGTCGAGTGTTTTCGTACCCGTCGGGACCACCGAAGCTTCCTCCGGTGAAGTTCTGCTCGAAGGAAGCCTCCAGTTGCTTCTTGGAAGAGGAATAGGCGTCGCAAGAGGAGTTGCTGAACTTCAGGATGGCCGCACTGTGGTACTCGTTACGAACTTCCGAAATGAAGCGCAACACCTCACGAAAGGTGCAGCCGTGGGCCAGCTCGAGGAACTTCGAAACTCCGCCGCTATCGCCGCCATTACTGACGAATCCTCGCCACCTCAGCAAAACAGTACGTCGCCGGCGCAGCTCGACATTGACCCTAAGCTTCCGAGCCCGAAACGACGGCAGCTGCTTAACCTTCTCGCCAAATACCGGGATTGCTTTGCTACGTCGTCGAAGGTGCGCCAGACCACCGTTGCGAAGCACCGCATCGTTACCGAGGACGACGCGCGCCCTGTGCATCGATCACCTTACAGAGTCTCCGTTAAAGAAAGGGAGGTGATCCAGGGGCAAGTTCAAGAGATGCAGAACGACGACATCATCAAACCTTCAAGCAGTCCGTGGGCCTCCCAGTCGTACTGGTTGAGAAGAAGTACGGAACGCTTAGGTTCTGCGTGGACTACCGGCAGCTGAACGCGGTGACGAAGAAAGACGTCTATCCACTCACCCGCATCGACGACACATTAGACCGGCTGCGCCACTCTCGATACTTCTCATCGATGGACCTGAAGAGCGGCTACTGGCAGATCAAAGTCGACGAACGGGACCGAGAGAAGACAGCTTTTGTCATGCCGGATGGGCTGTACGAGTTCAAGGTGATGCCCTTCGGACTGTGCACGGCGCCAGCAACTTTCCAGCGTGTCATGGACACCGTACTGGCAGGACTGAAGTGGCAGAGCTGTCTTGTCTACCTCTACGACGTCGTGGTGTTTTCCAGCGACTTCGATGAGCACTTGCGACGACTCCGAGCAGTTCTCCAAGCCATACGGACCGCCGGACTCACCCTGAAGCCGTCAAAGTGTCGGTTCGCCTATGACGAACTGAAGTTCCTAGATCACGTGGTTAGTAACGAAGGCGTTCGGCCCGACCCAGAGAAGACTCGCGCCGTCGCTGCCTTTCCGATGCCGACAGACAAGAAGGCCGTGCGAAGATACCTTGGACTATGTGCGTACTATCGGCGCTTCATCCGGGATTTCGCAAGGATTTCCGCACCGCTCACAAACCTCACAAAGGACGCCGAGAAGTTCGAATGGGCCGAGGAGCTGCAGCAGGCATTCGACGAGCTGAAACGACGACTGCAGACTCCTGTTCTAGGACATTTCGATCAAGATGCGGAAACCGAAATTCACACGGGCGCAAGTAACGCTGGACTTGGTGCGGTACTGGTTCTAATCCCTACGCAAGTCGGACACTGTCCAAGGCAGAGAAAAATTACTCCACGACTGAGAAAGAATGCCTTGCGGTCTTCTGGGCAATCACGAAGTTTCGTTCCTACTTCTACGGGAGCCCGTTCCGCGTAGTCACGGACCACCACTCGCTCTGCTGGCTTGCGAACCTCAAGGACCCGTCGGGACGCCTTGCTCGATGGAGTCTACGACTACAAGAGTTCAACATGAGTGTGGTCTACAAGTCAGGCCCCAAGCACAGCGACGCCGACTGCCTGAACTACAACGACATGGCACGACGTCAAAGAGACGATCCTGAGTTGCGTGCGCTAATCGAGCAGCTCGATTCCCGTGTCCCCCGTGTCTTCTCAAGAGCTTTGCCGACTTTCGTCCTCCGACAAGGTGTACTCTAGAAGGAGAACTTCGGAGACAACAGCACTCCATGGTTGCTGGTAATCCCTACCGACCTTAGAGCGGAGATCTTTCAAGCCTGCCACGACGACCCGACGCCCGGACACCTTGGTTACAGCCGTACGCTGGCCCGAATTCGTGAAAAGTATTACTGGCCTAAGCTGCCAAAGATTGTTCACTTCTACACACGGTCGTGCCACGAGTGCCAGCGACGCAAGAAACCGCCGACGAAGCCGGCAGGTCTCCTGCAGCCGATTGCTCCCCCGACCGCACCGTTCCAGCAAATCGGAATGGATCTACTTGGTCCTTTCGCACCATCGACGCAAGGAAACGGATGGATTATCGTCGCCACCGATTATCTCACACGGTACGCCGAAACGAAAGCCCTTCCTGCAGGGACTGCTGTGCAAGTCGCCAAGTTTTTTTTATCGAGTCCATCATTCTCCGGCCCGGCGCTCCCGAAGTTCTGATCTCAGACCGTGGATCATCATTCATGGGCCAGCTGACTCAAGAAATCCTTCGTCTGAGCCATGCCAGCCATCGGCGCACACGCCGATGCAACGGCGTACCACCCACAGACCAACGGGCTGACGGAGAGACTCAACAAAACCATCGCCGACATGATCTCTGTGTTCGTCGACGTGGAGCACAAGACACGGGGCGAGGTGTTGCCGTACGTCACATTTGCCTACAAGACGGCCATACAAGAGACCACCGGAGTGACACCCTTTCAGCTGTTGCGTGGGCGCAAGGTAACGACAATGCTGGACGCTATGTTGCCCCACGAACCGGCTGTCGACGTAAGCGACGACGCCCAGGTGGTTGCCTAAAGGGCAGAAGAAGTCCGTCAGCTCGCCAGACTCCGTATTAAGGCTCAACAACGCGTCGACACTGGCCGCTACAGCCTTCGTCGTCGGGACGTCCACTTCCAGCCCGGAGACGGGGTGTGGGTGGACACCGATTCGCCGCCGCGGTCTCAGCGAGAAACTCCTGAAACGTTACTTTGGACCCTACAAAGTGCTTCGTCGACTCGGGGATCTGAACTACGAGGTGAGGCCCGACGGAACACGGACTTCGTCACGCCGCCCTCCACGACCGGAAGTCGTCCAAGTTGTGCGACTGAAGCCGTACTACGCTCGATAGGACTGTGGACCTTAGTGTTCCAAATGACTCTTTAGTTTACCGTTCTTTGTTTTGTTTTGTTTTCGGGTTGCATCAGGACGATGCACTTTTTAAACACAGAAAACAAGCATCGGAACAAACACCAAGTAATAGGCGGACTTACACTACAAATGCAGTATAAAAAAAAACAAGCCTCGGAGCAAAGCGCAATTGGAGAAGAGGGAAGTGCATCTCGTTTTGGTTTTAATGCGGAAGCAAACCCCCATTTCGCACTTCAAAGATGTGCGCACGAATGAACGTGGAAGGCAGCAGGGTTGGCTGCCTGCTAAACAACACGCCTCGAACTTTAAGAAAACAGTACCTGATCATCTTTCGGCGGCGCCCGAGTCAACGAGTTATCGGAGCTCTGCGAGTTATGAGTCTCTTCCGCTCCCAGATCTCAGTCTGTGCGCGCGCGTGCATTCTACAAACCGTTGCACGAACAAAAAAAGCATGACAAGAAGGACGATGAGGAGTTGTGCATGGCGGTTTCTTTCTTTACCGCTCCCTTTTCTCTTGCTTGGTGCATGGTTTCTCGTGTACCGCCATCGAAGGCCGACGCCTGCGCGTCCGTGAAAGGCGCCACGTTACCCCCCTTTCCCCCTTTGCTTTGACGCTTGTTTTTTGTATTGCATTTTTTTTTTGCGTAGAAGTTTGTTAGGGCTCCACGCGGGCTAGCAATTTCCCGCTCGTTTTATTTCTGAGTAACTGACCCGCTGACTCACTCGGCCTAGCTGACCGTAAACACTTTAAAAAAAAAAAAAAGAACCGTGCCCATTCCATTTCCATTCCATTCCGGGCAAAAGGCACCTAATTCCATTTCCATTCCATTCCCCTCAACGTTGCCGCCATTCCATTCCCATTCCATTCTGGGGTCGTGAAAATGCGTAATGATTCCGGGAATCATTCCAACTCCGGAGTGGCAACTCCGCAACACTGCTATACACTGCTCTGGTTTGCATGAGCGGACACTTGACCTCCATTCCCATAATGAACTCGCATATAGCTTAGAGTAAGCTTTCACTATTTCACAAAATGTCAGTGAAAAAAAAAAATCTGTGACCCCAAGCTCTTTGACACTTTGATATGAGCAGCATTACATAAAAGGAATGAGAGCTCAAATTACAAAAAGTGTTTCGTTAATTTTGCTGATGATGAACCATAAGTTATTCTTCATCGAGCAGTGTTTTTTTAAATTTATAAAGCAATATGAGTGGAGTCAATTACTACGATAAATATAAACACAATATTTTGCTTAGTTTGATTGAAAAGAGGAAAAAAAATATTTGATTGGACCCTATTCTTAGAAAAATAAAGTCCATCACCTATGTAGTTCCCTCTTTAAGAATGGGTACGTTAGCTCTAAATCTAACGTGTACAACTCGATCTTTTCTTTATTGTATATTTGACTTGGAACCAAGTATGAAGCCCTGGGCCGAGTATATAGATTATTTATTTATTTAGTTATACATACTACGTTCTCCATTAAGAGGGGGCGCACCTCAGCCCCATACAGAATACATGAGGTTTTTCACCAAATTAAAAAAATTCTCACATAATAAAGGCTGCGCGGATCTTCTTGAAAATTTCGGCTTTAAAGACATTGAGTCATTATCGAGACACTAAGCGCAACAAATGTTTCATCATAAATTTAATTATATTCTTTAAAAAATCATGAAAATTGTCAAAATTGGCTAATTCGGCACTCTTGCGTTCGGAGCGAATTTACAAAATTATATAAATTCAAACATAAGAGGTATTGCGCTTAGTGTCTTCTAAATTTATTACGGAATCGAATAATATTCAAATTATTCATGT
Source organism: Ixodes scapularis (assembly GCF_016920785.2). NCBI lineage: Eukaryota > Metazoa > Arthropoda > Arachnida > Ixodida > Ixodidae > Ixodes > Ixodes scapularis. Next base: position 98,247,242 of record NW_024609835.1, on the reverse strand, counting down.
AAGTCGATTTGTTCCGTAACTACAGCAAATATAAAGAACCAAGGTGTCGGTGCTTGTTTTCGTCGTTTTTAAGGTACCTCTCTCTCCCGTGCGGTGGCGCTCGCTGTCCACGAAATGCGAAATCGTCCGTTCGGAGATCGGCCGGATCGGCACTGTGCGAGGTGTTCTTCCGCGGCCGTATTCCGCGCCCGTATCCTGTTTCATTCTGCACGCCGAGGCGTCAGTGTGCGTGTCTTGCCTTCCTGGTTCTCGCTGGGTAGGTCTCCGTGTTTTCGCAAGTGGCAAATTCACCTTGGAGCTATGGGTCGAAGACAACCGTCCTGTGGCAAGCGGACCGCGAGGTGTTCCACAACCTCGCGGTCCGTCAACGCGTTGTGCTTGTTTACTTCTTTTTTTCTTTTAAAAACGGGCTTTTTTTTTACGCAAAGTTTTATTTTATCGTTATCCTTCACATAAACGTCCTTCGGCCTTGGGGTCGTGGAAATCGGGGATGAAGCGTGCACAGAGTAGATCGTTGCTTGCCTCCTTTTTATTTTTCACGGACGTCCTGTGACCTCCGCACGGTTCGTGGTCACCGCAATCTAACGCGGGGAAAAACGGGTCGCCTGCTCTGTAGTCAGGGTATTCCTAGGGGAGGGTGATAACTCGCTGTTCTTCTGGAAATTCACATATCATCATCCAAAAAGGTGACATGGGTAATGATTACGGTATGTTTTTTCCGGTGTTTATTTTTGAGCGAAAATCGGTGCATGTTTTTCGGTGCTTATTTTTGAATCACCAGTGTATTATGGGTTGAACGTCTTGTGATGACGCTAAAAAGCGTTGATAACCAAAGAAAAATGCGATTGGACAAGAACATTTCAAATTTCCAATTCTATTCACATATCCATTACGCTCTTCTCGTGGGAGCATCTATCCTGACGAAAAATGCTTTTGTCATTGAGCTGTGAACGCATACTCAGTGTACAATCTTTCGGCCTAGAGAGGTATTGCGCACGCTCGAACGCGCTTTACAGCCCAGTAGACGAAGTTGGTGGCACCCAGAAGGCGAGTTTTTGAATGGTCTGTAGTAGGCAAAAGAAACAAATAACAATCAACGCATATCAGCTCTTCAAGCGAAGAGGCGCGTTTCTAAGGTCAATGGTTCCGGACGGCACTAATGTTGTTGGCGTTGTCGTAAGGTGACGTCAGTTCATACGAACTGACGTCATCTTACGTGATCACGTGACACAAACACGTCATCTTACATGATCTCGTTACACGAAATGACGTGATCTTACGTGATCACGCTGCACGAAATGACGCCATCTTACGTGACCACGTAACACGTCATCTTGTAAGTCAACCTCTCCCCACAGCAGCGCGCTCCGCGCTTTCCGGGCCCGTGCAGTGCTGTAGTTGAAAGCAAGCTCCCTATGGCAAGCGAAAGCTTCTGAAGTCTCCCATTGAGAATACTCGCAAGCGACCGTCTGTGGAAGCTTCGCACGTTGAGGTTTTTGTTGAGATCGAGCCATCGTGTTCTATTAACTATAGTTGAAGTTATCGTTCAATAAAGCCCCAAAAAATATGAATGTAGTTGGTGTAGACATCAAGATCTAATCAAAAATGCGGTTTGACGTCGTTTAATTAACGTGTATATACAAGTGTAGAAAAAAATGAGTTATTTGTGCATAGATGTTTAAAAAAGTGTTTATTATTCGACACAGGACTTTGGGAGAAGGATGCGTTCAGATTTTTCTTCATGAGCGCAAATATACCTGACGCAATAAATAGTGACGATTTCATCGTCCCAGTGGTGAGCAGGTGATTTCTTGCTCGAAACAATGATGCCATTTCATAAACCAAGCTCTGTGACATATGCTTTTCCAATGCCTGGTCACTATTTTGTAAACCTTTCAGTCCAAACGAGTATACTTCTGTTTGTTTTTGTTAGCTTAGGAGGGGGTCACGGAGCCTATCTTTTTGTCTTCCTCTAGGACAGACGTACAGAGTTATACCGCAACACGCATCTGTGGAGCACACAGAGCTATCGCTCTCCTGTTGGCGGTACAGTAGCAGACGACACAACGCAGCTCCGTAGTCTATCGAGGGCACGGCTAGCCGCGGCCCGTAGCGCGACCGTTCAGACTAGGGAAATGGTTTTGAAGAACCGAGAAATGGTATCTTGTGTACAATAATCAAATGTCGTTAGTATACTAGTATTCTACTTGCTAAGCCAAATAAATATCTGCAGCTTGTGAGAATATGTTTGCGTGACGATTTACCGTTCACACTCCTGACGGATGTTAGCGAATCCTTCATGTTCGTGGCTCGCAGTTATCGGTACCCCCTCGGAGTGACTTCACCATATATATTTTTTTCTTGCTTGCAGGACATCATAAAAATCACAAACACGCGAGAAAAAAAAATCTTATGAGTACGCGTGATTTTGAGCTTCGCAGCTCTAAAGATGCCCGGTAAATGTCGTCCAGCTTGGGAAGAAACTAATCCTTTTTGTTGGAGTTTGACTATCGTATGCTGGCAGCTCGTTTCCGGTCTGTTTTGTCTATACTCCGTTTCACCGTAATTTGGCAACCCTCAGTCAGAGCTGCTGTGAGGGAATCACAGTCGCGGAGCAAAGCACGTGACAGCTACTTTTAGGCAGTGTTGTACACGTTCCTCAAAAATAGGAACGGAAGCTCGTTCCTCGTTCCTCCTGATTTTTGGAACGTGTTCCCGTTACAAGTTCCATACGTGAAGAAGGAACTCGTTCCCGTTACAGTTAAAAAAATGGAACGTATCGTTACATATACGTTACATTTGTATTTTGCTGATTACCATACTTAGTTATATCTAGAAAATATTTTATTTTTATTTTTTTAATCTATTCCGTCAAATGGAAACATAAGAATTTGAAGGCCGTGATGGAAGAGCACCAAGAGAAGAAAACAGGCGAAAGCAGGGTTTGATTTGTTGATATACACCTTTAAAAATCTATGCTTTTACCCATATTTATGTTTGTGGTGGGGGACTCAGACGAGCCAAATGTACTGTCACCCTATACATTGCACGAGCGTTTTGCAACAACCTCACACGTTTCAATATAACAAAGTCCCTTGTTCGAACTTAACAACCATTGATCCTCAATGTTGTCCGCAAGACGAGCGAGTGATGAAGAGGGTAGGGCTTTTGGAAGGTCAGTATTGAAAACTACAACTCCTTTTCATGAAGGCTGGATTCGTTGTTCAGTTTGAAGGTGGGGACAGGCATAGAATTAATAAAGGTAAATTTTTGTGTAACTTTTAAGTGTCCACTGCTCGGGATACAGGGGTATGTTCGATGCCTGGTTATTTGTACTTTTGATGTATCTGTTGTTCTCTTTGTGGAAGTTCAGTGATAGCAGTAGTCGGCCTTAGATTTCTGGGTGTGTGAGGATTCGTGGAAGCAAAGAAATTAGCTGAGTATAAAACGACCCTCTTTCTGTGTCTTTTCCTTCGACTAAAAGTTTTGCTTTTTGTAGCGCAGTCTCGCGGGCACTGAAAATAGAATCGATATCCCCTAGCTCTCCTGCACCCAACTGTTACCAAGCGGGGACCACACAAGACGAACCCGAAGGTAACTAAGCAAAAAGTTAACGAGATCCTGCACTTCGTAAAAATATTGTTTTTATACTTCCAGAATTTCCTTCTTAGAAATCAAATTAAAATAACCCCACTGGACGAAAAAAAAAGGAACGCCGTTCCTTCTCTCCGTTCCAGTAAAAATGTAACGCGTTCCCGTTCCAGTTCCAGCGATGCAAAATGGAACGGCGGCGTTCCTTCGTTCCTCTTAAAAGGAACGCGTTCCAGGAACGCCGTTCCTTGGAACGCCGTTCCGTACAACACTGCTTTTAGGAGCTGTACTATGGCACCTGCAGCGCGTCTCCGACTGGTGTGTTTAGCGTCTTATGCTGGCCATACATCAAAAGTGGTCCCGAAGTGCAACAAATGACGTCACAGAAGACGGAGTGTCACGCTGTTGTATCTCGCGATCCTGGCAATTCATCGTAGAAATGCTGGCGAAAACCACGAGGGAACACGAGTGTCGCTGTCGTCATGGCGTCCCAACGAAAAGCAATTATACAATTTCGATGTTTTTGTAATTCGGTAATTTAAATGACTGTATAAAATTTTTAAGAAAGTAAAGACATCATAACCAAATAGGAACTTCCGTGCTAAAACATGCAGTGCGAAGTGAAGACAACTACTATCTTTTTTTTTTCTTGATGTCCACAAAAAAAAAAGGCTATGCAGCATCGATCCTACCGTTTTTTTTTTGTTTTTTTTTTGCACATTATGTGATGTCCTCTAACACGAAAGTACCGACGTAAAAGCGCTGTAGAGACGATATAAAAACAAAAATTTAAGTGAATCGAGCTTTGTAGTGGAACGGAAAAAAATAAATAATTAACGACTTTTTACGGTAAACACTTCACCTCTAAGTAGAACTTCAAAAAAGTGACGGTTACGCGCTTTCATGGGTTCCCGGACATTTCATCGAACGCCGTTTCGTCGAACGCCGTTTCATCGAAAAAATGGACGTTTCATCGAACGCCGTTTCATCGAACGCCGTTTCATCGAATCGCTGACGGCCGTTTCATCGAATGTCTTTTAAATAAAAAGTGTGAAAGGTGCTCTTTTATGCACGGATCGAGTGCATTTTCGTGTCATTCACCCATTTCATTGTCTGGTTTTTTAATGTCCAAACTTGTAGCTGTTACAATTTATTTTGATGCAAGTAACCCATGAAGATATTTGTCCCGATCTTTATGTTTGTTTCGCATATTCTGCATATCTGTTCACCCCCTCTGTATTACCCGATTGGCCTTGAGGGTATTGTAACAAATAAATAAAAAGTCGCACTCCCGGTGAGAGCGCACTCCAACTCATGGAGGCCAGAAGGCGACATAGGTTTTGCGCAGGCGCAACAACTTTAGCCATGTGAGCCTCCTAGCCTCTCATGTCTTTCTATCGATACTTTTTTACTGCCCGAAGCTTGCAGTAGCTAAAGCTGAGGTGCTGTTTATGAAACTACAAAGAAACATTGTTTTTTTAGTTCTAAGACTCAGTGAAGTCAAAAGTAAGTAGGTCACTTCAAATTTTATTTCAAAACTTTCGGGGCTTCATGTGTTCGTGCGACAGCCATTCACCGTTTCAAATTATGAGGAATTGCTCTCAAAATGTCCCCCACAGCCATGGTCCGTCGGTTCTCATAAAAAAGGCGGACCTTCTCATTCCTTTCCGCTATATGGCCATCTTCTGGCGAGGAGGCTCTTGGGAACTCAGCATCGCCTCCAGCTTGTCTTCGGTCAGTTGATGTTCTGTGGCGATGCAAGTAAAAAACTTCCAGGATCTGGGATGGGCACCTCCGACCAGCTTCAGGAAGCGAGAATGCCACCCTGGCGTTCGATAAGACGGCGTTCGATAAAACGGCGTTCGATGAAACGGCTTCGATGAAACGGTGTTCGATGAAACGGCGTTCGATGAAACGACATTCGATGAAACGGCTTCGATGAAACGGCGTTCGACGAAACGGCGTTCGATGAAATGTCCGGTCCCAGCTTTCATGCCCATTTCGACAAAGTTGGTAGAACGATGTATTGCACCTTGTGAATAGACATGTGGAGCAGCATGTTTATGTTAGAGGCATTGTGTGTAATCGCTGCGCAGTACCTGCCAAAAGAAGATATTATTTGGGCACAGTCTCAACCGTTTCCGTCTGTGTGTGCTACGAATACAGCAACTCTTTTCGTAGAAGAAGTGATGAGGAAATGGCGTGCCCTTGATGATACGATTGTGATTATGAAATAAAATTTTTAATCAGCCAATAATTGCGACCTGTCCGGTCGCCTGGAACCCCGACAACAACTATCGTTCTGTGGAAAGTTCATTCTAATATTTACACGTTTTGTGGAGTTCATCGAGCGAATAAGGATGTTCCAACAATGAGCTAAACATACACGAGTTCCCGAATCCAACACGGCGCTTTTGAATTTTAGCGCCTTAGATAGTTCTGCGAACAGTGCATACTTCTGTGCAAATATTCGTCTAACAGTTTTGCAACGTTGGAAAGCATCGGAATGATTCAGAATCACTGCGGAGTTGATACTCGGGAAGATAAGACGGGCACTTGGGAGAAACGGACCGTGGCATTTGAGACAGGGGCACAACCGGGGGACAAACGTGCTACAATCGCATACCCTTCCGAGGTCATCGCTTGGGCGACCGCGCGCGCGCCCAAGAAACCTTTCTTTTCTTCTTTTTAGGGATGGTGGTGGGGTGGGGGGGGGGGGGGGGGGAAAGGGGATTGGTGTAGGCGCTGATTGTCTTCCTCCTTTGTGGCTTTTCACAGACGCACAACGAGACTGGCAGAACAAGCGCATGATTCATTTCTTTCGATGGAGGCGTTCTGTCTGTGTATGCGAACATGATTTTTTTCCCCTTTTAGTAGTCAGTTGTTCTTGCCTTGACTCGGGTCCCAGTGGGTGCGTTGTCGTTGTATGCCCACTATTTTTTTTTTTTTTTTAGTTTATGGTAGTTTTTGCGCTGATGGGGTATCAAGGTAGACAAAAAGAAAAAAAATGAAATAGCGCCTCGACAAAAAAAAAAGTTGTTCCGATCAGGAACGTTTTCAAAGCGATTTTAGGAGCCTGCAGTGTTACCACAGGTGCAGGATTGAGAGCGTAACCCACGCACTTGAAGAAAAGGGGAAGCTCTCGTCTTATTGGAACTCTCTTTTATGGGTTTCCACGTCGCGATTGTCCTTCAAAATCAACTGTCATTTATTTCTCGCTCGTGGCTTCCAAGTACTGGAAGCCACGACTCGAGCCACAATAGTTTTGCGAAATCAAGGTTTCGCTGAAATGGATAACTCTCACGTACAGTTCGACGCGCAATACCTTTGCCGTATTGACTCGCGAGAGATGCCCCCAACACGGCTGAGTATGGCGGTTCTCCAGACCTAACATCTAAATTTTGTTGCCTTACCTGTTACTATTTCGCGCCCATTTGGAGCCATATCAAAATGAAAGCGCATGATGAAATAAAAATGACACTCGTTTTCCGCTCGATGGAAATTTCACGCCAGCTCGCTGTCTTTGCTGGTAACTTGAGCGTTTACCAGCAATGCGGAAAATTAAAAAAAAAAAACAAAAAAAAAAACACGTACGATGGCATCCCTTGCACACTCATTACTTCTATAACACTGAGCCACCTCGTATCCTTTTGTTTTTCTTTCATGCTACTAATTTCTTTGTGGGCGGCATTAGGGCTGTTACGACGCTAAGTCTGTCTGCCCTTCGAATTTGAACTTAGGCTCAGATCAGGGACGAACCAGTTTAAATCGGGAAAATATAATTAACACTGTAGCAAAGTAAATCTATCATATCGATCGGAAATACGATTTAGCACATTCCATCTGAACACATATTGTGCACAGCGAATGCAATAGCGAGTCAGCGTGCAAAACGCCGCCACACTGAGCTACCATAACATGTCAGCGATTTTTGCATAGCACCGAGCACGGAAAAGAGAAAACAGTTATTCATTCACATAAACGAAGCAAATTTATTTAAAGCCCGGACACTCCGTACGTCCAATCTAGCTAAGGTTATCAATAGACTCGACCATGTCATTTGTCGAAACGGATAAAAGACGTTGGCAAAAACGATTAGACTGAATAAGTGAATCTAACGCACGTATTTTACCAACCGACGGTCGCGCGCCTTCAATACTCTTTCCAATTGTCATTGCGCACCTTGGACACACTTTGGGGAGCAATGCATATTTACATCGCCGCCCGAGGTCTCCATTGAACGTGTAGTGCTGACCCAAATAAAATGCTAACCTGACTCTCAATCGCTCACCGCAAAGGACGATTTCGAACAGGCGGTACTGTAGGTCACTTGAGATAAAAAAAGAAAAACAAGCTATAGAAACGAGCGTCGTAAAAAAGGGGACCGGCATTTTTATTCCTAACTCCGAACAGAAACGAGCGCCACCCACTGCATCACACAGCGCAGAGGCCGGACTCGGCCACCGCGCGTACCTACCAATCGCGCGCGAGGGAAGGAGAAACTTCCTCCGCCGGGAGAACACGGCACATTTCGGGATCTATTTCACGCAGCGGATAACGCGGGCCTTTTCACACCTCGATACTGGCGCCATCTAGAAGTTGCGCGTTCAACCACGTTTCGAGCCGCGCGCCATCTGGTGACTGAAACGGACGAATAAATAGAGGTACCGCGCCCTCTTAAGGAGACATGGTAGGAGTGGACGAAAACACAGTCCAACAGTCAACAATGCCTAGAGACCAGAAAAAAAAAGATATGGAATACATATAGCAAGAGGGCAGATCTATCTATATTAAGAAGACAAGGTGCAAACTACAACTGCACACTTCAAGCATAAAATGGCAATTACAGATGGCCAAGAAAAAAGTTATCAACCATTATACAGGTGGTTGCTTAAACGATGAACAAAGTCTGTTAAACTGCTAGATAAAGTATTTTTCTTTGTAAGTATATTCCATTTGCAGATTTTTTATTTTTTATTTTTTTTTTTTAAATAAGAGTGCTTGAAAGCATCGATCATATTGAAGTGGGAGCAGACCGGGCCGGACCGTAAAGAGCGGAGACAGATTCTGCTACGTACGCGCCGTACGAGCCAGCGGTACGAGCCATGTTCCCCGACCGACGGAGAGCAACCCGATACCCCCGATTTCGCAAGCGGGGCCCGGCGGAATTTCCCTCTCCCGTCTCTCTTCTGGCTGAAACATAAGCAGCGGCGGACCGCCGCTCCTCAGCCGCCTCAGCACGCAAAAGATGCTCTGTGCTAGTTTTGACTAGACGCTTTTCTTTGGCTCTAATAAACACTGTTAACCGCAACTTGACTCAGCCACCGTCACCCATAAAGCAGTCACATCAATGGCGACGGGAACAACGATATCGAAGCCCTCATCCAGATGCCCAATATCTGACAAGGCAAGTCCCGACGGTTTGTGATTTCTTCTCGGAAAGGTCTCTCAAGTGAAATAAAGATGGCGACTATCGGAACCGCCCCAGCGTACGACGCGGAGGTGGAGCCATGGGCGAACTACGCAGAACGCTCGGAGCAGTTCTTCGTCGGTAATCGGATTATCGACGACAAGCAGAAGACCGGGATCTTTCTGTCTTGCGTAAGACCGAAGACCTATGGGTTACTTCGAAGTTTATTGACTCCCATAAAGCCAAGCACAAAGACGTTCGAGGAGCTCCTAGGGACCCTCAAACAACACTTCTCACCGAGACCATCCGAAATAATGGAACAGTATACGTTCAATAGCCGCTCCCAGCAAGAGGAGGAAACCATTTCGGAATTTCTGGCAGCTCTCTGGAAGCTCACCGAGTTCTTCAACTTCGGCGACACCCTTGACTTTATGATCCGGGATCGACTGGTGTGTGGTGTGCGCGATGTAGGAGTGCAGAAGAGAATGCTGGCAGAGTCAGCGCTGACCTTGGAAAAAGCAACGCGCATAGCACTGGCGGTGGAGACCGCTAGCAAAAATGCATCGGACTTGAGAGGAGAAGGCTCGAACCATCCCCAAGTCAACAACGTGAACGAACGAGCTGTGAAGGATAAGCATGTGGAACGCTTCCCGCGAAACAAAGCACCCCAGTCTCAAGGGCATCAGCACAAGAAGTGCGGACGATGTGGCAACAGCGACCACGACCCAAAAATTTGTCTTTTTATTTAAACTGTCTGCTTTAAGTACGGAAAAATAGGACATTTCGCAAGGGTGTGGAAGTCGCGCTCTCAGGCAAGTGGTCCGGCACGCCATGGTCTAGCCAACGTCATCGCTGCAGCACAATCGGTCCCCGCAGAGGAATTGGATCTTCGCGCGATCAGCAGCGTCAGTGAGCTGCCAATGCACAAGCCATGGACCATTCCGCTGAGTTGGAACGGAATTCTTGTCAACATGGAAGTCGACACCGGTTCCCCTGTATCAGTCATTTCGGTGAGTGTTTACCAACAACACCATCAGTCCTGGCCCAAAATGACCTGTTGCCAGATGAAGCTATCGTGCTACCTGGGAGCCCTACCAATTTAAGGAGTTCTTCACATGACAGTGGAACACGAAGGACAGAGCGCGAAGGCGTCAGTCTACGTCTTGGACTGCAATGGACCGAGTCTGTGTGGCCGCGACGTAATTGGAGCGCTACGTCTACTCCAGAAGATCAACTTCGCTGAGGCGGAAGACCGGGTCTCCGAACTCAAAACGAAGTTCGGCGAGTTGTTTAAGCCTGGAATAGGCCAACTGGAGGGACCACCAGTGCACCTGCACCTTCGCCAAGACGCAAGAGATTCCTGGCAATTGTATTTATTAAAAATAAAACGAAGTGCTCTTTGTACGTTTTCAAGTAAAGAGATGTTATGCGTAGTGTGAGGTTCCATATAATAGCCGCGTACTCAAGTGAGTGCAGATCTAACAAAAGTTTTATAAGCTGTTAATTTTAAGTCTACACTACAATGTTTCAAATTCCTACGAAGGTACCAAATCTTCGATGGCGCCTTGCGTGCTATATAATTGATGTGATCGTTCCAAAGTAAGTCCTTGCTGATGATGACTCCTAAGTATTTGTTTGATAAAACTTCTAAAAGTACATTATGCCCCAACGAGTACTGAAAGGATAACGTTTTACTCTTGCGAGTGATGTGCATATACCCGCTTTTTTATCGGATTCAGTGATAATTGCCAGGTTAACCAATAGACGTTAATTTTGTCAGGACAATAATTTATTTCGATTTGGCTATTCTTATTGCTGACTTCTGTGTGCAAATCGGCATCGTCCGAAAACAACAGTAGCTTTTCAGGGATGCCACGAATGATATCATTGATGAAGACCAAGAATAAGAGTGGTCCAGGAACAGAACCTTGCAGAACGCCTGATAAAACTGAAGCATATGAAGAGCGCGAACTCATTATATTCCGTTTCTCGTCTAACGACGGACCGCAGGAAACCCTACAATCCATCGAAGCAAATCCCAATGCTCTTTTAATGTCATGTGACCTCCAGAATGAATACAGCGACGCGCGGAGCGTGCTGTAACGAAGTACGTTCACAGCGCTGGATTGACTGGGACGGCTTGTAACGTTCGCTGCGGTCCATGGCAAGGTCACACAGAGTATAGCGCAAGGCACGACGAGCCTGGATTTCTCGCGGGGCGAAGGGATTTAGAAGGGCGGAATTTCCGGTGGACGTCCCGGTGTGCCCCCCCCAACAGAACCTTTGACGAAAGATAAATCCGGAAATAGGCTTGGGCGGAAGTACTGCGTTGCGTGATCGCCCGATTTTCACGGGTCCGCGTAGCCTGCCGAAAGGTTACGGTCTTTAGATGCGGGGAGCTTGACCGAGAAAAACGGAAAAAGAGTGCGATGAAATCTCGTAAAAAGGACGGGCTGCACGTCGAATACCCGGCGATTTACTTAGCTTTATTACGACCGTTGGTGAGTGTCACGATCCTGTTTCCGGGAGGGACAACGCTATTTGCGATTCCAGCTCGTTGCTCGCCCTCAAGCGGCGGAAACGGGAAGCGCTTTAGTGAGGGTCTCCCGATTCTTCTGCTCAACAAGCACGGCGGAACTGATCGCAATTAAGGCTCGCGAACAGCGATTTCTGAATGCGAACAATACTCTTTAATGTCTTAATATAGCGCTACAGTCGGTGGGGGATTGTACGTTACTAAACAGTTCTAGTATTGCGTGTAAAAGCAAACGCAAGCACTGTGCGTGTGCCTTAAAGTTGAGTGCTCCGCGCTGATCATGCTCGTCGTCGCCATGCGCCAATCCATGATAGCAACTTCGGGCTCCGCGCAGGAGCAGTGAGTAACACGCAACGCTAACACAAACACTGCGCTTGCGTTCGCTCGAATGCGGAATACTAAAACGCAATACTGTTTCCCCAGATTTCTAATGCGAACGAAATGTGCTGCAGTGAGCAGGCGTTCAAGTGCGCAGCCGCACCTTCGAACTAAAACCACTGAGATTGGCAAAATGACGTCGCGTAAAAATGAAAAAAAAAAAAAAATGTAGAAAAAAAAAATTTGGAGGTTTTGGTCCGAAGGGTTGGAGGCGAATTCGGAAGTTTTGTCGATTGTCATAAAGTAGCGACTTCGATAGCAGCATAGGCTTTACCCAGAGGCGTAGCCAGGGAGGGCTGAGATAGAGCGTTTGATTTTGGTGCTTGTGCTTAATACAGCGACTTTTAACTGACATTATCGGCTAGAACTTTTGCAGGTAAATTTGTTTTGGGTGTCGCTGTTATGTTGTCGTAATTTTGTGAGTTTTTCAGAAATACCGAATTGGCATTTTCCGCTACATTTTCCGCAGTCTGATTTTAAAACCCATGACATAGCTGAAACAAGACACGAGAGACTAAAACGAGCCATATAGGATCGAGTGTTTCGGCCATTGTCTGAGTGTGAAACTTTAATTTAAGTCGGCAAAAATAAATTTGATTATTTCAAAAATTTCTTATAAAGGCTTAATGAAGGCTCTTTCAACTCCCGCATCAGGTGTTTCAAAATTAAGAGGGCTCTCACACTTTCTGAAATTCATTGAGTTTCCACGTCTGTGTACTTGTCGTATCGCGGCGTCAAAGCTTTCATATGTTATAGTCGATGTAGTTGCTTGCTTGTGAATGTACTAAATTTAATAATAATCGCAGGATATATAAAGATACGGAAGCACGTTAGTAAAACGTTTAGCTGAAGTTTCCATTTTCTAACCTACACCGAAGGATGTTCAGGTGACCGGAAGCATACTAGGCACTATTCTTTGATGCTGGCAAGGTGATTAAATAAAGTAATAAAAGTATTAAACGAGGCTCCTGCCTGAGACCTTAAAAATTATTGGCACGTAACAGAAACTGTGAAATAAAACGTGACAACAAAACATTACAGGGGCACCATGTACTTGCTTTTTTCTCCCACCAAGTAATTTGCTCGAAAGTGGAAAATCTCTAGCCTGCAGAAAGAATTTGGTAGCCTGTCCCTGAGGGTATTGCGGTAAAACTTTAATAATACTTTAAGTCAGTTGCCCTTCACAATAGTACTATTTATCTTCCAAGTGACCGCGAAATTTTGACTGAAATTTCCCTTAAATATTCACTGACTGTTTAATCGTTTTGTTTCTTTTAGTTCCTAGATCGCTCCACGTCATTATGGCAAACGCTTCTTAGTATTTAGTTTGAGTGTTTGCATACAAAACTTAGTCATTGGTTCGACTAATAGGAATAATTTTTCTATGTTTTTTAATATACTTCGTTCAAAACACGTATAGTTTAGCTCCTACTGATTTGATCAGCAATCTCTGTCGATTGGCATAACAAAACACTACAAGACAAGTATTTACTTGTTGGATATGTGTTGGATATACGCCAGGACGAAGAGTGGCACTCGGTATGTGAGTCTCGATTCTTTATTTGTGCTTTGGCCGCAGTGAAGGACGCCAAGTCCGGCGCCACGCTGGCCAACGTCAAGCAAAGCTCCCAGCTGGAGCAGCGCGGTCCAGGCGAGCGTCCTCGCAGCGTGTCTAAAACTCAGGTGGACGTGCCCGCCTTGGGCATTCACGAGAGCAAGGTGGAGGACTCGAACGCCCTTCGACCCGGAGAGACCGGGCACGCGAGCCAGAAGAAGAACTTCAACTACCCTTGGGTCAATGAGGAGCCTGATCGTGGAGACGTCAGTATACCCTAGTTTTTCTGTTGAATCATTAAAAACGAGTCACAAATGCTATAAAAAATGGCTGCAAGACACCGAACATAATTTTGTACGCTTCTACATATAACTTTATGTTACAAAGTGACTTACAATAATTGTCCGCCGTCAATCGCATCGTTTTTGTCGGCGTAATACTTCTCCGTTAGATCCAAACAACTAATTTGATTACAACATATAGGTGCACGTACAGCGAATGGAACAAGTTCGAGTCTTGTACACGCCGCTTTTTTTCTTTTTTTAAACGAAAAAAAAGAAGTAATCAATTACAATTACAATTTCTCTTGGTTAAGAGGTATTCAAGTAGATTACATGATTACTTGAAACAGAAAATTATTTGGCCGTTACTTGAAGACGTCGTAACCCTTACTGTTCTGATTACTTAAAATTTTCAAAACCAATTTTTTTTTTTGCCGGATCAGAACGGGTTTTTTGTAGTGCCTATTATTGAATTAGAATCACGGAACCATAGACTACTTGCGTCCTTAATCTACCACTTCTAGTAAACCATCCTTACGTAGAAGACTTGGTTCCAATATTCCTTGGGAGGAACTGGTACAAACGAAGTACAAACGAAGAAAGAGGAGGAAGAAATAGTAATGGTTCCAAGTAATTTCAGAACTTTCAAAAGTAATCAAATTACTTTTTAGATTACTTTTTAATAAATGTATTCAAATGATTACAAAATTACCGAAAAAGTAATCGTTTAAATGTAATTTTATTACTTTTATTGGGTACCATAGAACAGAACAGCTGCCTGTAGGAGGGCCGCTCATTAGCACATGAAGCGTTTATCAAGAAGCTAACACTCATCACCACTGACGCACGTCCTTTGTCAGAAAACAAAACAAGACCTATGCTTAGTAAGGTTAATTCCCTTGGGAGTCATGTTAGGCGTCTTAGGTGGCAACGGATACGTTATATTCAATCTTGCTGACTAACGTGGAAGTTCGGGCTAGTTGGTATTTCATGATTAAAAATTAAAACAGCGCAAGGACACGGATAAGAACAAGAAGGTAGACGAACAAGGCGCTGACTTACAACTAAAGTTTATTCGTGCTAACATCAAGTACAAATACTGAACGTCATGACAAACAAACAAAGGTAAAAGACATGTAATGGACGCCACGTGCTCCTTAGCCACCGTTATGCGCTGTCACTTTGTGTCGAGAAAGCAACATTCCTTTTCGGATAAACATATGGAAGGAGCGCTGACGCAGTTTTCCCCCAATTTTCCAATTTCCCGCGCCTCAATGATTTCTCGAGTGAGCTTGTCCTTATTCTTCCTAATCACTTCACACTTGTCGAAAACGGGAGTGCAGCAGCAGTCACGACAGTGCAGGCCAAGGTGACCTGACACAACTCTAGAAACGTTATACTTGTGTTCTCGCAGGCGATCATTGAGGCAGCGCCCCGTTTGCCCGACGTATCTCCTGCCGCACGAGAAGGAATAGAGTACACCACTCTCTCCACGCAGTTCACGAATCGGTCGTGGTGTTTTTTGGTGCAACCCTGCTTTTCTTTAGAATAGGGGTTCACTTTTCTGCACAGCCCAGACAGCTTTTCCGGAGCCGAAAAAAAAACAACACATCACCGTTTTGCCATACCTGCACAAGATCTCGCACAACCTAAAGAAAGTTGGCCGAAGGGTTGGTGTTGATGTGGTCTTTTCGGCTCCGGAAAAGCTGTCTGGGCTGTGCAGAAAAGTGAACCCCTGTTCTAAAGAAAAGCAGGGTTGCACCAAAAAACACCACGACCGATTCGTGAACTGTGTGGAGATAGTGGTGTACTTTATTCCCCTGTCGTGCGGCAGGAGATACGTCGGGCAAACCGGGCGCTGCCTCAATGATCGCCTGCGAGAACACAAGTATAACGTTTCTAGAGTTGTGTCAGGTCACCTTGGCCTGCACTGTCGTGACTGCTGCTGCACTCCCGTCTTCGACAAGTGTGAAGTGATTAGAAAGAATATAAGGACAAGCTCGCTCGAGAAATCATTGAGGCGCGGGAAATTGGAAAATTGGGGGAAAACTGCGTCAGCACTCCTTCCATATGTTTATCCGAAAAGGAATGTTGTTTTCTCGACACACAGTGACAGCGCATAACGGTGGCTAAGGAGCACGTGGCGTCCATTACATGTTTTTTATCTTTTTTTTTATCTTTGTTTGTTTGTCATGACGCTCAGTATTTGTACTTGATGTTAGCACGAACAAACTTTAGTTGTAAGTCAGCGCCTTGTTCGTCTACCTTCTTGTTCTTGTCCGTGTCCTTGGGCTGTTTTAATTTTTAATCAATCTTGCTGTTCAGAAACTCTGCTAGATTTCACCGCATGCTAGGCATATTTTTCACAGCGTAAGAGACAAGAGAGCGGAGTTAGGGTTGGCGCACCCACTGAAAAGCTATAGCCACAGGCACTGTTTTTCACCTGTATTGTACAATATTATGATATGTGAAATTTTACGGAAGGTTGTAAACTACAGTTCAATATTATCGCCCTTTTACTTTGGTAAACTGCAGCTAGATATGCCGAATTATTTTGGCGTGCGTATTCTGACTACTTCATTCGAAAATATATTATGGCCGCTGTAACTAGGAACTTCCTCTATTACCTTTGCCGGCCCATTTGACGAAATGTAAAGGTTCACTTGTGCGGTTCATAGAACAAATCTATTTGTTTGCTTGGCAAACATGACTATTGCTAAGATATTTCTGAATGAATTCTTTCAAGATGTGTTGTCGTATTACCCCAAGCCCCACCCCTTTCCAATAAAACAATATACGAGGAGCATACTGATTTTTCATTTAATGTTTTCCACTAAAAACAAAATAAACACCTACATTTTTCAGGTATACATTCAATATAAGTTTAGTGTACTCTATGTTAAATCGTACACTTGGGGCATCGATTCAGTCTGGCGACTCAGCTGCACATACTGAAATGTGAATTTAATATACTATTAGCAAACTTATATATCAATGGAGGACAAATTCTGAAATATGTAATAAAAATGCCAAATTAGTAGCATACTTTCAACCTATCAGTTTTCACAAAGGTTATGTCGGATGCATGACAGAAACGAAACGCGTAATTGTTTAATATTCGAGCTGTGCCGTAAAACATATTTTCTGCATTTTCATAGAAAACGTTCAAAATTTTATAAATCCAAAATCCTCATTAACAACGGCCCGATCAAAGGGTCTGTACAACCAAGCGTAAAACATAGGTGTAACGTTTTCACCTTAAGGAGCACTTTTACAATATTTATCTCATATCACCAAACTTCTGAATAAAAGAAAAGCTGTAAGAGCTCGACGTCAGATGCTCCCATGCTGAGATTTGAGCAGTTCCTAGGTTCCTTTTCTCACCGACCAAATACCCCGACGACATGATGGTCAGCCACGTCACGCTCTTTGAACTTACTCCTTTACCCCTGCTACAGGAGAATAGGGGCACATAGGTTTGAGAGAAAAAACAAACAAACAGAAAAACAATTTTTTTTTAAATTTTGTATAAAAGGCATGGAAGATGTTAATTTCTGTAGGCAAATGGTATGCTTTTATCGCAAAATCTTGAGGTGGAGTGTAGCCAACAGCCATGACCACATATATATTTTTTTTAAATTCTTATTGTTTCTAAGAAACAGAAGTCTTTTAGCTGGTGTCTTTTTTAATTTGATATTAAAGAACAAAGATTTCGTCACTTATTTTTAAATCGTGCACTCCCAATGAACGTTTGTGCAGTACACTCCTACCGACCTCGCCGAGTACATCCTGAGAACTGGCGACGAGGAGGGCGTCGCCCTTGCCGTGGAAGAACTACTCCGCCAGGGAATGGTATGCCGAATACTTTTTTATTGTTGTAAACGCGCAAAATGTTTCAAACAACGATCGTGGCACATTGTTTTTTATATCTTTAACTTTCCAGGAATTGATGCCACGTGTCCTCGGAAAGAGTTTCGCATTCATTTCTATCGACGTTCATGACGCCTCCGCCTGATTTTAACTATTATGCAATATACATGCAAGTTTGCAATATTTGTCTTTGAGAATAATGCAAAGACAAAATGATAAATACCAGAAAGGGACGGTTCACCGATTTCACTTTTATCTTAAAAGGGGAAGGGGACCGTTGAGAGAAAAAGAGGAGAGGTTGGTCTGGTGAACTGCCAAACTCCTTGTATCGAAGTATATTGAGATATAGATAAAAAGGGGAGAATGGTGGGTGAAAGGTAATATAAAACGAATTGAAAAAAAAAACGAAAAGAAAGGAAGGTTCATAAAGTAGACTGAACTTTGTTTAGAAGGAAGCAGCTACAGTGTATCGTTGAGGTAGGTTGAGGCCAAAAAGTCAACTAGAGAGCTCTGAATTCTACGGCGACAGTGGATGGAGCCAGTCGGGAACACGATGGTATCTTATGTAGGATTGTTAATTCTAATTTGGAGTATTCAATGGTGGCCATAGCTGATTCCGCGGCTGCTGAACGTGTACTGATGGCGAACTTCCGCAGTTCTACTGCAATGTGCATTCCACATCACCAAAATCGCCTGTCTTAGCAGCCCGTAAATGCGAGTTCGTTCTGAGCAAGCGCTGTGAACAGCACACTCGAATATGGTCTCTTGTGGGGAAATTTAATGGGGAAATTTACCGGCAGAGCACGACGAGCATCCAAACACTCTGGGCGTTGTGTCAGGATGCGAACAAAAATATCATTATCGGAGCAGTGAAGGCAGCTAAGGCGTTGGATGACTCAGAGTCTTTCGGGAGGAAAGCTCGTGTGATCTGCGAATGTACAAGCGTATGAAACAAGAACAGAAAAGGAACTGCAGTGCCGGCGCTAGGAATTCAAAGGAACGGTTACAAAACATGGGTTATAGCTCTCAAATACTTTGTGTCAACCTGTCATTTGTATAGTTGTCAGTTGCGTGCAAGAGTATTTTAAAACATGTATGTATCCCGTTCAACGTGATAAAATGCACGGAGCCGAAGCAAGGATACGTAGGTGCTCAAACTCAAATATCTTTGAATTACAAAGGTATTTGAGAAAGGAGGTATCGCGGCTTCCTTTAGTCGTCCGGTTTACACTTCACCGAGATAATGAGGCTTGTCTTCAGCTGCCGATTGTTTTGCAGCGAATCTGTTATGTGCTAGGATCTGGAAAGAAATGCGTCCATGGACGTTAACAAAGAACTCCCGTCTAAACGGCGATCCTTCGTTCCGATGGGTCGTGCCTACTATAAATAAAAAGAACAGGCAACCCGCGTGAGTCATTCTTCCTTGTCATTATTAGATAGTGAGGTCCTGATCCCTTGTTATCATCTATAGTCACCGACTTATTTCAGCTAAGAGTGCGCTGTGACGAGACTGAGGGCAAAACGCGCCCATCTAACCTTCTTTTCTTTCGCTTCCGCGATGCAGATAGAGAGACCTCGGCTCATTCGGAAACAAATTGTCCTCGAGATGTGCTTCGAAACAATTGGGTTTATAATGTGCTCATAAGTGACCATAAGGCAATGATCACTGTATTCACAAAGAATTAAATAAAGACATTTAAAAAAGAAAGTAGGGTAAGTTTGTTCATTGCAATCATATGTAAATCGTCTAGATGTCGTATAGTTGTCGTAATGTTTTTGTAAAGTTGCCGTTAAGTTGTCGTAAAGATAATATCTTCGCTGGTCCTCCATCTTCACGTGAGGTTGATGGGCTCTACGATTTTCGGCTTGTGTTTCGGAAGCACCAGGAAGCACCGCAGTCAGTGCACTTGATGGACTCAATGTTAAGGCGAAGCCGTTTAATACAAGCCCCTCGTGAGTGTGCTCTCCGACCCCTCTTTTCTCACGAAACAGTACAAACACACGGTCTACTTGCACGTCTTCTGCAGATGACTCGGGAAGAAGCCATTGTGTATCTGCAAGACGTCAAGGCGGAGATGAATTACATCCGTGCGCAACAAGAAAAACTGCGCAGGATTCAGGAGTTGCGTGAAGCCATCAACATGAAGAAGAAAGATGAGTCCGTGTTCAAGGTGAATAGTCCCGCACTCTTTCTTGTACAGTGATGGAGCGCTCAGGGCTGGGGAAGCCGCTCAAGCGCCATCGATACAGCATGGGCACAATAAAGGGCTGGTCTTGATACGTTACTTTGTTTGGCTGGGGTGCAAAAAAGGCTTATGAACAATTTTTAGTTTCTTTTTTTGTTCAGTATGTTTTATGTTAGTTCAAAGGGTATCTCCCTATTAGTTATTGAGCACTAAATCCTTCTTCAACATATGTTTAATTTACATTGGATGTTACGGAGCAACACTACCGTTCGTGCCGTTAACACCTTTTCTGAGGGCTAATAAAGTTGTCTTTATAACCATTCAGGGGAATGTCAAAGAGTTTTTTCATTAATATAATTTAATCCATACATTGTAATTTCACATATATGATTAAGCGTATTTACTGCGATTGATACGATTCTATTAGCCCGTGCTTGAGCTCGTATTCACGCAAAAATATTTACAACATTTTTGAATCTACTTAGAATACATACGGTCAGTCGGCTTTGTCACTGTGTTAATCTAAAATCGCTTCCAGCAAACGGGTCCTGGCTTAATTTCACCAAATCTTGTACCCGTGTTTAGTTGGTGAAGCTTCTGGGACCGGTAATCATCGTAAGCACCACTAAGCGACGCGGAATCTGCTCGGGTTACTTTTTGGATCGAACATTGTGCAGGACGGTTTCTGCGTGTACGTACAGTTCGAATTCAACTTAACTGGTGCACAAAAGTAAATGTTAATACCGTGAAAAAACATCTGAGGCGTAATTTCACTCGGGCAAATGTAAAATAAATCTCTGAAATAGACCTAACATGCCCAAAGTAGGCTTAAACTTTGGTCCGTTCAGTCAGCATGAAACGTTACAAAAAAACGAAAGCAACACGACGAAGAAATTTGACCCTAAATGGAATGTTCACCATTTCTACTTATTCTAAGTATGGTAATTCCGCTAGGAGCATAATGCTCTGATTTTACCGGTGACAGCACGTGCAAAAAAGTGAAGTCGAATAAAACCGCATAGAAGCGTCTTCATCGCCAAGCGTCCAGAAACGATGTTAACGTGCTTTTCGATGCAACTATACCTATTTTAAGTAGAAGCCCTAGTTCATACTCGAAAAATACACTCCAGAAACAAAACCTTTGACTAATCATCAGCACCTGCACTTCAGCTGGGCAGCGTAGTACAACAGCCTCCTCTATTTTACTAAGCCCATCAAATCGCGAAAGTATCTGACCGCTGTAAAGAGAAAAAAAAGGAACAATGAAGAGGGAGCGCGCAGGGGCAACGCCGACTAGGCAAAGGGCCCGCTCAAGCAGCGCCAAAAGTGCCGCTGCGATAAAATCAGAAGACATGAACGCGCTTCATTTTTTTTTTTGGTTTCTTTTGCGGTTGAAAAGTTAACATCCTGTGCCTTGAGCGTTCGGCAATTAACGTGCCCCCTCCCCGTGCTGACTGCGCCTGAGGTAGGGCTATGATCTCCGAGGTAAGGCAAACATCCAAACGCAGATGTGTTTTGCGCAGTGGCCGCAGGCCGCCGCTTGGCGTGGGGTGAGGGACAAGTGGCTCTGCGCTAGCATATCGATAACCATTTGGCGCTGCTTGTCACCTTCTTCCAGCGCCCGGGCGCTCTATACCTCCATCAGGGAATTGACAGACTTTGAAGAATAAAAAAGGCTATGGTAGTACTGAGATAAAGCGAATTCTGAAGCTTGAAATCTGCGCTTTTTTTTTAGTTTACTCATAACGCCGAAAGCGCAGTTTACTACTCGTTTTTAAGTCACATTTTGTTACAATAAAGTAATCGTACCAAATATTATTTCATTGTAAAAAAATAACGAAAAAAACGGCGATCTTTTTTTTTAATTTGTCGTTTTGGAATTGGCATTTAATCTCTAGATTCTCCGCGTATGACTATACTGCTCTATTTCAGTTATACTTTTTTTTTTCAACGCTAAAAAGGCAGCTGTGTTGTGAGCTTTTAATATGTTCAAATAAATACTTACAAATCTTTCACTCAGTGTGCATTACAATCAGTTTTCCACCTACCCTAATGTCGACCGAGGATGGTAGTGACTTCGAGCTAAAGCCATGGCACATCGCGAAAGTATTATATCTTCTCATAAAATATGTTGAATATTGTAATGCAAAGCGGATTTATAACATGTAGAAACATAATTTTCATAATTTCTACTCCGGCTTGCATCCTATACTTCAAAGCTTTTGATTGGTTTCTTTTTCTAGGCGAGCAAGTAATTTCGTCGCCAGTCAGAAAAAACAAAAATCTTTGATTAAATCAGAGGGACAAAGATCTGTCAGAGAAGCATGTTTTGTGAAGTTTTTCTGCAATTTGTTAGACAAAGATTGCTCAAAGGCTAACCTTGTGTACGCTGGGATCACGACTCACTCGTTTGCTTTTACTTCCGTCCGCTACAGCATCGAATGAACGACGTCTTGGGCGCCAAGGAGACGGTGCTGCCTCCGAACTCTCACATCTCTGCCAAGGCTGCCTCCGCAAATCAGCAATCTATAAAGCCGCAAAAGGCGACGCAGAGCAAGCTGCACACTGCGGCAGACCGGCCGTCAAGCACGGCGGCGCCGTCGCTGAAGAATACGGCCCCCATCAGCAGAGTTGGACAGGGTGACGTCGGCAAGGCAAGCGGCAACAAGGTGACGTCGTCGGGAAAGTTTACGCCGGTGGACTTGGACCGGATGACGGAAGAGAGGGTCCCGCCGAGGTCACAGCCGGAGGCCGACGTCGTCAGCATCCTCAAAAAGCTGAAGGGGGCCACGTCGCTCTATGACGAATACACCCTGGAGGAGATCATCTACTGGCTCGCCAAGGACATGTTCGCGCACAGCATAATTAAAGGTCAGAACGGACGCTTCACGTGGAGCCACCAAAGGCGACATTTTAATTGAAAAGTTTGGAATAATCATTGCACTGTGAGCGGTATCCGCTGTGCCTGGACTGCTGCCATAATTGTGAAGGTAAATGTTCTGATGAAAAGCCCCTAACGACTGTTCACGTAATATTGAGGGTTAAATATTTGTATCCTTAGTGACATTTAACTGGCAAAACAGACTGTCACTTTGAAACCAAACTTGTTGGTGCCGCAACTACCGTACACAACACATAACATTAAAATACTGCTTCGGTAGCGCGATGACAGCCTTCCGTGCTATCTGATAAACTGCATATATGTGTGTCTTCTTACAAACTAGCAAAAACATAGATGTAACAAGTCGGCAACCTGTGGTTAGTGAAGAAATTATAATTTTTTTTTACTTTAGTGATGTGTCACTGTTATGTTTTAGATTACTCTAAATTAAACTTGAAGATGTTATATAAAATACACCAGTTATATATTTTTCTTGTGCGCTGTGTCAAATCCACGATATATGTTTGACATTAATTTTTTGCGCATAGGTTCTGACTGAGGAATCGACACCCACTCTGAAAAATTCATCCTACCTCATGTGTTAGACTGCTGCAGGTTGCGAAAAATGCAGGACAAGCCTCCCGCACAAAGCTCTCTGGTTGCCATGATTGGCGGATTCCTCTTCTCCACAGGACTCCTCTCCAGCGTTCGATACTAAAGTGCAAAGAGTGAAGGACTTTGGGGAGGAGGTTGTCCTGCTTTTCGTAATCTGCAATATCTCAGCTAGCGCAAACAAAAACGTAAATTAAGTTAACGGCTAGTAACTAGATTTGATTTTCATACCCAAAACTCAGGAAACACGAACACAGGAAAAGACATACAATATTTTGAAAATATATTATTGCATCCACTCGATCACAAGGCGCGTGCTCCGCAAATACTATTATCGTAGGAGTTTTTTTATTTCAGATTTCTTTGGTTATGATGATGAATGTGATATTGTGTAAGAATATAGTATACTGTCAGCATAGAAGCACATGAAATTCATGTTTTAACATAGAATATATGGTAGTGTTCTCAAAAGTTAAAATGTAGGTGTATGATCGAGAACTATTTTCTTCACGAATCCGCTACACTCTGCATCATAATTATGTGCACATTTTTGTGCTAAATATGGTGCCTATTTAGTTTCTGCTGTTTTACTACTTTGGGACAGCAATCAGGGCCGTGTACAATTTAAGACGTAATGCATAAGGCAGGAGTACAAACCTTTCTACCATACGAGGTGAATAAATCTTTAGGGGTTCGTTTAACTACACGTGATTATATTCTAATGTAGAAGATTTTACAAAATTTCAAAGAAGCGTATTGAACCCTTTTAATTTTTTTAATAGTGCTCCAAACGTGGCATGCCCACATAACTATATTGCGCTAACACTGTTTCAGCCGTGTAAACGATTACGAATAAACAAAATCGACATAATATTTGCTCGAAAGAATGCGTAACCACTATGGCTTTGTTGTTCGTTTTACAACTATCTCTGTCAAAAGAACACAGGATAGTTTACTACAGGCGTGCCTTTCAAAAATGTGTGTTGCTCGGGGCATACTTGTTTACTCAAGTAAATAAAAAATGCTTGTGAGATCAGATTTCAGACATTAAAGAAAGCTATACAGTAATAAAAAGCAACAATTTTTTTTTTTCGCGATGCAAGGGTTGCCCGAGTTGTGAATTAATACCACCGAGCGTTTCCAATCAAAAGGAAGTATTCCCGAAGAAAATAATTTTAAAAAAATCTGTGGCTCCAACCCACATTGTAAAGGTGATTGGCCAGGGAAGCTGCGGTATCACCTGCAACGTTTGGCCACTGCACTAAACCAAATGCCTCCGCCGGTCGCAGCGCGCCGCCGCTGGTCGTATTGCCGTTTCTTTTCCCTTTGCCACTCCTAGTGTTCACGCTGCTCCTCGGGAGCCCTAGCTATACGTGGCCTATTCATCGCGGTGCAGCAACAACAATGAAATCGATTACTATACTCCGGTTCACCTTACCTCCAAGCGCAGGGGACGCTACGAGCCATCGGAGCCAATCCAAGGCCGTGTAAGTGTCACGTGACCTTAGAGAGGGGGCACAGCGACGCGCGGAAAGCGTATCACGGGCTGTGTCCACAGAACGGGATCGGCTAGGATAGCTCGTGGCGTCCGGTGCGTCCGGTCGTAAGATGAGACGGAGTATAGGGGGTTCTTGTATATACGAAAGGCTAGTGACGTCACTCCCCACGCTGCAAGCTGTCGTCGCCGCGGCAGCTTGCGCAATAGTAATCTTTACCGAGAAACGTATGCGGTGCGCGCTACGTGCTTCGCATTGTTATCCGGAGCGCCTTGTCATCAATTATGTTGTTCGGACGCTTGTTTTGGGCCTGTTTTTTATTGAAACGAATGCTGTGCTGGTGTACTG
The DNA here is from genome assembly GCF_016920785.2 of Ixodes scapularis. Taxonomy (NCBI): domain Eukaryota; kingdom Metazoa; phylum Arthropoda; class Arachnida; order Ixodida; family Ixodidae; genus Ixodes; species Ixodes scapularis. The sequence continues at coordinate 98,222,098 of NW_024609835.1, read as the reverse complement.
CACGCGTGATGTATGCACTTTTCGCTTCAAACGCTGGAGGTTCTTTTTTCGTGAGGACGCCGACACGAAAATATCCAATCCACGAGTCATATTCAGCGTCGCTGTAAAAACAACAACCTTATTCGAGGCACTTAAGGAGGAATGAAAGATTGGCACATTTTTTCTTTTTAGTTGTTATATGTTATTATCTCTGTTGCACTGAAACAACCCCTTCGGTCACACCAATACAATCCGGTGTCCTGTGAATCCCCAGGTGGAACATATGAATCACGGCCGAGGTGCTCGCATTATTTACAGAGGATTAACGCAGAGATGACGTGGCGGAACCGAGATTTCGGTTGGAGTTAAAAGATTTCCAGGTGGTCCAAATCAGTTTTACGTCCTCCGCTGGTTCCCCATCATCAGATGCATTTTGTTGGTTTGGCACGTAAAACTGCCGAATATGACTTTTGTTTTACTGAAACAATCATTCAGTTTAGTGGGTAGTTCTAACTAGCAAAATTTGCTCGTTTCTTTATCTTTTCTCCACAGGGGACCAGAGTGCCGAAGAAGCTCTGGCCCGTTTCGCGAACTTCGTCGAGAGTGAAGTGGCACAAAACAAACTTTCTGGAGAAGTAGAGAAAAAAGTTTTAGGTATGTATTTTATCAAAGTAGCAGCAGTTTTTTTTTACTGTGATTTGTTTGCATTCCTTTTGTGATTTGTCACGAAAATGCGATTGAAAGTTGCCAGCCTCAATTTGTGTGCAAGTGACATTTGAGGTTACTTTGGTGGTCGATCAGACGTTTACTGATTCGGCCGCTGAAGCTTGTGCGTCATCACTTATTCAAGCAATCTTCCATTTTCACGGAGAGGAAAAACTTGAATGTTCGTTGACGTTTTCGCACAGTCATGCCTACTTTTTATGAACGCCTTTTTCTCCCCAAAGTCTGTCCGCAATGCTTGTCAGTCATAATGATGGAGCGAGGTTACAAATCCAAATTATGAGCAACAAACGTTCCCAAGGACTCCACGATTTGTTTGCTTTTAGACCAATGAGATATGTTTCTGCAAGAAAAGCTTAGGCGACAAACCTTATTGTTTAGAAACGGGCACCGTCTCCTACACGTGACTTGCGTGGCGCACTCACTTTTTTTACGAATAAGGAAAGCAATCGCTGCCTCTGACCCGCGGCCGGAGTCACGCCTCGAGTAACGATTGGACTGCATTCGTTTTGATGAGCTACTTTTGTTCGATTACGGTTTCTTTCGAGTTCAAGAGAAGTCTATTCATTATTTTTAGATAAGTCAAATACTTCGAAGACAAGGGACTTCTTGTACGTTGTACGTATTTATTGAGCGTACAAGACAATTTTTGTACGCTCAATAAATACCGTTTAGAGTTAACCCTTCACGTTCATAATCTACCAAGCACGCCTCAGTTCATTTTGTTTTACATACTATGGCCATCGCAAAAATATTTGAGAAAAATTAGCAGCGTTCTCCCCTCCAACTTGCAGCCAGAACAAGCGGCTAGGTGAACCGGAGCCGATTAAATGCCACCTGGCGTTCATGAAGTTCATATTATCGGCCCCAAAAAATTAAAAATAACGGAACAAAACAGGCATCAACATGAGCGCGCTTCCCTCTAGTTTCCGCACAGTATAAACATCGCATGCTATAGTAGCTGGAAACGCCGCTAGGGAGTCGAAACAAAAATGGCACCGCCCGTCGGTACCAAGCACATGCAGTGATCCGTTTTTTTTTTTTTTTCTTTTTTTTTTTCATTTGGAGGGAAGCAATGTTAAGGATATTTATTCCAATCTGGGAGCGTTGTACGGGGACAACGCCCCAGTTTATGACACTTTGGTTAAATGGCCCAGACGCTTCCAGTGTGGCGAAATAAGAGGAAAGCATTTCGAAGACGGCGACCAAGTGATTGCTGAAGTGGAGCGATTCCTGAACGCTCAAAACGAGGAGTTCTATAACAATGGCCTCCGGCATGTGGTGCATTGCTGGGAAAAGCGGGTAACTTTTGGTGGCGAACATGTAGAGAAAGTCTCAACTCCTACTTGAGTTTGATTGCTGAATCTCTATTCCTTTGTGAGAATAATACGAACTATATCATAGACACGCGCTGGGGTTGGCAAGGCACAGGATAATCGCCGAGTTCCACAGATCGTTCAACTTCGGTTATTTCCGTAATTCCAGCGATTGGGCACGACCCACTGCCAAAATTCATCTCACAGCATTGGTTAGAACGAGCTCAAATGAAAAGCTCACACAGTGCTCGTGTTCACCGTAGCTGCTGCCTTTAAATATTGTCAGCGAGGGGATTGCAAGGCGTCATGACAAAATCCTGTGTATCGGATTGTTGCCAACGTCCACAATGACATCCTCACAACTTCACCAACTTTTGCAGAGACTGAAATAAAAAACAATTCCTTCTTAACTTTACATTACGCGGCGACGAAAAAGCTTATTTTTCATTGCCGTTGCGTTCTACTAGTATGCTTGGGCCCCGCTAGTGCAAGTAAGCTTGTGTAAACTAAAACATTCCTATCCAATTTTACAGCACAGCCTCTAAGATTTAGTATTTATCAGAGCTTCTTCAAAACCAACACACCCTTCACCCTTCCAAAAAGAAAAAGGAAACATTGCGGTTTGTTAACGAAGATCAAATGCAGAACTAGGGAGGAGGAGCTACGTGATACGCTTGGCCTGAAAGCACAACACCACGAAGGCTTCGATCGGTGTCCCTCTTGTTTGTTTATTGACACGGACACCGATAAAAAATAAGTTGTCTATCCAAAGGTTGTTCATGTCAATTGTTTAAGTAATTTTTTCTACGCCAATTCATGTTTTTTCTCTCTTGTGCCAGCAGGGGTGGAGTAGGCACGTAGACACTTAACCCGCTCTTTCTCGGAATAACTGTTATATACCGACCTTTGGTTTTTGAAAATTTTGTCTTTAAAGCGGAGTGTTCACATTACGTCAGCTCACTAAAGAAAGTTTTGTGCGTTATTTTTTTCCGCTGACTGAATATACGTGCTCCAAGACTAGTAAGAACATCACGAACTGCCATCATGCACCAACCCTCGACGGAGAGGTTGAAACGTTTTTGGGAATCACAAAAAGGGGGTTAATTGCTTCATTTTCCGCCGTCAGGTTTTGGGTTCTAGAATTTATTATATCCGCATACACGCAAGCGGTGAACGACACTCAGGACGCTCAGGAACCGCTACTAAACCAGAGATTAAAAAAATTGACGAAATGGTTTTAGAAGACCGCCGAGTAAAAGGGCGTGAGATTAAAGAAGTCATGTACATTTATTATTGAAAGTAGATTATATTTTACGTAACAAATTGGGTTAAATATTTCTGCAAGACGGGTGCCCTATTTTCTGCACCCGGAACAAATGCTCAACATTCAGCCTCAGCTCCGTATCAGTAAAAAAATTACGGATGTGAAGTTCTATAGCCATCCAAGTCCATCAAATTAACCTGGTAGTGGCACTGTTAGCATTCAGCTGATATTAACCCCGCGAGAAGGAAAATATTTACTACGAGAATGAAAATATTAGTCAAACAATCGCACTAATTCATTCCCACTCAGCCTCAGTGAATCTGCCATGATCTCAGCGATTGATATTTAATAATTATTTTAATATCAAAGTGTAACTCGACTGGCCTATTTGTGTTTTAACGTAGAAGACGTTCTTGACGTGGGTAACTTGGTGACAACGCAAGAGGCAAAAACGAGACGTGAAAACGGAATGTAAAACCGTCACGCCGGTATATATAATGTTGGTTTGTAAAGGACTGCACCAAAAATTACTAACTAAAAGGCGCATTAGAAGTGGGACGATTTCAGCAACTATGACGAAGCTGCTACCGGATGATTTTTTTTTAAAATTCAGGCAGCCCGTTTATCTTATTATAATCATATAACAAAAAAGCCAGCAATTTCTATTTCTGCACGTTTATCGGTAATTTCATTAGACATTCCACTGAAAATAAACAAGGTTTTCAAATTTTACAGTCAACGAAGCAGAGAAATCAGAGCGTCTTACATATATTGATCGGGCAGTATAGTTTGGTTTGACAGCTCGGTTTGGTCACACCATATGATGCAGAGTTCTCGAAACTCGTAAGCGTACAACAGACGCAGTAATTGAATCTTATCTCGAGCGCCAACATATATACCATAACAAACTGTCACGCAAAATCCGTATCTAATCGTTCGGTGGCATGTATGGTACCCAAAGTGAGCTGCAAGGAGAGCTTTCTAAAAAAAATCAGCAGCAGTTCGTGGTTTCCTCCAACTTTCCAACATCAACCAACTTCTTCAGTCAAACCCCCGCTTGGTGGACACTGCGTGCGCTGTACCATTTAAAGAGAAGGCTAAAACCGGACGCAAGATTTATTGCGCTACGTAATTTGACTTATCATCTAATTTAGTATCGTATTTTCCTTCTGACTTACCGGCTAGTTCACATGACGAAGTGGAAATAACAAAGATATTGGTCTCGAACGTTTTGTTTAATGATTCTTAAAACACCGTTGCAGATATTATGTTGGCTGCTTTGGTGGACATCCTTCGAGAGCTTCCGAACAGTCAGTACAGCGGGCCAGGCAACCAGGTGCCGCAAAGGCTCTTCCCGGAAAACAGCGAGCGCCGGCCAGCGCAAGTGTCCAACAGCAGACCCAGAAGCCCGAGTATTCGACCCCGGGAAGATAAAAGTGAGCACTGTTCACGGTGGTTACGGGTGCTTCGGTTCACAGGAAAGGGCTCAGTCAGTTGAGGGACAATTGATTAGAATACGTTTTGGGCCTCCATTTGAACATGAGAAAGGGAAGTGAGCGGCTGTGATACTTATATTGAGACACGAGCTTTCAAAACCTGTGACAGAAAATAAACTGCGATTGCTTTTTTATCAACAACATAAATGTAGTCATAATTAAAACAACGATTATTTCTATTTAGTTAGCATTATGTAAAAACTTAGAAGGGTGGATTATGCAAACGAAAAAGTTAACTCCGGAAACACGGAACCCTTAATATAGCCCCGAAGTTATCTTGGCATATTTTAGCGTTTACGCATAAAATTTATTTCAGGGAGGTTGAAAATGCCTTCGGTCATTTTCTTACTTCTAGCGTTTTGTGCTACTATGCCGAATCGCGCCGAATCCGGAATTGAATTCACATATCTGTCAAAACCAAAACACAACTTTGTTGTACAAAAGCCTAGACAGTGAGCACTAAAAGCGCCTAAAGATGACGTCCGGTGTAACCTTTTGTAGACAAAATATTTAGCCAGCGCACTCCAGGGCTGCTAACCTGAGGCCTTTAACGTGCTTCACGCAGCACTGATTACTCCACTACACAGTCTTATAATGACAAAACAGTAAAGGTGGGTCGCAATTATGTTGGCAAAGAAAAGTAAGTGTAGCGCGTGTCCAGCCGGAATAAAGAAAAGTGCTTCGAATCTTTCGTTCAGACTCAGAAGTTTCAGAGAATTCATCATTTTCATAGCAAGTAGTTCCAGGACAGAGCAGGTTTAGGGGATGGGGATAAAGAAAAGAAGATGGGGTGAGGTTTCCAGCCGTCCGAAATGTATGTTGATCTCTGACATTCGGTTCTGGTGGGAGTTCGGTAATGAAGTATATTATTACTAGAAAACTGGTTATTTATTTTGTTACCTTTCGGGATGTAACACAGGAGGTAACACATGTAACACCAACACCTCTTCTAAGAACATTTGATTTGAATGGAAGGAAATCACGTGTCAAAACTTGAAGAGTTGATGTTTTAAGAAAGAATAAAACAATTAAAACAGGAACCACACAACCACATCTTGAATTTTTTTTGTTTTAATTGTTTTATTCTTTCTTCATCCATGACTTAAACCAACACGATCTTCTCCCAAGCAAGCTGATGTTTTGTTTATGTGATTTCAGAGAAGACCGTTCCAGTAGAAAAACACGAGGAACTGGTGCCAGCTTCGCAGAAGTCCTAAAAGTGAGTTGATTATTTTTCGCTTTATACTTGTATAATATTAACAATAGTCTCGGGCCGAAATAATAAAAACGATATTAGTACGTCTTTCGGAAAATTACAGTAGAAATGCAACAACACAAGAAAAGTGAAATATTGTATTTGACTCATTTTCGTGGGCACCAGAATTCCCAAATTCTGCAAAATGCGGGTTTCAGCAATATTTCGCGGGCACGACAGTTCATGATTAATAAAGCGCTGTGGCTAGCGTTCCGTCCGGACGGAGCACTGAAACGCGTATACCTAAACCTCCCCCCCCCCCCCCCGCCTTCCTCTCTCTCCTCCGTGAACCTAGGGAAGGCGGAGACTTGGACGTAACTTGGGTTACGTCAGACGTAACGCTAGACACTTCGTTAATAAAGATTTACTCTTTATTTGTTTTCATAACTCATACGTTCTCGGGCGCTAAATTGTTCGTTGCACTTTTTTTAACTGAGATGTTCACGAAAATGAAATAACTGGAAAATTTAATTATTCACAAGATGACCAATGTGCAAGAACTGTCTTGAAAAAACTTGGTTAAGATGTTTTCTAAATTTATATACCTAAAACTTGAACATTGAATTCCATCACAATTCATTATCAGTAGAGGGTGAATAATACAGTTCTTATTACTTTTATGTGAAGGGTGGGCTAGTTGTTAAGCATTCAACATGGCTAAAATCAGAGAAAAAGGTAGGAAACCGGTGTTAGTGGTTCCTTACCTGCACAAGGTATCGCGTAACTTAAAACAAGTAACCCAACAATATGGAGATCAAGTTGTTTTTCCGGAACTAAAGAAATAACACATATGTGTTTCAAAGGGCACTTAAATTTGGACTACTTTTCTCGACAAAAGTGAAAAAAAAAACCATGCTACCCCTTTTGCGCTCCATACCTCTTGCGTAGTGTACAGCATCCCCTTAAAATGTGGTAGAACGTATGTAGGACAGACTAGACGGTGCATTAAAAATAGGCTACGAGAGCATAACCTGGCTCTTAAATCAACGGTGGGGGGGGGGGGGAGGGGGGGGGGGGTCATCTTTCTTTACACTGTCATCCTTGTTCTTGCAATTGAACTCTAGCTAGCACCGCTATCATCGGCCGATATAAAGAAAAACTCCCCAGAGAAATTTACGAGGCATTTAATGTACAAGGTTTGGGGGACCACTGTGCGAGCAAGCCTTCAATAGCGCTACCTGAAAAATAATTATAATTTTTAAACGCTTCAATGAGCTGAAGTCATCGCAACGCTCCCTTGAGTACTTGCGCCTTGAGAACGTGCATGTTTTATACATGCTATCTCTGTTTTTCTCTTCTGGATGAAATATTGAGCTTTGAGTTCAGAATATTGTCTGTCTCCTGTATTCTACTACGTTTCCTACCTTTTTTCGCTGATTTTTGCCAAGTTTAATGTTTGCACAAGTGACGCATTTCTTGAGCAGCCTTTCTTGTGTTAATTATGTTATATGATGTGAGCAAAATTATGGGTGCATAGGAAAGTAAGACAAGAAAAGTCATGTAGTATGAGTATCTGGTAATGCGTATGTATTATGAAAATAAGGTAATGAGAATTTTAAAAAAATGGCCGCGCCTGATTTTTTTAGATATTTATATTTTTGTTTTTATTTTGACTTTTTTGTTTTTCTAATTAAGAATGTAAGACAAAGGAAGTGCACGCATAAAAATACCTGAAGAGTGTACAAACAGGAAGTTTGGTTCAAAATCTGAGCCAACTGCTTTCCTCCTAGGTGAAGCAATTTCGGTAAAGATCATTATTAAACTTTTTTCTGTTCTATACGCCAGAACCAGTATGTCTTCCTAAAAGGCTGATTTAGGTTCTGAAAGGGTCTTGATCTACAATTTTGCACTGAAATTTATACTGGCAAGCACACTACATGTCCTAAAAGCGGCTAATAATTTACGGGAGAAGAGAGAAAGGACGTAAGCTGGGGGAGTTCGAGGATTCTGTTTGTCCCCCTTTTCACATCTCTATCACTTTAAATATTTTATTTTTTTGTGTCCAGTCTCGGGTAATGACGTCGTGGTGAATTATAAAGTTGTGTGTGAGCAAACGGCCGTGGGTAACGCCCGTAGGACGTTGTACAGGCTTCTTCACCAGTTCTAAGAGCCAGATAAATATTTTAGAAATCCATTAATTTTCGGTTTGTTTTTTCCAGTGTCAGATTCTGCTGCCTTTTCATCTGCTTCGCAGCAAGAACCGAACAGATGATGGCACCGTGGTTGCCCGTGTTAAGGAGTTCGTATTGGTTTTTCTGCGCGCGCCCCCTCAGTGTCCTTCCCGCCTGTACACTAGCAATTCAGTTCTCGTCTGAAGGTTAATTAAATTACGCAGTATAGCCGATCTCAATCCTCGAGCGCGACATTAACCCTGTACACCATTATTAAAGAAAAAGAACGCCTGAATAGTACCCGCTGTACAGGCACGCGTTGTCGCCACGTTTTGCTTACAAAAAGTCGAGGCGCATCTATAACCCGGAGAATTGTGTGTTAATATATACCCGGTGATGGCAAATCAAGCGTACAACCATTTAATTTTTGTGTTGTGGCTACGTTGTTATCTAAATGCCAATTATTGGTTGTTTCGACGTTTCGTTTGTAGTTTCATGGTCGAGAATTATTTTTATAACCGTTCGGGACCGATGAGATGGAGACGTGCGTGCAGTGATAGTGCCACGAGTTGAATGACCGCGGATTGAAAAGGATTTTCGAGGTCGTGAAAAGCAAAAAAACAAAAAAACAAAAAAACAAGTAGTTTTTATTACCATTTTATCCCATTGATATTATTGAATGCGTTACGAAGTAGCAAGATCCTTTGACATTTCTCTAGAATGATGCCAACTCCTCTAGACGTATTGTTGCGGGTGATACGATTCATATCATGTGTGTTGTAAATTTGAACTACAATAAAATCTCAAGAATGTTGTCCTTTCCTGATGGCATACCAACACATCACGTGTGAAGCTACCAATACAAAATCAAGCTTACAGCCCGAAGAGGTGACCTCAAATCTGTGTTCAAGGAAAACGTGCCCTTCAACTGAAATAATAACAGCAAAGCGTTTGTTTTGTTTTCTGTTGCACCTTTCAGGTAAGCATTTGTGAGTATTCAACGCTAAGTTTGCAGTGAATGTTACACAAAAAATTTCCTCCATCGCACTACTGCGGCAAATGCAATTGTAAGACAGAATGTAATGCTCGTTGGTTCGCGGTGATGTTGCACAGTTGCGCTCGGTACGCATTTCGTGCCTTGACGGTACCAGTGTCTTTGTCCGTAATGCCAGTTTACCCGCTAGAGGTGATGACACCTGGATCTTTGTCGGGGAGGACGGCGGGAAGAAGAAGGAAGGGTCGCGGTTTAATTCACACGTAACCAGTTTTGAAATCGACTGCATTTTGATGGAAGGAATTACACCACTCACAGGTATACGCCTCGCAAGTGGGCTCATTTTCGTCTTCTGCGCATGAGAAAGGAAGTAGCGGAGACGTCAGAACGCCGAGCCCTGATTGGCTGATCGCGACCCCCTATCTCAGCGTCGTCTGCTCCTTTGCAACGTCGTCTGCTCGCAACGTCGTCCGCGTCTGTCTACCTGTCCTGCGACTTTAGAAGCGAACCCGACTTCACCTTTAAGAGAGGGCACACGAAATAACTCGAGCGGTACGTTGTTTTTGTCTAACAACTAGCAGACGCGCATCAAGGAGGGAAGTTAAAGGACTCACTGGCGAGGTGCCCCGGGGCGCCGAGGTTTGTTTGCTTAGAACCGAGAGTGAGCGTGTTAGTGTCCGCAAGTTCCCTCCCAAATATACTTTTTCGCTCCATTCGTGTGCGGCGAGACCCCCCACTCTTTAACGGCGTCGGCGGGTTGGCGCATCGTCTGCTTTACGTCTGCTAGTCAAAGCGATGGCTGCTTTACCTTTCCTGTGTCTGTCGGAGATTCACCGCTTTTTCACCGGCGAGAGTCACCGTTGCCTCGGGAAACAAGGAGATAACAAGAGGAAGTAATTGACCCCTTAATCTCAAATTGAGGTCAGCGATCAAAGTATAAGACGGGAAGGGTTCACAAAGGTCGCGCGGGCACATTCCGTTCAGCACGCCAGCCGGTCGTGGGCAGACGGTCGCCGAGTCGCCGAGTGCCTGCTAGGCCTAACTGCCCAGCTCGTTTGGTTGCGTTCGGTGGAATCATGGCCGTTGGACCTTTTCCCGGGTGTTCGTGGATCCAGCGTTCTTGTTCGTAGTGGTCTGTTTCAAGTACTTCTTAATTTTTTCTTGCTGCTTGAAGTCGGAACGCGTCAGAAGCGCAGGTAGAAAAATAAACGTCCGTGGGTCGTCGTGACCGCGACGCTGTCTGCCATGCTGATTTGATCGTAAGAAGTGCATAAGACAGCTTCGGAGCTGCCGTAGGATTTCGTCGTAACCTGCGCGAAACTTGTGAAAATTTCGTTTCGTGAATACGAATTTGTTCTTAAGTTTCGTCTTACGCACATTTTTGGCGTAAGATCGTTTCGTGAATCTGGCCTCTGCACTTCCGAAAGTCGCAGGCAAGGTAAGACAGACGCAGACGACGTTGCGAGCAGACGACGTTGCAAAGGAGCAGACGACGCTCAGATAGGGGGTCGCAATCAGCCAATCAGGGCTCGGCGTTCTGACGTCATTGCTACCCCCTGCGCGAGAAGCAGACGAACTTGCCTTCCGCATAACTTGCGTCTTCAACAAAAAACCACGCCACTTTAACCTGACTCGACCAGTCGATATTTTTGCAAACACCATCTCGGCTTGGTTGTTTCTTCTCCAAAACTCAGCTTTTTAATAGTCTTGGGACATAGAGGTGCAAGAAGTCGCGTCTTTTTTTATGCCAAGAGTACCACCACAAATTACTGACTGTTATTGGGCTCTTGCGCCTAATGCCACTTTCGGATACGCTACCAAACAGCGTGTTGGAAAACTACAAAATCCAGCGTCAATTAGCCGCCTGCGGCCCTGCCGGTGACACCTTCCGTTATCTTCCCTATTCGCATGCACTTAACCTGTTCATATACCTCACCCCCACGCTTGATCTCTAGTGGGCTCAAGTGAAGGCGAATTCCTACCGCAGTACTGTTCCACCGTCTTGCGAAAGTCATGTCAAAACAAAAACAAACAATATACTGGTGCCATCTGGTGTTGCAAAACCAACTCTTTCGAAACATTCCCTCGCACAGTGTTCGCAGGCCTTTGTACTTGCGAGGCTGGCTTGTGGTATCTGATGATGATCAGAGGTTAACAAGATATGACACCTTCGAACTTGCAAATCAGGTGCTTCGAGCAATCAAATGAATCTGAATATGTTAAAAGCACATGCGCCGCAAGCAACTTTTTCGGTATTTGTCGAAGTTGGAAGTTTGGTCACCGTTTCCTAAAAGCAACTGTCTCCCACGCAGCTTTCGGAGCTTCACTTTTTTAAAGGAACAAATAATTTCGTTTCTAGATGGCTTTCACAAAGAGGAGAGTACACTGAGGTACAAAAAACTTATCTTAGGCTCCTGCAGTTTTTCTCTTGAACGATAAAATTAATTGTTTGATAATATTTTAAGCAGCGGCTGTACCATGTGAAACATATTTCCCACTTTGATATATTTTTGTGTTTTTCAGAAAAAAATTAGAACTTAGCACAAATTTCTTAATAAAATACTTTCTTACGAAAGAGAAGAAAAAACGTTCACCACGGGTCCGCCAAAAAAGCAGCCCATGAACGGTTTCTGCGATTGCTGGCTAGCGTAGTCTTTGGTGTTGGCAAAGCGCAGAATCAAGCCTACGGCTCAGTCGAGAACAGAACTCAATAAGTACAATCGAAGGCGTATTTGGTACACTAAAACTTAAGCATGTTTTGTTTTTGACCTCTTCCGAGCCGCCCAGCAGCGTCTGCCGGGGGGGAGGGGGGGGGGGGGGGCATTTTGCTCGCCGACGTCCCTACTTCTCAAGCACTCGACTAAAGTGCCAGTAATAACCGGCAAGTGTAAACATCAAGTACCATTTGACGCTCCTTTATTTTCCCAACCACTTTGGCCCGCGCAGTCAAACACTACGCGAAAGAACTCGAATGATCTGGAAAATACTTCCGTGAATAGAAAAGCATAGTGAACATAGGACGAAAGCAAGCGAATCTTGCCTGTGGGACGTACAAGATGTCTCGGTTTCTCTGGTGAGGTGTTGTGCGCGGGTGCATTATTAGGCCCAGGTGCGTACGTGAACTTGAGCGCGAGCAGCCCCAAACAAGTTAAACCCCCCTCCCCCCCCCCCCCCAAAAAAAAAAAAAAAACAAGCGACAAAAAAATTTTTAGCTTTTCCTCTTTGGCGAAGAAGGAGGACCAGCGAAGCTGCACTATGGTGGGAATGAAGTAAAGGTCGGCCGCAAGTCGGCAAGACAGAGTGAAAAAGGCTGAACAGCTACCGCCATCTATGAGCGACGGCGGCAACCAGAGAACCTTTAAGACGGTTGTCTGGTTGCCGCCGTTGCTTATAGATTGCGGCAGCTGTCCGGAGTTTGGTGTCATCAGTTGTTTGCTGACGGACACGATACTTGGGAAACTAGCACTTAACAGCTCCGCTGTAAAAAAAAAGTAAAAAGAGGCTTGAGAGACACTTAAGCATTCTTTATGAATTGTAAATGCGAAAGTACGCATGTCCTTCTTCCACTCGCTTAGTTCGTTTGCGGCGTACTGGCATGGACGGCCACGTTTCGCTGATGCCAAGGTTGGGGCGGACCGCCGGGCGCGCGCTCTCTGCACCGCGCTGAGTTTGGCCGTGGAGCCACCCCGGAGTGTGCCGGAACGGGCACTGCCTCGCTCGGCGGCCACCAACTTCCTTTTACCGGCGCGCTGGCGGCGCGGGCCCGCAGCGCTATAAGGTGGTGGACCTTTAAACTGACGCGAGCCAGCCAATGGGAGCTATTCAACAGATTTCAGCTTCACTGCGCTCAAATTGGGAGCGGGAAAATTGGGTGCCGTTTGGCTAGGCTTTTCGAGCGGCTTCACTTTGCTCCATTGGGAGAAAGGAGTTTAAGTTAGGTGCCGTTTGACGCGGTTTCGAAGCTGATAACGTCAGCTTGCTTCATGAAACAGTTAATGCTTTCACATTAAAAAGAAAAAGAGGAAAAAGAAGTTTTGGTCGCGACAGGAGTGCAGCGTTGGTACTGATTTAGTGGAGCCTTAAGTGATCGGCGATAGAGTTACGATTTCAGAGCGGGTGACCGTCTTCGGACCCTTTGGGCGAGTCCCGAGTGATCGGCCCGTACTCACTTGTCGATCTCCATACCAACCACTCGGAGAGCATATGCGGACTCCAACTGTGAGTGCGCGGAACAAAACACATGACCCATTCCGAGGCTGCACGCTCTGCGTAGTCAATAACTGTAGAGAGATTAATAGATTAATATAGGGTGACTTTTGGAGCTAGCGGAGTGTGACAGCTATGTTTACATAAACCTAATGAGCGATTTTTGGCTACGGACTCACTTAAAAAGCCTCTGACATGCCAAAAAAAAATTTTTTAGTGCCAGTTGTTAAATTGGTATTTCAGGAAATTACAAAAAAAATTGTTTCACCATAGAGTTTCGTAGTTTTTTTTTTTTATAAAAAAATAAAAATACGAAGCCCAATTCAAAGTGCCCGCCAGTGCTCTGTGACGTAACAGTGTACCGCAAGATGTCGGGAAGGTCAGAAGAGAGGTAACGCCGGAAGTCACGTGATTTTTATCCCTGCCCGTGCTTACGAGGACCGCCTGTAATATTTTCTTTTAAATATTTTTGTTATTCTCCGCACCTTAACGAGCAATTCAGGCACGCAAGGTTTCTTTTATTTGCTTTTCATCGCCTAATGTTGCTGTAAAGGCAGAAGAAGAGTCAGTGAACCTAGTAAACAAGTTCTACTCATGTTCTAGACCAGTGGTCCCCACCTGGGGGTCCGCGAAGGCACTCTAAGGGTCCGCGAAGCCATGTTTCATCAGTCAACACGGCAGTAAAAGTTGCTTTTTTTTCAGGTCGAGAAGAAATGTTTCAGTTTTTGTGTGAGTTTTTTCGTGAGCATGTCAATAACAAAGGTCTCAATCTCATTATATCTTAGTTATATTGGTTTATTAAGTCATTATTATATTTTACCTCTACCTTTCCCCTTCTTTCACCACGAACGGGGTCCTACATCTTCTCCACCGATCCACAAGGGGTCCGCGAAACAACGATGGTTGAGAGTCACTGTTCTACACAAAACACGCACTTTATACTCGTCGTTTACTTCTACTTGGTACACTCACCAGTTTGTATTCTCTAGACGGCAGGCTTCGTCAGCCTGGAGAGTATCCGATGATCCGACGACCTCGGTGTCTGAACCTTTAGCAATGCGGCCGGGCGTGTCGTATGCTAGCAATTTAAATGTTTGCGAGCGTTTTAAAACTTTTTTTTTTTTAAACTCGTTAGCTGGATTTGTGCCCAGTATGGCTCTGTATCATCGGACTGATGGCATGCACTCGTACATTGGCTAGTACTCGCCACGCTTTCATCATTGACCTCCATCTCCTCGATTCACTGACTCTTCGTCGTCAAATTTTACAACACGCAAACTAACCAACGGTGCAGCGATAAAAAGCTAGGGGAACTGAAACTTCGTTTTCTATGATCGCTCGGGGAAAAAACCAGAGTAAAAAAAATTAAGAAAAAGTCTTAGGCACGGTCGTGGAGAGACCGAGCAGTGAAACTCATGTGACTTCCAGTGAACCAACTTTTCGTGACGTAGGTCGATGCCTCCATTTGACCGCCCCGACACCTTGAGGTACTTTGTTACGTCACAGGGCACTGGCAGGCACTTTGAATGTTTTTGGCGTGTCAGAGGCCCTTTAACTACAAATTTCAGTATCTGTGCTTGTGCTTCTCAATAACGAGGGTCGTCACACCTGCATGAATTGCGGCCGAGATTTGAAACCGAAAGCGGCGTTTTCTTTTTTTTTTTTTTATTTCCTTGTTTGTATTTTGACAACGACACTTGGTCAAAGAGCGCTTAAAAGGCCGTCAACCTAGCTTAGGCTGACGCGGTCGGTTAAAATTCTCTCAAGGTTACCAGATTATCTAACAGTGGTAACCACTCACACCCGGGACAGTGTATCTTATAAGCGTCTCTCAGAGTGCACGCATTTTGAACAAAATAACTGCGAACTGGCTGTGCATCAATATCAACATGCCTTACAGCCATTCGACTTTGCCATATTGCGTGCAGGCCAAGGAGCATCACTATATCATATGGAAGTCCCTCCTCACAGTCTACAGACAAAAAACGGATTCCATGGGTTGTTAACGGTAGGTATTTTTTAACGCCCGCTGTAGAACGTCCCAAAAAAAGATGGCATCCCAGCATTCCAGGAAGACATGCTCTATGGACTCCGGCTTTTTGCACAAAATACACTGTGTCGACCAAGCAACGAACAAGCCTTTCTTTTCCAACCACATTTTTACCGGCAGCGTCCCTGTATGTAGTTTGAAGAAAAATGTCTTTACAGTTGCTGGGACGACCATCTTCTTAACACGAGAAAGAACATTTTGTCCTGGGCCTTCCTGATACAGGGATCGGTATATTGGCATCGCAAACAGCATTTCTCTTAAATGTTTTGACAAGCACTTTCTTGAAACTGTCGAGAGATATTCAAATGAAAATCGCGTACCCAAATACTTTACCGAACTTACAACTTCTTTCAGATAGCCGGTGACAGGGTAACACCCGTCATATATTGAAGAAACCACAAACTCGGGCTGCTCATAAGGGAATATCACTTGAAAAAAAGTCCGTAAGAAATCATCTGTTGTGTCTTTTAGAAATAAAAAAACGGTTTACGATTTGCCGTAGAAATATATGGCACAAACTAACACCTCCAGAATGAACAGTGCGGAACAGACAGCTTCTGCTGGTTCGCTCCCATCCTGAGTTCCACACAAACACTGCAAAGATGCGGTGTATTTTTTGTACATGCAACCGGGAACAATGAAGTACCTGCATGACGTACCAAATTTTTGCCAAATGAAATAAATTGCAGACGGTTGCTCTGGCGAACACTGATAATTCTCGTCCACCCCACTTTGTTGTTTTTTCTCTAAGCTTTGATGTTTCCTCGTCCCAGTATTCGTTACTATTACGATAAGATTCCAAAGGCACACCTAGGTACCGAACTGGCGAGGTTGACCACTTTATGGTCTCAAACAAAACCGGCGCTGATGCCCACTCTCCGTGCCATAACCCAGAGCACTTCTCCCAGTTCACCGAGCTGTTGGTGGCCGCACAAAATTCCTTGGTTATGGCTATTACATTACTCACACTGTCTGCGTTTTCACAGAATACAGCCACATCATCAGCATACGCCAGAAGACGTACTTCGCTGGAGTGCAACCTGAAACCTCGCACATTTTCACTCTGGATAATCTTCAAACAAAAGGGCTCCAGAAACATACAAAACAAAAGCGGCGACAAGGGGCATCCCTGCCGAACAGACGATAATGCTGGTATTCTTTCAGTCACACTTTTGTTCACTATCAGCTGTGTCGAGCAATTTTGATACGCCATCCGTTTTCCAGCTAAGAGGACGTCACCGACGTTTACATGTTGCAAGATACAAAAAAGAATCTCATGGGATACACGATCGAACGCTTTTTCAAAGTCAATTTGAAGCATTGCCACTTTGCGGAACATCAAATCGGAGCACTGTAAAATACTACGAGCAACATGAATGTTCGTAACGATACTCCTGCCACGAATACCGCACGTCTGATGCGATCCAACGATCGAAGTTATAATTCCTTGCATACACCTGCCCAAGACCTTCATGAGTATCTTGTAGTCGACATTCGCTAGCGTGATTGGTCTGTACCCTGAGACTGACTGAAGTTTAACCCGGTCGTCACTTTTCGGGATAAGAACCGTATACGTGCGCGAAAAGGATGGTGGCAAAAGTTGTTTAGTATAGGCCTCTTTGAACACATAAAATAAGAAAGAGGCGGATTGGTCGCTAAACATTTGATAACAATCTGCAATTATACCGTCCGGGCCTGGCGATTTTCCATTTTTTAATTCGTCAATCGCTTTATGTATCTCGTTCATGGTGATCGGCTCTTCTAGTTTTTTCCCTGTCTCTTCTTCTAACCGGGGCATTGTTGGAAGGAATCTTTTTTTAAAGATGTCTATATTCGTACTCTTTTTGCTGAGAAGGTTTCTGTAATAGTCTACGAACGCTTCTTCCACGCATGTCCTATTGCGTGTAAGTACGCCGTCATAGACAATTTCCTCGATTTCATTCCCCTTCGCATACTTCATTTCATCACTCAATGCTCTTTTTGTAGGTATCTCCCCAACCAATAGCCTTTCAGCGCGTGCTCTCACTGTAGCCCCTCGGTATCTCTCCTTATCTATTGCCTCCAGTCTACTTTTTATATCTGCAATATATCATCTCGAAATAATCCGGGCGTCTGGCATTCAAGGTTAAGTAACTTTCCAAGATTAGAACGAAGTTTTTGTTCGTTCTCTTTTTTGATGTGTTTTAGATTTCCTGCTCTCTCAATTGCGCTCATTTTGATATCTTGTTTAAAAAGTTCCCACTTTTCTCCCCAGCTAATGTTCTCTTTATCTTTATACTTGCTGAAAGAGGTCTTTACCGTCTCACTAAAAATCTCGTCTTGTAACAGCTTCGCGTTTAACTTCCACAATTCCCAGCTAAATTTCTTTGAATAATTTCTTCTCCCTCCTAACTGTACCGAAACTATACAGTGATCGCTGAACGCGACATGATCGACGTTATAATTCTCGCAGCAAGTTACGAGCTCCAGGGACACGTACACTCTATCTAGTCGCGCATGGCTGGTTCCCTGAAAATGCGCAAACGGAAGACAACCCGGGCTCGACGCACACTGCGCCACGTCTGCAAGTTCACAATCATCAAGCATCTCCCTAAGTAGGTCAGCACTCTGATCATGATACCGCACTGTGCTTACTCTGTTTTCACTGGCACAGACACAATTAAAATCCCCGAGAAGAATTACGTGCCTATCGCACTTCAAATAGTTGCAAAAGGATTAAAAAAAGGAACACCTTTCCCGAACTGAATTTGGGGCGTACACACACAGGAAACGCCAGTTAATGCCGGAAAAAGAAAAATGACATATTACTAATCTGCCTGATTCACACGCAACAACACTTTTTTCCGTTATCCCAATTGACTTTTTTAGAAAAATACAGCAACCGCCTGAAATCCCAACCGCATGATTAACACATGCTTCCTAGAGGCTCGCGAAAGGTCGCATCATACCCTCGGCCCTGTCGTTGCCCCCTACCTTAGTTTCTTGCACTGCCACGATGTCCAGCTCTTTCTCAGTTAGGAGGCGGTATAACTGGCACTGCTTACGCCTGGCCCCAAGGCCCCGCACATTTAGAGTGGCAACGTTGAGTGGTCTCACGAGGGCGTCCAGAGCTTAGGTTGGGTTCGGCACCGAGAGCACGTTGGCACAGCAGATCCTTTCATTCGGCCAAAAGATCCTCGCGAGGCAAGGAAGACGACCTTGGTTTTGACTTTGGGCCTCTTTTCATACTCTTTGGAGCGTTCCGTTTTTTTTCGATGCGCCTCCACGTCGGCTCTCCATCGGATGCCTCAGTCGATTCTTCGTGCCTCCGCTTGCTTGTCGTCGTGTCCAGTATCATATCATTGTCTTCATCTCCTACGTTGAAGACTGGTGGCACTGCAGGTACCTCTGCTGCTCTCTTTGGGTCTTGCAGAGACGGGCTACCTTCCTGCTCTTGGGTCATCCCAACTTCTTCTTGAAGGGGGGTTGCTCGTGCTGCATCCCCATCACTGGCTCCGGAAAAGCACGGATCTCCCTTCCCCGCCTTCGTCGTCGACGACGCCGCCTCCTCCGCCTCCGCTTCGTCCATCACCATGTCGTTGACATCGTTTCCGCCGTTCTTTGCTGCGGCACCGGCGTAGGTCTTGGCGCAGTCTTTATCTACATGGCGGAAGCTACGACACTCAGTGCACCGAGGCGTCTTGCAGTCACGCCGGACGTGCCCCTTGCATCGACAACGAAGGCATATGGGCGCACGCCCGGGCACAACAACCGGGACCGTACCTCCGAATAAACGCAGCTGGTGTGGGAGGCTGTCTTCCGACAAGTCCTGACGAAGCGTCATCACGACAGTTAGGGTCGTCGATTCAGCGTTCAAAAGACCGTTAATTTTCCACACATCCCGGACCACTTCCGTGACGACGCCATAGGGCTCGAAGGCCCGACCAATGGCATCGAGAGGGACGTCAAACGCCACCCAGTGTATCTTAACTCTAATTTCACGCCGGTTGGGGTCTATCACCAGACAACACTTGCCTTTGACTTCAATGGTCCCGGCACTCAGCAGCTTTTCCTTTGCTTCTGGGGAACGCAGCTTGAGCAGCCAGACGTGGTTCATCTGGTACACGCCCAGCCCAGCCACGTCTGGCAGTAAACCCGCTGTTCCAGCGGACGCACAAAATCTTCCGCTCGGTAAGGCCTCCCTGAAGTATCACAGTGGAGCACAAGGCTGCACTTCATCGATACGCCTGTTGATAGCGGCGGTAAAACCACCGCGTAATCCTGAGGAACCGCCGCCTGAACAGATTTACCACGGCCGTCGCTGGCCGTTATCGCCGCTCCTGAAGAGCGCTCCATCACGCGTCCGAACAGCACGGCTGCCAGAAGAAAACCGAAAGCGGCGTTGCATCATATGGTTTCGTGCAAGCACCTTATACGGGGCATGCACTGATGTCAGAACAGCAGTCACTGTAATGGCCTTACTGCTGATCGCGATTTTTTCTTCTGCGCACTATTTGCAGAACAGAATTTGTTCTGCTCGTCAAGAGGGGGGAATGACCGCCAGCAGGATACAATGACGTCACGTGCAAGCTACGTATCATTGGCAGAATAAGAACGTCGGAAAGTCTTTATACAATGACCGGACT
Organism: Ixodes scapularis; assembly: GCF_016920785.2. Lineage (NCBI taxonomy): Eukaryota > Metazoa > Arthropoda > Arachnida > Ixodida > Ixodidae > Ixodes > Ixodes scapularis. The sequence continues at coordinate 98,202,079 of NW_024609835.1, read as the reverse complement.
CTAGCATGCGCTTGTTGTCTTTTGTTGTACTTTGACTGCGCGTGCTCGTTCGACGTTCATGAGACGCCGAAGCGTTATTAAAGGTAAGTTCGGGCAGCAGGCGGAACAACTGAAGGAGTTTTTTGCCGTTCTAATACTGCCAGTGACTGCGCTTACCGTCATAGAGGGAAGCGCGGACACATTTCTACTCTGCATGAATAGCAAAGAAATTCCAGGCGTCATTAAAAAGTTTGAAACCGTCCATCTGAATGCTAGGTCCGCATGCTATTGTTGTAAGAAGGGTCTATAGTATAACCAGGCATAAATACCGCTAAGAAGGCATATCTGTAGTAGCCACATATACCTAAATGCACCGCCGTACAGCATAAAAAAGATGCTGCTAATTGGGAATGTGCAGAACTCGCGTGCTTCAAGACATATATCGACGTGTGTTCTTGACTCAAATTTCCTACCACCTTTATCGTAGTCGTTCGTTTGTTCTGTAAGCAAGTGGGTAGGCGTTTTAAAGCAACAAATATATGGTTGATGGAAATGATATGCAAAATCGTTCTTAGTTAGAAAGACTTTTCATTGGCGACATCTGCGAAATCGACGGCACCTGGCGGCTAGATAAAGTTGTAGCGTCATGTTCGCTCGGCAGTTTTCTAGAGCGAATCAGCTACTCGCAGGGACTGGCTATATAAAAACAAAACCGTAAAAACAGGCTAAAAAAAAAAAAACGTGGTACAATTCCCAATATTGAGTGGCAACGTCTTGTGACACTATCGCGCTGTTGTCAAAGTCAAGAGAGCATATACATGAGCGCCCATTAAAAGTAGACACGCGCAATCTTTCTCTCTTCAAAAATTCCACTGAAATTTGTTTCTGAGTAGAGCATTATTGTTCCTAACTTTTACGCCGTATCTCAGTTTTGAAAAATTAGGTTGTGAAAAATATAAATTTCGTACACCTTAATTCAAGTATGAATATCCCGAATTGAATAACAAATGCACAAAAAATGGGCTGTAAGATTTTATTTCAAACACCTATGAAATATATATCACTGAGCAATAGCACTTGTTTCAAGCACAAGCAGAGTGTTTCACGGCTTTCGCATTGTTTGGTACAATGCATGGTCGTAAGCAGGAAGTATAAAGCCCTCCACTCTAGCCCATGACCCGTTGTTGCGCAGTGGTACAACACCAAGCATGTAGCAAAGCACATTGTAGACGTCCACCATTACCAATGCTGGCACTTTTTTACTTTCGTGAAGTATCGCTGTGAAAACGAAAGCATGAAATATCAACCTCATGCCGAATTTCAGTTGAATTATTGTACTATATATAAATGCTCAATCCTATTGTTTCCAGACTGTTACGTGACCCTTGGCAAAAAGCAATGCACACATTTTATACTTTTACGTGACACACGCCAAATATGCTTGAAGTATATTCTTAGTTTTCTAATAGTATATCAAATATAGGGTCTGTCCCAAAACTTCAGGGAATGATTTTTTGTGGTCGGCAACGCCGCCTGGCGGTGTGGGGCTTCAGGTGGAGAAGTTAGTGGGGGATACAAGCTTCGAAACGAGACCGGTCTCAGTTGTCTGCTATCAGTTGCTGAGGCAGGTCACGCTCCGCGCAGAGGCATCTACAGCACCCTCGTCGAGAAAAAAAATGGACCAGTTATTGGAGAAACGTTATGCAATCAAGTTTTGTGTGCAACTAGGTAAAAACGGGGCGGAGACGCTCGAAATGCTTCGGAAAGCCTACGGCGACGACGCGATGAAAAAAAGCCAAACTTTCATGTGGCACAAGAGGTTCCGGGAAGGTCGGGAGTCCGTCAACGACGACGACCGCTCGGGACGCCCGTCGACATCACAAACGGATGACTCGGTGCAAAAAGTGCGTCACGTTTTGGACAAGGACCGGCGATTAAGCGTTCGAATGGTCGCAGATGAGTGTGGAATACCCAAAACAATCTTTCATCTCATTTTAACAGAGGATCTAAAATGAGGAAAGTCTGCGCGAAAATGGTGCCAAAGGTCCTGACGAGTGAGGTGAAGGAAGAGCGTTTGTTGAAGTGTCAGGAATTGCACGAACGCTTCGAAACAGACCCATAATTTTTGGACAGAGTGATCACAGGGGATGAGACGTGGATTTTCGAGTACGATACCGAATCAAAGCGTCAGAGCAGCGAGTGGCACACCACGGAGTCTCCTCGCCCGAAAAAAGCAAGGATGAGCAAATCGCGAATCAAGGCAATGCTCATTGTGTTTTTTGACAGAAAAGGTGTCGTTCACAGTGAATTCGCGCCACAGGGACAAACAGTCAACAAGGAGTTTTACTGTGAAGTGCTCAAACGGTTGCGAAACAGGGTTCGACGAGTCCGAAAAGAAATTTGCGACAACTGGATCTTGCACCATGACAATGCGTCAAGCCACACCGCGCTCATTGTCTCCGAGTTGCTGGCCAAAATGTGTGTGCCAACGCTGCCCCAGCCCCCGTACAGTGCCGATCTGGCACCACCGGACTTCTTTTTATTCCCAAGAATCAAAAGAACCCTAAAAGGAACTCGGCATAGGACGCTGGAGACGGTAAAAGCAGCTGCGACGACCTCACTGAAGGAGGTTCCTATTGACGGCTTCCAGGGCGCCTTCAGTGATTGGGTTCAGCGTTGGCAACAGTGCATCGAAGCAGGGGGAGATTACTTTGAAAAGTTCTGAAAAGATTGTAAACTGATATTGAATAGATGATTTATAAAAAAAACAATTCCGGGAACTTTTGGGACAGACCCTGTATATACGTTTATTATGAACAATTTTGTTACCAGACAGGGTCTAAGCGTGAGTCACACCGCTAGAATACGAAGTACACTATAATTATTTTAAAAGTACACTTAGGAATACTATAACTATCCTACAAAGGTACTTTTTTGTATCATATAAGTCAAAATGAGTATACTTAATGTGTATTGGTTTTTACCAAGGGAACCGTTATGTGACTCTTGTGTGAACCTAAACATTTCACGCAATAACAATCGAAGTTTTCAATTAATCTTTTTGCGCTTGTTTTAGCTGATCTAAGCAGTGCATATTTGTTCAGGAAATGTTTTACTTAACACCGTTCAACAGTTTTTGTCGTCGCTAGTGGAAACTGAAAAACGCTATTTCATTTTACCAAGTACGGGAACTTAAGCGTGGCGGTTCATGCATTCACTCATTTTTTTATGTCCGCATTAATACAGGCAATGCCTGGGCAATATACACAAACAGTGAGATTACAAATTAGTCAGAAACAGCATAAATGCGAAATATTTCAGTTGTGTCAATATTCACTGCATCGACGGTGTCATACGAGTGTTGTATGCTGGTCCTCGTGTTAATTGACAAAATTCATAAGACATATAGTAAGAGAAACTCTAAAAACTGAGAACGTGAGCATGAATAGATGAGGACGTAAGACCATTGTAATAAATTAATCCATGAAATCATTTGTGCACAGATATTAGACTTGGCTTACATCCTTTTGAACTCAAACAAAGGCCATTTCATTTTTACAGAAATCTCAAATATTTGTAATAAACTGTATGACCAATAAAAATTACAAAAAAAATGTGCAAAAAACTTTTAAACACTGTCCACAATCACTTGGCCCGTCAGCTCAATGCAGTTCCGGAGAAAGGAGGAAATTTCTAGCTTGAACCGAATTAAAAAAAGTATAATCCTACCTTGCCGGTAGATATGTAAAACTCACGAATTATAAATTCAACCAGGACCAGTCAAGCTGCTTGGACAGATTTTATCCTCAGCTCCGACCATATATATTTACATGGTAAAGAAACCTATTATTATTATTATAAATGCTAACCTCAGTTTGGTTTTGTGTTGCATCACTTGCAGCACGTCCCTTCATACAAGCCCACTGAACGCAAAGGCATTCAAGAAGCAGTTACCTGGGCTGCTAGAGTAGAATGTTCCCCACATGTCTGTAGAGTTCGCATCGTAGCCATGACTCCCCGCAGGAACTGCACGATGTTCGGGGGTCGACTTTTTCGGGAATGCTGAACTGAGGTATATACGAAATAAACACATGCAACCAATAAAAAAGTTGTTTTTAATTAAAAAACAAATGCGAGTTTTATGTGCTTAAATACTGTCCTCTTGAGGCGGATTTAGGATATTGAGTTCATTAAAAAAAGTTAAGAAACATTCAGGGGGGAGGCTGGTCTTTAAATTTTAAAAAGTTGGAGAAAATTCACTTTTGAGAAAATGGCTTTTCTGGAATTTAGACATACCCACCCAGCTCTGTGCAAAATATTATGGCTCTATATGATTTTTAAGTATGAAAGAAAAATATAAAGTCTTAATTTTCTATGAACATTCAGTAGGAATACACATACTTCAAGGGCTTTTTTCTCTTTTCACACTTTTTTCACAAGTACCGATGCCTTACAGGCGTTTTCTGAAGTTTGTCTTGGACAATATTAACACGTTTGGTGCCATTTTAATCGCGAAGAAAGGAGCTGTGCGGTGATGCTAATTTTAGTCTCCCAGCTTAAGAGTTCTATCCAATTAATTACTTTCTTATATAATGAGAAAGCATATCTTTTACACTATAATTGCAATCGTGTTTTAGTGACAACCCTCTCCGTTAGGATCTAAAATAGCATCACCGCACAAATTACACCTTTGTGAATACAGTTGCATTAACAATTTTGATAATTTACAAATACTTTTTCTCTAACGACCCGTAACAAATCACCTAATCAAATTAGGCCAATCTCCCATAACTCGGGTTCTAGTAAAGATATTCAATATCTGATTGCATATTTGGAATAGGTGTGAGATGTGTTATACAAGTGCATAATATAATAAGTATTCCTTTATAAATAAAAAGATTACTCTAAAGCCCCACATCACCCCTAAACTGCAATGTGCTTAATGTTTTGCAATTCAGATATCTTATCGGCGCTTGTATGACCAAGCGAAAGGACATTCCCAAGAGCGTCAAGTTTTGTGCAGCCTGCTTCTACACCTCAGCGTGTTCGCGAGCGCAAAGCAAAAGTGACGCGTTCTAGGAGGCACGTGTCTGATATTTTGGTTCTTGAAATTTTCATTTTTCAAGTGGAAACGGTAGGGTATTTTGTCATAAAGTTGATTGGCGAAGCAGAATTTACAATATAGGGACAGTCCTAATTTTCTATTTTGAAGTTCAGATTAATTGTATTTTGTAAGTTGTATTCCTACTTATATACAGTATATGCAGCGAAAGATAGATTATTATTGTTATCATTCGAAACGCGGGAATGGTTGGAATCTAGATATTCCGCATGTTTCCTTTCGGAGGTCTGTAATTTCCTTTCGACTTTGTTGGAAGTTCTCCGCGATTTTCCTTAAACTGTCTGGGACAGCTCACAAATAGGGTAAAGACTCACTTACGCAGCAGTGCTGGATTACGTTTGGATATTTTGCCAGGTAGGACGGCAAGTTACATGGACATACATACGTGCTTCGTAGAAAATGTGGGAACAAATTAAAAACACAGCTCGGTAAGTGACGGGCAAACCATGATGACCTTGAGACTCGCAAGCTTATCTCAACGTAACGCAGTAATAGTATGTGAATAGGCCTTAAGACTCATGGGATAGAAACCAACGAAGGGTACCTCAATGACCCCAAAATCTGCGATAACTTAAATATATTTTTGTTTAACTTTTTAGTGTCCTACGTTCTATATTTTTATTTTTGAGCTATATAGAATTTTGTTGTGCTGAAATGCTTCTTTTTTTTTTTTAGTGCAAAAATATTTGATTTCCCTCCTGCGTAGGTCTTCCGATTGGCCAGTGGCCGGTCGCGGTCCTTCCAATGAAGCTCGGCAAGAATACGCGCTCGCAAAGAAATGAGACTGCAACGTGCACCAACCGAGCATACGAGGGTTCCAAAAAACATGAGAGAAACGTAGAGAGAAACGCAGAGAGTGTCCTCTTGTCACATTATTCATTAGAAATTGGCATCCCTGTAGCATCACCATTATTAGTCCTTTATTTCATATCTTTGTAACTACCTATGTTAAAATTCGTTTGCGCTTTCATCTATGCATTGCTTTGTGACCTATGTCGTACCTATTGCAAAGTGTCAGTATCATACGGAAAGAAAAGCGCCAAAAACTGTTAAAGGGTAAAAAAGGCGACCACACACGGGGCTTTGTGTTGTCGTCTTCTCTCCTGTGTCTCAGTTTTTGGTGCTTTTTTCCGCACAATGAACAAACTGGTCCAACTCACAATTTCGTTAGCATTAGTTCTAACATTCGTATTAGTCTTCTGCCCTGTGTGAATATGCCAACGTTCCTTTATGCGTTTTTTTGTTTATGCCTTGTAAGTTTTCTGGGTCTCCATTATTGTGCAATGTCATAATTAGATAAATATTGAATTTTAAAATGAATTATGATTATTGAACTCCCTTAATGCTTACTCTAACTTTTAATTTTGTATTTGAGTGTGTCTAACAGTATTTTTTTTTATTTATATTTTACTCAAATATTTTCTCGCCTTCATGACAGAGACAGATTCTCGATACGGCCGACATGTCTGAACACCACTGTTCTAGTGTGATCTCTACTTCATTAGTGACTTTTTAATGCTTATGCTCTCGAACCTAACATTGTTCTCTCGGTGCACTTCCAATGTCCCAGGTTCTGGCGTTTACAGAGACCAAACCGACGACAGTAATTTTTAACAACGGTTATTTAAACTAAAAGTCGCTTCTTCGTGGTAATTTAAGATACTTGTTTTATCATATACTATTTCACCGTGAGAGGAGCTGAAGTCACAAGGGCGAGGCTGTCGGTTTGAACCGCGTAAGCACCGCACGAACGAGTGTGCACGGCAGCTATAAGGAGAACACGGGGTTTTTGCCCGTACACGCGACTCCAGCAACCCATAGGGGTCACCGCTTTCGACACATGACGGTAGAAAACAGGTCCTGCCGTGCCATGCGCCAGCTCAACGCACAACGTTCGGGTTTAGGCAGGCAAGTATTGGCTTCAACATGGTTCGCCCCCCTTTTCGCCACTACGTTTGATTTCCTGCGGTGGTGTGGTGGCGTAAGCGAGCTTTCATAGGCTTAACCTTCTTCGGGGACCCAATGGAAGAGCTCTGTCCAACCTTCAGGAAATTATCATAACGTAGGAAGATGTATGAGGAAGGCTTGCACTACATCAGCATGAGAGATGGTATATAATATCTTACGAAAAAAGGAAAGACGAAATAGTTTGCGACGTACATCAAGGGAAGTTATGTTGTAAAAATCCTTAAGTTGGGACACGCTGCTTTTGAAGGAATAGTTACGATGAATGAATCGGGCTGCACTGTTTTGAATTGACTCTAGACTAGTGATCAGGTAAGACTAATGAGGGTCCCATATTAGATTGCCATATTTATGTTTAGATCGGACGAGAGTTTTGTATGCCATTAGCTTTACATTCTGTCGGGCATGGAAAAATTGCCTCCGAAGAAAACCGGGCGTTCCAGATGATTTGTTAATTCTGTTATCAATGTGAGTATTCCAAGACAGATTCTCTGTGAAAATGATACAGATGTATTTGTGAAAGAGAACAGTTGAAATAGCGACAGAGTTGTAAGAGTAGGACGGAATATATATTTTCAAACGATTGAAAATGACCATATTTGTTTTCGCAATATTGATATTAATTTGCTATGTTGAGCACCATTCCGCCAGAATGTCTGTCTCGTTGGAGGATTTCCGAGTCACTGGGATGGGAAATGCGGCATATATAAAACAATCATCGGCGGAAAGTCTTACGGATGACGACATTAGCGGAGGTAGGTCATTAATGTAAACCAGAAAAAGCAAGGGTCCTAAAGTGCTGCCTTGTCGTACACCAGATTTTACCGAAATTGAATGCGATGGGGGGGGGGGGGGGGAGGTGTCGTCTTTGGCACAGACTGTTCGCGATTAGCTAGAAAAGAAGAAATATAATCGGTAAGGTCTTTGCTAATGTTTAAAATTGAAAGTTTCCGTAGTAATTGTTGATGAGGGACAGTGTTGAAGGCCCTAGCGAGATCGATGAATATTGCATTGGTGGCAGAGGAGTCGTTAAAGCTGTCATGCAATTTTGTCACAAATTCAAATAGCTGAGAATCGCATGAGAGGCTTTTTCGAAAACCATGCTGATTGGGAGAAAGGTAACTGTTATCGTTCAGATAGTCCATAACTTGAGAGTAGATGACGTACTCAATCATTTTTCAAGGAATACTGGTAAGAGAGATCAGTCTATACTTGGACAAGTTACTGCGATCACCTGATTTAAAGATAGGAATAACTTCAGCGAATTTCCGTTTGTTGGGTATTTCTGAAGATTCTAAAGAGGCATAAAAAGGCTGCACAAAAGAGTGTATATTTTATTGTTAGTTAGTTTCAAAAACTGCGCTGAACTTTTATCGTCACCACGAGGACAACTTGGGCGCAAATGGTCAATGATTTTAGCTATTCCACACGGCGTGAAAATTATTGAATACATACTCGTACTAACAAACTAACAAGATGAGAAGCTAACGGTGGAGGAAATGACTCTTCGGTAAAGAACAAACAAAGGTACTAGTTAAATATGGAAACAAAGTCAATTGGTGGTATTATTGTTCCACTACTATCGTTGAGAACGGAATATGAATTTTCACGTCTAGGCGAGATCGTCTACCAAAACCTTCTTGTGTTGTTTGATAGCATATTGCACAAATCATGACTAAGAAACTTCATCTTTTTATTTTCTATTTGTACGTTTTAGCACTTTCCTTGTACTTAGCCCAGGATTCAGGAGAATACCTTGTCCTGGCCAAAGAAAACAACCGTTTATTTTTGTTAAGGAGCTTTTTAAGGAAGGTATTAAACCAAGGGCTCGCTATATTCTTTCCTATTGACACTGATGGGGCAAACTCCTTGACGAAGCAATGTATTTCACAACCCCATTCTGTGCTACAGATCGTTTGTCAAAAAGAACCAAAACGTCATGTGAAAAAGAACTGGAAGAGCTAAGCAGTTTGCTGAAATCGGGTTTGCAATAGTTCAGATACGTTTTCTTAACGACAATACGCCCAGCATGAGAAAATGTTGAGTCAATTATAATGGCGTTGTGATCCCTAATAGTTTCTCGAACGTGGCAAGCGAAAATGCAATCAAGCACAGACGAAAAGAAAAGGTCGAGCACAGAATCACCACGCGAAGGATTTGTGACCATCTGAGTAAGGTTGCAAGATTGAGAGACAGACAAACACTCACTCTACGCGGACGAATTCCGATAGAACACTCGCTCCAGTTGATACCTGGTTAATTTAAGTCACACCCAAGACTTCCGGGCTTCTGGGAGAGCTGTTGATTATTCCGTTAGTGCATTAGCTCGAAATGTCACAGAAGCGACGGGAAAATGATGGCAGTCGGTAACATGCTCCAATAATAAAAAAAGGTACATGCCAGTTTCACACGAAACCAGAGTACTTCAAGTTCCGAGTCGATAGTAAAGCGATCGCATTATAAGGTACCTTTCACTGCAATCATTACACCTCCCCCTCTTCTGCAGCCTATCTTTTCGAAAAACAAAATGTTGTAGTTTCCAAGAAAAGCCATCGGAACGTGCTCCACATCTTCAGATAGCCCAATCTCGGTTTCAAAGATTATGTGAGGGCTACACGTGTCAATCATCGAGGAGATTTTATACCGTTTGAACGAGATGCTGCGGAGGTTGCACAATAAAAATAAAAAGTGGGTAGAGGAACAAGGTGATATATTTTGACAGCGCTGGTCGTTAATGAACGGGAGGTGACAGGCTTTTGCTGCTATTGCGGACATTCTTTCACAGAGTTGTTAGCCTAATGAAAAATGTAGCACTTATTTTCACTAAACATCCTATCAAAGCGAAGCCTGAACGTGGAATTTATGCTTTTCGCGCGCTCAGTAAGTCGTTTACGAGCGTGGACTATTTTTGGTGAGTTATCCTCGGTGATGGAAACCTTTTGCCCATTCAGCCTATGTGCAGCGAAAAGAATCGTGTCCCTGATTTTAGACTGGTTAAAGCGAATCACGAGAGGCCTTTGTTTTCTCGTTTTGGTGCTTGCATATTCCATGCGCTCTGTCAATTAAATTTGGTTCTACAGAAACTTGCAACCACTCAGTTATGGGTTTAAATACTGCAAGTTCCGATTCATGCCAGGCTTCAGCCGGTGAGTCAGGCAGGCCAAAAAAGAGGTTGTGTCTGCTGAAGCTATTATCCAGGTCGTCTTGAGACCTATGAATTTGGTTCGCAAGCTTAGAATAATCGCTTGTACTAACTTTAAGGTAATTCACGTGACACTTTAATTCTTTGACAATTGTAAGCTCTAGTTCGTTTTTAGATATCCTTTTTCTTACCGCAGCCAGCGCTTCATTGGCTTTTGATTGCCTTATGGTACAGCCTGGATGATCTGCAGTAACTGCTTCTGCCCTGTCTTTAATTTTGTTAAGAACGCGATTACCTCTTCGTCTGGTGTCAATAATTCATTTGACGATGCTTTCCTTTTATCAAGCGAATGACATTTGATTCGAATTTCAATACCTTGGTGCCACAAGGGACGTTTAAATGAATATTGCTGAAGATGACATTCGTTACGTAATGAGTTCGAATGAACTCATTAGTACTCGCTCTAGACTAACTGAGTAATCTCGATGGCAGAAACGAAGTGAAGAACACCGACAGAAATCTGTAATAAAAAAGACGCGAAAAGAAATGGTGGCGTTTATATGTTTTATTACATATGCATTTACTTCTTTAGCCTACGGGGTTACGAGTATGTTATATCACTCAGTTTGAGGCCATTCTTGTCCCTATCATTTTGTGCTCGACTTCTGACGCCAGTTTGAAGCTAAAGGCACAATTTCGCTTATATTTTGATGCCAACTGGCATACAGTTAAAACAAGATAGCACTAATAAAAGCAAGTTGATACCGTCCGCTGTAAAAACTGCGTACTATTACGTTTAAATAATATTGAATATATCGTGGTACCAGGAATTATGCTCTATTCTTAAAATATTGCATATCGCTAACTAAAGCGAATTAACCTCATCATTACAATGACGTTAAATAACGTTAAATGATTGCGTGAGACGCGGTCGAAGATTGATCCCGCTCATAATCGGATTGAGATCTGCTGAACATAACATTACTTTTGTCGTGTGGTGGGGGCATTCCAATCTTAAAGTGCGATAACTGTATCCCCTGCTTAAACTGGTGTCCATGAAAAAGTGAACCGTGGTTACAGATAAAACAATAAGTACTAGTTAAGTAGCAACACCGGCGCGAGCTACACCTATTATTGCCCAAATACAGATATAAAAATAAAAACTCACCGGCAAGATGTAGTATCCGACATCTGCCATCAGCACAATCGGACCGACATTGCGATTTCTTTTTAGGTGCCACTCTTCTGGCATGTCTTCTTTTAGGTAAGCCCTGAGACCTTTGACTTGCTTCCGTTTTATGGACTCATATACCTTTTGGAGGCGAAAAGATCGTCATGGCGCATGCATGAAAGGTAGAAATAAAGAACTGACAGTTTTCGACGTTCAGGTGTGTATATTACGTTAACGTTTGTTGCATCTTAACTTGCCTGTTATTTCCTAAAACACTACTGCAGCTCCTTGGTATTACGCGTTAAACAAAACGTTCACTACGTGACGCAGTAAGCTCTAAAGCCGCAATCGCACTGTCAAGCCTCACACAAAACGCAAGGTTTTCGCTGCGGACATTTGCGATATACTTATTTTTGGACACTCTTGGAGCATATACGAAGCACAATTGCTTCTTCCATATGTATGCTTCGAAAATGTCTAGACAGTTTTTGTACGACCAATGGAACAAAGACGTCCTACAAGAAAGAAACACATCGCCAACAATGTCCACAAACTGCGTCTTGAATGATGGATAGGCAGATTAACAGCGGCTTAACAAGGTGACAACGTGTTTTTTTCGTGTTTTTTTATAGTCGCAGAAAAAGGTGACCAACACTAAATGTTGCAAATACCACCTCACCCCCTATACTGCATAGTGCCCCGATACAAACATTCCTCCCGACGGACGACTGAACACAGTTGTAAAAGAAATGTTAGAAAACCAGCGAACGTTTCTTTGCGGCACCTTTGACGCCTCCGCGCTTTTCAATTCTTCTATGTGAATTTTTTTTTGAGGATGTGAGAACTAAGTTGAGGAAATAAAATGTTTTATAACTATACCTTTGGTGCTAAGTTAGAACGGTGCCGCATTGTCTGGGATCAAGAACGTCAGTTTCACAAACAGCAGATGTGTTGCACGTCGCCCAGTAAAATACAGTTCGAACTATGGAAAAGCGTAGAACGGTTGCATAATTATTCGTGGCTCTATTTTATTCCCAATTTTCTTCTTAAAGAGACGCTAACAGCCCGAAATTTATTTATTTATTTTTTGTTATGCGATTTATTATGGTGACAGAAGACTAGCCAATCAATATTTTACTACAGCGTCACATATATTTTTAATAAAGTCAAAAAACGCAACTGCTCGAAACCGAAATCGAAACTGGACTGGGAAGGAAGAAGAAATATAGAGGAGGAGAAAGTGACCGGAAGTCACGTAACTGTGCAACTTCTTTTTTTTTTTCAATCGACGTATTTGCGGATTTTTGGAGGCCACCAAAAAAAAATGGGTATCTTATTTTTCGGCTATTTTTAGTATTGAGTGTGTGCCTTCGATGACCCACGACTTTGATTACCTTGGGTAGCTGTGTCTAAGCCATAGAAACTGGCACGTGACCACGGAGGAGAGAGTGAGCGGGAATTAAACAGGCCAGTCCTCGATCGGCGCTTTTCGGGCGGAAAGGGAACGAACTTTGAGCCGCGAATTGTGTTCTGGGCAGATGGGCTCTCATATGTCATGTACAAATAAAAAAGCTTTGGCAAGCATAACTACCCTGCTAGTGTCCCTTCAAAGTGGATCGGTCGATTTGGTAATAGGTGCCTAGTTCTGGGATGACGGTCTGATGTCGTACTGACTTTTGTATTGCTCTTTGTTGATCAGACAATGTATCTGAACCAGGTTAGGAATGTCGCGTACAATTGTACGAGAACGGTTTGTTAACTTACGATAACTAAACGTAAGACTGTTTTGCGATACGTAGTTCTTAATCGAGTGTTCGTTAATCACCACTTTTATAGTGAACGTTAGCGATGATACGGTGTTACGGTCAGGAATATGATTTCATTTGTTGAGTCTTTAATGCCTTTGTCAGTGAGTAGAGAACCCTGATGAAGTTGACGCCGCTTTCGGCGTGCAAAAATTTTTATACATTAGAGAGTTTTAGTAGATCGTGTTTTCAGGCCACGCTATTTGTAGCGGGAGCTCGCGCTGCCGCTTTGATGCATGTTCTGAAGCGCGCGCCCGCAGCGGTAGCGTGCCTTTGAAAACGATCTACTAAAACTCTCTATTAAATAAATACCACTTACGCCTCTCTCGCACTGCTCATACATCATACAAACGACACTGCGTTCGATGCATACGCGATGATATAATTATTTGCGGCCACGCACAAAATCATGTTAGAAGTATGCTTGCTTCATACACATATATGCTTTCAACGTGTCTGCAGAAACGTTTTTATGGAAAATATGACAGTGCTGCGACACGATGAAGAAACACGCCTCGGATAATATCTGCAGGTTGTTTTCTGTATAATGCATTAGCAGTGTGAGCACGGCTTTAGAGTAAATACTTATTGAAAAACCGTCCGTGAGGCCCACCAGGATCTTTGAAGTGTCTGGACGTACCTTTGAACAATTTCTGAGCGGTCTTATATGGCAGTCAAAGTTTTCTAGGGGGCCTGACGTACACTTAAGAATTTCCTGAAGAGCGAGAGAAGCCCGCCATAGTTTTTAGAAGCCTTTGAGGTCTCTCGTAATCGTTTTCGGGGAAGCAGGTGACCCATCAAAACAGCTCTAACCGGTCTGTGGGTCACTCAGTGTCGGCTTCCCGACTCACGCGTGGGATCTATTTCCTAAAGCAGCGCAATGTGTGGGAAAGGTAGGTCTCTCAGAGCCCTGTTTTTTGCGCCTCTTTGTGCGTCCGGCTTCAAAAGATGGACCAGTCAGCGAAAACAACGCCGGAGACACCACCGCGACCGCTCTAGCGACAACACCGTGCCCGTGCTTGGGTTTCGTCAAAGGCGGCCGATGTTGATTTCGCGTTCGTGGTTTTTGCTGAACGTGATGCTGACAGCGTGATCGCTTTCAGAGCGCAGCTCTTAGGCGCCCATTTCCGAGTTTTGTGGCGTCGCCGTAGACTTTGGCGTAACCGCGCTAAATTTATCGAGAAAATTGACGTCACGTCACCTCAACACCAATTCAATTCCCCGCTGAATTTAGCGGCAAAAATGACGTCACATGACTTGGTGTCGCATCACCTATGAACGAATTCAGTTGTCCTGCTAGATTTCGAGGGAAAATTGACGTCATGTGAATTAAACACCAATTCAGTTTCCCTGCTATATTTAGCGGGGAAACTGACATCACATGACTTGATGTCACGTCACCTATGAACAAATTCAGTTGCTCTGCTAGATTTAGCAGGGAAATAGACGTCACGTGTGGAGAAGGAGTAGGAGAAGGTGCGGAGAAGGAGGAGGAAAGAAGAAGGAGGAGGGTAAAAGTACGAAATGAGGGGGAGGGGAGGAGAAGAATGGAGGGAGTAGAAGGGGAGAAGAGGAGGAAGAAATGAGGGGAGGACGAGGAGCAGAGTTGGAGGACAGAAGGAGAGGGTAAGGAGGAGGGGCGTACCCTCCCCTCCATACCCTCCCGTCCTCCTCCTTAAAAGGTGCGCTCTAATTTCGCGTTACAGATATTTGTAAAGTTCATTAATATGTTTGTGTGTGTTAGTGCATCGAAAGAGAAAAATAACTTGGTTGCCGCTATTTGATCTACTTTTGTCTACAGCCGCTTGCGCTATGGTTTCAGTATATGTTGGTTTTTATTCTTTTTTTATTTTAAACATGTATCTAAACTCAGTTTAAAATAACTTAAAATGACGTTAAACAACTAGATTTTTAGTGTGTAGTTCACTCATTTTGGCGCCTAAAAAGTTCAAAGGCTGCACAGGTCTAAAAGGCTGAAGGATCTGAAGGGCTGAAGGGGTTTGAAGGGTTGAAGGGGTTTGAAGGGCTGAGGGGTCTGATGGGCTGAAGGGGTTTAGGGGCTGGGATGTTTCCCTAAACACATCAGGACTAAAGGGTTCTTTTCAATAGAGATCCTTGAGGTTCATAATCTGCGACTCACGCACCTGGTTTTCTTTCTACATCGCAAACTGCGATGCTGAAAAATTGAAGAAATATTCAAATCGAATAAAAAGACAACAGTAGGACAACCTCTCGCTCTCCTATTGTTGTCTTTTTCTTCAACTTGCAGGTAGGTATAAAACATGTAAGGATGGGTTAGCGAGACTATTAATTCGTAAATATCTGTTGCCTACCTCTTGAGTGGAAGCTTTCGCTGCTTCGGTCAAGACTAGGAATGCAGTACACTGATTGAAGTCTTAATATGACCGGACAATGTAATAAATTGGGTTTATTTTCTCGCTTGTGCATTATGTTCGTAATAAACATCAAGTGAATGATGCATGTGATGCACTTGGAGAATTGTGTTTTATAGCAGCCTAATTTTTTGCCTAAAATAAATCAGTCTGAGAGCATAAAAGTGTACCTATGATGCCTAGCGATGCCCGCAAGGTGCAGTCTTTTTTGGCAGAAAGACAAAGGCAACAGGACCGCTGATAAAATTTGGCTCTTGCTTGCTTTCCTGATCGATCTTTTTTTGCTTTGAAAACAGGTAGCTCTCTACAATCACGGAGTTGTCACGAAGGGACGATTGTTTCTTTCTGAGTCACCTACCACTTGCCATGAATTATATATATATTACCTGCAATTTTCTTAATAAAAATATTGATATCCTCGTTAACAATCTGCTTTTAGAGTCAAGAATGAACGCATAGTCACTGTGAATAAAATAGTGAAGTTCAAGTGTTCACAGATGAAGCGAGCAAGACTATAAAATT
This sequence comes from Ixodes scapularis, assembly GCF_016920785.2. NCBI lineage: Eukaryota > Metazoa > Arthropoda > Arachnida > Ixodida > Ixodidae > Ixodes > Ixodes scapularis. The sequence continues at coordinate 98,185,980 of NW_024609835.1, read as the reverse complement.
GAACACCCTCTTCAACAAATGATACTGGTCTCTTGCCGGTTCTTTTTAATACCTGTTCTTTCAGACAGGCCGTTAGACAATAATTGCTAAAACCTCTTAATCTACTGTGATTAGTTTGTGCCTACCGTTCCTATACATATAAAATTGTTGAAAAATCGAAGCAAAACATAAATGAAAAAGTGAAAGCCGTTTACAACTCCCTGTAATGCCGAATTGGAGCGCAGCTCTTGAGGAGGAGGAGCGAAGGATACTGAGGGGACGGTAGACCCCTCCTCCTCCTCCTCCTTCTTTTCCTCCTCCCCTCCGTGGGGGTCACCCGACCTCGGGGGGAGGGCGTCACGTGACCTCGGGGGGGGGGGGGGGGGTGTCGCGTGACTTCGGTGAGGGGAGGGTGGCCAGGTGACCTCGGGGAGGGGGCCACGTGACCTCGGGGGTCACGTGACCGGGGGGGGTCACGTGACCTGGGGATCACGACCTTCAGGTGACCTTAGAAGTTGGGTGTCACGTGACCTTGGGAGGGGTCACGTGACCTTGGGAGGGGTCACGTGACCCTGGGGTAACGTGATCTTGGGAGGGCTCACGTGACCTCGGGGTCACGTGACCTTGGGGTGACCTTGGGAGGGGTCACGTGACCTCGGGGGTCACGTGACCCTGGGGTAACCTGGGGTCACGTGACCTTGGGGTGAGGTTGGAGCGACCTTAGTTACGCCGACGGCGATGGCGACGCCGAGGGCGACGCCGCTCAAGCCGGAAACGGGCGCCTAAGAGCTGCGCTCTAAAATAAAATAACTTTGTTGGGTTGAATACGTTTCAAAGGCGCGTGCTTTTCAATCACTTTATCAGGTTTAGGATACACCATAGAAAGTGGCCCAATATCCAGCATAATGTGAATTTCATCGGGGTCAGCAAGCAAGTCTATATCGATTGTTTTTATTGCCTCTTTATTTGTATTGGTCATTCCGTGGTCGGAAACAATTACGATATTCACCTGTTGGAAAAAAAAACGTTTCAATTAAACGTTGATCAGCGATTTTTTTTTTGCTTGAGCATAATGTTAGCAATGTTTCTCGAGCTGAAGTTCTGAATGACAAACCTGAATGCATACAGGTTTAAGTGCATTCACTGTCAAAGGCGTATAAAAATGACTTGAAATAAGGGAAAATTATAATATATGGCACGCAAACCCAAAACATTAGCCTGAAACTTGTAAACAACATATGCCAATATTTTCACGCGACCGCGAGATACTATAAGCAATTAAAAGAAGGAAGCTTAGAGGACAAATTCAGTAATTTTTCTTATAGAAAAAACAATGTAGCGCTTTAGGTTCATCTGTGAAGCCATCAACTAAAATACTGCGATGTAATTTTGTCTAGGTGTTTGTTAAACTAGAAAATAATGTCTTGCATGTGCCGAGATCCGCCAAATCATAAGTCGACGTGGGACGCAACCAACACTGCGCAACCTACGTTATATACATTGCAATCTTTTTTTTTTTCTAGAGCGCGGCTCTTAGGCGCTCAAGCCTAAGCGCTTAGGCGCTTAGGCTTGAGCGGCATCGGCGTCAGCGTCGCCGTAACCGCGCGGTGCATTATAAGAAAAGTCCCATAATGCACCTCGCCGAAACGTCGTGAGTGACGATTTGGCATGGTGACATTTATGTGGAAGTCACGTGCCGAAATGTTACGTGACTTCACCGAAACGTCGCCTGACGACGCGCGTTTCGCGCGTAAAAGAAGGAGGAGGGGAGGAGGAGAGAGTACGGATGAGGAGGAGAGGCACACCCTCCCCTTTGGACCCTCCCCTGCTCTTCCTCAAGAGCCGGGCCCTAAGTCGGTGTTACAGGAATATGTGAAAGTCTAATTTTTTTATGTATAACTTTTTCACGCAAAATATTGAGGTGACGCCACAGTGGCGCCCATCTATATGCCTTTTGTTTTAAGCACATTTCATTACCCGTTCTGGCGCGCACCGGGGCGCCGAGGAGCGCCCCGTCATCTTCAACAAAAAGCACCAGTGCGCACCGAACGTCTTCGATAAATGGAGTACACCCTCCCAGCGCGGCCTATCATTGCACCAACGCACACTGAGAAAATTGATGGTGCGCCGGTGTAAAACTCCAGCAAGTATTGTAGTTAGAAGGGCGAGTAGCGGACCGGGACAACCGCGCGGACGCGCGCGCACTGACGAAATCGTCTGTTCTTTCCTCGCAGCGGCACATGATGAATTCCTGGTCACCTCACCCGACAATGAAGACAACGAGGTACGGGGAGTAAAAAAGAACCCGATTCCGCGCCATTCATACGTCAATAAAAGAGCATAAAACGGCTGCCTCAAGAAGTCACAAAATGTATACAAAGCAAAACTATACGTGCTGGCGTAAACAATGAGCTACTTGGACCGCCTGCAATATTGTGGCGCTATTTTGTCTTTAATACACAATGACGTCCGCAGCGTCTGTGAAATTCGGGAAGAAGGCACATCCCTCCGACAGAACCGCCAAAGAGCACGAAGACAGCTGATATTAACCGTTCAAAATATAAAGCGTATACGACGTGCACAAAACCCGAGGTGATGCCTGGTGGCGTACACTACCGGAACTGGCGGCGACGCTAGGAGGCGCAAGCCACCACCTGGTTTGGAGTGTTCAGCAACTTGCATCAGAGCTGTATATAGAGAGAGTTTGGCCATTCATCGCGAAGTATAGGAGGCAAATGAGGAGGCGTCATTAACCGAAAGTGGGCTGGGCGTGTTTAAGAAAATCTTCGCAAATTCGAATGTGGCCAACCAGAAGCCGAAAATAGTACCCTGGCGGTGGTTGCGAGAAACAAAATCAATAAGTGCGTTGGAGTAAGTCTCGGAAACTGAAATATGGTGCATGTGATCTTTCAATCACGGTCATCCATTATTAGGGTGGAAACGCGCGACTAGCGGTACGATTGACATGATTCGTACGAACGCCGAATGGCCTTTTCGGACGGCGCGTGTATCAGTAGGGGAGCGCGTTAACCCAACCCCCCGCCTGCGTTCACATCGCTTCGCTGCGACCACAATCTGTGGCGTTGCTCCACAGTTTTCTGCGACCACAGTTTTTTTCGCTGTGACAACAGCTTCCCACCACAGTTTGGGGCTGCCCATTGCAAAACTATTAAACTTTGGCTAGCAAACGGCATTCGGATAATCGGCATTTGTTGCCATGATGACGGCGATGAGAGCAGACGGCCGTTATGCTGCGGACGAACACCGCGGCGCAGCGATACGACTTGCGTGCTGTGGAAATTCCCGCATGCTTTTCAGTCGGCGGAACGTGCACAAAAAGAGTTCGAAATAAGGACTTAACGCAGCAGGCTGGTTTTCTCAATCTCCTCATAATTTGACAGGCTTTACACGCAAAGCATTTATTTATACAGTAGTTTGGAGATAGTCTTTGTTACAACAACATGGGTCTAAAGTATAAAATCTATGAACTATAAAGTCCATAGTATTCCCATTGACCAAACTCTCTCTATACACGGCTCTGACACGTATCTATCCATCTATCCACTCGGCTCACCCGGCGCAGTACAGTTTGTCTTCGACATCGTACCGACTCCGGGCTCCAACACCAAGTAACACGGTGCAGGATACTTATTTCGGGGAAACCATGGTGCAGGTTGATCGAAGATGCTACAGGGGTGTTCACCCGGCTTAGCACGCCTTTGCGTGCACTTCACGTTGTGAAAGCATCCCGCAAACGTGCGCTAGGTTGATCCCTTTGTAGCGTAATTATTTTCTGTCCACATTACTGAAATTTAGGAATCCGTTTTTGCAGGTCTGACACGATCGATTGGCGTGTGGTATATTCTAAAATTGTCATCACTTCGCAAGCAAAAGTGTATATCCGCTCGCAGAAAAAAAACGTGAACAACTCTGAGATATAAATTAAATAAATCACTCCTGCATACTTCCAAGCGGCATGCAAAATTACCCCAGGAGAGTCGTTGCAAAACCGGACAGTTGGAAAGTCTTTGCGAAACCAAACTCCCATCTCCATTTCACAAACTTTGAACCAACATTACAATTAATACAAAAAAATACCTAAGATGGATTAAACGTTTGTATTCAGAACGTACTTTTTATTCAAAAACGTAAATTAACCCAATTAGCCTCCTGTACATATCTGCAGGGCCCAATGTGCTCAACGACACGAAGCTTCAGATACGAAACAGAGCAACGTAGGCGGAATAGTTAACCGTTTTTGTTAATATGCAACCTGAAGAATGAAAGAGATATAGAAAAAAAAAGGCGGGAGTAGAAAAACGTTAATCAATATTTGGTTGAGAAAACAAAAGTATTTTGGCGCTTGAAAGATGAACGTAAGCAAAAGTACACACACACAAAAGAAATACAGGAGCCATCGAGCAGGTTTAAAAGCCATCTGCCCGGTGACATACTATAAGTATCTGTATTCCTTCCCTGGTCGATTTTGTGAAAATTATTTCCCCGAATTTCTCTTCATCAATCTGTAGCTTAGAGTAGCCAGGGCAAGGCTCGAATTGCAAAGCTCTCGCTATTTCAGTGCGGTACCGGCAGCGGCTTTCCGGTGCGGATAGTAGTTTCCCTAATGCGCACCGATAAAATTGACGGCGTGCCGAGGTACAATTCAAGCAAGCATTGTGACCAGATGCGAGAATAGCAGTCTGCGCGAAACCGCACAGAAGCGCAGACTGCCGACATGGCTTGCGAAGACGTACTACAATCCTCGAAGTGGCGTGTGAACAATTCTTGGTAAGCTTTCGTGGAACTAAGACGTTCGACTATACCAGGTGCTCACACCAGCAGCAGCTAAGTAAAATGCCATTCCAATTCAATTAATGATGCTATTGCTATGAGAATATTACATTCTTGTGCTGCCTTTTTGTGTCTTTTCTTTATGACATATAAGGGCAAGCCAGCAAGTTTGTGGGCACTGTAATAAAGGCTCCGTACACTCAGTGTAAGGTATCAGTAATTGTGGTTCATTACTAAATCCCACGGTCATATTTAAAACTATCTTAAAGGCAAGTTGGTTGAAATTAACTAATATTCGCGGCGAGAACTTTGGGTATCGCCGCCTGGTGGAATTCTGTTCACAACCCGGAATGAGGATGCTTAAACTTCCTCTGCTGGTGAGAGCGCGGAAAATGCCAATGCACTCTAAAAATTATAACATAACCGCGTGGGTAGCACGTGCACTACCAAATGGGAGGAAAACAGAAGCGTCCCTAGCGAGCTTCTCACCGGGAGTAGATGCCCTTGCGAGAAAATAAGTATTTAATTTTAATTATGTGTTTAGATGAGTGCAATCTGGGGGGCACCAGGACCGGCTTGCTAGAAACAGCATCTCAGCTTAGACTGGGGGAAAAAAGCACTGATAAAGCAAGCGCACAAGTTTAGCGGGGCTCAACTGCATGCGCCTCAAAACGCCCGCGCACCCCAGCCTTTGCACTGCTTTCTTTCTCCTATTCTCAGCCGAGACGCTATTCTAGCGAGCCGGCCCAGGACTTTGTATAGTTATCTATTTATATACTGGTTTTTCTTTCTTTATGCGGGGGGTCGCTTTGAGTTATGGCGCGCACAGCTGCGCTGCTTCTACATCGTACAAAAGACAGTCTGCAAACAGATTCGAACGCAAGGGCCCACAAGATCCGTGCTTCGAATGCCGCATGGCAATGAGTTCAAGGAGAAACGTGGCACGAGACATTCGAACCACGGATATGGCGGTGACTGATGGGCGCAGCCTTTGTTTTAAATGATGTACAATTAAGTAGTGTGAACCCAACTTTAGAGACAAAACACAGCCGCTTTGCGTCAATCAGCGAGGAAGGTAGCCATATTTCACGAGCTCGCACGGAAAAGAAATAGATGTACGATACTGACAAAATGTTGCCCAGTGTGGCTTCTGCAGCAGCTAATCCTATCAAGGCTCGCGAAGAAGTTGATGACAGTGTTTTTACTGACGATTTTGTTAAAACAAAACCCGGTCGCTTTTACCAATATTTTGTTGCGGCTATATATATCCTACTAAACCGATATCAGTTCAATATTTCGTCAACAATTGTCTTTAAAATAAAATGAGAAAAATGCGCTATATGTGATACTCGCTTTTTTTCGATATTAATAATTGCTATGCACCAGTTTCCCTGGCCTTCCATATCAATCTGAGAATTAGCTCTAACACTGCCGAAAATCCAAATATTATAGCAGACAGCATTACCTGATGAAAATAATCCCTGGAGAAGATAAACAGAGGGACAAAGGACAAAGAACAAGAGGGACAAAGGACAATTCCATTATAACTTTATTCCATAATAGCATTACCTGCTCTTCCATACCCAGTGTCTTCACTTGTGCGTGGACGCTCTTTAATATCCCATCAAAGTCGTCAACGGTTTGGTGCGTCTCTTTTGAATCAGGGCCATAGCCGTGACCTGTAACAGATGTTTTCGTACATAAGTGTTTGTATTTTTGCGCAAAGACAAGGTCCCAAATCTGCGTCTCTTCGAAATATATTCGTATATTCAGGTTTGAGTTTTTACTTTAGAAATTCACATTATAATATTACGAGTCTGCCTTGTGATCACTATTTTACTGCCTTTCGTGTGGTCTCAATGTCAAGTAACTCAGTTATCGAGGGATGAAGAGAGAATCAATTGGAACGAATAAAGGAAAGTATGCTCATGTAAAAACTAAACATAATAGTACGTTCATGAGGCGAACCTATGCCTGTGTTAATCTGAAGACCCAGGAAACAGTGGCAGCTTCACGTAAAACTGAAGAGCTTTAATTGACGACGTGCGCTCTCATCGTTAGAAAAAAAAGGTAAAAAATGGGAAGTAGCTCCACGCTCGCCGGCCGTGAGCTCAGGCCCCTTTCTCGTTTGCATGCTTGCCATTCTGCTGCTCTCTTGTTCGCTGGTACTCAACCAGTCTGCTATATTGTCAGCACTCTCTCGACCGCAAAATGAGTCACGTCCCGACTTCCAGTGGATAAAGACGTTGAACTGGCCAGTCTGTAATCAATCCATTTTGCAGCTTTACCTGGCCGGACCATATGTTGCCATCTGTTTTTCTGTGAGTTTGCAGCACTCTTCCCATTTGCCACATTGGCCTCTATGCATTACTATCATGCATAAGAACGGCACCGTCTACGCTTAGTGTTGATGCACTACCTTGCTGATCATGGTGCACCAATCGCAGCTTCAGCAAGTATTCATGTTGCCAGCATTTCCACAAGGTGTCCGTTAAGCGTCGTCGGTACTCGGTCAACTTGAGTAGCTCCGTTTTCTTGGATTGGTGCTCCATCTCCGATTTTGGGTCGGGTCAAGCACGTCAATTTCTTTTTCAAGCAAGATATCTCCTGGGGTTATCGGCTTGGGCTTCGTGGCGTCTGTGCTACCCATTGTGGGAGGTAGGAAGTTGACTATTAACTCAACTTCGGTCAAAACAATGAATAATTCTTTAAATGTTAGTCATTCCCTCCCCAGCACTTTCTGTAGGTGGCCTTTACTGTTTGCACTGCCTCTCCCACCAGCCTCTCCGTTATGAGGCACTGGGAACAATGAACTTTCATGTTATGCTGTTGTTGGCAACGTGAGACGTCAAATCTTCTTGCATAGCTATAAAGAACGCATATAGGTCGTTCGATTCCTTCTTGAATTGTCAGAATAGATCGCTGTTGGCATTGCTCTCCGTAGTGTGAAACGCCGAAGGGCTAGTAGAAAAGCTTCTGTAGACATTGCAGAAACAAGTTTAGGATGAACATCGCGAGATACTGCACAAGTGAAAAGTGCAAAGCACGACTTCACGCTGCCACTTGCTCTCCTGACGTACAATTTACCTACAAAATCTTCGCCTACAGCATCAAAAGGCGCGCCTTGCATCAGTCGGTCAATGGTAAGTGCAGCCGTTGGGGCTGTGTCAGCAGTTAGGTTCTTGCATAAACAGCAGCTGAATATCACATTTTTTTTACTAAAGAGACGTTTTCTTATTAATATTTTCCTTCTCTAAGATACATTTCATTTCGTCTAAGTAAGTGCTGTTGTGAACGTTGTTGATCCACTATAGTTTGGTCCTAACTTTCTCCTTGGCACTCTGTGGTTCGCTTGACGGTTTGCCGTTTAGACAGTTTTTCAGAAATCGAAGACACCACGCCGTCACCTGTAAAGCCCGATGAAGTTCGCTGTGCCTCGTAGAACCAACAGCGGTTCCGGTTGTGTCGCTTGCAAAATCACGTGAACTGCTTTTCTCTCTTCTTTCACCTAGTCTATTTCTTTTTTGTTACTGGACCCCAAATCTGGCCGTTAATCTTCGTGTTCAGTCAACCACTTTTGTCCTGACCACCAGAAATCACTCGATACCAGTCGGGACCCTGCGATACCAACTGGTAAGCAAACCCACTGGATTTCCACACACCGGAAAGCACTTCCAACGAGAAGCATTAGTGTCCCTTTGTATGTCCGTAACTCGGTTGTAACGAATGTCTTCCACTTGGTGGAGTCGCTTTGGAGCCATGGCAGTGTGATGACTGAATCGTTTCACAGTGTATATTTGTACAAAATTCCTAGGATGATCTCCTCAAAATATTGGTGTACTCTCAAAGCGATGACGGCTCCCATACGTTCCAGGAGAGGAAGCGTCTGCTTCTTGATTAGATCAACCCAAGCATTTTCTAGTTAAATCGTAGATCGTTCAGGTGGCGACGACTTCTTTGTAACGTACACTGCAGCTACATGGGTACTTGGCCTTGCGTCGCAGAAAATATCAGTCCGGGTGTCCTTGCAGTGTCCTCCCTCGAATACAAATCTAGGGATGACAAGTGCATCCAGCTTTGGCAGGCCACGACACAATTCTCGCCATACGCTCTTCAGATCCTAGGGTAGAGCACTGTACCACGTGATTCATTCGCCCATTGCTTCTAAAAAAATGTATTCAATCGGACTGTGAAGGGCGACAAGACTCACAGAGGATCGAAAATCGTAAATGCGGCTTGTAAAACAAATCCTTTAGTGCCATCATTCAACTCCACGAATTTTAGTAGAGTTGGCAATGCAAATCGCAAGACATTATACTCTGCATTCTAGTGAATATCCAAAAGCTTTATTGTTCTTTGTTCAAAGACAGGCGTGGCATTTTCTGCACTTTTCTCCCCTCGAGGAAGAACATCTCTTAGTGCTTTTAAATTCGTCGGCCACTTTCGGAGAGCCCTTTCTGGGTTCTGCATAATAATCTTGGCGTCATGGCATAACTTGATGGCTTCCTCCTCGGTACCTGTGCGAGTAACCAAGTTGTCCACATAAAAAGAGTTACGAAGTACATTGGCCACTTCCTTCTTCTCCGTAGGAAGATTTTTCAGGTGCTGGAGGATCGTATCCGTCCGGAGAAATGAACTACAGGTGGCACCAAAAAGAACCCTCATCCTCCTCGTTTGTACCTCTTCGTACTCAAAAGTCGAAGATTGTAGTTCTTAAAACCAGACAAAATGAAGTGCATTTCTGTATTTTTTCTTTCTGCTACAGATATTTAAAGAAATGCCTTTTGAATGTCTGAGGTTATGAGAAGCGACTCATCCTGAATCCCAGCACAGTTACAAGAAGTTCTTCATAAAGCTTGTCTCCTTTCGTCAAACGTTCCTTCAGAGATTTGTACCCAGCTGCGTGCAAGGATGCATCGAAAACGACTCAAAGTCGTGCCGTCAGCGCATTTGCTGTGATGACTTCACGATGGGGCATGCAAAATATTCTGCCTTCATCACCAGCCGTCTTGTTCGGTACCACTGCTGCGTGACCCGCTCTGAGGTACTCTCTTATAGCTTCGTCGTAATGAAGGATTAGGGAGTCAGTAATATAGAGTCCGCTTATTAATTTCCGAAGTCCCGTCATCGCTACTTGCTTGTTGTCCTTAACGACGCATATATTGTCCTTCCACGGTACCGCCACTTTGTACTGTGTGTCAGACCGGCGAATGTTCTGCTGAAACTTGGACATCACTTGGCTTGTTTCGGACTTTTGGTATCCTGAATCTGTGTTTCCCAGGCTCTCTAACTCTCAAAATAAACGGAAAGCGTCTTCGACTTGTTCTGTGGCGGTAATATGCAGGACAGGGGCGAATAAGCTCGATTGGGTTCTTTACAACTTCAGGATAGGTGCCCGTCTTTGGAAAGCTCAACCGAGCTTGGTATTTAATGCAACAAGCGTGCTGCAGGTATTAATTCGCGTAACTTCACCAGTGATATAGCCCCCCCATTTGGTCAGAGCTAATCAAAATACCGACACCTGGTTGTGTGGAATCCACTGGAAACATAGGGCGATCGGCAATAAACTTTTTCTGTTTCTCCATGTCAGCTAAATCCATCGTTAAGTAGATATGTCTTGACATATCACCGGGATCTTGATCGCATCGATCTTGTATGCGTCCATGTTGAACTTGCTTCTAAGTTCAAGCTCTACTACACGACGTTTTTTACGCTCTTGAGTCGAAGCAGAGGCAAACGCGTCGAGTGCCATCATGATGTAGCCAACGCACTCCAGCTGATGGCGTCTTGACAGATCCTCGGTGACAAACGTCTGCTGGCCGGCCTCCGTCGATCACACCTCTAGTACACCAACAGGGGATACCACGTACAGCCCATGCCGGGAAGGTTTGCAGAAGTACTACTCCGGACCCTCTGATGTCTCGGTGGCTTGAGCGAGTACAAACCTTCATGCTGCATTTTGGGTCGAATTTGTTTTCTTTGGCTTTTATCTATGACCGGCCACACGTGAACTTAGCGTGTCTTTTACCGCAAGTGGCCTTGCTCGATGGCCACAGTGAGGGACTCTGTATTACTTTATCTCTTTTGTCAAACCGTGTTTCTTCTGGTTTAGGTGAAGAGCAAAAAAACAGTCTGCAGTACTATGGCTTGTTGCGTTTCAGAAGAGCATTTCATTTTATATGGTGAGGGTCTGTTGTAGAGCACCGATGTAGACGGTTTAGAGGATTCACGTCAAGCAATGTTGTCCTCATATCTTGTGGTCTTTGTGTCCTCATATCTTGTGGTCTCACACTCGCTCTACTCCCGACTTTTCACCTCCAGAGATAGAAAATCAAGCAGTCAATCCAGTTGTGAGCGGCCAGGCTATCTGCTGGCACCAGGCATGGCAGTCGCCGCAGACAAATGAGCGGTTCTGTGGTATTTTCCGATAATGGCGCGTAGAAGTGTTCGCACCAAAACATTGCAGGGCATCCATGAAAAACTCAAATTACACCCAATGTTTGAAGACCGCGTATATTGGTTTGCACTTGGTCGAACATTGTACGTAGGCCCGATATATCGTTGGCTGACTTAACAGGTGAATCAACCTCACTCTGAAGAAAAGGTCCTGCTCCAATCGTTTCTCGTCTCCAAAACGGTGATTGAGGATCTCCATTGCATTCGCTTAGCAAATCTCTGTCCTTGATAACTCAGAAACAGCTGTATGTCCTTCGCCGCCCATGTTTGCATTTAAAGGTAACCGAAATTTTCGCTGGTGGACAATGTGGGGTTCTTGTGAATCGTTTCATCGAGTTGCTCCAAGAACTCAGATCACTTTGAGATTTCACCCTTGAATGGCGTAATGGTGAGCTTCGGTAACCTAGTTCCCGCACGTATCATGTCTTGGGCGTCGATTGGTTGACGACTAGTCTCCCTGGGAACACCTCGTGGCGATATCTGGTCTATAGAATATCTTTCCTGCATTTAAGAGCACTGATGGTGGCAGTCGTTTCACCTTCGTACTGGACGACTTCCTCAAATTCGGTTTCAAACGAATCATCCGGTCTGTGTCTCTCAAACGCTCCGTTTAACCTCCTGACCTCATCGTTATGGCGCACAATCATTCCACTATGGTATTAACCTGGATAATCGTTGAATCTTGATTTTGCAAGAGAGGACTTGATTCGTTGATGAGTCGTGTGTTTTGTGCCCGTCGGGTCGTTCTTTTTGGTCTTCAGCCTTTCCATGGGGATCCATTGCGCTGCCGAGTCTTCTTGTTGGCTCTCCCGGTCTTTGATTCTCGGGTTTCGGCACCGAAGTGTGGATTTGAAGACCCAGGATAAAGCGGTAGCTTCACAAGAAACTGAAGAGCGCGGCCACTGCATGCCACTGTACTCGCCGAACGCGTTGAAATGCAGAAACCAAACGCCGGACACTGGTGCTTTGCATTTCATTGCGTTCGACAAGTGCATGGGAGGCAAAGGCCGCAAGCTTTAGGTCTATTCACTAATCATTCGAACGAGAGCTCGACGTTCTGAAGTTCCCCCGAGCTCTCGTCTATTTCTCTTGCTTTGTTTCTCGGTGCATACCACGCTGTAGGCGATCAGTTGAAAATACTAAAGTAAAAAAAAAAAAAAAGAAATATAGCATGCACTTAATAGAATTATTCCAAAACTCGAAGGGCCTCGTCGCGGCGCAATGCGACGTTATGTATTGTGGGAATCACGGGGAAGCAAAATCTATACGTGCTCCGCTCCTGGTCCACAGGTTCCCTGAATTTAACTCGCGGGGTGACGGATTTATAGAAATAGTCTATTGAGCTACGGTAATTTGACTAGCAGGGCAATAAGGGAAGAAATACATTGACTTGTCTCCGCACTTATTTTTTAAATTAATAATAAAGGCATTAAAAACTCTTCTTAAAAATAATGCTTAACGTAAGAAAGAGCCATCTTGGTGGCTCCGAGGCGAGAGCGTCGGCCTACGGATCCCCATGTGGCGGGTTCGATCCCGGCCGAGGTGCCCGCAATCTGGCGGAGGCTTATTGCGGAGAAGACGCCGTGTAACCGAGCTTTCGGTTGCACGTCAAAAGATCCCCAGGTGGTCGAAATTAATCCTCAGTCCTCCGCTGGGGCGTGCCAGATGCCCGCCGTTGGTTTGGCACGTAAAACCCCAAATTTGACTTTAACGTAGGAAAGAAGTCCTCACTTGGTTTGTGTTTTTTTTAGATCAAGGAGCATTAGCTTTATGAATAAGAACAAGATGTCTAAATATCCCGTATAGTCTCGAAAGTCACAGTGAAGCTCCATTCTGCGTCGACATTTCAATTGCCTCCGGGTTGTTTGTTATTCGCAACTGTCAGCGATGGTGGTACAGCAATGTGAGAATCGCGCTCCCTTGCTCCTGAATGATCGGCTTCACAATAAAGGTCCTTGCTTTCACCTTCTTGACGTAAAAAAATAAACTAAGGTTCTAATACTGTTCGCATATAGCACAATTAGAATTACTTACGCGTCGCAGATCCAGCCTCGTGCTGCTGTTCTACGACAACCATCCAGATGACAGCTATATTGATAGGCACTAGTCCGCCCCGTATAGGTCGTGAATGTTACGAATTGCAAAGATGGAACTGGGGTAGGGTTGACGAGAACTGGGAGCTGTGCCGACCGCGTCGGCCTCTCTATAGCAGCAGGGTGTTATGTAGCCGAATTCTGTCGCAGGAGCCTGGTGTTGCGCTGCTAGTCACAGCGGGGGCTATAAGGCCGGTCATGTAGCGTTTAGTGAGGCTGGCTTGAGTCGTGTTGGGGGTATGAGTGACTATTAAAGCGATATCTTTAAGGAGCTCGTTTCTCAGAAGAGCTGGCGTTGGTGTCGGTGTCGGCGTCGGTGTGACAGGAAAATCCTGATCGGTCGATAAATATTTTATTTTCCTTAAGGAAGCTAATCGAAGAATCTTAGGCGGAGCGGGATCGAAGCCATGACGTTTGTCTGACTCGCAACCGACCCTTCGGTTGTGAACCAGACAAGCTACTGACTAGGCCACACAGACACTTTTTAGACTGCAGCTCTTAGGCGCCCGTTTCCGGTTTGAGCGGCGTCGGCGTCGTCGTCGGCGTAACCTCGCGGTGCATTATGCGAAATGTCGCATAATACAGCGCGGGGAGAAGGAGGGGTAGGGGGAGGGGAGGGGGAGGAAGGGGAGCTTGAGGAAGGGGGAGAAAGTGTATACCCTTTCCTCAGTACCCTTCCTTCCTCCTCAGGAGCTGCGCCCCAATTTGGCGTTACGGGGTGTTGTAAATGTCTAATTTTTCTTTTTCTTTTTTTGTTTCTGAAGGCCACGCAGACACGCTTGCACGGCTTGGAAACGAGCGGGGATTCATATTTAGCCATTGCGTTCCACTCTTAAAGACGAAGCTTGAGCGTTCTCCAGTAATTTTCTTTGTTTTGAGGTGTGTGTGAAGCGACACAATATTGTGTTGCTGCTAGCTCTGGCCAAGAGACGAGGGACACAGAGATGTCCAATACTCTGAAGAAAAAGACTGAGCGGTGGTGTCTTTTGCCGGGGTGCAACATGGGGAGTCAGTTCAGAACCGCGGCGCTCGTTTCATACTTAATAATTATCACCGTACAGCAAGTGTATCATCCATGATATCTCTTCTTTCTTTGCCACTGCTTTCTTAGCGCCGTAAGTGTTCTCGTCCATGTCTTTTCTATAAAATATACAATTCTAACCCCATTCTTAAAGAGAAGCTTTTCCTCGACCCACCTAGTTTCTCGACGCATTGATCATCAGTACAAAGTCGGCGTTCTTCATTCTCGAACCTCAGCCTATCACGATTCTTTCATTCCTAGGACATCATCAGAGTGGAACCACCTTCCGGCGTCATTAATATTATTACCCTCGTTAGATCTGTTTAAAAGTGCGGTTACTAATTATTTTTGCGAAAGTGACCCGTGACCTATCATGTCTTTCATTACTGTTTGTAGTTCTTTTTTTTCACTCGCTCCCCTCTGTAACGCCTCCAGGGCTTCGAGGGTGTGTAAATAAATAAATAAGTAAATAAATTGAACACATGCAAAGAGAAACACTCCTGCTTTCGGACGCCAAGCGACGCCTCTCTGATCGCGTGAAGGCATCGTCTGATTCCAAGAAAAAGATTTACTGCGTCACACGATGGAATTTTGTTTCTGGAGGAAAAAAAAAACAACTAAATTGCTGCAGAGAAAAATAGAAGTCTAAGTACGTGACCGTCTGACATGCCAGAGAAAACAAATTGCTTTAAGTGGGATTGCCCTTCAATATGGATAGCAGGTGAAATTGCACCCTTTATCTTGCCAATCGTGGTGTCCATT
Source organism: Ixodes scapularis (assembly GCF_016920785.2). Lineage (NCBI taxonomy): Eukaryota > Metazoa > Arthropoda > Arachnida > Ixodida > Ixodidae > Ixodes > Ixodes scapularis. Next base: position 98,170,878 of record NW_024609835.1, on the reverse strand, counting down.
TTCATATAATGCACGCTCACTAGATGAAATGAATTCGGACATTTCCTGGTCCTTAAGGCCACGGTCCCACTGAATGTGGCAGTTTAGGTACTTTTTCGCAAGTTATTACTCATCTAATTTTAAATACTGCTTTGTGGGATTGATGTCATTTGAAAGGCAATGCAATCCTCTTTCATTTGATATTATGTATGTGTTGGTTTTTACTGTTCATGCGCGTTTGTAGCGTTGCGATTATGATGGCGCGGACCCTCACTTGCTCCGCTAGTTCATGTTTTATGAACGATCCATTAAAGATAGCACGGTTCCAATATAGCAGTTTTGTTAAGATGATGTCGGAGCAGAATGTAACGGTACACTTTTTTGGTATTTGCACTACTTTGTTTTTTTCATCCCTCCAAATATTGCCCTAAAATTGACATTTTTAAGCACTAATATGTTTTTAATGACAAGCGCTAGGGCAATAAAATTAGCTACAGATGTAGTGCTTATAATTGGTAATATGCAGAAAAAATTTAATGTTGTGTAAAATTGTTTTGTTTAGATATTGTATATCAAACGTAGCACTTTTTTGTGCTTCGAGTCATGGTACTTCAAATGCCGCTGAGGGAATAATTAAACTATGATAAAATCTTTTATAACATTTAGAGCTACAATGGTTGCCCAAGAGGTGGACGATGGCTTTTTCTAATTTTCAAAGTCATAACGCTCCAGGAGCCCTTCAAGCTTACCTGTTTTTGACGCATATCTTTTTTGGACATCAAACATATTTATTGGCATCTAATAACATTTATTGTTTGGAATAGATATACATTGCGATGTATTAAATTTTCACAATAATCTAGCATTGGTTTCTTAATAGATGTAGAGCTTAGCTAATTTTAAAAACAATTAAAAACTGTTTGGGTGTTTTGTTGCGCTACCTGGCGGATGGCAGACAAACTGCTGATTTCTAATGTTCGAAAAATTTCCGAGGGCGGCGTTGGCGTCTTTATCATCATCAATCTCCGTGTCTTTTTACCCTCACATTTAAAAAAATATATTGGAAGATTTACTATTGATAACTGAATAGTTTAAGTACTGGGTCAGGCTAATAAATCTAAAACAAATAATTATACAATCGTAGCGTGATATAATGTGTTCATTATTTGATATGATTTCAATCAATGAACAATAAAGACGAAGAGGAAAAGAATACACCCGAGTTCCCTTTATGCCTAGGGTCACTAAATTGGCTTTAAAGTATCAGCACTTCGTTCCCCAAAATTGTTTTGGGAGCCGCCATTTTGGGTCTTGTTCGGAGCAAACACAACTGCCGAACATCATGATCCAAAAGTACGAGTTCCTCAGCATTAGATGCGGTGTTAGGAAGCTGATGCAATATTGCAATGCTCTGTCGCGGGTTGTTTAAACATTTGTGAGGGACGGAAAGCGTTTCCTGTGATTTTAGACAAAGCTTCATATAACTGGCAACCATGATTTTAAGCCACAATATGGCCAAGTGTCGTTGCTCTGAACCGTAGCTAATTTACTGGCACAAGCGGGAACAATGAAGAGGCAGGTGTCGAAATGTAGTGTCTTGTGGAATCCACGGGGCTTACGTCATGGCCCCTCCAGGTATTACAAGCCTCTTGAAGAAGAGCATGAATAGTGTCATTAAATAAGCTACGCTCCAGAGTAGGCACACTTGGCATTATTGTGGCTTAAAACCATGGTTGCCTGTTATTTGAAGCTTTATCTGAAATCACAAGAAACGCTTTTCCGTCCTCCACTTTAAACAGTTTGCGACAAAGCAAAGCAACATAACATGAGCTTCCTAACACCGAATCTAATGCTGAGGATGTCGCACTTTTGAATCATGACGATCGGCAGTTGCGCCTGCTCTGCACAAGCACCAAAATGGCGGCGTTCACAGCACTGTCGGGGAAGAGAGTGCCGATACTCTAAGCGCAGCTAATTTATTGGCTCTACTTCCCGCGAAACTCCTTTGCCGTGACTGAAACTGAAAGTAAAAATGAATAATACACCATTATTATAGCTTATTTAGTTATAACCAAATACACATAATGAGAGGCGGAAGCGGGCGGGTAGGAGAAACGCGGGTTTTATGTGCGACCGTTCTAACAGTCTCAAAAGAAAGAACGCAGGAGCTTTCGCTGGTTTAAAAAAAAAAGGCATCCAAAGAAAAGAGGCGGCACGCTGTGTTCTTTGTTATTATGCGTCTAATCAAATTGTTGTGTGTATGTTTATACAGCCGGAAGTTAGTCTGCCTTAGTGGGCGTCTGGTGTCTCAGCTGTAGATGAGCAATTTAGTCAGTGCGGTACAACCGCACACCTCGGGTCTTTAACGTGCACCACGCACACGACCGCACGCCGGTACGATGCTCTTCCAGATCGAAACGGGCAGGGGCGGGGTGGGTTCTGCAGCGCGAGCTTTCGCTCCAAGTGCTCCGAGCTGGTGTGCGCTAGACCACGCACTCGGCCACCGACCCGCCCCCCCCCCCCCCCCCCTTGTGCGTCTGATTTATATACATGTATAAGTATTTGAAGATCGACGATGGACGTCGATCGTCTCGAGGTAATGTAACGTAATAACATTAAATAAATAATAAACTTGTTGAAGGACTGAACGACTAAATTTTTCAATTCTTGGATTGTAATATGGCGGTAGCCTATTGTACTTACTGTTGATGAAGAGCAATATGAGGTGACGAGGTAATGATTAAATGATGAGGCTCTAAAGGACGACGACATTAGTGGGTGTCAAACCACAACGTACAGTGCCAGACTTGTTTCAAGTATCGTGTACCCAAAGACTTTCTTCACCCGCAACAGAACATGGTAGAATCAATGAGGATGCTGCTTTACAACTGTACGTGGAACAGGGAAACTGCCCTGTGCAGAAGTGCGGCTTATTCGTTAATAGGAGGGACGGATTTCTAGCAGCATTCCCTGATTGACTACTTGGAACAAATGGCCTCGTTGACGTAAAGTGTCCCCGTTCCAAAAGATTCTTGCAGCATACTTAAACCGCAAAGGAGTATGAGGCGAAAAATAAGAAAAAGGATCCTGGTGTGGAAGGTCCAAACCACCACCATAGCTTCTACTATCAAATACAAGGGCAGTTACACAATACGCAAAGAGAGTTTTGTGATTTAGTTATGTTTACACTTAAGGACATTTATATCCAACGTATTCAGAGAGATGACACCTCCTGGTCAACCAACATAGAGCCTTTTCTACTCAAGTTTTACATGGGAGGCCCGACTTCCGCTGAAATTTCTCACGTAGACGAGTTGTCCGACGGAATAAACTGCCATTACTCCCGATCTGGGAATCTCTCAATCTTTGTTCGTAGGCCATAGTATCATGAGATCGAGGGGTGTGGCTCTTCGTCCGCCGAATGTTCCTTCGGCGGGCTTTTTTCCGTGTAAGATGAGACCGTCGCGTGCTGCCGGAACAAGAACCTGGCGATTATTTACTGAACTGCTTCCGTAAGCTTCAAAGGGGCTTTTTTTCGTTTCGCACACCATCTGTTCTGCTTGCCCGTTAGTTGCAGGATGGCATGGTGCACTGATGTGATGCCTGATGCCGGTTTTTTTTTCTTCAAAAACTTGTTTATTTTATTTGAAGCAAGATTTGACGCTTTATCAGAGAAAAGTATTTTCGGTAAGGCAGAAGCAGGTAAAAGAGACCGTAAACGTCAATGCCGTGTTTGCACGTCGTGGCAGGCATCGTGTAAACTTCCAGCCACTTAAAGTACGCATCGACCATGACTCCGCAGATGTGGATACGTTTCGCCACCCACCGACTGAATAGTGGATCGTTTTCAGTTACTGTTCATGAGGGCGTTGGACTCAAGGAATACTTCGAGTCTTTCCAGAAAGTTAGCCCAGGTGCCAGGACTTTTGTCGAAAGCGGTAAGTGTTCGAAACGTCGACAACGTCGGTAGCCAGGTGTTGTGCTTGACAGTGGACACTTACCATTCGCTGAGAAGAAACTTGCTTGTTCGTCTGTCATGAGTCGTCCGATATCAGGTCATCACCGCAACACCATCTCCCGACAAAACTGGTGTCCATTGTCGCATGTCCATGGTTAGCAAGCACGCCAACCTATAAATTCCCGAACGCTCATAACTTGCCGTCACTAAACGCTGTTCATTCATAGCGTCTTCATTGCAAATAAACGTCTTCCTATTTCTTCTGGTGGTTTTCATCATATTCCTCCTAAGCTGTACTTACAACATTATGTGTGTCGGTACTTCCGTAAATATTGCAACGGCGTTTGTTTTCTGGGAACTATAATGTAACAACCTTTACAACATCTTCCGGACCCCGTGAAACATAATATTTCGTGACCTTATTTTAGTCGACATTAAAATGGTCAGGTAAGTACCGTAAATTGCGAAGCAGTCTACTTGACGTCCGCTTCCACTGGTATCTTGGAAGATTGAGTCTACTGAGCGTGCATTCCTGCCGAAGAAATTTTCATTGATAGAATATTGACACGTCAATGAACATTTGATTCCTTCTTGGTAAGATTTATTGCGAAAGCCCGTTACAACTGCCGAACCGCATGTCCCTATATCAGAGAACAATTTACACCCAGCCTGACATTTTCGCATACATCCGTTTGATGGGCCACGCTACTTGAGCCAGCTGAGCACAGCTGGCAGCGGCGCGAGCAAGGCCACAAGGGGAACGTGATGGTGCTCGAGCCATCCCACTGCGAACCAATGTTTCGGCCACCCCACGGGTTCGTGTCGCCATTTATTGGTTGAACTAACGCCTTGTTCAAGATGGCTGCCATGGGACCAGAGCCTTAAGCTCTGGCTGAGAATGCAGAAGTCAAGAAAAGCTCGCTTTCATGAGACCAGGCTACACACACAAAAAAAATATATATATATATATATTCACCAACTCACAAAAACAAGGTATTTCAAGGTCCACAAAATTTACAACTTCAGAAAGCAATATTTAACTGAGCTTTGACACTAAAGTGGAGAGGAAAGAATCGCATATCATATCATACTCAAAACTAGTTTTTTTTTAATACTGGCATGTAGAGTAAGATAGACCATTATTGTTCTAAAACCGCAAAAACGAAAACAAAAATATCATAAAGAAGCGACACAATGTAACTGACCGCTCCAAAGCACCATTTACGCTTTGCATATAAGCCTCTGCCGCTAGCGCAAGTCACGCTTTTTCACAGGGGTGTGGGATAGGATGGTGCTTATTCTTTTTCACAACAAAGCAGACAAAAAAAAAACACATAAAGAGTAGGTCCATTTTTACGTTGAATACAGCATTTCTACTGCAACCGCCAGGCTTCTGTCAGCCGTCAGATAGCCGCGAACTAAAGCCCCTCAATAACTGAAAAGTTCCGCCATTCATTGTTGTAGAAATGCTCGAGGCACGTGCCGCGTGCCACGTTTGGGAGGAACATGGCGTCTGAAATCTAGGTCGGTGCCGCGCAGTGCCGCCATGATCTTCCAAAGGGCTCCACGTTGCACGTGCCTCTTGCATCGACGCACCGCTACTTTTAAAACATGTATGGGCTTTATTGCGCGCTCCCCCGAAGCGCCCTCACCTGCGTTCTTGCACATCGCTACAGATTCACGACCGCCGGACGACACACCTCCGCATTTTCGTACACCCTAAATCGGAGGTATAAATACTCGAGTGTTTTAGCGCGTAAGCGCACCGTAGATCGGAGCACGTGAAGCAAAAGCTCGCGCTGCAGAACTCAGAGATCTTGAGTTCAATATCCACCCCTTGCCGTTTCGATCTGGATGAGGATTGTACCGGCGCGCGGTTGTGTGCCACTACTGTTTTATGTACGCCAAAGGTCACTGGCTAGCAAAGGTACTGCACAGGTTAAAGTTAAAATCTACAGAAGGAGACCCCAGATACCTATAGGAAGGCTGAACAACTTCCCGCTGCCTAAACAAACACACACATTGCAATTATGGAAATGGGGGGTGATGCATTTTCTGGCGGAAAAAATTAAACAAATGAAGAGCAGCACAACATGGCTTAGCTCTATTTCGCTTCAATTTTTTTTTATTATTTCGCTGTGCTCCAAGCAGAATTCGGCATTTTAGGTCGCCCTCACTCACCGACACCCTCACAGCCATCACTCACCTCAGCCCCCCCCCCCCCCCCCACTCAACTCAGCCTCATAGCTACACTCACCCTCAGCGCTTCAGTCATCCTCACACTCATCTTCAGCCCTTCACTCACTCTCACGCACTCATGGCCTTCACGCCCTTTACGCACTCACCACCCTCACGGCCCTCACGCACTCACACGCCTCACGCACTCACCTCCCTCACGGCCCTCATGGTCCTCACTCACCCTTAAACTTATGAATTTTCGGGGTTCAGAAACTCACCCTCACCTCACCTGTAAAGGTGAGGGTGATCATCGGTGAGTGAGGGCGCTCATGAGTGAGGCTTGCTGAGGTATGCCGCAAACAAGCAAAACGCCGCCCGTTCAGCAGCGCCTCGCTGTCTGAAGCGGCGAGCGAGCAAGCTCCCGACCCCCATTCCGACCCAGCTTCCTTTTTTATCTCAAACGTAACAAAGAAAACGGCCAACCTAACGCTAGTTGCGCAAAATGCGCTATCAAATAACGCCAAGCAGCGAACCTTTTTTTTTTTATTGATGCAATAAAAGGAAATCAGAGATGTTAGCCGGGAGTACAATCTCCTGACTGGCTACTCTGGTGGGAAAGGGGTAAGGGATATAACAGAGTTAGGAAAGAGGAAAAGAAACATAAAGAACAAAAGAGACACAATCACGCATAACACACGCACAACCATTTGGACAAGAGAGTTCAGTACATAGCATTAGAGTCTCTTATCCAGGCCTGTTGCTGAAAGAAAACGGAGGAGGGCCTTTGTGGTGTTTAAAGCACAGTCTTCGTTGTTTCATGGCCCCAGGAAGTGCTGTATTGTAAGGGGTGGTCCCGGAGTCTTCCTAATGTCTTGTAAAAAGTGTTTTCGCTGACCATCATAACTTGTACATTGAAGTAAAATGTGTTGAATATCTTCAACAGTTCCACACACGGAGCAGTTTGGGGACTTTAATTTCCCAATAAGATGAAGGTAATAGTTAGTGTAGGCGACCTTTAGCCGAATCCTATGGAGAACCGCTTCCCGTCGTCTCTTCAGGCCTCGAGGTACTCGAAACCGTAAGTGCGGGTCAATATTTTTTTGAGAGGAACTTTGGTTGATATCCTCTTTCCAGAGGCTCGTTGCGGCCGATTTCCCCAATATCGCCACTCTTGAACAGACGTCCGATTTTGTAAATGGAGCTAGGACTTTTTGGGCAGATTCGTGAGCCTTTGCAGCCATAGAGTGGCTGCAAAGGCTTTCGTTCTCACCCGTTACCCAATAGACGCTTTACACACGCGCCAAATTACAGCCGCCATTGCTGACCTTCTCTTGTCTTACCGAGATGCCGAGCAACTGAAACGGTACTTGACGATCCTCTACAAAGGCCGATGCCTTAGAAAAGGACACAGTTGAGTCTAATATGGCAATAACCTGGCCTGCTATGTTAATGATGAAGTGAAATAAACGAAATAAGAGGAAACAAAAACTGAAGGTCAGTTATGGCGGCGTTCATGCACAGCTGCTGCAAAGCGTCTATAGGCCCGCTCCAGCCGAGCAAAATAGAATATTTGGTTCGCGTTTGCGTCATCACTCTTTCCCACTACAGTTTTCTATACTCCGTTCCATTCTAATGGCGAATTCGCGTGGTTCTTTCCGCGCGCTCTCGAGCGCTCTTTCCAGAGCGCGCGAGATCGGGTGGTTGAAAGAGAGTGCTCTGGCCTGATCGGGAGGTTCATTCCGAGGGCGCCTCTCCCTCTCAGAGCGCTCCCTGGCACTCCGTCTGTAGCCGTCGGAGTGCGGAGCGGCGCAGGCGTCACGTGGTACTTGGACGGGGATCACGTGGTTTTGTTGACGATGGCCGGCAGTGGTCTGGGGTGGTGTGCGGGGTACGGCATGACGGCGATTGATATCTGGTTCTACAAAGTGCTTGTGAATTTGACGGTACGAGGATTACGACGGACGGGACGACATTCCTTTGCGACCGTAACAGGAAAAGTCGACGTGTGAAGTATTCCCAGTGCTTTCACAAGATCGTTCATCTCACGGCGGTGAATCCGCTAATCCTAACCGACGAAGAAACAGCTGGCAGAGCTCGTCGCTGTTTTACCGGGTTTTGTGGTCGCTTCAAGAAATTTTCAGGTTTGGTAAAGGTGCGTTCAAAGATTTGTGTTGTAAAATAAAGGGACAGCCGAATATAATGCACTGTGATTTGTGTCACATGGCGACGCTTGCACGATATTTCGCCGTGAGAAAAATGCGGTTTATTAACCATTTTATATTTGCCTGTTCTGTCGTACGCATGGCCGCTATCGCAGCGCATTCACTGACGAAAACGCGATGAGTTGACAACTGTTTCCAAGCGTTGGCTTTCATTCTGTTCTGCAAAAATCAATTCGCATACTGCTGATCTCTTTTTTTTTTACATGCCGATGCGTAAAACAATTTACGTCACAACCGTTATTTCATCACGTTGCGAGCGTAAATTATTTCTCAATCGTTCACCGTACGCTGTAAGACCGTGTTGTTTTCGATGCATTACCAATGTCCAGAAATTTTACTTCCGTGAGTGGTCTGAGAATCTCGGAGCGCTCTGAAGCCAGCAGTTGTGATCGGCTAAAAAGGGTCCCGAGCACCCCCTCCTTGCCTGGCGGCGAGGAGGGGGCGCTCTGCTGAATCGAGGTAAGAGGAGAGAGGCGACCACCCGAATTCACCATAAGTGCCAGCGTAGCAGAGGTACACTGTAGCAGAGGCCACAAGAGCGTTTTCCGATCTTTCAGTGTCCCTGCCAAGCACGTGCGCTCGTACAGTGCGAGCATCGTTCGGGGGAACGTTCTTTTAGAAGTAGCTTTGGCGGTGGCCGAGTGGTCTAGCGCACACCAGCTTGGAGCACGTGGAGCGAAAGCTCGCGCTGCAGAACCCAGGGATCCTGGGTTCGAGCCCCACCCCTGCCCGTTTCGATCTGGATGAGCATCGTACCGGCGTGCGGTCGTGTATCACTACTGCGTGATGCACGTTAAAGACCCCAGGCTAGCGGCTGTACCGCACTGGCTAAATTTCTCATCTACAGCTGGGAGACTCGTCGCCCCTGTGAGGCAGACCAAGTTCTAGGCTGTATAAACACACACACAACCCAATTTTTTTCCAGACATTGTTATGGCTCGGCTGTTGTCGTCGTTGCAGCGATTGGACACGTGACACTACACGAATGCTTCTCGAGCTAGCAATTATCACGAGCCCAAGTCGAGTGCCCACGCAATGCTCGGGTCCAATCTATGAACCGCATTCAAATATCGTCACTTGGGTGTACTGCGATCCCCACGTTACGTCATCAAATTTTGCAAAGGAGAGATTGAATGAAAATGATCGCTTTTGTCCTTGAAATCACACCGCAACAAAGGAGTCTCTTGGCCAGTGGCGTTGCGTGTGAGTATCCTTGAGTCAGGTGTGCCAGTAAGCTCGTGTCAAGTGAAAAACATTCCAATCGGATATCGTTGCACCGCTCCTTTAAAGGAGCGGTGCAACGATATTCAGTATATAGGAGGCTATGATACTTTGTCAGTATATAGGAGGCTATGATACTTCGTTTCACCTTAAGTATACAGACCCAGCCAACGCGACAAGCTGATGAGACAAATCATAGACCGTCAAAAGAGCACCATCGTGAAGTTCGGCAATGTTTCTGAGACTGTTCTATTATCGCTGAACCAATCATAATTAGAAAATGTGTAGTTACTTGTGCTTTTGATGGCTCTTGATTGGTCCCATTGCTTTGTATCATCGGCTGCATCTAGGCTCAAGCTGAAACGAAGTATAGCCTGCTGCAGAAGCAACAGCAGCGTCTTTGGTCGCCTTATTTCCTATAATGCTGGCGCACTGTGTCGTCAATGGCTGCAAGAAATGAGTTGGCGGGAAAGGTAAAGCCTGTTTGTTTTTAGATTTTAATCAAATAAACATTTGGCTACCAAGCAAAAAAAAATAGATAACTGCCATTAGAGAAAGGAGCTCAGACGGATTATCACGGCAGCCAAAAGGGCGCTACTGAACTTCCACTGTATTTTAAAACGGGTTCGATGGCTTTCTCAGCCTTCGCTGAGCGTTTCATGCATAGTTAAGCCTCATTTCGCAACCTTTTTGCAGCCTAAAGCCTCAAATTATGAAGCTTTTGGTGATGCACAATAAGTGGCGCGCTGCAGTTCGCAAATCGTCAATTTTAGCGAGAGGCTTTAACTGTGCAAAGTCCTAAAAACTATCTCACTGTGCTTGCCAAGCAAGCAAGCGCTTTTCCCGTACTGCGGACACAACGACCTTTTGTGGGCTAAGACGAAGAGATTAAATATATTCTAAATTGGCCATCAAGTTCTTTAAAATAATTTATTCCAGATATCAGGGCCTTCTATTTGTACGCAACACAGTTTTGTTTTGTTTGAAGAGACCTTTATAGTTATTATTGGTCACCTCCACGTAAGATTTGTTTCTTTTCACGCTCACATTAATCTATACTCAACTTGCTCTAATATTACAAGCGCAAACAAGTCGGGAGACTCAATTTGTGACTGCGTGTGCGAGCCAGCATCATCCCACTCTGCAGAATATTAAAAGGATGGTAATCCAAAATTTGAATTTCAGAAAACAATGCAGGAGCTGTAGGCGGGACGCTACAACCCCCAGGCACGTAGCCAGGGGACGGGGGGGCATGGGGCCCCCCTGAAGTCTTCCCTTTTGCTGGGACCTCTTCTCCCCCTCTCTCTCATACAGCATTTTGTCATGAGCGCCCCCCCCCCCCCCCCCCCCCCGCCGCGAAACAAAATCCTGGCTTCGTGCCTGACAGCCCCTACAACACTACTGGTAAGGCGATATCTCGAATGGACGGCCGTCTTTTCGGAAAAAGGGGTCGAGATTGAAGGAGGCCGATGAGGCGCGTGACCGTCACGATATCTCTTTTGCCTCCCCTTTCCCTTCGCGCCCTAAAGGTGACGAGGCGGAGAAGTCGCGAGGCCGTTCCCTCTCCTTCTCGGAGAAACAAGACGTAAACATATCTGTCAAACGCGCTTCCTTTTTAAAAAAAAAAAAAAAAATACGTTCATTTGTTTGAGACATCGCTATATGAGGGATGTTTTGGTGTTTGTAGCATCCCGTTGCACGCTTTTGCCGCCGTGTTTTGTGGAATTTAGATTTCGGTTCAGCATCCCTTTAAGAACTGCTCAAGTGTTATTAAACATACCTGACACCAACTTGATTTAAAATTGTCACTCTTTGCCCGTTATTAAGCTCAGCTACACTTATTTTTTTCGAGTAAATCTAATGTATGCCCATTGCAGTCCACTCAATCAATTTTCTGGTGGGCTAAGCCAGTTTTGTGCTCAACCATAGCCTCCTCTGTACTGACAAAGCCTGGCAGAACGCCATGAGACGCGGCCGCCGAAAGTGAAAAGGTAGAGCGGCAGACAACGGATGAGAGGAGAGGCATGTAAAGGGCACCCCGCTGCGGCGAGACGCCCAAACACACTTGTTCAGAGCGATGGAATGTACACTCGTGCTCCTTCCGTTCTTCGCGCTACGGCTTCTTTTCTCATCGAGTTTGAACATGGCCTCCGAGATCCCGAAGCGCGCTTGCTTCGGCATCTCAAAGGCCATAGTTTGAAATCCATGTTTCGGGTCCTCGCCATTGCAAAAGCTGTGCGCTGACTACAGGCTCCCCGGGAAATGCGCTGTGCTACTAGATCTTCGCGATCCAAATCTGCGACCGGGCACTCTATGTCTTCGTCGTCGAACTGTCATTCTTTGCGAGTATAGAGGAGGCTACGACTTAACGCAAGGCTGACGCAATTGGCTTTTACTACGATTCGAAAATGCAACTTCTCGAGTTTTGGATCGGCGTCAGGGAGCTCAGGCGATACTCTTGTTCTTTCATGGACCATTTTATCATTTCTAAATGGCGGAAGTGCATTTCCGGCCATTGTAGGTACAGTCTCAGATAACTGGCAACAATGGCTTTAAGCACCAATAGCTGGCTAAAGTGTCGTAACTCTGAAATGTAGCATATTGTAGTGACTCTAGGCACCGCATATGATACATCCTACACGCTTCTGCCGTTAGTCTGCATCGTGGACCTACCTGCACTGTCGGGGCCTTCGTAATAGAACATTGCCATGTCAAAGGAACTCTTCTTCATCGCTTTGAGTGACTTCTCCACAAGGTATTTTGTTTCCGAGTTCACTGTGCTCCAGGTGCCCTTGTACTCGGTACAAAAGTTTGGCTTGGTCCCGTTGAAATTCACCTGGCAGCCGTCCCACCAGTGCATGTCGACAATTAGGTTTCGTCGTACGGCGCTGACCCAAATTGGCTTCGCCTGGTTCCACCAATGTAGCTCTATGCTCTCGCTCGCCGCCATCTTGAAGTAGACATTAAGTTCCTGGTTGTACATGAAGTTTCCTACAATGCCGTGGTTTTCCGTGTAGAAACCTACAAAGTGCGTTTTAAAAAGAAGGTTCAACTGGCGGGTGAATGACGTTGCAATATTTTCACCTTCAGAAGAGTCTCGAAGGATTCGGGAGGTTGCATTTTGCGTCACAAAGATACCGGGTGTTTATTTTAATTCAAAAATATATATTTAAAAAAACAGTGAAAGGTACCTCAAAGCAGTCTGCGCAGAGCAGTGAAAGGTACCTCAAAGCGGTCTGCGCAGGTGAGTCCCCAGAGTGACATAATATGATGGAAGAATGGTTACGACAAGTTGACTAATTAACTATATTTGTTCATTAAATATTTAATCAGTGATAATGAACACATGGTTTCAAATAGAATCTAGCTGAGCATAATCAGAAACAACTAACTTAGTAACATAAGAAACTATTGAAACACGTCCGAAGTGTGGGGTGCGTTAAAGTTAGCATTCGTGTAACAGGCTCAAGACTAGCGGCACAATAATGTGGATGATAATCTGATCCTCTGCGCTCAGAGACGAGATGCGAGCTGATTTTCCAGGCTTCTTTTAAACAGTTTGTATTAACCCTCTCATGCATCACGTCCACACATGAGGACAGATGTTTTTAGTGTTTTTTTTCCCAACATATTATGTTCTCATGCCTTGCCGTCCTTTATGGTGTCCTCAAATGAGGACAGAAAAAGCTTTCCTAGAGGGCCGACAGGTGGCAGCACTTGCCGAATCTCGCACAGAGGGCATCGTAGGCGCGATGGCCGACGCAGGTCGCAGGTAGAAAAGCGCTCCACTAGGCCTAACTTCCTACCCCAGCCAGCATTCGTTCGGCTGAAATCCGAACCCCACGGGGTTCCACCCCGGACCCCATCGTTAACCCTGGACGAAGCCGTAGCCGGGTATCCCCCTTCACCAGCGGACGCTGAGGACCAGGCCTTCCTGAACCCGAACTGCACCCCGAGAAGGGCATTCAATGGCAAGATCCGCGTCCTCACAAAGACGCAGGTAATGAACCAGGCAGCCAGGAATCCATACCCGGCACCCTCAACTGAAAACATCGCAGCGATGCAAAGCTCAGCGCAATCACCACTGAGCGTGGACCCAGCAGAGTGGAAGATGTACCTTGAATTTCAGCAATTGCGAGAAACCTTCAACGCGTTTTTGCAGAACCAAGAAGAGGTAGCAGAATTCATGTCTCTCAAGCAAGAGCTAAAAGAGTACATGGCTCACAAGCAAGAAATTCAAACATTTCTTCAAAGCAAATCGAGCACGTCTTCCGAAGGCGAAGCAGCGGCAAATTCTCCCGAGAAAGACGACGACGTTGGAAACAATATGACACCAATGGATGAAGACAAAGGCAACGACGGTGAATGGCAGCCCTCTCGTAGGCGCAAGCACCGCAGCTCAGACAATGCGCAGAATACTACATCACGCACTGCACCCACGCAGAGAGTTGTGCTCAAGCCAACCTGTAAGGCCGAAGTATATAGGTTTACCGGGAGAGACATCTGTGCCGCTATTGAGAAGACCGGCGTGCGCAACAAAGATGGCTTCTCGGTACATATGAGCGAGAAATCCAACACGATTTCAATAACCACAAAGAATCCACTCATCACAAGTAAGCTGCTCTCCATCGGAGAAATAAAAAAGGATGACAAGACGTATGAGGTCACACCTTACATGGCTATGGCTAGCAATGAAGTCAAGGGAGTGATCTATCTGCACGGCTCCGACAATAAGGAAACGCCCGAAACTCTCATGCAAGACCTCATGTGTCGAACAAATAAGATTGTTGCGGCCAGAGTGATAGGCAGATCCGGCAGGACCGTCCTTATCATATTTGAAGGCAAGTCCATTCCAAAATACGTACGTTTCTTATACGAATCCTACCCAGTATCATCGTACAGACCACGACCCGTAGTCTGCTTCAACTGTCACGAAAGCGGACATAAGTCAGATGTCTGTCCCAATAAAACTAGCCGTTGCGCCAAGTGTGGACACGACCACAGCAAGGACAGCGACTGCGAGCTACAACCCAAATGCCACAACTGCGGAGGCTCTCATGTGGCCACCAGCAATGATTGCCCCAAGCGCAGGATTCCGCCGAAGAGGCGAACGACGCACACAGCCACGCCTCCACAAGAGAACAAAACAAACAAACCGGCCCCCACAAAAGGAGCCCCGGGCCCGTCCCCAGTGATACCAACCACACCAAGTAAGGGAGCATGGAGCACTCCCATATGTTTCACCGATACTGGCGCACCGGTGGTACTTGGCATGCCATCCAACAAACAGGCAGAAACACCCTCAGCAACCGTAGAGCTCGCCATCTGGCAAAGCAAGGTAGAGGCAAGAATGACCTCCGTAGAAACTTCGATAAAAGAAATGAAGCAAATGTTAGGGACCTTATTGAGCAAGCTCAATGTATAATCAGTCCCATCAGAAGACAGGCAATCACACCGACAAAAAGAAATATATGCCTTGGATCATGCAATGGAACTGCAGAGGATTTCAAACCAAAGCTGCGGAACTTAAACTTCGATTTCAAGACAAGAGAGTAGAAAAACCAGCAATGATTCTCTTGCAAGAGGCGGATTGTGAGAACATAACACTTCCGGGCTATGCCACATTCACAACGCCCACCATAACAAGGCACAAAGGAGCCACGCCCCGTTCTTATGGTATTGCTGCAACACTGGTTCATAAAGGAGTACACCACGCAAAAATCGACACGTCAAATATCAGCGATAATAATAAAGAGGTGATCGGCATCAAGATCAAGATCGGTAGCAAGACCCTGAATGTTTTTAATGTCTATATCAGACCAACTATAACGGAAGACAAAGACTGCAAATGGCTCGACCAACTTTTAACGGACAAAACACCAACGATTCTTTGTGGCGATTTTAACGCGAGACACACGGTGTGGGGATACAAAACGACGAACAGGAGAGGAAGGTCCATCAAGAAGTTGTGCGAGACTCATAATCTCGTACTTCTTAACGACAAAGACACGCCGACAAGGATATCCCAAAACCCTTCGCAGGCCGACACGTCGCCGGACCTAACGTGGGCCTCCAAGGGGCTCCGAATGTCCTGGCACGCCTCGCCAGACTCCATGGGCAGCGACCACGTTCCGATTCACATCAAACTACACAACCAGACATCACCGCGGAGGAAGACCCACTTCGTTAAATGGGACAACTTTCGAAAAGTCATCGCCAACCTCCCCGGCCAAGACTTAGCCCAAAAGATCCAGACGGCACTCGAGCAAGCCATGGAAACTTATAACATAAAAGACGACGCCCCAACCCCGGACCTCCATCTCCTAAACTATGGGCAAGTCGGCTTCAAGCCCTACAACGCTACCGGAAGAAGAAGAGCTCTAAACAGCTACGAATCAAGCTTAACCTAGCCACAGCCAGAGCCAGACGCTACACACTTGAGTTAAGCCGGCATAGATGGAGGTCACACTGCAGCTCATTCAACGAGAAAACGGGCCTGAAGAAAGTATGGCGCACGTACAAATGCATGGCGAGTAAAACTAGATCTGTAGGTACCAGCGGCAACCTAGCCCTCAGTCTAGGACTCACGGAAGAAGAGGTAGCAGAACTCGCGGGAGACATATTCTTTCCGCAGCCAACAACGGCACACCCAGCGGACTGCTATGAGCCTAGCAAGATCCAAGTACCGACCGACGAGGTTCTCCCATTCACCATGGGAGAGCTGCAGGCAGCTCTCGCCAAAGCAAAGGCGAACACGGCACCTGGGCCAGACCGAGTTACGGTTGCGGCGCTACGAAACCTGCCTGAGAAGGACACCGCCGACCTTCTAGACTGGATCAACAGGATCTGGGAAGAGGGCATCATTCCGACAGAATGGAAGACATCCACTGTCCTTCCGATCACAAAACCAGGCAAAATTCCACCCGACCTCCGGAATCTCCGCCCATTTTCTCTCACTTCGAACTTCTGCAAGCTTATGGAAAGAATGGTCCTAGCTCGAATCACATGGATCCTCGAAACATACCGGAAACTGCACCCTATGCAGACGGGGTTTCGTCCCAACATCTCGACTCAAGACAGCCTGGCGCTTATACACAAGGACATGACCGAAAACCCTGCCAATGCAAAGCCCAGAACGATGGTCGCCATCGACATAAAAAAGGCTTTTGACACAATACCTCACGACACAGTAGTCCGCGCAGCGGAAAGAAGAGGACTACATGGACGCATACTCAACTTCATCAAGGCATTCCTGAAGGACAGGCAGTTTCATGTAATCATAGGTCGCACCAAAGGAACCCCCAAACCTAACCACATCGGAGTCCCCCAAAGGGCGGTAATATCCCCCACTTTATTTAACATGGCTATGACGGACCTGGCCTTCGAACTCCAAGAGATCGATGACCTAGGATTTACTATATATGCTGATGATGTCACATTATGGACTATTAAAGCACCGCCTCGAAACAACAGGCCATACTTCAAGAAGCCTTAAACGTCACCGCCAAATTCATGAAAAAAACGGGACTGCAGATATCTACCGAAAAGACTGCCTATATGACCATAACTAGCAAACGAGCCCGAGGCAAGCATAACATCCAGCTATTCCTTAACGGTGCTCCCATACAACCACAACCCAGAATCAAGGTTTTAGGCCTAACTTTCGACGAAGACGGTAGAGCTACAAGCTGGCAGAAGCAAATTAAGGCTCAGTGGAAGGACGGACTCAACCTCCTCAAACGGATTACCAGCAAATCATGGGGATTTGCCCCGAAGATTAGTCCGAGCACTGCTCGTTTCCAGAGCAGTGTACGGAATAAACTATCTTAGGCTCACTGCGACGCAAAGAGAGAAACTCGAGGTTCTCAACAGGTCCGCAATAAGGGTTATCACAGGCCTGCCAAAAATAACACCCATCAAGGAACTGCACAAAGCAGTTCAGGTCAACACCATCGAAGAGATCGCACAAGAAATGAAGATCAGTCAGTACAACAGGCTGGAGAAGACATGGCACGGACGCATCATACTAGAAAAACTAGGCAGAAGGACGTGGTGCATTCCAAGCATCCAACCATCACAGCCTCCGTGGGAGGACGAACCTGTCGTCTCCCTCAAACCTATACCCATGAATCAAGGTGAAGGACACAGGAAACGTCGCGCAGCTGCAGCAAAAAAACACCTCGAAGATCTCGGAAGACTTAGGGAACAGGAAGACGTCGAAATCCTATATACGGACGCAGCTAGAGACAATGACGGGAGAACGGCCGTAGCCTGGTTAGCAGAGAGCTCCTCCAAGAAAGAGAGTAAGCTCGCACCAATAACACCCAGCACAAAAACAGCAGAACTGCTCGCCATCCAGTTAGCAATTGAAGCTCATGTAGAAAGCACCAACAAACACCTGTACATATTCACCGACTCGAACGAAGCGGTTAAGGAATGCCTTCACATAGGCAACAAGAACAATATTACACGAAAAATCAAGAATTTAGCAAAAACACTACGTCTTAAAGGAAGGCGGCTCGAACTGTCATGGATTCCAGGAAACGAAGAGGCGAACGAGGCCGCGAGGGCTAGACTACAAGATGACGTACCCTCACAAGGACTCGCCTCCTCTTCGGTCAAAGAGAAACCCGTGGCACCGGACCCAGAGGAACAGAAAGAGATGGAGCGGATAGCCAGGAAACAACGACTGGCATCCCTGCTGCCCATGGACGACTGCCCCATCCCACCAGGCTTTACCAGATGGGAGAGGGTATGCATTTGAAGGCTCCAGACATGCACAGCCCTGACCCCAGTATGGCGTGCTCGATTTTATAAGCCTACTTCACCGAACGACCCCGGCCCAGACCCGCTCTGTAAAACTTGCAGCGTACCTGCTACCTGCCAGCACCTTATATGGGACTGTCAGGCCACCAGCAAGGAAAGACAAGCTGCCATACACGAACTGCCCGCGGAAGCCAGACCCACAAACTACCGAGAATGGACAAGACCGGCCAGTGACAACGTCAATAGGAAACAAATATTAACCTGTCTGTTGGGCTACGTATGCTCGGCGGGCCTTCCTCAAATCATTTAACTTCCTCCCATTCCCCTACCCTCATCACCCTATTCCGTAACCCATCAAGGATAGATGATATTTATCAAGAAGCCTTGACATAAGCCTTTCATCAATAAAAAAACGTTTAACCACCACCAGGGCATCGTACCTCGTCTTCATTCATGGAGAAGCCATATGCAACAGTTTGTAAAGGTAATTATTTTTTACTAGCAAAACTTTGTATGCAAATAGCAAGGAAAATTGTTTTCAGACTGTTCTAGACACACTTTATGTATTAGCAACGAAAGTTTTGAGATAGTTTCTCCCGATTTTTCCTTTTGATGCCCTCTATATCTGTCCTCAAAAAGGGACACCATGCAGGAACACTGCTTTGCTCTCATTCCGCTTCGCGGGCTTTCCGGCATTTGCGCGTGAGAAACTTTGAGCTAAGCTTGCACATTTTTTCTTACTAACTCTTCAGTGTCTTTAGCTGAACGAAAAGGTCTCGGCAGAAGTCCTCTCTTCTCCAGCCGGTGAAAAAATGGGCCAAGCAAAACCTGCAACTTGAAAAGAGCCTTGACGGTGGTGCGTATTACCCCAGAAAAATGACTCTGAAGAATGCGCAGCGCTGTCGCAGTAAGAACTGTAGGGGCAAGACTCGGTACACTTGTGGGCGTTGCGATGTTCCTCTTTGCCCTGAGTGCTTTGAAGAGTTTCAAGCCTCGTGAGATGTTCACTTTCGTCTTTTTTAGCTGAGAGCTGCTTCTTTAGCGTTGCAGAACAGAAATGAAACAGTATTAACGTGTTCTAGCCCGAATATACTCATTATGTTGATGAAAATGACCATTGCACAAATACCAGAAATAGAATCACTTGACCACTGGAATGCACGTTGTCCTCAAATGAGGACATGTAAGTTCTGCTATTGTAAATAGGGTTGAATTTTTTAATATATTTTTTTTACATCATTGGTGGTTCACATGAATGCCACAACACGGTATAAACTTTTTTTTTAAGACATAGTGATTATAATTCATGCATGAGAGTGTTAAAAAGTTTTCAGTAGACGGGTCTCACCAAGCGTTCACCCGTTCAGTGCATGCGTGACGCCGGGATAATTTTAGTCTACACGAGGCAGCGGCAGCGCACGAGACGGAGCGTGGTGTTCGAGCTCTGCACGCCCTGAGCTCCAGCCAGGTTGTTGCACGTGCAGAAAGAGTGAAGTTTCCTCGACCATAGCCTCCTCTATTCTCACAAAGCGTGGCAGTTCGACGGCGGAGCCGTGAGTGCCCGGTCGGAGATTCGGAGCTCGAGGATCTGCTAGCACAGAGCATTTCACGAGGAACCCGGACGTTAGCGCACGGCTTTTGCAGCTGCCAGGACACGAAACATGGTTTTCAAACCCGACGAGAAAAGAAGCGGTAGCGCGAGGAATGCGAGGTGTGCGAGCGGACGTTCCATCGCTCGGGTCAAGTGTGTTTCGGCGTCTCGCCGGAGCGGGGCACCCGTCACGTGGCTCTCCTCTCATCCGTTGTCTGCCGCTCTACCTCTTCAATGTCGGCGGCCGCTTCTCGTGGCGATCTGGCAGACTTGGTCAGTATAGAGGAGGCTATGCCTGGACACATTGCGGCAGCCTTCCGGCCGCTCCGTCTCTGCAAACCTGTCGAGCTTGCTTAAGTGACCAGTGCTAGAAAGCATAAACTATACACGGACGACAAAGTTTGAGATTTAGCAAGGGCCGCTACGATTCAACGTCTTGGAGGAGACAAGTTAGTTTACAGCAATATTGGAAAAGTTAGAGCACATCTCGCCCTTCCTGGTTCTTTTGACGTCCACCTGGAGCATTGGTGGTTAATGTTTCATCGATGTTTCATGCAGCGGTGTTTAGGTGGGTTTTGTTCATTCTTTTAGTTCGCCCTTCAAAAGAACCCTCTCCCTGTGGCCCGCGCCCACCACATAGATCTATTATAATGTATGCTAGCTATTCCCCTGGCACTATGCGACTTCCGGGAGGAAAATTGAAGCAGACAGCGGCCAGCCTACTTTGCAGTGCTCCTGTCCATTCACTTGAAAAAATGCCCTTGCATTTTGTCTCTTTCGACAAAACATAACACGTAAACGTCTGCTATTTGGGTCGTAGCGAAACGAATGTGCCTGTATTATTATTGTAAAAGTGTAATTGCTTTAGTTACGAAATCTTTATTTACCAGTGAACGATGTTAAACTTCGCTATATTTCAGACTCAAACCGCTGTTTCATAGCAAGTATGTAAAAACGAACGACGATTCTAAGCACAATAACAATCTAAACAGAAGTAGAGTGTTTTCAAACCTCGCCAGCATCAATATGCGAGTCCTGTCACATATATAGAAACGTCACCGTTGTGCATCTTTACGAGCAGTTAAAACATTCAAAACGTATAAAATAAAGTAGGTGGGCTATAAAAGGTGTCGTTTTATTATTTCCTATGCCGGGGCAGCTTTTATCGGGCACGTGTTCCCTGGCGTCTCCCTATTCTTAAAGATTTCGAGCGTGTGGGTGATGTTTTGAACGCAAAACAAGCATTTCCGCACATATTCATGAGGTGAAAAAATAAAGCAGGACTAATTTATTGGAAGTCAGACTAAATTACTTGGTCGTAACTTCATTTTGACCATCTACATGCACAGGGAGTTACTGATCCAGTGTTATTGCGTAGTTTTTGCCTAGTTTTTTAGGCGCCCTTCGCTCGTATGGCACGTAAATCCCTCATGCTGAAAACGTGCCGACGCCATGTTCGCGCTAGCAGTGCCCGACATTGCACATAAATGTGTGTATGAAGCTGTTTCAGCACTGCGTCTCATGACATTAATTTGAAATAAAAACGCCGTAACTGACCAATTATTTTGTCTGGGTGTCTGAAAATGTTGCAATCTACAGAGCACGTGCAAATTATTAGTGATATTTGCTCATATAATCAAGCGCAGGGAAAAAAAACAGTCACTTTTTCCCATTGAAATACATTACGGGAAGTCAATTTCCGACTGGTTGCTGTCTAGCTCGGTCAGCGACGCCTCCCAAGCCGGTCTTTAACCCGTGGCGGCTCCTGCGCCCGACGACGCAAAACAGCCCGAAGCTCCCCAAGGTTCTCCAGTCGACCCTGCAGCCGTCGCCGTCACCGACACCACGGACGTCAAAGCCGGTGGTTTGCTCATCATTCTCGAGCCCGAGCTGAACGCGTTACCCGCATGACCGGTGTCGTTGGCGGGAGGGGCGACTGTTTCGACCAGTAGTGACCCGAGACTGATGCGACGGATCTCCCTCGATCAGTGTTGGAACTAACGCGTTCCAAGTAACGACGTTACTGGTAACGCGTTAGTTTTTGTACTAACGTGCAAATGTACTCGTTAGAATCCCAAATGACTAACGAGTAAACTAATATCGTTATTATTAATGCGAAAGCATTCTCTGGCCCATGGAGCGAGCCGACGTCATCAGCTTTGAAGCCGTGCCAGACGGCACCTAAACTTCTTTCTCCAAGTGAATCCGGCACCCAGATTTGAAACCACACAGAAAGCCTTGCCAAATGCCACCTAGTTTCCCCGATCCCAAAGGAGAGGAGTGAAGCTGATGGATTTCAGTAGGCGGGAAAAGCGTTGACATGGCATTGTACATCAATGAATGCAGTGCGTCTGATTAGTCTCCCCTCGCTCGCGGCGGGTGCACACGCGGCGGGCGGGCGGAACTGGACTTGTGGCCATGCCGGCACTACGCCTACCACGATCCGGTGGTGGCTGGTGTATACCGTGCTGCCAATGTTTACACGGTTATTGGCGTCAAAAGGTGCACTCAATATTTTTAACGACACAGAATATGTTAGTTGCCCTCTTGTATTGTTCTGGTTTGGTCACCTGTGCCGATTGGCAACCTGTGCCCTACGCCGGAGACTCCCTATCTGTTTTATGTTTCTGTCGTCGGGGTACAGCATTGGGGGACTCAAGAGTTGCCCACGGTACGCGTTTAGGTCCTGTATCGCGAATGTGCAAAGCACTTTGTGCGGCTGGCATGTATGTTTGACACAAAGCCTGGAGTTTCCAGGTAATACGGGATGACATGTTAACCGCAGACGTACCAGTGGACGCTGCCTACACTGGCTGGAAGTATGGGTGGGGAGTGCTGCCTACTAAGGACAGGTTGTCAGATTGAGGCGTATCGGAACAGACAACTGCCCCAACTGTACTTGCCCAAAAACAAACAAGCATGTTTTCACCACTAGTGTCGGTGTGCGATTCTCGAAGGCATACATGCAATCGCTTTGATACATTGATAACAGTACTAGCACATCAAGTTTTGTAGAAGAATGTAGAGCCGACATTCAGCGTCACCTTTTTAGATTCATGTTCCGCATGCTTCGAATGGTGCGCGAACGGATAGCGGACCACTTGGAGAATGAACTGTTAACACTTGGAGAGCGAAAGTTCCTGTGAGTAGAAGCAGGGCCATACTGCGCCCCACATCCGCGTTTATATAAGTACAAGGTAGGGTCTGTGGGTGTGGCCTGCGCGTCACTCAACTTGTAAATATGTAAATAATCTTTTCTTTATAAACCAAAAGCTCGCTGGGATGTAAAAGTCCGGAGCACCGCCTGGTGGTGTCTGCAAAGAAAAGGGTCCATAGACCCTTTTACTCTTTACAAACACGAACTGCCACTTGCGCCCCAAGTAACTTCTGGTCGCTCCGTCTGTGCAAGCCTCTCGAGCTCGCTTATATCACCAGTGCTAGAAGCCATAAATGCTGCACATGCAGCAAAGTTTGAGATTTAATACGGGCCTTCGGATATAAAATCTACGGACTTGGAGGAGGCACGTTGGTTTACAAGAATATTCTCAAGTATGAACAGATCTCGCGCTTCTCCTTTTTTCGGCGTTCACCTGGGGTGCTATTCTGGTCGCAAACGGAACCTTTCGAGTTGTGACGTATTGAGAAAGAAGGGGCGGAGCCTCAAACTAGAATGATTCTTGTTTGAGGCTCCGCCCCAACGTTCGGGTTCACGCACGCGGACAGCTAGAATCTGACGATGCCCTACGTCGCGGTGACGTGTCCACCTAGTTGGGGCGAGGAAATCCCTGCATTTCCCCCTGTTCTTTTTGTTATCTTCTTCCTTTCCTCCGGGACCTAGAACGAGCGAATAACGGAGAAAAGGCTACCTTCCGGAAAATGGAAGGAAACAGAGAAAAATAATATTATCCTTTTATAAAATACGAAAGATTATTTCAATAATTATGACGTAAAGTAAATTTAGCTACGATATCTCAGCTTTTTTAGAGCGCAGCTCTTAGGGGCCCGTTCGCGGCTTGAGCGGCGTCGCCGTCGCCGTCGCCGTCGGCGTCGGCGTAACCAAGGTCATCCCAAGGTCACGTGACCCCCCCAAGGTCATCTCAAGGTCACGTGACCCCACGTGACCCTTGGAAGGTCACGTGACCCCCAAGGTTACGACCCCAAGGTTACGTGACCCCCAAGTCACGCGCCCATCTGAGGTCACGTGACCCCTCTGAGGTCACGTGACCCCCGAGGTCACGTGGTCTCCTCCCCAAGGTCACGTGGCCCCCGAGGTCACGTGACCCCAAGGTCATGTGACTCCTTCCAAGGTCATCTCAAGGTCACGTGACCCCAAGGTCCCCACGTGACCCCCAGGTCACGTGACCCCTCTGAGGTCACGTGACCCCCTGAAATCACGTGGGGGTCACCTTGGGGGTCACGTTACCTTGAGGTGACCCCCATGTGACACCCAAGGTCACGTGACCCCGAGGTCACGTGACCCCCCCTCCCCGAAGTCACGTGACACCCCCCCCTTCCCGAGGTCACGTGACCCCCCCCCCGGAGCATATTAAAGAATGAGGAGAGGAGGAGGAGAAGGGGGGGGGGTCTACCCTCCCCTCAGTACCCTTCACTCCTCCTCCTCAAGAGCTGCGCTCCAATTCGGCGTTACAGGGATTTGTAAAAGGCTTTCACTTTTTCTCGAAGTATTTCGCTAAAGTCTTTGAAAACAAACATGGCGAAAACCGCGGTAACGACCTTGTGGTGTTTGTGTCTCGCTTGCGTGGTTGCTTTCCTTGTTTCTGCACGATACGGATGGTATTACGAGAAGAAAATATTATGTGAAGGTACGCTGCGACACCGACCATCCTTTGTGGAACCGCCGTGAACATAAGCTGCAAATGAAATTTCCTGTTCGCCTGTGAAGGAGACTCCAAATGGATACAGAGCTGACGACGACTTTGTGGTAACATATGACTAGTCATGAGATCGACGCAGAGTGCACCGGTTGTGAACATGCTGTGGATGATGCAGGAAAGCTTCTTTGTGCAGTTTTAATAATGCTTTGCTCGCTTTGCTCACCGCACTGATTACGACGGTAGTCCCCATAAGCCATGCTCTTCTCTTTCGGCGCTGAAGAAATGGACGCGACCGCATAATCTCGGGCAGTCTTTTTTACTTATTTTTATATGTGCAGAAAAGCTCGTGCAAAAAAAAAAAAAATGGCTTCCACGTTTTTGCACGTCCCTACATAGGTACCTGGCTATCCCATTGGCTTCATTGCGCTTGACGATTCAACGCTCTTTGCCATGGAAACGTTCGTGAAACTAGAAAGCCTCTGTTTGCCGCTAACAGTCATTTTTCGAGTTCGGGTTGTGACGACAAAATGACGTAAGAACAAGAATGCACGGGACTATTTGCATTGTTTTAACTCGACAACCGTACCCTTGGCGAGTTAAACTCGAAAGAACATGGCCGCGATGCTCCTCGGATCGACCGCGGCTGGGGTTTGACATGCGATCTGTCACTCGGTCAAGGCGCACACGAATGCTTTCGTGCTGTTGGATGAGCCCATTCGGCGGTAGGACCGGGTCGAAAAGCACAGTGAGGTGGCGTTTAACGTCTCCGATATAACGCTTGGCGAGATGCAAGACTTGGCTTCTATTTGTGCCGGTGTTATGAAGCTTGAAAGTGGTGGCGGTGTTGTGGCTCGTACGGTACCCTTGCTGAAATTATGAAGACAGTAATATACCTTCATTCAGCGTTGCCATGCATCAAGATTCAAAGCCTCCCTTTTACACAAAGGAAACCACGTTTTCGCGAGCACGGAGGAAGCAGCCAACGGTCTGAGAAAGAATTGTGCCTTCGCCACGACCGCCAGCGATCGCCCCAACGGCAAGAAAACAAACCAGAAGCTCATTGAGGTTTGTGTAGTTCTGACTGCTGATTCATCGGACGACAAAGGTGAATGATGTAAAACGCAATGTAAGTTTGCCAGCGTTTTGCAAAACTAATGCGTTTCGTTGAAAATTTAATTTGTGGAATTCGTTAACGCCTTGAACGTTTGACGGGGACTGCATTGTGGACGAAGGCTTCACACAGATGTTTTCTACAGTGTGTGCTTTGCCTGCACGCGTATAATGACAGAAACACTGCCTATATGCTGCATAATATAAAGAAAATTTCGCTTATCTTGATTATGTTGACTATCAATTGAGTGCTGTTGAAAGTAGTGGCGTAGCCAGGAACTTTTAAGGGCGTGAGGGTGGAGGGGGTTTCAGGTGGCTGGGATGTTTATGACTTGGGGAGCGGGGGGGGGGGGGGGGGGGGGTGTCGAAATTTGTGTGTGTATTCTAGGGCCCGCCGGATTTGGGCAGGGGGGGGGGGCGAAAATAAGTCCCCCCCCCTGGCTTTGCCACTGGATGATACCATAAGGGGAGCATCCTACATTCACAGGCTGCCATAAGCATGTTCAGAGCCACTGAACTCGTACCACAATGGTGAGATAGTTGCTGACATTCTTCACGTTACGTAACAGTTCGTTCTTCAGTACATATGCTCGTTTTTCCTTCACACATCTACTCTGCTTCAACAGTGCGTATTTGCTCTGCATTACAGGCAAATTTTTAAAACAATCCAGCTCACACTACTCTATAATTTCAACGAGTTACTGTCACTTTTGAAACGACAATCTTTTTAATCTGTATGATAACCTTTACATTAAACACACGGGTGTTGAATGGAGGACAATTGTATCTTTATTATTTTTCTTGGTCATGGGGATGACGACCATCCACAAGATTGCACTGGCTCAATTTCTCGCCTACAGTGGGTAACAATGTTACCATGCTCCGTCAGACTAAACAACTAACGATTAATTTTAGGACACACTGTTCGTAGTTCATTGCAGGGCATCGAAAAGTGTTTCTTATGACTGTCCGATGACTGACATGCAATTCCAGAAGCTTGGCGTGAAAAGGTAAAATATCTAGTTGATACAATAAAATGCCATCAGCAACCCATCCAGATTTTATTGCGTGATTGACAGTAGCTACAAACCGCAACAAATGGTCCACTGAATACATAGGTACTAAACGTGCACTAAATTCAAAGCGGTAGAAACCCTGAAATTTCACCGTAAACTTACCATCAAGTTGTTAATGACAAAGTGGTGTTTGCGGAAAAGTGTTGGAGTCCTTCAGAACGGTGACGATCTCCTTCAGACCGATGATGATGGTGACGAAGGTTCTGTTAGATTCTAGGTTCCGTCAACGCACCCCACGACGTCGGTTTGCTTGTCGTGGTGGCGACAAAAGCCTTCTTTCGGACATGCCTCAGCTGCCTCGGTTCGGGGTTTCGTCGACCCAGCCGTCTCTTCCCAGCCGGTTGACAGCGACACTCGCGACGGCCGTCACGGCTCTGATCACCATCCACTGGGCATTAGCTATGTGATCATCGGTGGCAACCGCGCTCTTGTAGTTCCCCGCTGCGAAAAATCTCAGTGCGATTCAATTAGTCTGCTGCTGCTCGACGATCATCATTTCTCATCGTCGCCGTCTCTCGTCGCGCAGCTGGTCACACTGCGATCACACGGTGCTTTTCGACAAGCGGTATTGTCGTCAGAAACAGTCGTCGTGCATCGCGAAGGCTACCGGGTGCTCGCGGAAAACCCGTCATTGTACGCGTTAATCGAGCCATCGTTGCGCAACAAGCGTCGCCGCCATTTTCTACGCTCTAGAATCCTGCCCAAAGCTTGTTCCCCTTCGTGCAATAAAAACAGAAGTTAAAAGCACGAGCACATCACCCCAAACGATGCTTGCACGGACGTTGGTTTGCACTGCGCAAGCGCGCCTGCTCGACAAGGACGTTGAAGGCCCGGAGCACGTTCTTGTAGCTCCTACAGCCGCACTAGCTCGCACTCATAGTGAAACAGAGAGTAGGGTGTGTCGAGTAATACCGCAGTTAATCTAGTTACGCGACTTCCGCTATGTGCTACGTAGGTCGGACGTGGTCATACGTCACTTTGTCGTCACGGTCCGAGCTCGAAGAGTGACAGTTACGGCAAACAGTTGCTTTCGTGTTTCGCGAAAGTTACCATGGGAACCGTGTGGAATTATCACGCGGGCTGTGGCCAATAGGAGCGCGCGGTTCGTAGGGGGGAGGAGTTTTCGAGAAACACGAACTTGACCGTTTGTGACCAGAATAGCACCTCTGGAGAATGGGCGGTTAAACGTTTCATTGACATTTCAAGCAGCGGTGGTAAAAGGGGAACTGCACGGGGATGAAGAGAACCAAATGCTGCTTTGAAGAGCGTGCCTGTCAGCGTTAAACACAAACGTTCAGTGACGATAGAGGCCTAGAGCATCGGATAATGACAACCTAGAATTCTAGACTTAGGACTGGCTGAATAGATGAGCGTGACCCCTTCTGATCCTTTCGAGCGCATGCATTATTCCAACATATCTCCTTGAAGTTCCCGTAAATCAGTTCGGTGTTCACATCTTCATAACTAGATGTTCAGTTCAACAATTGGAATGGGCGGGCATGGTTGTTGCACGCTCTTGTCTTTTCGGTTTCAATATTGGTTCAGACAATGGCGTCACAAACAATAATAAATGCGCTCAAAATTCTGAACTTTTTTAACGTATTATGCTCAAAATGGGTGGAAATCTTCGTCTTTATTATATGTTTAATGTGTTGCTAGAGTCCCAAACAATAGTTCGAGCGAGCGAAATGCAAATTAAAACTGGGCAGAACCTCTTTCCGGTGCCCCTTTAAGGTAGTCTTTGTTTCTTATTTTTATGAACCGAAAGGGTCTCCGGGACGTCAAAAACTGGAGCACAGCCTGGTGGCATTTATCATAAAAAGGGTCCATAAGGTGAAAACCAATTCACATGGTTCAATTTTGTTGGCAAATTCGCAGTTGCGAAGTCGGGCACTGGCAGCTTAAATCATTTTACTGCAACTTCCCCCAGTTTTTCTTTTCGCACGACCGACGTCGAAACGGCGAAATCGCAAGGAAAATAACACCACCTGAACAAGCCTTAAGGCAGCTAAAAAAAAAAGGGCCCCCTCCCCGCTATAGACTATATGCCTTATTTTCTCGAGAAATAGCCGGACTTAATTCTTATGAAAAATGCTCTTGCGTCAAGTTTTCTGCGGAACACACATTTAGTCAATCATCACGTTCCGCATAAAAAGCACAGCGAATAACAAGGCCGAGAACACGATGCTCCGTAAAATTCGATCTGAGCATAAACTATTTTCGCGTGAAGACGTTATCTGCGCTCTACAAATAACTGCCACTTGTTTTTTTTTTTTTTTTCCGGTGGCGGTTATTCGCTCTTAGCAGCGGGAAGTTTTGGTGGCGCCCCCTTGTGGTTATCTCTCGTGATGTCATTACCTTGCGAACAACAAGTTCGATGGTGTTTGTAATTAGCATGGTGGAAGCTTGCTGCTAATACCGTCATAACTAAAGTTCTGACATTCCTGTTACTTCCGTCAATGAGCAATCCTTTGCTGACATCACAGTCAGCATTCGGCCAATCGTAGCAGGCCGACCACGGCGACACTTTCGATCGCTCACGTCGCCAATCGCCCTGCTCCGCGGGAAAGGAAACCCACAGGCTTTGTTAGGGGTATTCACACGAGGGAGAAATCCCGGGGATTTCTCCCCGGCATGCGCATCCCACGACGAAAACGTCAGGCTTTGCGATGTGCAAAGGCCTCGCGTTTTCATCTCGTGATACGCGCGTGTCGGGGAGAAATCCCCGGGATTTCTCCCTCGTGTGAATACCCCTTAACAGCGGAGCTATTATTCGAGCGAATGCGGTAGTCAATGCGAGTTCCTTGTTTTCAAAAGTCTTGAGTCACGGCCTAACAGCTCACTCACCGGTAACCAAAGAGTACCAGCTGGGATACGAAATTGCCGGTGTCACGGGAGTAAGATTGTCAGCCCTCAGTTCAGTGGTCCAGAGTCCGTGGTGTCTCGTTTCATCGATGTAGTCCCACCGCAACCCGTCTATCAGGAACAGCAGAACGCGCTTTGGTCTACATTTTTCAGCGCCATCGACTCCGCTTAATGCTGCTAAAATGTCAAGACGACAGAAGGTTCTGAACATTTTCATGTCAAGATTTTGTACCGGAGTCTATAAGGCGAGGAAGTCAACCAAAACACGGTTGGTCGCGCACGACAAGAGAGGGGCGAAAACGTATGGAGTCCCTCCGCGCAAAAGAGAGGAGCTGCGAAAAGGCGAGAGGGAGACACCACGTGAGCGACGAAGCTCGGTCTAAGCAGACGCTCTTTTTGGTGAGTGACAAACGACATCTCCACCACGAGATCTTCGTTCGTCGTGGCGTGTCTGCTAGCTGCTGAGTTGAGGAAAGCCACACAGCCTCTGAACTATTTCATCTCATCCTTTCTTAATAGCAAAGTTATTTCTAAAGATCCGGTTGATTTCTCAAAGCCATAGAAAAAGCAAAGCAGCCATTTTTACAATCTGCAGACGCTAGAGCTCGGCGCCATGATGCCTGACGCCTGCGCAAGAATGGCAGACAAACTTGCTCGCTCTGATTGGAGGATACAGTGGGTAAAAACAAAGGCGGGAGCCTTTGTGCCCATCCACTATGTCTTCCAATGAGAGCACGGCGCCGTGACGTCACTGTACCTCTACGTAAGAAGCAGACGAACGCGCTCGCCGCATAAACTCGCTTCAAAGACCGAGTTTATGCGCTCTTTGAAGCTTCAAAGAGCGAGTTTATGCACCCTCTCCTCAAAACCGTGAAAAACCTGTAAAATGGCAAAACAGCCAACGCCACAAAAAGTTTATTTTTATTACTATATAGCTATCAGGAGAAAAAAAAAAAAAAAAACACTTGTATATGTTCTGCTAATGTCTGCTCGATAGTGTCGTTTGCACACTATAGACGTAACTTGTTTTCCCCTTTTCGTTACGTCTGTTTAATTGTTCCGCGTGAGTATTCTGCTATTTGTTTTGATGCGATTGAATTGCAATGTTGGTGGTCATTGTTATCTCTTCAATAAACCTTTTCGAAACTTTACAGTATTTTTATAGCTACCAGAAGAAGGGCCTAATTTGATAGTGGCCTATCCAAAAAAAAAAAAGAACGCTTAGCAGAGTCTCGAAGCACCTGTATACCCTTCCTCGACAACTACACAATTTATCTACAACACGACCAATCATTTTTATGCGCAAAGGCGAACGGCGCAGGACCAGGTGCTATTCTCGTAATAAAGGGGCTTCTTTGTAATTGTGGCTTGACTGTCCAGTTCACGAGTGCGCGGCCAAACGATAACGCTTTAGAAACTTTGTCATCAAGACCAAATGTTAATAAGATTGAAATAAAGTGCAGTGGTGGTGGCCAAGGTTGCGTTACTATTCAACAAATACCCCCCCCCCCCCCCCCCAACCCCCCCGTTTCACGGCGTGCCCGGCAGCCCGGCCCTTCCACGTCCACAGAAAGACATCTTCTGTCTGAGCTATCAGTGTCAGCCTTCTTCTAAATTGCTGGATGAATGATCTAAATATATTAAGATTTGCAAGATGGTGATGAAGATGATCATGCGACTTTTTTCCCTTTGCAGCCGGCGAGCGCGAAGAAATTTCATGCCCTGGCCAAACAATAAAATTTGAAAAAAAAAAACATGAAGCGTTTATCTTTGTTTTGTGCCACCAGAGCTCCAGCCCCTCGCCTTCGGCCTCTGGAGGCACTGAGCTCGCGACCCTGGTGTCTGTCCCACTCCGCAATGTTTGTTGTGGCCTCATTATGCATGTTTATGTACTTATGCGGCTCGTGCTCTTTGCAACAAACGCATACAAAAAAAAAAGAACACTCATTTTAGAACACAAACAAACAACAACAATAACAACAACAACCGGAGTATTGTTGCTGCTGGAGTCGCCGCGCTGGCGCTTCTCGTAGCTAGCTAATGGGCTGAAACAGCTCGTTAGCTCTCCTGAAACTCGTGTCGTTGAGCACTTCTTGAAGCAAGCTTGTCTGTCCGCCCTCTTTCCGTCTGGAACTGCCTCTTCAACTCCTTCCCCATAGACGATCCCTTCTGGTCCTGAATCTTCCGTTCCTCGACGTTGTCCTTTAGCTCTTGCTTCAGCTTCTTTGCTTGCTCCTCGAACGCGCACATCTGGCTGTTTGAAATCCCTTCAAGAGTGTGCTTCCACCTATCGCTCAATTTATGAACGATGCCCAAAGTTGGTTCTGCTGCTTCGCACAGATGGTGCCACTTTCATAGAGCAGCGGGAGCAGCTCTCAGATTCCATGGAGACGGTCGATGCGTATGCCCAGGGTTGAGACGACAGTTAATTGGCTAGTAATGTTGATAAACTTTACCACAAAACAACAAGAAAAAACAGCAAAAAAAAAAAAAAAAAGACCAAAGTGCTACAAAAATGACGACCAAAATTGCGAGATATTTCATTTTAGCTTAATATCGAGGCCTTATGTGGTGTCACAATGTTAATAATGCTACAAACGCCTCCTACCATCGATCCTGCGACAATAAGCGTTTTTTTACAGGTCGTTCGGCCTCAGTTCGCCGGTGAACAAAGTAATGGTAACCTTACAGGAGCATGACACTGGAGTCACTGAAAACACTTCACGGGCAATGAAACGTATTTACGGAAATAGTAAAAATTTAGTTTTGAAATGTTTTGAGTTTTAGACATTTCAATATTACATTTCTTCAATATGGTGGGCAGAAATTCAAGATTTTCCGAAAGTTGCCCACAGGACCCGATGCAAACAAGTATGTCGAGCCTATATAGGAATGCAAAGCACAGGTTTCTCAGTTACGATATTGTCGTTCATAATGCTTGCGGGGAATACAACGATTTATGCAGTTGCTGGGCAAAAATCACTCTTTTATGGAGTTCTGCTGAGAACGTTTTAGTTTGTAGAGCATAGGCTTAGAAGAGGAAGCCATTCATACCTTGAAGAGCGTTTGCAATTTGATTTCTGCACACCTCCTGGGCATGCTGGTCGCAGGTGCGCATGCGTTTCGTTGTCGCGAGGTGAGGAGGAAAGCAGGTGGGAAGGTGGAGACACTCCCCGACGTCAGACACTTTCGTCTCCTCGTCGCGGCTCATATCGCAAACGCGGCCCATAAACCACGTGACCCTGATCTAGCAGTTGGACACACTCCGTAATCTCGGTACACTAGTTCCTCTACGTTAAAAATGTACACGTAAAGAAAAAAAAAGGAAATAAGTTTGAAAGCAATGTGAGCACTCTGGCCAATCGTACAATGACACAAATCTCTAGTCCGCGTTTTATTCAGTTTTTTTTCTTTTTCTTTTGTGGACAGAGAATCGAGAAATACAACAAAACTTTGCTGTCTTTTATTCTTGCGAAAAGTAAATCAAAATCGCCGTCGGATAGTGGGATAATTATTATTTGATATCTTTAGTTTGTGCTTAGATCCAGCAAAACGATATTTGGCGCGCGACGTCGGGGTTTGATAATAAAAGTAAAATTGCGAAAAATAGGGAGAAAGGATTCGACAGACAAAGAGAGGTTGGAGAGAAATAATGGACCGCTTTTTGTTAGAAAAAAAAAGAGACGATAAATTTTCTAAGTTGAAAAATTAGTGAACACAAATAAATAACTAAATATTTTTGTTTACATTTTTTCCCTCGAACCCAGGGATCCTTGGTAGGAGCCCACCCCTCACCGTTTCGATCTGGATAACATCGTACCGGCGTGCGGTCGTGTATCAATACTGCGTGAGCGGCTTAAAGGGGTCATGAAACGATTTTCCTACTTCTTCCTCCTTAGCTTTAATCCTCAACTCAAATACGAATTGTGCTTTTTATGCACACCATAGAACTTGTCATTCCCCAGTGACAATAAGTTCCGTCAAGGCACTCATTGGCCACGAACGCGAATCTAAATATTTGTCGACGGATTGATTGTTGACGAGCGCATACGTCCGAGTGACGCAGTTCTCGTGTCCAATGCGTGAGCTGGGCTCTGCTGACGTCAGTTTGGCGCCAGTGACGCGCTTTTGGAACCGCGGATGCATCATAGTGAAAAGGTGGAGAGCTTTTGAAGGCAAGAAGGTACAAAATAGTCCGCTATATTTTCAAATGTTCGTACCGAAAAGTGGCTTCTGACTTTCTAGCCTCTTTCTTTTGGCCAACTAAACAATATGCGATTAGTAAAGTCCCAATTTAAAATCATTCATCCCAACCCAAAATCCGTTTCATTGCCCCTTTAAAGACCCCAGGTTGGCAGCCGTACTGCACTGTCAAAATCGATCATCTACAGTGTAAACCAGCGTCGCTGCATCCTGGCAGACCAACCTTACGCTGTATAAACACTAAACGTCCAATTTGACTTTTTGACTTGGGCCTTCTTCTGCAAATGGTGCTGAAACAGTTCACGCCCAGTGCAGTCTTGTCATCCTATCAGTGGTGTAATAATAACCATAATAAAAAGCGGGGTTGGTCATACATTTTCCTCGGAAGTAACTACGGCCATTGTTACCATACACCTTATCAGTACGCTAAATCCCATGTTAACTCTAATTTCAGCTATCCGCGTTATAAAAATACGTATGGTCTTTTGTGCTAATGTCATACGCGGGAAATAACTTCGTATTTTTACCTCTATGATCTATTACTGAACGGCGGTCTTGATCTGTCATCAATGATTTTCACAAACAAGACCGACAAAATGTTCCCTACTTTTCTATACTACCGCGCCATTCTAGTGACCGCGTTCACTAGCATTGGATATAACGTTTCCCTGAAACTTTGAAGCTATAAATATCTGCGTAAAAATAATTTATTGAAAAACATCGCACATTCACTGAACACGTTTATTAGTACTGCTCATTGATATATCTTAAAAAAAGAATATTTATATTCCAAATGTCCTACCAAAAACGAAACGAACATGACTTCAATGTGAGGGTCAGCACGAATTATATGTGAATTACCTAATATACAAATACAAACTTTATACCCAGCAACACTTTTAACTTTATCAAACTAACCAGAAACAATGAACATGCAATAACCCAATGTCGAGCCTGCGTATCTTTTACGCGCTCACAAGCACCCATAGTTTGCCCCAAGAAATCTTAGAATGGTGACATGCATTCTGTTTAGATTAATTGGCCAAAAAACACTTAGTGGCTGTCAGGTGTTTTTTACTGGGTAATTCCGACAATTTTCATGGCATTCGTATGCACCTTGAGTGGCAATGCTGCTAGTACATGTTGTGCACAATATATTATTGTAATTCGGCAATTTACGTAACAACGCTAAAAGACCTTCCGCTAAATGACAGGAACAGCAAGGACTCTGCTGGGCTTGTATACACTGTTTGATATATTGCCATAAACGTAGGTTATTGAAAAAACAAGCTAAGTAGCTTTTCTCGTTACAATTTAAGCATCATTACTCACCGCGAGGGTACCCTGCTTTCGGTATTTATGTTTCTTCAAATTCGGGGAGTTATTTATAGGGGATTATACCCCCCCCCCCCAACCCCCCCCCCACCCCCCCAAAATCGGTGTTTTTTGTTGTGTAATTTTAATGTCGGAGACAAACGACTGTTTATCGGGCTTGTGATTTAAATCCACTGTATAATTACTGGAAACAATATTATAATTTGTAAGTCATAAACAATAATATTTTATCTAGTAATGCTGGTAAAGACAAGAAGAGGGGAACTGGACAAGAAGTGTGATTTTGATTAGAAAGAAACAACCTCAAGGAGTGTTTAGTGCGGCTGTGTTCCGGGTCAACGAAAAAAAAAAAAAAAAAAAAAAGTAGAGTAAAAGCTTTTTTTTTTTTTCGTCAAGCAGACGTTTCGTTGTTGTTGTTTTTTCTTCAAGGACAGCCAAAATTCGAGGGTTTTTGGTTATATACCTAAAACACGGAACCATACTTATCACTCCTCAGTAGATATGCAGAACATAATTACTAAAAATTTACCTTAGTACCGTGAATCGTTGCTCCTTGAGAAAGTAATTCAGTACGTTACTCGTTATTGAGCTTAATTCAGAGGGAACCCTACTGAAAAAAACCATTTGAAATTCAAACGGGTGGCAAACTGGTCGCCCGTTTGAATCAAACCTGTCGATCCGTTTGGATCAAACGTGATTATGGGATACGGGTACCCGTTTGGAAACGGTACCCGTTCGAAACGGTACCCGTTCGAAACGGTACCCGCTTGATACAGGTGCCCGTTTGATACGGGTGCCGTATGGTACGAGTACCCGTTCGACATGGCACGTGACCACACGTTTGAACGTGCCCTTCGAAATGGCAAATTATGCGCTTGCCCTAAATGGGTATCGTCTGGGAGCTTGGTTATCTTAAACATATTTAAGACGTCCCGAAACTCATAAACGTATTTATAACATGGAGAAAACACGTAGAACAAATGCACTCGCGTAGGTGCTTGTAAGTGGACAGGAAAACCGACACAAAAGATTGTTTTCAATTCTCCTCGAAGTTTATTACCTCTTCTGTAGACAAGTACAAACGTGCAAGCGATCTGTAAACACTATACAGGTAGACTTTCGGGGAAATTA
Source organism: Ixodes scapularis (assembly GCF_016920785.2). Taxonomy (NCBI): domain Eukaryota; kingdom Metazoa; phylum Arthropoda; class Arachnida; order Ixodida; family Ixodidae; genus Ixodes; species Ixodes scapularis. The sequence goes on along the minus strand of NW_024609835.1, from coordinate 98,134,408 downwards.
TTCTCCTGGCTGCCGCGCGAATAGGCGCTGCATAATTCTTTAGATAATTTAGAAGAGTACGCGTAGAAGAACGGTCAATCGTTGCCAACACGTAGGTTGCAGTGCACTTACCATAACAATAGCGGACTTGAAAGAGGTAATCCGTGATATTTGTCGACACGGTCAAAGCAGGACAATCACACAAACACAAACGAGAGGGAACGGCTCCTTGGAAGTTTCAACACGATGCGGCGCACAAGCTGTCATTTGCCGAACCCAACCAAACCGCGAGAATTTGCGACTTCTTGCGAACCCAACCAAACCGCGAGAGACATCCCAATAAGACCGCAGGGTTAGGCGACAGATTGAAGCAGGTAGGACGAGCGAACTTCGAGCAGCAACTGACAACAAGCAGACAAAGAAAAAAGCGGCTGCAAGGCGCGCCCTTCCGGATCTCGATGCTTATCAGCGTGTAGCTCGCGCGCTGCTGTGGGTCACGTGACAGGGGTGACAAGAGAGGAGGGAGGGGCGAGGTCAAGGCGCTGGGACCACCGGGACAGCCCCTCTCCCTCTCCCCAGGCATTCCAGGGAGATGCGTTTTTGTAGTCCCGAAGAACAAACGCGCGCGCGCGCGCGCGCTCGAACTTTGGAAATGGCGGCGGGGCTGCCAGAAGCTCGGCTTGCGCCCGAGCGAAGAAAGAACTCAGCGCAAGCTCGCAGTTTGAGTGCTGCAACGGCGGGTGTGCTCTCGCAATGCTCGATGTTCTTGCAGCCGCGTGTACGCGTGCTACCTTCGCTGCGTCTTGAATTAAAGTGAAACGGAGTCTAGACGTACATTCTTTCACGCGGTCGCGTCTTCTGCGAGAGAGATTCGAACTGAATAAGTAAATTGAGGCAACAAAGATGGACAAAGTATTAAAGGACTGTCAAAAATATCGGCTCACCAACGTCACGCGTTTACGTAAAACAAAAAAAAAAAAAAATTGTTAGTTTTAGTTGCAGTATAATCGAAAATCAGCGCAATTGAAATATAAATATAATTACTTGCATTACGCGGACGATCTGAAATCGATGAACCGGCGCTCCCAGCCTTCCGGAAAACATTGGCTGCCACGGCTGAAACGCTAGGCGTGCCCACGCCGCCGATCTGTACGTTCAATATCAAACGGGCTCCGGAGAGCCGTTTGATTAAACCGGTGCAGTTTGCAACATGGTCGCCGGTTTGAGCAAACGTGCGACAACTTTGCCCAAACGAGTCGCCCATTTGCCCAGACGAGCGACCCGTTTGCCAAATAGGTGACCGTTATGGCTCATACGGGGGACCCCTTTGAGCCATACGGGCGACCCCTTTGACAAACTGGTGACCAGTATGGTTAAACGGTTACCGGTATGGACCCGTTTATTTTCATATGGGCGCCAAATGGTTTTTTTCAGTAGGGAACGCCTAACTGTATCTTGAAACGAACACGTTACTTGTTGGAAAAGAAACACGCCCTTTTCTCGCTACTATTAAAAACAAATACACAGCTGCTTTCGCTTGCGGGCATCTTCTAACTCCGATTCCCACAAACCCTGTTCCCGGATGGATATGACACTGCAATACTGCGCTCTCGGCAAAAGGGTTTATTCACTCACTCATTGCCTTGGGGGTTTTCGGGATCGGGGGACGGTCATCAGCGAGGCCGGGGGAGAGCCCGCTGCCACAGCAGCTTCTCCGAGTCCCAGCGGTGGTCATCCACACCGCGTCATGGGGACGTTGTCGTCCAGGGTCGCCGTCCGGTCCGTTCGTCGAGTCCGACACTCAACGCCTTGCCCGCACTTTCCCCGCGCCTGCGTCCGTCTCCCGCCAAATCCCGCGCCAGCGTCCAGCGCCGTCCGAGCTGGCAGCATCCCCCCTGGGCCGACCCTCGCGGAAGGGCCGAGCGTGGATTAGGGCCGAGCGAGCCGGAACTGCCGAGTGCGGGGGCTAGGCCGACGACTGCGAAAGGGCCGGGAGGGGTGTCGAGGCCGAAAGAGGGGGGAAGGCCGGGCACGGCGGCAAGGCTTAGGGAAGCGTAAGGGCCGATAACGGTGGTGGGGATTAGAGCGATCAGTGCACGCGTGGCTCCTTCGTCGACGCGGGAATTCGTTGGAAAGAAAACCGATAGATAGCGCGCCCTGTTTCCGCCCCTTTCTGTTTGGAGACCTGTTTGGTTTGACGAGTCTGGCGTGGAGCACGGTGGAAGAAAAATGTCTTCCACCGTGGCCTAAAAACCTTCTTTTTTTAACACATATTTTGAGCGAGCGATTGTAACGACAGAGTGAAGTCTGGAAAAGCGAAACAATGTAATCCCGCTGCATGAGCTCTCGTGCAGCCAGATCCTCTTGCTGTGCTATGAACTCGTGCTCTAGCTTTCGCTATAATACAGGGGGCTCCTAAATAGACCGATCTCACCAGCCAGTTTGACCACGCTGCCGCAATGCATCGAGGGAACTTTAGTCTTTCCGCATGTGCGACAACTGCGCTGGAGCTCTGCGCGTGTGGAGCACGAGCCCTTTCGTGCACTGCCGTTTGCTTTATGTGAACTAAAGTTATGGCGGCGTCACGCATGCGCCAAACACTTAGTGAGATCGGTATATTGTCTCAACATCTTCGTCTTCTATGTGCTTGCCCAATAAAGCGCGGGCACAAGCCCTGTTTGAATAGAAGCCTCTTGGCTCCCCTCTAGGTTGACTGGCGCAGTGTCTTCACGCAGCAAGGTCAGGAGCTTCGTTTCGTCGCGTACTACTACTTCCGACTTTATAAGCCCTCACAGTGGAAGGCAAGAGACAGAACCTCAGTTTTTTCTGCGCCCCTGCCAACAGAAGAAAAATAAACTTACCATGATCCCACGGATAAATTCGGAGTACACTCACTCTAAAAAAAAGGGTATCACCTTACACCCTTTTGTCCCATATAATACACCCCAAAACTTCATTTCGACGTACAGCGCCCTAGAGTCGAACAGACGGCACGAAATTTTACCAGGGGCTTGATAACGATGCAATATAACTTATTAAATTGCTAAAGCACGTATCAAAGATCAAAGAAAGAAAACATGAAGCTTTTGCAGTGCGGCCAAGAAAACTCCGATAATATTTTTTGTAGTCAATAATACGTACATCAGCTATCTTAATAAGTTGTACCACACGGCTGTCAAGCCCCTCGTAAACTTTGGGGCCGCCTGTTCGATTATGGGGCGCTGTACGTCGAATTGAAATTTTGGGGTGTATTATATGGGACAAGGGGTGTAATAATACACCTTTTTTTCTGAGAGTGCTTGATGTGTGGTGTCTGAGGTGGCCAAAAAAAAAAGTGCAAAATACTTCTACGAGGGCAGCTAAGCATATCGCACATATTACACATTCTGTGCACTCCGAATTGTGTGTGCGATCGATCTAGGTAATTTGCAAAGAAAAAGTCTTCTAAGCAAACGTTTGGATACAAAACAAATGAGGAGATCTACGGAATGGGATTTGCTCCTTTTTGATCAAGGGGCCAGACATGGAATTCTAAATTGAAACCCGGCTCACACCGCTTACACCTCATACAAAAGACAGTCTGACAGACACGATCGAGTCACCGCGAGATCCGTGTTTCGAATGCCGCGTGCCATGTCTCTTCTTCAACTCATTGCCCTGCAGCATTCGAAGACTGGACCTCGCGGTGACTCGCGTTCGAATTTGTCCGCAGACCGTCCTTCGTAGGGTTTATGAGCAGTGTGACCATGGCTTAACGTTCAGGTATCAATTTTATCATGAAAATCCCGAAAGATTGCGTAGACGGGAGTGGTATATGTCATAACGCAAAAGCGGCGGGATTGCCATGATGGGGAAGAACAATCAGAGATGCTTAAAAGAGATGTAAAAAAAATTGCAAGGCGAGTAAAAAAAAGAATTAAGATTAATTAACCGCGTCTCTATGAGAAAGCAAATGACGTCGCACTGAGTTTCTATTTGTGCACGAGCTCACTAGGTAACCGGACAAAAGCTCACCTAATTTTCTTGGCTACCAGGGCGAAAGACAGGCTGGGATAAAGTGCGGACACGATGGACCTTGCACCATTTTTAGGATAACTGGTACCCCTTACCATACGAAGGTGCCGACAGATAAGCCATAACAGGCAAAGCGACGATTTGGGACCAAAATTTAGGTCACCGATATTGAGTGGAGCTGATAACATAAAGCTTGCTTAACTTAAGGTATGACGAGCACCCTTGCGCCACGCTGAAGGAACTTCGTGGATCGAAGTTTTGAACCCGCTTTTTCAATGTTCTTATGTCACGCTAAACGCGCACAAAAAAATTATGCAGAATCTACTCATCGACATTGCAAGAACACAGTGGCATATAATGGTCAGTGTTAGTCTGGAAATACCTTTAGCTTATTACTGGAAGCATGCTTAAATAGGCCGGTTTAGGCGTGTTAGCTTTGCCTCGAGAAGTTGAAGTTGCTCGAGCGCTTGTAAACTTTGTTTAATTTTGTCAACGCGCGATTCAGGTGAATTTCCGCAAAGTAAAAAAGAAAATAGCGTGGTACAGAAATTATATATGTTTTGCTGTTTCTTTGTGCATATTAAGGCGTCGCGACCAAAATGGGTTCATCGGGACCGCCAACTACACTCTTAAAAAAAAGGAGTATTACTTCGTCCTTTTTGGGGACTAAATCGATGTCACTGAGAGTGATCCCCCAAAAACGGCAAAACCCCGGTTTAGTCCCTCCCTTTTCTTTTAGTCCCTTTCCATTGATCCCTTCAGGTCAAAGTTTTGAACCGTCAAGAGGAGTGCTTTTGATCCCTACAGCAGGGCATCAGGGACTAAGCTTAACTCTTCAGGGGATTAATTATGGTCCCTTGAGCGCCGTCGGGTTTATAAATGGGGGAGTAACATTGATCCCTTTGGGGATCAACAGTGGTGATTGGGGGACTAACTTTTTTTTATTGGGGACTAAAGTTCGTCCCTTTGGGGATTAATTTTGTCACTTAAAGGGATGATATTTATAGTGACGGGGGAGTAACTTTCGTCCCTTTGAGGATCAATTTTGACCCTTTTAGGGATTAATTTTATAGTATTGAGAGGGTAATTTTCGTCCTTTTGTGAACGAATTTTGACATTTTTAGAGCCGAAATTACTAGTAATGAGACCCTTTAGCTGTGAATAGGATTGAAAGGTTTGCGGCATTGAACAGCTTCCTATTCAGAAAAGGCAGATTGTGCAACTTGTTTGAAAAGGTATATCTTCTGAAAAGTTGCACAAAGTGTCTTTTCAGAGCAGGGAGGGATTCAACACCTCAGACGTTTCACTCCCATTCACAGCAAAATATTGCAGTACATATGAAAAGTCGCACACCTTTATTTGGAAAAAGCAAGCCTTTGTTGTGAAAGAAGCTGCGAAGACTGGATATGCAGACAACAACCGTAGAACTTTCAGGCAGGCTTTTTTACAGCTAACATCACCATTTTACGAAACACGTTGCACCAGCTATCTGTAGAAAAAAAAAAAAACTAGCACTTTCATTGTGAAAATATATTTATTCTAGAACTACACAACACTGTAAATGAAAACAATTGCACATCACAAGAAAGTATACAAGAAAATACTGCCATCTTGGCACTGAAGAACTTGCCGAAATTTTACATGACTAGCATATATATAGGAATCTACAATGGTTCTTAGTGCTGCTGAATGAGCCCGAAAAATTGGTGCCTGCACATTAAAAGTTAAAGCATTCACTGAATGTGCATGTTACCTGTTGAAATTGTAAGGAATTTCGCCTCCTTCCTGTCAAAAATTACACGAACTTGTCAGGGCCTACGGTGGACATGCTTGCAGCGTTAGCAATGCTTGTAAACTGCGACGTCATTTTGTTCTAAGCAAGGGAAGCAGAAGACGATCTCATCTGCTCGTCGTGCCTACCGGGAGTTACAACCATCGCTAACTCTATCATCTGCAGACATGACTGCTATTGACACTGGCCAGTTTGTTGGTCTTTTTTTTTCATGTGAAGGGAGCTAAGCTTTGAAATTTCTGCAGGAAAAATTCGCATTTGGTTAAATCTTAATTGAGCTTTCTACATGCAGGATCTGATTGTTCTGGCTCGTTTCACAGCACTAAAACATATTGTAGATACCCTAATATCCATTCAAAAATAAGAAAACTTGTAGAGAAAAAAAAGCTAACAAGAGACAGCTCTTTTTAATGTCGTTTGTTCCCTTTTTTAATGAAAATGACTGTAAAAAATCAAACACCTTAGTAAAAGAGCACCCAATCATAAAATGTGACGCAGTAAAATTACTAGTATATTTATAAATTAAAAAAAAGAAAAAAACCTGGGAAAGGTTTTTGGCCTGTAGGAACATATCTGCTCAAGAAATTACTAGTATATAAGATGACTCAAGTCCCCAGGCTCGACCTAAAATGGACCGTAAAAATTGACGTCTGTATGTAGCGATGTAAATTTTTCGTCATAGGTGTATTTCACAGGTCGTTTTTTTAATTACAAAGCGTAGCTCTTTTTCTGTAAAAAATAGGGCAAATAAACTTGCCACGGTCTACGACGTGAAGGCGAGGATTTTTACGGTCCATTTTTGATCGAGCCCGGTGACTTAAGTCACCCTATATTTATAAAAAAAAAAAAAAAAAAAACAGAACAAAAAATTTGCCATGGGTTTTAGACCTTCAGGAATGCATGTGCTCAAGAAAGTAAAAATAATGTTCACTTAAATGCGAATGCATTCCTTCAATGCATTATACAAGCCCAGAACAACATTCTTTTAACAACATGTGTGGAAAAAAACTTTTTTGTAAATTTAGGCTGGTCAGCAGCCTTGTGCTCATGCAGCCCAGCTTTGAATGTTTGAGACCTACAAGTCTCTCTAAACAAACAAATGTGCAAAAATATTTAACGAAGTACTGAAGGTCGAAAACCCATGCCAGGCAGAAACGAAGCGCCACAGCTTCCAGAGGGCCCTCTGTCTCATAAGCCAGATTTACAAAAAGCACACTACAGCGCTCTGTTGGGGTCCTGGGACACACTTCGATGGAATAGACTGCGGGGCACGTCTGAAACAAAGGTTGTGAATTAAAACAAATCATAAAATCGAAGGCTTTCTAACAAAAAGAGAGGCCTGCCCTTAGAGCAGATACAAGTAACCGATGATAAGCAGATACAGGTAACTGATAGACTACCTGAAACAGGTTCAGTACATACTCCCTAAACCTAACACCCCAAACCAGTTACCCTAATATTGTTCTTGGCAAATCAAAGCTAAATTGGTCATTGGAGCAGCTGGAATATCCTCTCCAGGCTAGGTCATCATCGGGTACCCAAACTTCACCACGTTGTTCGACTGGTGAGCAAAGGAGTAGCACAAACAACGCAAAAGATGGACCATCTCCGGTCAACAGTAAGTTTTGGGAGCACTGCGATATCTAAAACTCCTAGATGCGGTTGATGTATGTGAAAAGGCTCTTAACACGGATTCATCTAATGCCTTGCATTAAAGCCAGAAAGGTATTTCGTTTATAACGAAAAATTCAGCCTTCAGGCTCAAAATACAAACGTAAGATTGTCATTTACGGATATTGTTGATCATATTCAGCCTATATCTGAACAGGACGGGTATATTTCAAATTTCGTTAAGTATCCCTTTAAAATATTTTCATACCACATAGCACAGACACTTCAGAATTTTTTTGTCCAACCACCATCTATACTATGCTCTGTATCACCTTAGGGCGCAGCGGATGCTGCGAGCCATCAGAGCAAATCCAAAGCTGTGCGGGTGTCATGTGTCCTTAGAGAGTGGGCGCGGCGACATGTGTTATGTGCTATGTTCAAAGATCACGATTGGCTGGGATCGCTCTTAGCATCCGCTGCATCCGGACATAGGGTGAAACGGTAATACCATGCAGTCAAATCCTACCAGGTGAGAAATAAGGGCCTGATTTTGTTTCCTCATATGCACACAGTTAATAACAGAATAATCACCCATGGTAGTAGATCGTTTTTTAAACTAATCCTTTCAATTGTGCTCAGTGCCAAGTGTCACGGCAATTCAACAAGGCTAAATTGTAAAGCAGGTATACCTTGTTTCTCCGATTCTTTAACATCATCCATCCTTTCAACAGTCTGGTAGAAAATGGCCGGCTTTGTCTTGCCCTCTGTCAGTTCAAGGGCTGTCGCCAGGTTTTCTGAGGCAATTTAAAAAGAGAGTTGCTCGGCATCGATGCTTGTGATGCGATTAAACTCAGCAAAAATCTGAAATAAAAATAGATGATCTTTAGTGAGCCAATAAATCGTAAACTACCCTGTAGAAAAGCAGGAGATAAGAAAAAAAGATTCCCAATTTATTATGAGAAACAGAATCGTAATTGCAAAGACGTCAGTGGGATAATAAAAGACTCGTGGTGCTTGTTTTTGCCATGGAGGAAGTGCCAGTTAATAAGACTATGATGTTGTTATCAGTTTTCTGAAAGTAATTCGCTCCAAGCACATCTCATTATGCTTGTGATCACATTTAGTTTTGCCCGTGCTTTGAGAAGTGCTGTTAATACTTACTTTAAAATAAACAAAGGAATAAAAACAAGTATGAAGTACCCCAATTTTCCACATAAGCCAACTAATTCAGAATGGGCAGTGTTTTTGGTTGGCCAGTTACGATCAGATACATCTCAGCTGCACCAAATCTCGCTCAGCAGGAGGAACCTACCAAAATATAAAGCTATTTGCTCAGTTTTCTAGCCCTCCACAAATATAACTAAAACGCAAGTATTTTCTTATAATGCTGCTATAAAAAAGGCAAGCAAGAAGTGGCCTATGAGGAGAATTTTTTTAAAGGCATGTTGAACTTGAATAATTCCCACTGAATTGAGCAACAGGGCAAGGACAGTGTGCTTGCTCTCTTGAAAACTTCCAACAGGTTGGCAGGGCAGTGCCATTTTAAACCTTGTTATCACATTGGGTATGCTCTCAGATCCAGCCAGCTGTCGAACATAAAACTGGTGACCATGCTTTCTGCACATACTCATGTGCATGAGGGCAGGGTCAGGTAATGAAATACTTGTCCCGAGAGCCCGAAGTTTCTGCCAACCCGTAGGCTGAGCCCTTGGAAGGAAATTAATAGCAAAAGGCGAACGGCTTCATTTACTGCAAATGTGCTGAAAAAGAAAAGTGTAATACAACAAAGGGTAAAGTGCACCTTTTTTATATCTTCTGCATCATGAAGCCTTACAATGATCTCGCAGAACAGGGCCGGTCTTGGTTTTCCCTCAGTCACCATGAGAACAGTTGGCAGGTTTTCTGAGGCAACATTCATAAATCGCTCCTTTGCCTTGGCGCCGGTACTAATACAAAAAGACACTGCAAAGATATGCAAGAAACATTATTTTCACATTTTCAGTCTACTTGAAGATATTTGTAAACTGCTCTTTTTAAAAGAAAAAGCGAAAAAAATCATGACTTATCAGTTGTAACAAAATCGTAATTGATGTAAGTGGGATAAAAAAGGAGACCCATCATGGTGCCAGACTTCACCATGACAGGACTAACGGCGCATTTATGCCAGGACTGGAGCCGCAACTGCAAAGCAGATCTGTGCGTTGAGGAACATTTTCCCCAACCGCGTCACCGAGATTTCCCTGCAGGAGCTTCCATTCGCTAGCAGCGCGAATGCACCATAATGGGGGTGGTCGTGGTCTTATCAGGGAACTTACTGCACCTAAAAGCATGAGCAACATCGTTAGTAAGCAACATATTACCTGGTCTGTGAGGTTTAGGGCTGGATAGTCGTCTACGGTGTTGAAGATTGTAGGGTGTATGCTGATGTACCCTCTTTGCCCAAAAAGTCCTCTCCATGGCATCTTTCACCATCTCCATATACGTAGTCGCTCCCTTCCTTTCTCTTCTCATTGCGTCCATCTGGCCGGCTATGAAATTTCAATCTTCAGTCGTGGGCGAGGATGCTTGCAGCTTCTGAAAATTAGAAGGAACGAAGTAAACCAACCTTGAACATAGTAAAAACACTCAGAGATTTCGAAAAAGAAAGGACAGGCAGACATAGTCTTAATTAACTAGCACCAGCCCGTTTTCGCCCTAAACCTCATAAATCAACCCTTTTCCATATGTCTGTTCTCCACCTGTGGTCGAATTTTTTTTGCTACATCAAAAGTATTTTTCTAATAACATTCAAGAGACAAAGAAGCCTACAAGTGCAAAATCAATAGTTTAAGGAGCTCAATAATCAGAGATTACTCAGTTAGTTCAATGCCTCCTAGATCGCAAGGCTTTAGTGTTGCTGGATTTTACCCCCTCTCATAGGTCATCGCAAGGCTGACTGGAAAAAGTGCTGCATTTGCATTCAGCTCGAACACGTATTCTCACCAACTGAACACGAGTTCTAGACCAATGCTAACATAGCACTGTCCACTATATACCCTGCACTGAAATATGATAACCGAGAAAGAAAATTAAGGGCTAAGGTATTGGTATTTAAGAGGTGCCAAGCCAACTCAAAATTAAAGTGTCCTTTAAATGACGCTATAGCAACATTTTGTGTCGTGATAACTGTTCATGGCATGTGCAAATTTATTTTTATGTGACTTGTTTTGTATTTTTGATTGCAGCTACTTCTGTTCCAAAATGACGATGCTATGTGGTAATACCCTATTATTTATGTAAGATACTGTCATAAAGCACAGTGTCTGTCATAACCAGAATTTATTAATGCGAAATCGAATGACAGTCAAGACGAGAAAAATGCACCCTAAAGGACACCTGAAAAAACAACATCTTTTAAACAGTTGTAAGTGCCAAAAAAATAAATTTTGCGGAAAAACATTTTTTAGCAATATTGACGGCGCGAGATTAATTTTCTATTAATTTCATGACGTCACGGAATAATAATACGCAACTTTCCCCTCAATAAGATTGGCATACCATTTCTCCACCTCAACGCGATGGCCAAGGCAATCCACCTCTCCTCCCCGCACCCGAAAGAAAGCAAGTGGAAAGGACGTGATTACCGACTAAATCGCGTCTCGCGCAATAGACCCTTTCCGAAATTCAGTCTGGCCACTATGGTCACTATCATCATCTGTGGAATGGCATCTTTGCCATACCAATGGCGGCCTCCTAGTGACTGATAAAGGAAGACGTTGAAGATGCTCCTAAGCAGATCTTGCGAGGCCATTCGGGGGGTCAGTACGACGCGACGTGGGAATGGAACACAAGAGCTACGTAAGCGTTTATTTCTAATAACTCAGATTCAGTCAATCTGTGGGCGGCACACAATCGGCTTTAAACCTGAGTGGGTTGGAGATTTGTTCTGAATGTAGGTTCTTGGTCAATATAGAACTGAAAGTGATCGAGAAAGAACTCATACTGAACAATTCGTCACGTCCCGTTGACTTGCGAAAGTGATGGTGCCGATACAAGTTCATTTCCGCCATTGATATGGCAAAACCTAAACTGCTTTACAAACCACCAGATGGCACTGAATTTCGGAAATTGTCAATCACCAACTAATTTAACAGGGACCCATGACCTGTTGATTTTTTTTCGTTTGTTGCATATTTAATATTGTTCACTTGTTACTATATTAATATCTTTATTTTATGTATGTGCCTCTCCCCCTCTGTAATGCCTTTGGGCCCTGCATGTACTTTCAATAAATAAATAAATAAAAAAATAAATGAATAAATACATATTACTCTAAATTTTTTTTTGTTGTTTATTCGCGTAAAATTTATTTTTCGACACGCGTGTCATAACCAGACTGTTTGAAAATGCTCAGAGTCCAAAGCAATGAAAATGCTCAGAGCCCAAAGGAAACACAGCTATCAATAACAAGCATAAAAAAAAAAAAGAAAACTTTTGAACGAAGATTACAAGAGCAGCTTTGAAGAATACAACACACATTTCGAAGCCACGAGCACAAGTTACACAGGGCGAAAGCAAACTCCGAAGTGAGGATCTCAAAAGCAGAAGTATTACAAGACAAAACACCTCTACGCTGGGCTCTATAAACAATAGTATCGTTACAGCGTTCAAGTTCAATTCCAATTTGGTGATTCCCGACCATGGGTGAAACTATAAACTGTGCCGCGGAGCCGACCAGCATCGGCCGAAACATAGAGGGCCGAAAGACATTCGGAAACCCGCAGAGAAAGTAAAAACATAAAATAATGCTTCACTAAACGCGCGCGTGCACGACTTCGCGACACCGCTCAATTTCGTCGATACGTGCTCCTACAACGTTTCGTCGACTTTGTTTTGTTTCGTTCACCACGGGGATTGCATTATTGGTTTAATTTCGTTCGCCACAAACCTACCTCAACTAAAGCGGACTTGCCCAGGCGACTCTGATACGCCACAAATGAATTGGCGATCGCCGCTTTCAAACCGTCCGCACTACGCGCTGAAACCCTTCGCTCCGCTCGGAGACACTTTAATATTGATCGAGAACATGTTTATTTACGCATATCGGATACGACCATACATTTCGCCTAAGAGCGTAAGCGCGAAACTTTACTCTCGAGGCGCGAACTCGCACCAGGCCTCATGCGAACCGCAACGGTTTCGTCAAGCTCGCATCGCCTTGGTCGCCGACCGAGGCGATATGTGCGGAAAGACGCTTCCGATGAAGCGTTGCAAGGTTGGTCGATGAAACGAACACGGGTACTTTTCGATGAACCTAAGTGGCATTAAAACGCTGCTGCGTCGACGAAACCATCTGCCAATGTTACATCGCTTGTTTGATGAACTGATTGCCGCCGGGTCTAGTTTTGAAGTGCTAGGCCTCGTTTGCACGCCAACATGGACGAGTACGAGCCCGACCGCGTCAGAGAGCGAGCGCCTATCGTACAGGGTAACCCTGCGACTTTATGAAGTACATTCTGAAATGACTATAACATTTCTGCTGCTCAACAAGTAGCCAAAGCAATCAAAACTCACCGTCCAATCGGTTGCCACTCCGACTGCATCCGACGAGGCTTCCACCGCACCGCCACAGGTCAACTGGGTCAACCGTCACCTCCAGGCTCCAGTTTAAACCCGGGCGCGCGCGCGGCGGTCGGAGAGTAGGTAGCCTCGTCTCACGGCGCCTCCGCGTCGCTCGCATTCCGTTCTCATGTTTTTCGCGGCCGGAAACATTCACCGAATATGCGCGTGTAGTCACAATTTCTAAATCCCGGGGCCAAAATCTTGTTTTGCCAAGGCTTCTTTCCAAAATAGCTACTCGAGTGATGCTTCGTCCACTTCATCGAAGGCTTGCGGCAGCCATTATTGACGAGGGGACTAAAGTATTCGTTAGGGGATCAACTCCAGCGGGAGAAACGAAATGCCCCTCGGGACGAACTGCTCGAGTTACCGCTTCTGAATAGAGGGCGCTAGGGTCGCGGGGATGAAAGATGGCGATTGGTCCCCTTGCGCACCTTTTTTTTTAAGAGTGTAGGGCCGCCGTTATGTCCACAGGTCTATGCCTCGCCATTCCGTCGTGGCCAAATGCATGGGAATTTCGCTCTAGATCAGTGGTTCTCAATCGTCGAAGTTTCGCGGACCCCTTGTGGATCGGCAGAGATGCTGGAGGACCCTGTTCGTGGTGAGAGGAGAGAAAAGGTATAGGTTAAATATAATAATGATAAATTAAATGGACGGGTGTGAAGTAGACTTCTTTTTTTGACATACACATAAGAAAACACGCCCGAAAATTGAAAAGTTTCTTCTCGATCTGAGAGAAGACAACTTTTATTGCGGGTCTTGAATGATGAGGCACGGCTTGACGGAACCCTAGAATGCCTTCACGGACCCCAAAGGGTCCGCGGACCCCTATTTGAGAACCGCTGCTCTAGATTATTATGTTGACTTTATAATCCCGACAGACAAGCTTCGTACCCCAACTGCGGGTTTATGGACAACACTTCGTGTCAGATGAGGAACCTCTTTGCGATTGACTAGAAAAAAATATATTCTGAAATGTGACTATAAAAAGACGGCTCTCTGACTACGGCACTACCGCTGCCACACTAATACCCTTGTTACACGCGCCCACTTAACTGCAGTTACGCTAAGCCACAGATAGCGCACAATACTTGCGGACAACATTCTGCGGCTATGCAGTCAAAGCTATGGGCGAACTTGCGCTTGAGCCTCTTGAGCATCTATCGAAGCAGTGCGCGCGCGCTCTTCACTTCTTCTGAAATAGCTGTCAGAGAGTATAGTGCGGTATCTGCGGTGCCGCGGAACAGCAGTTAAGCTGAGTTAACCGCGGTTAAGTGTGCCCGTGTAACAGGGGTATAAGACGCAGAATGCCTCCAACATGGCGTCAAGGCACTGATAGCAGACGACAATGTTGGTTTCGATCGTTTCAATTTCGAGTCTAACCGGAAGTGACGTCAGGTGCAAACTCTAATAGCGAGTTCGTTTCACACGCACTGGCACCGTTCGAGTTCTCTCCCAAAATCCCCAGAATGGACCGCACTCGCAGAGTGTTGCACGGAGAACTGGACTCAAACGAACAGGCCAAATGCACCGAGTGCAGAAGACTGATGATGCCGCCATCTATGTTGTAGAAAGAGTACCGAGCTCAAACCGAATTTAGCGCGTTTCTGTTCGGAGTGATGGGTGGGAATGCGAGAGTGTAGTCACTACCAACGTTTATCTATACAAACGTTGAACGCTGCAACCCGTTGTTCACAGTTGCGATGACTTCAAACAACTCGGCTGTCGTAGAGATAGTTACAGACGGCGTAAATTTCCGCATCCAGCTGTCTACAAAGCAGCTGGTTGCGTTTACAGTGAAGAAAACTGATGAGGCTGTCCGAGCAGAAGCTTGATCCGTTCGAGCATGGTATTATGCGTGAACCACTAAAATGGTATTGCTTAAAACTAGTCTGTTGGAATATCCAGCAAAGCTTTTCGTGGGACTTTCGATTTCGATCGTCATTACAGGAGGATCAGATATTAGCCTTGGTGAGCACGTCGAGAATGAGAGCGTTCTCGAACAAAATACAACGGGCAAGCTAGCTGACGTAGTTAAATGATAAACATGATGATGTTGCCCAAGCCTCGAGTAAAGTCACTATGTTTAGCTTTCTCGTATGTGAGTGTCGCTTCTCGTGCTCCCCACGACCGTGCTTAAAACTTTTTTTTTTGTCTTCTCCACGAGCGATTGTAGAAAACGAAGTTTCAGTTTTACTAGCTTTTTATCACTGCACCGTTTGTTAGCTTGCGCGCTGTAAAAGTTGAGGACGAAAAGTCAGTAGATTGACGTGATGGAGGTCAATGATCAAAGCGTTGCGAGTACAAGCCAGTGCAGGAGTGCATGCCATCAGTCCGATCGTACAGAGCCATACTGGGGACAAAACAAGCTATCAAGTTTTGAAAATAAAAATTAGAACGCTCGCAGAAATTAGGAGGTGCAGCATACGACACGCCCGATCGCATTGCTGAAGGTTCAAACACCGAGGTCGTCGAATCATCGGATACTCTCCAGGCTGAAAATGTTTACCGTCTAGAGAATACGAGCTCATGAGTGTACCAAGTACAAGTAAACGTCGAGTATAAAGTACGTGTTTTGTCTAGAACATGAGCAGAACTTGTTGACTAGGCTCACTGACTCCTCTTCTTCTACCGTTACAGGCTCATTAAACGATGAAAAGCAAATAAAGAAACCTTGTATGCTTGAATTTCTCGCGCAGGTGCGGAGAATAACAAAAATATAAAAACGATATTACGCGCGGACGCGGTAAGCACGAGGAGTGAGACAGCTCACGTGACTTCCCGTGATGCCTCCCTTCTGACCGCCCCGACCTCTTGCGGTACACTGTTACGTCACAGTGCACTGGCGGGAACTTTGAATTGGCTTCGTATTTCTATTTTTTTATAAAGAATCTACGCAACTCTAAAGTGAAACAATTCTTTGGTGATATCCTGATACAACATTTTAACGCCTAACATAAAAAATTTTTTTTTTTTTTTTTTTTGGGGGGGGGGGGGGCGTGTTAGAGGCTCTTTAAGCGGCAATAAGTGGGCACGCGAGCGTGTGTAACGTAATCATGCCGTCATTGGAACAATGCTGGTTGAAGCTTCCACAGGGATTCTGCACGTATGTAGCATCATGCTACATACGTACGAACGCCCATCTGTCGTTGATATTTTAGATTACCGATATAGCGCATCCCACATGTTTGTGTGAATGTTTTTTGTTGTTGTTTTTTTGTGCGCATGCTCTCCTGTCTTGTTTATTTTGGAGCATAATCTAGTTAGCTTCAATGGTGTTCTGAGGGAACGCCAACAAGGCCGACAATTTTTCTTGAAATTTATATCGATCCTTTTTTTGTTCGTTGGTAGCCATTTTATTTTTTATTGTCACTTTTTAATTTTGACAGTAGGCTTCAAGTTGAGTTTCGAACTTCGTGTCTCTCAGTCGCTCTTTGTCCTTTTGCTCTAGAGTTTCTTGTTTTTGTTTTTGTTTTTCTTATATAAGCAAACTTTACCACATTCGTTTTGGGACAACCGGATCAGAGCCTTTTATACTGGGAGTATAAAAGGCTCTGAACCGGATAGCAAATTTGAGCAGAGACAGACGAAAGTATTTGAGAAAGGGGAGAGCACAGGGGAGGGGCGAGCCTGACGGCCTCGGAACGGATTGCTTACCAAGGTCGCCCGGCTAAACTCAGGGCGCACCCTCTCTTTCCCTCAGGAAGGGAGGAGAGACGTGATGAAAGAACAGTTACCCTCCCGTTTTCCCCACACAAATCTCCTTTGTGGGCGAAGAGGACTCGGCGTCCTTGAGCGACAAGGAATCCGTTCATTCCTAAGCTGACAGTACAGTGGGAGCTACGCGCCCGCCGGATCAGTCATCACCTACCCCGCTCTCTGCGTGTGGTTACGGGAAGGAGCGTGATCACGTGATTAAAGTTAGACGTGCGATTGGTTCACCGAGCACCTTAGCTTCCTCCACACTCTCAGGTCAGGGGTGACGGAGTCCAGCCAGCGAAACACACACAGAAAGTGAGGTCGCGTTGACCAAGGCCACACGATAAGGTAGGGGTCGACTGGAGGACGGTGTGGACTGTTCGACTGTTTCGGGGAACTTTCGGCAGAATTCGACGAAGTTCGCCATCGTGAACAGTGTTGCGCAACCGGGAACTACAAACGGGCAGAAACAGCTCTTTTCTCCAAGAGAAAAAAATTGCAAGATCAACATGCGCATATCAGGACATCGTGGTGCCAGTTTTTAAGTTGTTTTAATGCATTTTATTGCTTAGCGGACTATTTTTATCGTTCGAAGGGGCTCGACATCTTCGCCATCCACGCTACCTCTACTGGAAACGGCAAAAACGGTGGTTTAATAGCTCCGATCACCAACAGCGCATTCCGTCTTAATGCCAAGTGCGATCTTGAACATGCGGATTGTCAAAACTTGTGCCACTAAACAAGCTACGCTTCAGACTAACGACACTTGGCCGTGTTGTGGCTTAAAATTATGGTTGGCAGTTATGTGAAGCTTTATCTGAAATCACAGAAAACGCTTTTTCGTCCTCCACAAATGTTTAAACAGTTCGCGACAAAGCAAAGCTATATTACATGAGCTTCCTTACACCGAATCTAATGTTGAGGAAGTCGCACTTTTGAATCATGACGATCGGCAGCTACGTATGCTCTGCACAAGCACCAAAAATGGCGGCGCCCACAACAATGTCAGCGAACGGAGTGCCGATACTCTAGACGCAGCTCATTTAGTGGCTCTAGTCAAAACCATGGATATACTCTCGGCAGCCCCTACACACCTGTGACCTTCCTTTGTTGTGTGCATTCATGTCACTACTAGCTTCGGCGGACCGAAGACGCGACGGACCGCCCTTCCTTTCATGTGAGTGACAAAGAGATGACCTCTTGACCATCGGGGACAGGTGTACTTGCCACGCAATGTACGCTTTGTCATGATCCGATGAGTTTGGACTGCGTCGAACGCTGTGACAGGAATCTCCGACGAGTCCAGCCTGCCCAGCCTGTAGCCCACAGAGATCGGCCCGACAGGCCTTGTACAGCGCTAATTGTAAGTTTTTTTTTTTTTTTTTTTATTCTAATAGACTTTTAGAGACGTTCTGATTGGTTATTTTTTTATGTTCGAAGTCATTTTTATTTTATTTTTCCTGTTAAAATATGGGTATCTTCGTGTCGCAAGATGTATGTCTAAGGCTGAATACCACAGAAGCGTTCGTTAACCCTTATTTGCCCAGTTTCGGTTTGTTGGCTGGAAGTGGAGTTTAATTTATGTCAACGCGCTATGTGAGTGTATTTGCCTGTAATTTTCTTTACTCGTCAAGCTTTTTTTACGTGCGTTATTTATTTTACATTCTTGATTGATTCAAGCGTTATGTTCTGTTGAACTGTAATGTTCCTCTCGTATAACAGGCTATTTATTGAACTGTTAATTTCGTAGTACATTTGACACTGGTGAGCTGAAAAAGGCCAGCGATTTGATTTATAACTAGTAAATATTATGGAGGAAATATTAGTACATTTGTAACTACATATTTCTGTGCCGCAAATGCCGTAAATGTAAAGAATTTCTTTTTCCAAATCAACGTAGAGATATAGGTGTTAACTTAAATGGTGAGATTGTAATTAGCGGGTCTTAAGGCTAGATGAAGGGTTGAGGAACCCTGTGATGCTGCAAGAATAGGGCTAAACAATTTATGGATTAACCTTTCTACTATTTGATTAATTTCTTTAATCACTATCAATATTTAATACTAGATCGGTTGAGCTCTGAGTTAGGACAAGTCGGGCGAACAAAACAAAAGCTAACGCCCATGCCGGCTTGCTGGAAACAGCGTCTCAGCTGAGACTACGGAAAGCACTGTCGAAGCCAGCGCAGAAGCTGAGCGCGACTCATACCTCGTCTCAAGACGCTCGCGCGCCCCACCCTTTGCAGTGCTTTTTTTCACCCATTATCGGCTGGGGCGCTGATTGCCGCAAGCCGGCCCGGGTGTCTTACTTGCTCATCTATTTGTTATATAAAGCAGTACTGCTATCTCCTAGAATACTCAAGTTTATTGTATACAAAATAACGAAAAATATTCGCTGGAGAAGAAAGTTTTCATTATAGAAGAGTAAACATTAAAAGAGTCGGTAGGCCTTTTTGAGATTTTATGTTAGAGAGCAACTGAATCGATTAATCAAACAGTTGATTAAAGGGCGACGAATAATAAAGCTATATTTTATTTCGATATTCGTAATTGACAAGGGGTAAGAGAGAACTGACAGTGACTAAAGATGAAAGGTAAATGAATATTTAAAATTACAGTGGTATGAGGTGGCCTAGTGGGAACTGGCACCTGAATCGAGGCCCTCGCTTCTGTTTCTTTCAGAACTTTGTGCCCAGAACTCTGCGTGCGATCCCATCACGTTCTTGCCCGGTTAAAAGCTTGCAGGGGTGAATCCTGGCACTCATTTTTGCTTTAATTTTTCTTTAATTGTAATACTTATTAAAATGAATTGGCGGTACACTTTGAATTGCATGCTTCTATATTTACCTGGATGCGATAAAAAAAATTCCACAGTGAATGCGGCTTCTTTACTGCAGCTTTCTTTTCAGATGTATATGTAGTGTTCAACTGATCACTATAAATACATCTGAAAAGAAAGCTGCATGTCCGCTAATATGGCTGCCGAAAATAGTACAACCCGCGCTTGAAATCGGATGCCAAAATTTAAATAGCCAGGGCATAAGGTTGTTTGCTAATATTGGATAAGCCAGTGACTACACTTTGATGCCAATATTGGTTGTAGGATTCACAGTCAATAGTGGTTCAACGATGGCTTAGGTGTTGGTGAAATTGTGGCCCAGTGTTGGGCTTAAATTTTGGTTAAAAGGCGGTCCAACGATGGCATAAATGATGGTCCAATATTAGCCTAAATATTGGTTGAATCGTGGTCCTACATTGGCATTAGTTAATGGTCCAACGTTGGATCGGGTAGCGGTTTAGAGAAAATCAACATTAGCCCAACATATTGGAGCCAATATTTGCCAGTTGCGGGCCTATTTGGTCAAGCAATGGTGTGCTGCTTGGAAGTTGGGGCGCTGTAATCGTCTAAAAAATAACGCACTATGATTTTTTTTTTTCGGAAGTGATGTGTTTTGTCGTTTGCTCTCAAGCGCGTTCTCGCTGGGTTGAATCATCGGTCTTCCTCGCGCAGATTCCGTCTGCGACGCAGGTGACTTCTACAGTCATTATATAGAGCTGCGACTCTAGTGTGTAGTTACTTCCAAGCATGCTTTGCGATCCGTGATCCCTCAGTTTTAGCAGACCGTTTTTGCACCTTCGATATGATACTTCAGCGGTGCGATCGGCCATGGAGTAGTTATGCCTGGGCGCGTATCGGGCCGGCTGGAACCACGGCTACTGTTCTCGCACCGATTACAAAATTTTGATTCCGGTGTCGTAGCGGGACTCAACAGGTTTTAATCACGACTGAAAGTAAACATCTTGCTGTCCTTTAGCTGCGGCAAGTATATTTGAGATTGGTAAAATTGGTAATAGAAAGAAATGAAAAAAAAAAAAAAAACAGGAGATGTGCATTCTCGTTTTTTCTATTTATATTCCTAAAAAGTTGACGCAAAATCCCTCATGCATCCATGGCCTAGCGGATAAGAGGTCTGCTACTTTGGCCTACCTAGCGAGTGGATTTTCGATTAAAAATATTAAGGAAACCAACCCGTCCTGGGTTTCGAAACCCAGGACGGGTTGGTTTCCCTCATATTTTTCCTTATAAAAGTTTTGCTAATAAACTGTGCGTTAAAAAAGAAAAGAAAAAAAAAAGAAACAGGTTTCCAGACTAAACTTGTCAGACCAAACAGGTCTCCAAACAGAAAGGAGCGAAAACAGGGCGCGCCATCTATCGGTCTTCTTTTCAACGAATTCCCGCGACGCCGGAGTAGCCACGCGTGTGCTGATCGCTCTAATCCCCACACCCGTTCTCGGCCCTTTCGCCTCCCTTAGCCTTGCCGCCGTGCCCGGCCTTCCCCCCTCTTTCGGCCTTGACACCCCTCCCGGCCCTTTCGCAGTCGTCGGCCTAGCCCCCGCACTCGGCAGTTCCGGTTCGCTCGGCCCTAATCCACGCTTGGCCCTTCCGCGAGGGCCGGCCGAACTGGTAGTGACCCGTCCGAGCTCGCCTCCATGACCGGTCCCTTGTGAAGTCGGCAGCCCAAAAACCCCTTCCTTTGTCTTCGTTCCCCTTTTAAGACCTTCCCAAGTCCTTGTCCCGCCGACCGTCCAATCGGGAACCTTGCTGCGACCGACCCTCCGACGTCAGCGCTGGGTGAGGGGGCGCTTGCCCCATTCCTCCCGGAGAGCTCGGACGTTCCGCGACTGGACGGCGACTGGAAACGGGAAGGTCACAGGGAACGAAGGAGCGCCCGACAATACGGCGGCGGGGACCGGCAAGGTCACGGAGAGCGGAGGAGCCAGGGAGAGGGTCCCCACACCTCCCCTCCCTCAAGGCTCGGACCCCGGGGGGCTTGAGGTTGCGTGGTCCCCAGGACCCTGGGCAGGGAGCTCGTTCAGCTGAGTGTCACCGATGACGACGAGCACCCTCGATGATGATGATGGCATCAAACCAGGCAGGTCAGCGGTGAACGTTGATTCACTGGGAAGCTCGTGACCGACGGAGCACGGTCCACGAACTGGTCCGGAGCACCACAGCTCACAACACGGACGGGCACTCAGGCACACACTACACGCCGGCACTTAAAGTTCGCTTCCGTCCCTAATGTAACAGACAGCGAAATGCGCAAAAACGAATAGCGGCACGCTAGATCAGACAGCGAGACGAAACCAAAATCTTTCGATCGTTGGACGTGCCACGAAATAAAAACAAAACTTTTCATTTCAATACTAACGGGCCGGCAATCATCAAGAACGTCAAGCTACACGTTCAAGGGGTACATAAGAGGAAAACCATTCCTTAACTAAAAAGTATGAGCACTCATTGTATACTCAAATCGTACATACGCCCACTATACAACATTTGCTCCTATCAAACTCAACCGCATTCTTTTAAAACAGTAAGCAATCTACCAGAGCGTCAGAACCGCACACCTCTGACAACAATATTAATCTCCAACACACTCGCGAAGAACGCACAAAACCTCAAAAACTAAGAATAACCTTCCGTAAAACAGAAACGGTCACAAATCCAGTCCCGTTCGCGAGGTGCGACTCGGAAGGAACACGCTGCCAACAACCCATGACGGGCACTCATGCACTCGGCGTTCACGCTACCCGAGCTACAAACACGCTACAGCCAAGCTACGCAGCACGCCTTCATCAGAAGGGGTAATCACCTTACTGAGAGGCCGTTGTTCCGTGGTACCGGCCACTTACACCAGTACAAAGGGAACAGTACCTGGATCGTGCGAACAGCAGATCTCGTTGGACAGCCTATTTACACGGCTATGTCCGTAACGTCTGGGCATGTACCAGACGTTACCGCTTCACCGCTCGGAGGTGACCACCCAACAGGAGCGACGAGCGCGTAACGGCGGTCCGCACCGAACCCCGCACGGGCTCGATAACCGCGACAAGCGCATCGACGCACGTTAGAGTTCTCCCCCGGCCAAACTCCGACACCGCATAACTAAAAAGTCTTCCAGCTGATGTCAAGGCCGGCCGGGATCGAGCAATAAAGGTACGCCGTCCACGCGTCTCGCGATTCTTCGACGTTCTCGAATCGAGCAACGTGTCCGCATACAAACGCAGTAGGTTACGCACAAAGCTCGCCCCCAGCCAAGTCAACACGCCGCATGACTGAAAAGTCTTCTTGCGACTGTGAGGACAGGCAGGGTTCGAACAATGTAAGTATCCCACACGCGCACCTCTCAACTTCCGCGCAACGAGCGCGATACCGAAATGCCAAATAATCTAACCGGCCGGTCTTGGAAATGGACGAGCTAATAAACTATATTTGCTCTGCATAAACAGTTTCCGCAGCGTCGAAGTGTCTACAGCATTTACCGCCGCATTCCAACACCCGCTACCCATTCATGCTAAGGCTGCAGTTAGTACAGCGACGGGCTGACCCAACGCACAACAGTTATAGGCCGCCGACGGCCATGCCGCTGCCATAATTTCTAGGCTTCCCGGGCACGTACCCGCCGACGTGAACCGTACGTTTTCCCGGGCCAACCGCTCATCTGTACAGGATAAAACTATGAACCACTCGTCACATCCTCGCAAGACCGCCACTCCCCTCGTGCAGGTTTTGACTGCACGAGCCCAGCTCTTTCCTCACCTAGCTGTCTTTTCTCGCCTAAATTTATAATTTATCTCTAACCCAGGTCTCTGCACGACCAATTACGCCCTCTACGCCCTCGCGTCCCAACGCGAACCCAACCGCGGCCGAGAGCCGTATCCGGCGGCAGCGCAAAGCACGCGCTGGCCGCCGCTCCTCCGGAGACGGAGAAAACGAAATAAAGAGTAACTCCCGCCTCGAGGCTCAACCATCGATATGGCGGTGTGAGGATCCGGAACCAACTGTGCGCACAATCAAACGGGATCAACCTCACGACTCTACAACCAGATACGCACGGGTCATGCCCATCGCGTCACACTGGACTCCACGGAGCATTACACACGCACAGCCACTGATAAGTGAACACGGAAACTCTGTGGCTTTCGGGATTTCGATGTCTACGCACCAGACATCGCGTATCCGGCACAATTTAGTGGGCTCAGCCCCTAAATGTAGCCTCTGGCCACAAGGTACTCGTTCAAAGCGATCTTGGTCGGAACCACAAGAGCGTATCCGTACCTTAAAACGCTGTCAACTAACGACGCTCAAAACCGCGCCGGCAGCTCAAGCAAGGCCAACTGGGAGCTAGCATGGGATCAAACCGAGACGCTAGTCTCCTCCCGGACAAAATGCAATGCGGGAATAATTTCCAAACACAGTCCATGCAACCGCCATCCGCAATGGGAGCGTTCTCCACCCAGAGCGATGCCTCTCTAACGCGTCCGATCGGTAACAAGCGTTCCAAAACATCACATCGATACGCGAGCAAAGGCGGTTAGGCGCGTCACATCCCCCGAAGCGTGAGCCGGCACCTTTCGCAGCAGACGCGGACGGCCGGAGGCGTAGGTGGGGGACGCCCGACGCTACATGCCTCGAGGGGTGCGGTAATTTCGACGCACACGGCGCTTTTGCTCAGCAGGATCAACCTGCCAGCATCTAACCGGGCGCTGAACAGCAAATACTCATGGCGCTTCTCGTAACGGGGGATAAGTAAATTCCCGACAGGCTGGGGAAAAGGGTTAATCCCTTAAAACAGCGGTCAAAATCCGCGCCTCCTAGTCAGACAGGCGATAATGTCAGGACCTCCGTGCGGCGCTCCCGCAACGAAACTTCGTGCGGCGCTCCCGCGACAAAGATGACCCCCAAAAAGAGCGCGAAACAGTGCCCCAATTCAACCGGAAGCAGGTTAGGAATCGGAATGCCTGCCTGATCGAAAATCAGGCCCCACGTTGCGGCGCCAGTTTATGCGGGCATCTTCTAACTCCGATTCCCACAAACCCTGTTCCCGGATGAATATGACACTGCAATACTGCGCTCTCGGCAAAAGGGTTTATTCACTCACTCATTGCCTTGGGGGTTTTCGGGATCGGGGGACGGTCATCAGCGAGGCCGGGGGAGAGCCCGCTGCCACAGCAGCTTCTCCGAGTCCCAGCGGTGGTCATCCACACCGCGTCATGGGGACGTTGTCGTCCAGGGTCGCCGTCCGGTCCGTTCGTCGAGTCCGACACTCAACGCCTTGCCCGCACTTTCCCCGCGCCTGCGTCCGTCTCCCGCCAAATCCCGCGCCAGCGTCCAGCGCCGTCCGAGCTCGCCTCCATGACCGGTCCCTTGTGAAGTCGGCAGCCCAAAAACCCCTTTCTTTGTCTTCGTTCCCCTTTTAAGACCTTCCCAAGTCCTTGTCCCGCCGACCGTCCAATCGGGAACCTTGCTGCGACCGACCCTCCGACGTCAGCGCTGGGTGAGGGGGCGCTTGCCCCATTCCTCCCGGAGAGCTCGGACGTTCCGCGACTGGACGGCGACTGGAAACGGGAAGGTCACAGGGAACGAAGGAGCGCCCGACAATACGGCGGCGGGGACCGGCAAGGTCACGGAGAGCGGAGGAGCCAGGGAGAGGGTCCCCACACGCTTCATGTCTCACAAAAAGTGTATCGATTTCCATCTTTTTTATGGTGCATCTCGAACCTGAGACAAGCAAAATGTGTTAACTATTTTGTGCTACATTCTTTAGGCTAGCTCAAAATCACTGGATCCTGGGAATGTAGCGCCATTGCCTTTCCTGTCTGGTAGCCGGACACAAACATACACTAACAAAAAGACGACCATACCTCGCAAGGCTCATCGACCTCAGTTGCCATGACAATCGCCATTTTGGTCCATTCAAATTTTCGAAGGTATCTAAAGGTCGTTCTAAACTAGTCGCATCAAGATCGGGAGTATCCTCTGTCGTGATTGAGGGTTTCGACGAAGGCTCCCAGCCCGGCGACATTACCTTGTGCAGGGTAGGAGACAGGATCGAGGAGCCGGGAGGCGACGAGCTCAGCAAAACAGAACACTCCATATTTACATTAAACACAACATCGTTTCAGTGTTCGTACAACTCCAACTTCACGGGTGTCCTTTCTTTATATATCCGCCTCGCCATCTCGCCGTCCACTGGCTTGTCCAATCGCAGGGGCCTACGTGGTCCTCGGCAGCCAATGTGGAAGAAGTTCGTGTGCCGGTGGCCAGCCAATGCGGAACAAGTTCGTGTGCCAACGGCCAGCCAATGCCGAAGAAGTTCGTGGCGGGTTTCTCGGCGTAGTGGCTCGCTCGCTGAAGAGTCATCCACACGCAGACACGAACACCCAGCTTGTACAAAGGTTGCCTCGAGAGCCGAGTTCTCCAAAGCTCCCGCACGAGCCGCCGGTCGGTGCGAGAGCGTGCTTTGGTCGACGTGAGCCAGGGGCACGCGCCGCTCTTGTAAACGTGGTACCGGTGTGTCGTAGCCTTTCACAATACCTCGTAATGAAAGCGTCTCTCACCAATTTAAGCATCTTTGGCGCTGTGCATGCAATCCACTTATCAGAGATCCTTTCTGAATTTCTGCCTGGCCACCTCAATAACAATCATCACCTAAGTGCTAATGGCTGCTTTTTGATGGCTAATGGAGAAAGAACTTGAAGACTGGAGAGTCTGAACATTCCAGGCGTTAGTCCGCTGTGTACAATGTCAGCGTGACGAGTCTTGATGGTATCATGTGAACCCTTCGTATGCTCAGCTTCGGCACGCTCCATACTGCTAATGATGATGAAATATTGTGAATAATATCGAGAAATTTACTCCAGTAAGTGCATCGTACAGAGTGGTAGCTTTTTGACGCTGTGGTCACGTACGCACGCACCGATACAGCGGCTGCCGAGAGAAATGTTCTTCGCTCGACCAAACGGCCCCTCAAACTGACAAACCCATCTCAAGAGCTGCGTCGCCGGCAGATGTTGCCGCACGCTTACATCATTTCCGCGCAACATCCGCTGCATAGCATTAGTCTCTATAAAGCTATGCGTCACCAGCAAATTTAGATCGACTTAACAAGAATGAAGAGCTCAAGAAGAAACTGTTCATTCAATGAACCAAAATTATGACCATACGCGAAGCTTGGCGCTACTTTCCAAGGATCCCGTGACGTCAGGCTGGCGTAGCTGCGTCAGTGCTCTAATGCTGTCAAAATTGCGCAAACACGTGGCTTCGTTAACCGTCTCCTGCTCACGAGACCCCGTGTGCTTGAGACACAACATAAAACCACGTTCTCTCACCGCAGTGCGTGGCTGCAGTACTCTCGAACCTACGCTAGTCTTCACAGCATACCACAAAATGGGTGACGCCGAATATTGACCTTTCCAAAAAAAGGACTAATGGCCGATTCCATTTTCAGTGTTCGTGGATAATGCTCATGATTTGCTCGCTTTCGGAAGAGACGAACATCTGTGTGCTGTGCTGAGGGGATAGCGCGCTGGGCTGAGGAATTGTAAATATCGGAATGGTGTATATAGTGCGCTTTGTCCAACTTGTTCTTCACAGAGCTGGCTATTTACGCAACAAGGCCTGTGGACTTAAGTCTTTATGGTATCTTCCTACATCAGGCACGGGGCACAAATTGGATATCAGTGCTGGGTCATCGTTTGACTGGAACACAAGTTCAGTTGGTGCTTCATCGATTGCACACCAGTTCAAGCCAAACACTGGCGCTGCGTTAAGCTACGTCAGCTGTCAGCTGAGCGCTGCGTCAAAAACGCTAACAAATAAATTATGTTGTTGTTGCCCCCACAGGCAACGGCGCAGACTTTACATTTTCTCGGGTTGGGAGGGGGGGGGGGGGGAGCAGGCTGAGACGTTCTCCGGGAGGGGGGGGGGGGGAGGGTGCTGCGCGTTACATTCTAGCCAGAACTGGAGATTGATGCTAACGAAAGCACGCTGGGATTCCATTTCCCATGTATTTTGTCAATAAAGGCAACGTGGGCGTCAATTTGTTTACATGCCACTACTAGGAGCTCGTTACATGGCGCGTGCAAAGCGTCTAGGTAAGGATCATAACCCAGGCCGGGGGGGGGGGGGGGGGGGGCTCTGCCCCTCCCCCCCCCCCTTTTTTTTGGATTTCACCTGCCCCGATGTGTCCCCCCGTAGTCTACGCCTATGCCCACAGGGTTAGTTCTCAACTTAGTCACTAAGAGCGCGACAATTGGAGATTCTCTCAAATAGAAGAGCTTACCTCGAGGACGCAGTTGATCGGACGTTTCTACTCAATTCCAACAATATTTTTGGTATGTCAAATTTTGAGGCGCTGGGCATTCTTGTCTTATTAGCGGAACGACTGGCCCTGTTTACAGACGACTGGAAGCGGAACAACTGGCCGCGGCCATGTCTCTGCTTGTGCACGCAAGCCCGTGCAATTGCAAGCTTGACAAAACGATGTTCACGCACACGCTGCACCTGCTTGCGCGCATGGAGCACCTGTCGATACTTGCAATCGTCTATTGGCGACGTGCGCGACCGAAAGCGTCGCTGTGGTCGGCCTTCCGCGATTGGCCCAAAAGCTGACTATGACGTCGGAAAGGGTATATCATCGACGGAAATAAGAGGAATGAACGAACTTTAATTTTGACGGTGTTGGCAGTGTTCCTTTGAGAGCGCAATGATTTCGAGCTTCCACAGTGCTATTTACAAACACCATCGAACTTGTTGTTCGCAAGGTAATGACGTCACAAGGGGGAACCATCGGAGGGCGCCACCAAAACATCTCGCCGCTATTATGTGCGTGCAGTTTTTTTTTTTTTTTTTGCTAGGGGATCGGTGGCCGAGTGTCCTAGCGCTCACTAGGCGAACACCAGCGCGGAGCACGTGGAGCGAAAGCTCACGCTGCAGCACTCAGTGATCCTGGTTCGCGGTGTAAGATACACTCTTTAGGCGAGGACACGGCGGGGCTGAACGCGCGGCGCGAGGAATCAGATCGTGTTCGTTCGACGGGCATCCGAAAGGCTGCATCATTCCGCTGCCACCGTGCCGGCGGCTGACAGTGTCACCGGCGGCCAAACGGCGAAACTGTATGAGAGCGAAAAACATTATCTTGTTGCCATGACACCCCAGTACAACGTGGTCTTTTTGCACGCGCGACAACCTTGCTGAAGCTCTGCGCGTGTGGTACATGAGGTGGCACGAGCCGTTTTGTACGTGCCCACGGGTCGACGAGTCACCTGCCGGCGCCGCTTGAAACCATAGCGACAGAGAGTGAAGCGCGAACTTCGGGCACGTCGCGAGGAGCGCGCTGTCCTCACCTGAAGGGTATTATCTTACACCGTGTCCTGGGTTCAACCCGCACCCCTGCCCGTTTCGATCTGGATGAACACCGCACCGGCGTGCGGTTGTGTATCACTACTGCGTGGTGCACGTTAAAGACCTCAAGCTAGCGGCTATACAGCGCTAGCGAAATTCTTCATCTACAGCTGCGACACCAGACGCCCATCGGGGCTGACTTCCTTCGTGCTGAAAAACATACACATAACATAATTACAACGACCCTGTGGCTTTCCTAAATTTGCGCTTCCAGTGTCCTTCTGACAAGCTCTGACACATTTTTGAGGCCCCGCAGGTGTTCTATCCTGGATGTAATCAGACTTGTACCGTACGCATTACAAGTAATCAAATTACTTGTAATCGATTACTTTTTGGAGTAATTTTGTAATGAGTTGATTACTTTTATTCGGCAGTAATCAGAAGAGTAATCTGATTACTTTTTGAAGTAATAAAATTACTTGTAACCGTTACAATTCGTCCACGCCCCCTCCCCCCTCCCGGGCACACACCTTTTTTTTTATGAAATGACAAAAATAAAATTTGCTTTTTTTTCGAACGGAAAAAAGAAAAAAAAAATTGCGGAGCTGTAGGAAACGATGTCAATCTTTTTCTATGTGCAGTTTCTGTGAAATGTCCGTTTTCTTCTTTTTTTTTTTTTTGAGCTGGGACTGGGAGTGGAGAGCCTCAGGAAAGCCACAGTGCGCGACAACGGCCATTCAGGGTGAAGTTTGAGGAAACAGAATGTAGCTTTGTGAGTCCGTTCAAACTAGCCCCTCACGCACACACACACACAGAAATAAAAAAAATTAAAAAATCCTGCTTAGAAGTTAGGGTACCTACTCGCAGCCCGTTGGAGAACCAGAACCGAAGAATGCTTAAAGCAAAGGCAGTTGAAATATTTCCCAATTTCCCCTACGTAGTCTTTGTGACAAGCAATGTTTCGAGTTGAGAAGTTGTCGGGGCGATCTCTTCCGCTAATGGATACTTCACATGATCCTTTTCCAATCCTGGAGCTGCTCTTTTGTATAACGTGCGAGCCCATCCACATGTGAATAATAAAATGAGCGACGCAAACTTTGAGCAAAAACCCTTGCTCAAGCTTAACAAGATCTAGAACCCCCTCCACTCCCCCCCTCGCCCCCCCCCCCCCCCCCCACACACACACACACTGGCGAACGCTCAAATCATTAAACGTCTTCAAACGAATTCTATGCTTGTGTCCGCATTATGAAGGTGCAACGACCACGAAGAGGGAGCCAGTTTTTCTTCTTCAATTTTTGTGCAAATTTGAAATATAGGTTGGAAGTAGTTCATTGTTATGAGCGCTAGAGATGTAAGTCTTCACACAATAAAGTAATTGGAAAAGTAACCATTACTTCTTTAAGTAATGTCCAATTACTTTTGCCGTCGAGTAATCAAGTAATCTAATCGAATACTTTTTAGCCAAGAGTAATAGTAATTGTAATCGATTACTTTTTTTTAGTAACGTGTACAAGACTTTTTGTCACTCAATCATTCTCATAGCCGCATCCTAGGGAAGCTGTATATTCATATTTTCACGCCTGTGTTGCAGCTTCGTGTTATGATTCGTGCAGAATCATTTTGTTTTGCTGATTGATCTGAATAGAGAAAATGCCTCTTTTTAATTTTACCGATTCGTTGAAGTTATCTTCTTAGTTCGCACAAGTTTCGAATATCGGCCTGAAATAAATCACTTTCTAATTCGAAATCTGTGAAGTTAATCAGATTGCTTGTAACACATATTGTTTACGTTTTATTCCGGGTGCACTAGTCAAAGGAAAGGCGTTTTACATGAAAACGTCCAAGCCAACGCGGAAGAAGCGATGAGACAAGAGTGCGCGGAGACGTCGGGACACCGTGCTCTGGTTGGTTGGAAATGTTGGTGGTGTAGGGATCGAAGAGTTCCCCAGGCAGGATCAGGCAGAGCTAAGCGAGGACAGGAACCGCAGGACGACTCCAAGAAGGAACATCAGGAGACGGGACGGTTTCTCGCGATAAACTCTGCTCAATACATATTTACAAAAGCAAAGTATATACATCGTCCGATAGTACCTTTCCGAACTCTTGTTCGCTTTCTTTATAAGATCGCAGTCGGGTACCCCAGCGGTTGGCAGCCAATGGTGGCCGAGCTGCCAACGAACGCCACATGTCCTTGCTCCGCCCTTATTCATCCCTACGAGCACGCACACAAACCCACACAATGCCGTGGCAGGCTTATTTCAGACTGTGGCGCCGTGGCACTCTCGCACCCGGGAAGTCGTGTCGAGGAGGCGACGACAATGGGTCCGCTGTCAGTCCGTGAGAAACGTTGACTTTAATGGCTCCCTTCATTAGGCGGCGTCGTGGCAGAAAAGTTTTGACGGATAATCTGCGGGTGGCGTCAGACAATAACTCGAACTGAAGCCCCCTGTTCGAGGAAAAGTTTTCCTTCCCGGAAGTCCACTCGGGGAACTTGCCCCGTCCATTGTAACTGATGTCTGCCTTCACACTCTTAGAAACAACGATCTCAAGAGTCCTCCCTAAAAAAACAAACACTCTTTTAACCTATGTTATCTTTTAGAGAGAGAAACGCTTTCGTCCGGAAAGCTGGGTAGCAAAGTTCCTCCTTCGCCCGCACCTCATTATGGCGGCACCTAATCGTACAAATCGAGCTCAATAAGGATTAACGAGGACGCTACGTCTCTTGTACGGGGCGAGAGGAGCAGCAGATAAAGGCGTAACACGAGCCTTCTGCGAACTGTATTTATTTCCGAAGCCAGCTTTCCCCCCTCAGGTAAAGAAACTTGCGTTTCGGAGGCAGTCACTCAGTCCTCTCGTCGTCAGCACTGCCATGTTAAATGGAGACAACCGATAGCCAGCTACTTCGCGCACTTTACGTCTTACCTTTGCTATTCCTCGAGTCACAATTCCTTCGTCAACCGCACATCACGGGGGAGTTGTGAACCATTCGCGAAACCAAAAGCCGCTCTTATAAGAGCAAATTTGAAGCAGCCGTTGCACGGTAACTGAAATTATCGTGAAGCGTGGAAAAAGGTTAAATCACTTGACACCAGATGGCAGGGTCAAGCAGAGTAATTGCAAGTAGCTAAGCTACGTCACGCTGGTACCGCCCAGGTCATGTGCTACAAAAATATTTTTATTTGCTCACGCCACCATTGCGCTTCGAACACCTTTATTCTACACACATGTAGATACATCACGCATACAATAAGAATCAGCTAAAGATATGCATTGAGCAAATACATATACACGGCAAATACAAACATTGTTACAAAAGCATACCAACCCGATTACTACTTCCGAGCTCTGCATTTCCGCCTTTTATGCTCGTCGTATTGAAGGTACGGATTTTTTTGCTTACCACCACTGATCTCTATGAGTATTGCTGGATCGCGCATCCCCGCTTGGTCACTACAGCGCGAGTGCCGCCATAAGTCGGCAATCTTCCATCTTGAAAAAAATCGCGTTTTTGGAGCGTTGCAGAGGCTGGCGGGGCAGCGTGCTGAAGTTACGGTTTCTACTCGTTCGTTGTCATTCGCCAAAAAACTTTATCTGCCGTTTAGAACACTTGGACAGTTCTGCAGAACCTGAGTGTCGCAGAAAAAAGGCATTACTCGTCGAAAGCAAGTTTAGCCGGTCTCGTGGTATGATCAAAGCTTCCTTGGCACTTCGAAGTGCTGCGTCTCTGCTCCTTTGCACCAGTGGCGAAGCCATGAATTTTTATCGGGAGGGGCTGAGGTGACTGTAATGTCCATGACTTGGGGTGCGGAGGGGGTGAGAGGAGTCAAAATGCGTGTGTATATTATAGACCTTTGCAACAAGAGCTCTCTGGCCGGCGCCATTTTGCGATTCGAGCGACCACTATCAGTCAGAAATTTCTGCCACTTGCCTGAGCTGTGGAAACCCGGTCAGTGCGACTCCCCACCTGCATCGTGCATTGGCGTTTGCCGGCGTTTCTTGAAAGTTTTTACTTTATTTCCCTATCCAGGATGCTTACCCTTTGTGTGTATCTTTCACTGTGAGAACCAGTGAATACCAGGGCTCGTAGCCTGCTCGGTCTTCGCAGGAAACGAACCAAAAAACCAAACGTCAAGTAGTCAGCGACGCGGGCCATTCGAGATTCTTCGAGGATTATTTCAGTTGAGATAATGTCCGAAAAGTTTTCCCTGCTATGTTCCGAGTCTTCGCGAAAAATAGCTGATAGGGTCGGGTCCGAAGTGTGGGGACGGAATACACACGTTCGTTCATTTGCTTTGGTGCTGTGCAAAAGAAGCCGCTTTCTTCAAGACCTGCCCTATTGCAGGCCAGACCCCGTCCGTTCGTCGCGAAGTGACTATCGTAGACACTGTATATTGGATGATGTATTATTTGAAACCTTTCTCAAATCCTGTTCGGATAACGCGGCACAGTGGGGTACGTTCAATATACGTTGTTCGATTGATGAGACTCGTTGAATTTCATCATGTAAGCGGGGAATGCCCATGCCATTATGCTATTATTTGTGGTCAAATATTTTCGGCAGTTAAGACCTTTGTAGATAGACACGGCTGAGAATATAGTGCCGTAAAAATCAACATAAAAATAAAAATAAAACATTACAGTTGCCTCTGTTCTGTCGCAAACCGACTCACCAAAACAGCTTCCATTTGTTCGTTTTTGTTCCCAAAAATAGTACAATGCGAGGCTTAAAAACCTTGAGAAATTCTATTCACCATAGAACACGAAAGAAAAGATAAAACTGGGCGATCTACCCGCCACCAGCGTCTGGAAGTACGTCTACGCAGGCTGCCACAGCGTACTGACGAGAAAAACCACAACCTAGCGCAGTCGGGCAACACTGACGTACACTCTCAAAACCAGGGACGCTCGCTGTAAATCGCTTCGTTCGAGACTGCCGCTGGAAAGGTCTATAGGGTCGGCTGATATCGGAAGGGGGGGGGTGGGGGGGGACTGAGGCCCTATTAGCCCCCTCCCCCCTTTGGCTACTCCCCTGCTTCGCACCCTTGGATACCCATCAAGACTCGACACCGCATGGCTGTGTTTTAAGACTGCAATGGCGTGAAGCCGTATGTGCCTCTGGAGCAGCGTTTTACTCTACTTTGACGACTGCATTTGTAACCTGCGGCCCTCGCAGTCCAGAAAGAGCTTGATCCAGCGTCCTGAGGCGATGATAGAGGGGAGAAGGGAGGCTACATATTTTTATTGCTAAAACATTAACTGTCCCATGGATCGAGCCGACGTGATCAGCCGCGCCAAAAGGCAAATAAATTCGTGAAGCCCCGATGTGAGGCTTCCCAGCTTTGAAGCTGCGCAAAAAGCCTCGCAAAACGACAGGTAAATGAAGCCGAAGGTGGCCGCCACGCGTCAGTTTCAATTATCCCCACCCCATGGTGCTGTGTGTCCCCACCGTCAGCGCGCCTGAATTGGCTGGCGCGCTGGGGCGGCCGTTCCGCCGCCCGAGCGCGCCAGCCAGTTCCTGCAGCCAACTCCTGCAGCCGATTCCTGCAGCCGATTCCTGTAGCCGATTCCTGCAGCCGATTCCTGCAGACGATTCCTACAGCCGATTACTGTAGCCGATTCCTGCAGCCGATTCCTGCAGCCGATTTCTGCAGCCGATTCTTGCAGCCGATTCTTGCAGCCGATTCCTGTAGCCCATTCCTGCAGCCGATTCCTGCAGCCGATTCCTGCAGGCGATTCCTGTAGCCGATTCCTGCAGCCGATTCCTGGAGCCGATTCCTGCAGCCGATTCCTGCAGCCGATTCCTGCAACTGATTTCTGCAGCCGATTTCTGCAGCCGGTTCCTGCAGCCGATTCTTGCAGCCGATTCTTACAGCCAATTCCTGCAGCCGATTCGTGCAGCCGATTCCTGCAGCCGATTTTTGCAGCCGATGCCTGCAGTCGATTCCTGCAACAGATGTCTTGGCGTTAGCGGCGGCACGGCCGACTTTAGCGAAGCGCGGCATCTTCACGAGGACGCGCACAAGAACGACATTCATGCTTTCGCTTTCACAACAATTAAGATGTGCTTAGGTGTACCTCGAGCCTTTCTTCGTCGTTAGACGGTTTACAGAATACCGCACAAAACGGCTTCTCATCACTGAACAGTGCTGGCTCATTATTAACCAACTTTATTGCACTTGACGTTTGAGTGCGGCTCGCTCAACAGATTGCACACGACCGTATGGGCCACGCTTCAAAAATTTTCATTCTCGCCGCCTTGTAGTTTTCCCTTCAAAAACCCTTTGCTCCACAGCGTTGCTCTATTTGTGCTGCCACGTTATCCAGTAGAGTAGATTGGGAACATAGCCATGGTTAATAATGTACAAGAGCAACCGTGCAGATTGTTTTCCCCCTTTATTGATAGCAACTCGCAGGAACAGCTGGACGATCCAGAACTCCGCTGCCGATATTTAGCAACTCGGCGTGCCACGGAAGCTTTGATCACGCCGCGAGACCGGCAAACTCGGATTCGTCGAGCTGTGCCATTTTCCTGCGTCACCGCGCTTCCGTAAAAATGTTCAGGTGTTGTCGGCGGCAAGTCTCACGGTTTATACAAAATTTTAATAAACTTCTTCAGTGAATGACAACGAACAAGTAGAAAACGTGTCTTCAGCACGCTGGCCGCCAGCCTTCGCATCGCTCCGAAAACGCGTTTTTTTATATGCAAGATGGCCGTCCGGTGGCCGCACTCGCTAAGCGGGGATGCGCGATCCAGCAATTGTCATAGAGACCAGTGGTGACCCCCTACGCCATACAAAATATTTCCAGCATGCTGATTTTTTTTTTTGAGCGCTGATCTTAGATCTTAGAGCGCCGCATCTGGCTTGAGCGGCGACGCCGTCGACGTCGCCGTTGGCATAACGGCGCGTTGCATTATGGGACGTTTACCATAATAATGTCACCTGTGACGTCACGTCTGACATCACCATGGCATAATTTTCCCGTTTAATATGGCGGGAAAGTATTTTTGCTAAATTTAGCGGGGAAAGTTTCCCCGCTAAATAAAGCGGAATAAATTCCCTGCTAAATCTAGCGGAAAAAATTCCCCCATAAATTTTACCTGAAATATTTCCACACTAAATTTAGCGGAAAAAATTCCGCGCTAAATTTAGCGGAACATTTTCTATACTAAGGTTTGCGAAAAAAATTTCCCGACAAATTTAGCGTAAAAATTTCTCCTCGACATTTAGCACAAAACATTTCCCGCTAAATTTAGCGAAAAGTTACCCCGCTAAGTTGAGCGGGAAATATTATAGCTGGAAAAATTCCCCGCTAGATTTAGCCGTAAATTTAACTAAGATTTTCCGATAAATGGGAAAGGAGCCGAAGAGGAGGAGGGAAGAGGGGCATACCCTCCCCTCCGTAGCTTCCTCTTCTGCTCCTCAAGTGCTGCGCTCTAATTCGGCATTACAGATGATGGTAAACGTCTTTCATTTTTTTCAGTAATGTCATACCTCCGAGGGTATTTTTAACGGCTCGGGGAAAGAATCATCTTAGTAAAAAGTAAACGCTGATGCCGTAATTATTTGAAAGGCAATAAAACAAGCAGCTCCACTATGGTTCGAAGCCATGTGTTTGCTTCCCCGCCCGGCACGTCGTAGCCAGTTTTTCTATTGTAGTTTTTTTTTTCTTCTATTTGTTCTGTTCGCGTGCGGCTGCAGTTGCCGTCTTGAATTAATATCTGTAGAGCGGGTATTCACTCAGCCGGAAGCGATGCTTTACGGGCAGAAGAATCGCTTTTCATCATCAACTTGAATGCAGTCAAAGCCGCGACTTGCGGCTGGGGTTAATGGGACACTGACACTCCCCCAAATTTTCTTCTTACTTTTTGCCAGGCGATTTATTATGGTGTCAGAGGGCTGCCTAATCAATATTTTACTACAGCGTCACATATATCTTTAATACAGTAAATAAAGAACGCAACTGCTCAAAACTGAAACCGAAACTAGACTGGGGATGAAGAAGAAATATAAAGGAAGAGGAAGTTACCGGAAGTCAAGTGATTCCGCAACTTTTTAATGCAAAAGCATTGACTGTCCCATAGAGCGAGCCGACGTTATCAGCTTTGAAGCCCGCGCCAAACGACACCTTAAATCCTGTCTCCAAGTGAAGCCAGTTCCCAGCTATGAAACAACGTGAAAGTCTAGTCAAACGGCACCTAGTTTCCCCGATCCCAAAGGACCGGGGTAAAACCGGTCGACTTCGGATTCGGTCCCATTGGCTGGCGCGAGTGCACGAGGCTCTCATTGGCCGCTGCGTGTCAGTTTCAAAGACCGCCACCCCATGGCGCTGCGTGTCCGCGAGGCAGCGGCTCCACCCAACACCTCCTAGAAGACAAGGCCGTAGTGCTCTTCTCGTGACGTCGCAAAGGAAGGCCATCGGGGGCGCGCGTCGAAGCGAATGCAACGCGCGTAGATCGACCGTCGTAACGCGTTTTTCGTCACATACGCGTGTCATATTAGCTAAAATGAAAGCTGCAGATAGCAACCGGTCTA
Source organism: Ixodes scapularis (assembly GCF_016920785.2). Taxonomy (NCBI): domain Eukaryota; kingdom Metazoa; phylum Arthropoda; class Arachnida; order Ixodida; family Ixodidae; genus Ixodes; species Ixodes scapularis. The sequence continues at coordinate 98,096,989 of NW_024609835.1, read as the reverse complement.
GAAAACATTTTATTACACGAGCAAAATATTACACCGCTAAATAATCGGTACGAAATGGCACAAGGTATGCGTACAAGACGTCTATCGAAAAATGTGATTGTTTTAAGTCGAAAACATTGAGTCATGCAATTATTGTTGTAGGAATGCATATTTTATACAGAAATACTTTGACAAAATGGCGAGACACGCAGTGATTTTGAAACAGCAAAACAGAACAGTTAAAAATCAGGTAGACATAGTCAACGCGGACAAGGCAGGACAAGCGTTTCTCACGATCATGTAAGCGACGTTATCGCGTGCAGTCACTGAATTCTTGCATCATACCCCGGCCACATGGCAAAATTAGTGTAATTTCGATCGAATGACATCATAGGGTCGACAAATCCGCTTGCGGCGCTCGTATAATCACTCAAGACCGCGAGCTGATTAAATCCTATATCACTGAATGAAAATATATTAACGTTTCCCTGTGGCAGGGGTACTAAATTTACTACTTAGTCTACTAATTTACTTCTCCCTATGGGCTCGAGCTGCCTTAGAACAAAACATAACTTGTTTTGTATATAATAATACTATCACCTTAATATTCTAGTATAAACGCGGAAAAGGCAATAAAATAACTTTAGTATAAATAAACACAGAACCACAAACAACTCACTTTCAATAATCACACAAACTTGATTTTCATCTTCCAGTGAAAACTAGATTAGCGCGCATATTTACAAATGTCGACGCAACTGCATACGAATAATGACAAGCAACAAAATTGCAATTTATCATGCGATTAAAAAAAAACGATTGCAGCATCTTACTTGCGTCCTACATGAACAAGAAAGCCCGTAAATAAGTTGTTTCTCACCTGTCGATCGTATCCATACGTCCCACAATATCCGTGACGAACACATTTGAATACGAACTCCAAGAAGCCTCTCTCTGTCGAGAGAGAGGTCTATCGATTAGTCGACCAGAGCCTTCGTTGGCTAGTTGTCACACGTCACTCAAACCGTAGCAGGACTTGTTTCACAAATGCACGTAAATGCCGTAGTATCAAGCGAACACAAAAAAAAAACTGCCCGAGACTACGGTGATGACAGAAATACGACGGGAAACAAGTCTCAAAAGTACCACACACGAGAGCAGCGGCGACGAAAGGCTTAACGTTGTCGACCCATCTCTTGCTGGTGTGCGCTCACTGCGACAACGACTGGATTTCTTTTCAGTTTGCTTCGCTTCTGAGATGTCTCAGCGTTCCTTTTCAGACAGTCAGCAGCTCACACACAACGTAAATTTACCAGAATCGGAGCCATGTGGCATCAGCAGCATCGCAGCCGGTCCTTTCAAAAAGTGTGGGGTGCTGCGGAACTGCACGTAGTCCCGCGGTTACGGGAATACTCATAAATATAATTTTGGTACTCTCAACCTTGGTAGCGCGTTATATAATACGTTTATATTATATATATAATAAATTGTACAAGACTGCGCCTTTAAAACGTATATTAATGTCGGATAAACGCGCATGAACGAACACCACCCTGCCGCTTGTCAAGGGACATTGTTTTCACGTCGATAGCGTATTTTCACGTAGTTGCGCCATGGACTTCCTTCCTCCGCCATTGTGACGTAACCTCTCAGAGCGCTCTGGCCTTCTTCTCTAGGAGGTGTTGCTCCACCGCCCCATACCCAAGGTCAACGCGCCGAGCGAGAGGTTTAAAAAAGAGAAAAGCCGTTGTAGAAAGGAGGTCGTCCCTCTCCACTTCAGCTTCTCTACGTGCGGGCCCTTCGCCCCCTCGCCCTGTGTTTCGTATGTTGTATCTGATTATACACCAACTCCTGTTTACAAACAAACCGGAGCGCCCCAGCGGACGCCACCGACGCCGCGCATGCGCGATGTGGATGTGGGCAAGACGCTCGCCGTCGCTCATAAACAAATCATTGGTATGGGATGTTTTCGGCGTCCGTGTGAGTCCCCGCACTCTTTTTCGCATTGGAGTTGTCGATTTCCCGTATTCCTCGCAATGTCTGACTACTTGAACGGCCTAAGCGAAATTAACGAGGCTCGTTACACCGCAAAACTCGGCGTGAATAATGTAACATGCGGCGATTTATTTCGCGTAGACGGCAAAGAGTGGACGCTTAAGCCTGATTCATATGGTGAGGTTCTGCTCGCTGTTTTCAGTCATGACGTCGCTCGGGCTACAAAAGCCTGAACTGTAGCTGAGACGCCGACGTCGATACTGAAAATCGCAAGCAGAGTCGGACCGAGTGAATCAGGCATAACAAGCCGGTGATGGCCACTGGTAACAATTATCAACATCTCCTTATATCTACTGTTTACACCGAGCCTACTTACTGGAAGCAAACTTCAAACTTAAAAGTCTTTTGAGGTCTGCACTTCTTATCGCAATTACCAAGTCAACGTTTGGTCCACGGCCCGCTCTCGTTTGAACGAGCAGACGACAAGCAGAAACGTTCAAGAGAGCAGACGACAGTTTGAACGATGATGCGGCCATTTAAACGTGATAACTCACTGAACGTAGTCCGCAGACGATCCGTGCAACTTGACGGTTTTCCCGCGTTCATGTTGGAACAAAACAAATAAATCTGACGACCACGAGTATCCGCGAATTCAATCCAAAGTGCTCTCCGCCCAAGCAATCGTGGTCCCACGGCGTCTGTTTGCCGTTTTCATGGCCTGTTGGGACCGCGGGGTTGTCTGGAAACTTTGTGTACGGCAGGGAGCCGAGCAAGAGCAGGAACTGATGTAGAAGCCGAAATCGGGAAGGAACAGATAGCAGGAGGGGTGTCTCTTATATAACTCTTTATATATACACGTGGAGAGGTTACATCAACTCAAGAACACATTCGAGAACACATGCTAGCAGTTGCCTGCTGCTCATTTTATAATGTCAGATTTCCACACATCTCTAGTAGGGAATCCCCAGAATTCAGGCCTTCACCAAGACTGTGGGGCCAGCGTCCCTAACATTCAGGTATGCCCCTCCCCTCTCTCACATTGCCACAAGCGGCACACACACAGAAAGGCCAGACATCCTTGGCCGCGGTGTCGCCGGTCAATCTAGGCGGACAATGGTGCCATCGAAGTCGAGGAAGGCAGAAGACATCCATAATTACAGGCGTCCTGGCTTCCGTGTGTTAGGGGATAATTCCATGGGCGATCTAATACCCCGTCAGACGGCAACTAAAATGGCATTTACGCCAAATGACATTCAGTGTAAATGTTATTTAGGCACTGCCACACGGCAAGTCAAATGGCATTTACCCAAATGCCATTTCGAGTAAACAGAGTTTCCCGAACTCATTTACGGCTCGCAAAGCGTGCTCTCGTGGGCAGCGCTCGACACATATTACGGTCAGCGGTGGGCATTTTAGGTCGCCTTCACTCACCCTCAACCTCACAGCCACAATCACCTAAGCCGCTCACTCACCCTCACCCTCACAGCTACACTCATTTTCAGCCCCTCACTCACCCTCATCCTCACAGTCACACTCACCTTCAGTCCTTCACTCACCCTCACTGAACCTCACGGCCCTCACGCCCCTCATGCACTCATAGCCCTCACGCCCCTCACGCACTCACCGCCCTCACGGCCCTCACCGCCCTCACAGCCCTCATGCCCCTCACGCACTCATGGCCCTTACGTCACTCACCACCCTCACGCACCTCACTCACTCATGGCTCTCACGGCCCTCACGCACCCACCGCCCTCACGGCCGTCACGCACTAATAACCCTCACGCCACTCACCGCCCTCACGCCCCTCACGCACTAACACCCCTCACGCACTCATGGCCCTCACACCCCTAACAACCCTCACGGCCCTCGCGCTCTCATGGCACTCGCGCCACTCAGGCCTGCTTCAGATGGGGCAATTTCGACCAGAAACTTGACGTCGCAACACCAGCAACACCGGCCGCCCGTGTTCACGCGCAGCTACCAATTGCTGCAATTTGCCATCATCATCATGAAATTTTATTTTTCTTGCACTATTTAGACGCGCAATTACGCGCTATAAACGTGTTTTTAAACATTTGAATCTCGTTGAGAATACTAATGCATTTTTCTGAAACCGTTTTGTTTCCAAAAACGATCAGTTTCAAACCCGAACCAAGTCTTTTGCTGTTATAATCCCCGGCACGAGGTATCACGTGAAAATACCGGGTCCCTGATTGGATGCATCCGCTTCTAAAGCGTCTTCGAATTGCTCCGAGTTGCTCGCTTGTTTTGAGCCGGACCGGATCTCAGCAATTCATGTCGATCTGAGGAAAGCTAGGGAACAACCCGCCGTCAACATCGAAATTGCTGAGAAAGTTGCTCCGTCTGAAGGGGGCCTCACGCACTCACCGCCCTCACGCCCCTCGCGGCTCTCACACCCCTCACGCACTCACCACCCTCACGGCCCTCACACCACTCACTCCCCTCATGCCACTCAAACACTCAGCGCCCTCACCGCCCTCATGGCCCTCACACCCCTCACGCACTCATGGCCCTCACGCCACTCACGGTCCTCACGCCCCTCACGCACTCATGGCCCTCACATCTCTCATGCACACACCGCACTCACGGCAATCACGCACTCACGGTCCTCACAGCCCTCACGACCCTCACTCACCCTTACACTCCTGAATATTTTTGGTTCAGAAACTCACTCACCCTCACCGCACCTGTGAAGATGAGGGTGAGTGAGGGTGAGTGAGGGCCCTCATGAGTGAGGTTTGCCGAGGTATGATTACGGGATTGTTTAAAAAAAAGAAGGCATATATTGCGGAAACAATTTTTACATGTTTTTAATTACGAAAATAATTTGTTTAACGCGAATTTCGCACACGCTTCCCGTTCTTAATCGTTTAACCTATTCACGGCTCCAGTTATCCAGTAGGCCTAATTGCTCTGAACGTCTGAACCGCTGAATTTGTCGTGTGCTCGCCCCGGTGGGCTCTCGGTTCGTTGGTTCCACTTGCGATGCGCTCCACATTTACGCGTTTTTACGATGTCGGAAGGGGCGCCTGCCGGCAAAAAAAGGTCACCTGTCCTGCGAGACGTCGGTGCACAAAGTATGTGAGACGAGCGCCTCGAATGTCTTCGGTAGCAGAAGCGGAACGGCGTGTTCTGCACCGGCCTACGGGCGGTTTTAGAGGCCCTCCGTTTCCTCAAGACATACGTCGCGGTTCATCACAACACGGAAACCTCAAGGAACATGTTTGGGTAAGATATAACTTTGACGGTGGGCATAACCAACAGGGGCACGCAAAACAATTAGCTGAGCGGACGGCCGCCTAGTATTGTTTTGCGTGTGTGGTTCGTCGCAGCACTGCGTACCTCGAACGAGTACTGCGTACCTCGAACGAGTTCATTGCACGACCGGCTTGGTTGTGGTTCATACTAGCTGTCTTCGCATAGCAGCGCTTTAAATTTCGCGTTTGTTGCTCTGGCAACATCTCCCGAGGCTGGCTGACATGCCTTGTCAAATGTACTACCGCCGGGTAAAGATTCTGGGAGGAATGCAAGACGACAAAAAGAGGTTACTTTTCTTTAAGTGGTACAAATCTTGTAAAGGCCCCGTTGTTCTAATAAACATAGTGTAGGTATTCGCCACCGTGACCATTTACCGGCTTTTACATTCCCAGTGACATCCTTGAAAAAGAAATAAAAAGCAATGCTGCATGAAGTCAGTCTCTGAATGTTCCTATTTCTAGCTTTCTTTAAAGTTGGATGATCCCAAACTGTTTCAAAGCTAAACATGCTACGTGTGTTTACATAATACGTGCACAATTTTATTCCAAAACATCTTAAAAATCGTTTAATAAGGTATTGCATATATACATTGAATTAAGTTGCTGCACAGTTGCTACTTAAGATATCTACATGTTCCAGAAAACATCTGCTGCTGGGGGCCACCATAGAAGTAGGTTAAGTGAGCTGGCTACATTACAGAGAAATCTACAAGTTCCCGGGATAGCTGTCTCTGTATAACAAGTGGAAGTTTTTTGCAGCCATGGCCACTTTTGTGACATTCTCCTCACTTGTTTTCAGACGTGCAGTGCAAACGCACCGCAGAAAGCGACCTGTGTGAGGTACCTTCTGGAAAAGCAGCAATAAAATAATTTTGTGGGGCTGACGTTGACAGTGCAATGGCCAACATCAGAACCACCACTGGTATTGACCCAAGATACCCGAGACCAGTGGCAACGTCAGTGATGATGCCACGAGTTCCAGAACAGGCCGACGAAGTAGTGGTAAAAAGGCTGGCACAATCAGTAATGTGCAGCTGAGCTGACAAGTGTGAAAAGGAAGCTACATAGCCACAGAAGCTGCTTCGGCTCATTGTTGAAGCAGCCCGACATACTCCTCTAGAGAACTCGCAAGATGCGAAATGTTAGAGAAGCAACTGCTCGCATTGCGCAGAAGCCCGAGTGGGTAACTACGTTCAGTGAAGAAGGCGGCCATCGTCTTAAGCGGTTGACCGAAATCGATGTTGTCGCTGCAAATCTTATGGAAGCGAGGGAATTGTGAGAAGGGAGAGTTGATTTGGGATCTAGGATGGATCGAGGAGTAAAGGAGGTAGCTATGGCTGTCAGTGGGTTTATCGTGCACAGAGGTGTTGAACCTGTGACTGTCACTAATGACTTTTAAGTCTAGGAAGTTGACAGCGCATTTCGATATCGGTGAGGTAAACTTGATGGAGGGTTAGGCGTTACAGAGTGCATTGGTAAAGCGGTCAACCACGAGAGGGGGGTCAAAACCAAAAATGTCGTCAATATAATGACCATACAATTTTGGGTGCGTGTGTGGGAAGGAATTAAAGAAGTAGTGCTCGACGTAGTCGACAAAAAGGTTGGCGAACGAGGGATCCATCTTAGTGCCCATCGCTACACTACAATTTCGGCGATAGAAGGAGTGGTTGAATTGGGAGGTGTTTAGTGTTAGGACTAGTTCGGCGATGCGGATTATAACGTGAGACGGGGGATTTTGAGAGGGACGCTGATCAAGAAAGTGTGCGAGAGCCTGTGGTCAATCGGCGTCATGAATTACCGTGTAGAGATATGTGATGTCCATGGTGAAGAGGCTAGTGTCGGGAGTCGGGGCCAGATTAGATTGGCGTTGGAGGATGCCTGTTCTGTCTTTAACATAACTGGCCAGGTTTTGTACAATAGGCTGAAGGACCGAATCAACAAAAGCGGAGATGAAGTAAGTGGGGCAGGATATGGCGGACAGAATATGTCGGCCAGAGGACAACTTTGTGATTTTTGGGAAGGAGGTAGAATGAGGCAGCGCAGGGATGACGAACAATTAGGCAATGCGCAGCGGGGTGAAGGGAGTTGGTTTAGATTAGCAGCCTTACGGTGGCTGAAATTGTATCTTGGAAGGCGGCGGTGGAGTCAGAGGAAAGGGGTCGGTGAAAATCGGAAACGAAGAGCTGTTGGAGAGTCTCTTCAGAGTAGAGATCACCGCGCCAGACCACCACGGCTCCACCTTTATCGGCTGGCTTGGTTACGAGGTCAGTGCGGTTTTGAAGGGATTTTAGAGCGGTAACTTCTTGAGGGGTTGCGTTGCGGTGTTTAGAGTTCAGTTTGTTAGACGGGTTGGCAAGGATGCTACGACATGCTTTGATTGAACTGTCAGTTTCAGGGTGTTTGGCAGGAAGCAGGGTCCAGATACTAGTCTTTGGGTTAATGGTGTCGAACATGGTGCGGTTAAAGTTAGACAGATGCTGGTTGAAGTGGGCATCTAAAAGTAGGTATCGGAAGAATTGATCGCTGTCCACATGTAAAAACAAAAAGGGTCATGTCAGCCTTGAAGTGCAGGGATGAAGTTGGGCTGACGACGGTAAGTTAGGGCGGGTGGTTTAAAAATAACTGTAGGGTCTACGAGGTGGGAAGTGGTTTCCATGATCAGTTAGCCGAGCCTGGGTATGGAGGGATGGAACGTAAAGATGAGGGGGTTTCGGAGTGGTTGCTGCGTACTGGAAGGGATCGTAAGTTGGGCTGTCGATAGGAAGTTGGGCGGTTACTTTAGAAATAAATGTATAGTCTACGAGGTGGGAAGTGGTTTCCATGATTAGTTTGCCGAGCCTGTGTGTGGAGGGATGGAACGTAAAAATGAAGGGGGTTCGGAGTGGTCGCTGCGCACTGGAAGGGATCGTAAGTTGGGCTGTCGATAGGAAGTTGGGCGGTTACTTTAGAAATAACTGTAGAGTCTACGAGGTGGGAAGTGGTTTCCATGATTAGTTTGCCGAGCCTCGATATGGAGGAATGGAACGTAAAGATGAGGGGGTTTCGGAGCGGTTGCTGCGTACAGGAAGGGATCGTAAGTTGGGCTGTCGATAGGAAGTTAGGGTGGGTGCTTTAGAAATAACCTTAGAGCCTGCGAGGTGGGAAGTGGTTTCCATGATTAGTTTGCTGAGCCTGGGTATGGAGCAGAGATGGCAGTAATGACATAACTGTAATGGCATTACAGTAATTAAATTACTTTTTGGAGTAATGAGTAATGCAATGAATCACTTCTCTAGGCTAGTAATTTAGTAATCTAATGAATTACTTCTAGGCCGTAATTTTGAGAAAATTACTCATTACTTTTGTCATAAATTAGAAAATTATTTTGCAAGATTTAAGAAAGAAGAGAAGAATTACTTAGTATGGTGAAATGTTGTGAAAGAGCATCAGAGGAAATAATCGACGGCTGCATGAGCGCAAAGCCTTGTACGAAGAGCTAAACAGACCCACAAAGGAGGGTTGAAAAGGCGAAGTAAAAAAGCTTGCGTGCAGACATTGCTAGACGGCAACGGCTTGCAAACTCCAGGCACGACAGATTCATCGCGTCGCGTCGTCACGACCATACTATAGTTTGTTCATCCCTAAGCTGACAGTGCTGTGGGAGCTGCAAGCTAACCAGAATCAGTCAAACACCTTCTTTTAATCACGAGTCCCGTCTTTTTCTCTGCGCGTGGGTATGAACGAAAGCGTGGTTACGGGGCGAACGATAGACGTGTGACTGCTCCAACAAACACGTAACTTCCACCGTTCATCTCTAAGTTGACAGTGCGTTAGCTTAGGGATGAACGGCTCGTAGGCTACAAGGCGACGGGCAAATCACCTGAGAGGACAGGACAAACAGATCCCCAGGTTTGCAGCTTCGTAAAGCAAGGTAAAACCGTAAGCTTCGACCATTGTGAAAAACAAACGGCCGGAATAAATAGTTGATTTCAAACGCCTTTTTAAAGCCCAGATCGTTTCGTGCGTCCTCCAGCAATGCAGGTGCCACTCACGGTATGCCTCGCTGCCTTCCCTTGGGAAGTTTATTCGGGAATTAGCCTACAAGCAAATAACGCCCCCCGTTTGTTAGGAAAGTACACAACTTAGGAAACTCGCGCCATTCCCCAACTGGCCACGCTTCTGCTTAGCAATTATCCGGGCCCTTTGTGGGGCAATGCGAAAAAACTTGGACTCTTGTGGTGTTTCAGAAAAATGCTCCTTGAAAGGAATGACCGAGAATAGGTCAACTATACGCGGCGACAACTTTTCTTGGCAATGCAGTGGAGGGTATAGGAACGCGTTCCCTCTCCCATTTTGAGCGCCGAATAAAGCCTGTGCGCGGGCTCTCCTCCTCTCCACTGCATTGCTAAGAAAGTTATCGCCGAATATAGTGCTCTCGGGCAAATAGAATTAGATTGCGTCCGAGGCGCACGCAATCTAATTCATCTAATTCACGGTTTCACGTGACGACCTCTTGTAAGAGCGAGCTTCCATTTCCCGACTTAACAAACTGACACGAACTACAACTTGTAAATCATGAAGACGGAAAAATATCACCCTTTTAGTAAGAACTTCCACCGTTGAATGAATAGCGAAACCGGTGAGTCAACTGTCTTTCTGAGTCCCACCTAAACAAGCTATTCATGTTTAACACGTATGTCGTGTGCGCCAGAAAACCACTTTTAGTATGGTTCACCTTGAGGCACATGAGGTTGTTGCGTTGTAAACAGGAAGATCTGAGTTTCGATACACATAGACCAGCTCAGCGTTTTGACGTGGCATCACTGCGGTGGTGCTGCTGTCGGCACTGCGCATGCGCAGCGCCTCGCTTCTCCAGGATCTGGTTCCTGCACACGCGCTCTAAGGACAAACAAGGGCTTGTTTTGTAAACACGGTGTTGAACTTGGTGTATACGGTAAATAAAATGAGCACGAATTACTGCCTTAAGGTATTCAAAAGTAATGACAAAGAAATTCCAAAGTAATTTCATTACTTATGAAAAGTAATTGTAATATAATGTCATTACCTTGAGTCTGCAGTAATTTGTAATGTAATTTAATTACATTTTTCTCGTTTTCAAAAAGTAATAAGCAATGTAACTTAATCACATTTTTCCTTTTTCAAAAAGTAATTAGTAATGTAATGTAATTTAATCACTTTTTGGGAGTAATTCTGCCGTCTTTGGTATGGAGGATGGAACGTGATGATGAGGGGGTTGCTTGGTGGTTTAGATCTTGGTTGGGGAAATAGGGCATCGTGCCGTGAAATGTTAGAGGCGACTGCTCGCACTGCGCAGAAGGCCGAGTGGGTAGCTACTTTCAATAAAAGCGGTCATCGTATTAAAGGGGCACTGAGGTGGATTCTGAGATAGTCTATTTCTTGTCATAACTCAATCTATGGACTCTAAGCATCCAACCAAACCTGAAATTACATACAAGGGCGGTCAATTCCCCTATTAAAATCCAATAAAAGATCGTGGTATGCCCTCCTTTCTTCGCCGTGGCGCAGAACAGCAGGGGGCGCCACCGGACGGGAAGGCATCAGGGGAGGGCACGTGATAGCCAATTACGAGTGATGGCTTCCCGGCAGACAAAATTTTCAATACGTGCGCCTTTGAAAAATCAGTCCGTCGAGAAGCCGTCACTCGTGACTGGCTGTCACGTGCCCTCCCCTGCTGCCTTCCCGTCCGGTGGCACCCCCTGGTGTTCTGCGCCACGCCACAGAAAGGGTGGCGTGCCACGATCTTTAATTGAATATTTAATATGAAAATCAGTTGCCCTTGAATGCAATTTTGGGGTTGCTATGATGCTTAAAGCCCATAGATTGAGTTAGGCCAATAAGTAGACGATCTTAGAATCCACTGGAGTGCCCCTTTAAGCTGTTGACAAAAATCAATGTCGTTGCTGCAAATCCAATAAAGGCAAAGGATTTGCAGTCTCAAACACCTTTTTGAACTCCAACACTGGTTTGCAAGGGGACGACGCTGCGCCCCTTTGTCCAGGACGCCGCACACCAGCCAGTCCCATAGTATCGGACAAGGTCTCACCAAAATCGCAGTGTTCGGAGAATCGGCGCAGGGCGGTGACGAAATTTGCGATGGTTTCTCCAGGCTGTTGGCTGCGCTTATGAAACGCAAAGCACTGAACAATCACTGACAGGCACGGTGCGAAGTGGGCGGTGAGCTCTAACACAATGTCCGCATAGACAGTCCACTGGCCCACACAACGAGCATACGACGGTGTAGATTGTCGGTCCACAAACGCTACAGAGGACTGCGCGTTTCGGGGACCCCTCGACGATGTTGTGCGCAATGAAGAAAAACGTTTAGTCGCTCCTGGTACAGGGGCCACGCTTCAACCTTCTTGGGTCGAACTCTTCGAGATGTCCCAGCCGCCCCATGATGACAGCGTTAGGCTCATCCTTTTCCGCCATGTGCTCTTGTCGTTGCCACGAAGCTGTCGTTGCCCCAAAAAGTGTGGTTGCATGCCTCAGAGTTTGAATTTCTTCATTCTCGTCGTTACCCAAAGCTTTATTCAGGCGGTTGACTTGGCCGTGCAGAAAAGAGGAGTTAGACAAGAGGCACATGGTTTATGACGAGTCCCCGGAATGACAAACGGTTTGGTAAAACCAGCTTGACTCGCCTTAGCTTGACTTCTGCTGACTCGTCGATGTTGCCAGATGCACACACACAACACTCACGACGCAAGATTCCGTTTCATTTTAAGTGCAAGATCCAGGCTTTCAATGCCGCTACCAAGCATGCACGCTCATGTAGTGGGAGCATCGTTCAGGGCAACATGCTCTTGCTCATAGCCTCAGCTTCACTCGCGCATGAAGTAAATGAAATCATAGCCCCTGTGTACACTCTAATTCTCCAAGCCAGTAGTAGGCTGAAATTTATCCATCACTACAAGAAGTTGGGAGTGATGCTGAGAAGTCTGGGAGGGTCGACACATGTACGGGATTGACTGATCGACGTGCAGTTTCCTGCAAAGTGATGTCCTGGTTTGGGCAAGGTTCGAGCATGTTGGATGTTATCAGGAACACGTGGTTACACAGGATCTGTGGGGACACGGCGGTCCCATTGACTGTGGCCATATGTGCCTGGGGCGTCACTGCTTCCCGAGTGCTAGCCAGTGCCAACCTCTGGAACAGGGTCACCAACCTCTGGAACAGGGAGCAGCCGAACATTGAGATACTGGAACTGGCAGCAGGGGTCTAGGAGAGCCGGAAGAATCAGTGTAGTTGGATAAAAACATTGCAACAGATGCATCAGTCCTCTAGGTATAAAATATCTTACTCCTTAGACATACTATTCTCAAAATTGGAGATTCAATGCGGAAACAGAGCAGTCAAAATTTCACCACACAGCTAGCTTGAAACATTTTTTTGAAACTCCACAGAATGGCAGACATTCTATAGCTTCTAAACATAGTATTTACAGTGCTAGAAGAAGGCACTCTTGTCTCATATTTAAAAACAGTTTAGTCACTTTCACCTCATCAAGGATGCACAATTGGGAAGATGATCAATACAGTGTGTTTTATTCACATTAAAGCGAATTAACAAATAACTTCAGAATGTTGACAGGAGCTATTAGCCTGGAGAAGTTTGGGTGGCGCCCTCAAACGGCCGACGGCAGTGACGTCACTCAGAGGACGCTTGCCCATCCGCCCGCCGAGTTCGCCTTTCGAATGCCGTGACGCCGTAGTACTCGGCAGACTTTCGCTTCAAATTTCCTCTTTTTCGCCACGTTTTTCGTTCCGAGTATTTGTTTTCATTCGTGTTTACGAAAGGACAGCGACATGGAACTCTGTTGACCGTGTCTTGGATCATCTTTCTCCATGAACGACGCATGCAGCAGCGATCGAGCTCCAGGTAAGCAAACCCGGTCTTCGTTCTCCGCTTCGTGCGGTAGCGGTGCTGTGCCGGTGCGTTGATGGAAGATATTTGGCGAAGAAATGTGGTAGTGCCTGTGGTTGCTCTTCACTCTCTAACCAGCAAGTTCGTCTTATCTCTTTGCAGTTGCGCTGCCGCTGACAAGTATCAATCGCTATGTAAACAAGGCGTGCGAGACGAGTCGGTGCCTCAATGAGTCCGAAGATGTTTACTACGCGGGCCATGTTGTTGAGTGCGCCGTCGAAACGGTCCACGACGGCCGTTTCACCTTCCCGGCGTTTATCCTACAAACTACCGCGATTGGTAGTGCCCCCCACGAAGTGAGGATCACCTTGAAGATGTCGGCGGTGGATCAAGCCAGCTGCTCGTGCAAAGCAGGGTAAGCTCTGTTTACTGCCGACTTGTCGGTCAAACGCCTAGGCGCGTCCTTGGTTTATATGGCAACTTGAAGTGACTGGATATCCGAAAGATATCTGACTATCCGATCTTATTCGGCTGTTTCAATTCAGGAAGAAAAGCAACTCGTGCATTGGCTTTGGGAAAATTGGGAGTTGCAAAGCTCGGCCCCGTCCCCCTTCCCTCGTATTGTTTACTGGAATGGGCTGAGTAGATTGGGGGGAGACCTCCTCTACCGTGATCATGTGTAATGAGCCATCTTGTCGGAATCAGGTTAATTATTTTTGTGTTCAGCGGTAATCCACTGGACCAGATTTGAGGGCGAGCCAATCTGTTCTATCTTGTGCATCAAATAGGGGGTACCCGGTCAAACCCTTTGCTACAACCCAAAAAATACAATGTCAACTTGTCCTGGCTTGTGAAGAATTGAAGTGAACCAAAGCTGGCCACGCTGAAACTGTGACAATGTTAACGCCTTCCAGAAATTTATTAATATAAACTGCTGCGATATGCTCCATTAGCTTACGATGGATGTGAGTGATCGGGCCAATAATTTGTTGTACATAATCTATCAGCCTTCTTGCAATATGGGATAACAAAACATGATTTATTTCTTTACAGGAACTACAAATGCAAGCATATTGTAGCTGTCCTTCTGCACATTAATGCAGAAAGAACGTTTCAGCAGCTGCCTTCAACTGACCAGTCTCAAAAATGGGGCAAAACGCTGAAGGAGCGCATAAAAGAGAAGTTCGAGCCGAAAATGATGATCGACCTTCCCTGTGCAAAGAAGGTATGTGTAAGAGGCACAACCAGGCACGTAGCCAGGGGGGGGGGGGGGGGGGGCCCCTTCGAAATCTTCCATTTTGCTGGGACCTCCTCTCCCCCCTCCCCTTCATACAGCATTTTGCCATGAGCGCCCCCCGCTCTCAAACAAAATCCTGGCTACGTAACCCTTTCTAATGGTGAATTCCACTCGTAGATCCGGAGTGCTTTCCAAAATCCGCGAGGAAGGCAAAATGTCGCTCCGTGGGACACGCTTTGAATCGACGAGGGGAAGATAAACTCACATCTTTGGGGCGACCTCCCCCACCACCCTCCCCACCGCTTCCCCCTCCGCCGTTCGAAATGGCCGCTGCTCGAACTTGACAAGCCCACCAACGGCTTAGCCGACTTATCTTTCCAAAGACCAGTGGCAGGTGTCACTGCCGAGCTGCAGAAATAACAGGCGACACAGGCCGGGTGAAATTATACGAGCGGAAGATGACCAGCTACGAGCGGAAGATGACCAGCTCGAGCCAGATCTGTAAACGGAATATGCACACTCCAAATGGAGCGCTTTTGGAGCGCTCGAGATGTGCAAGTGGAATTCACCATAATAATATGAGAAATGAAAAAGCAGACGGCTTGAAGGGCAACTGGGAGAAGGATCTCCGACATTGACGCATGACAATCTACATCTAATCTTCCCCCTAAATGGAGCGCAACTCATGCCCCTGAGGCGACTAGTGTAGGACTGAACAAAACCGCCTAACCTAGGCATCAGTCCCAAGACCTCTTAATTACTAGTAGAGCATGCGATCATCTGAGCCAAACAAGAGCTAGCTGTGAGCAGAGTGTAGAAATGTTAAGAGCTGCTACCAGCCTGGTCCACTCATGCACCAGAAGGGTGCACACCGAACTTTTAAATTGTTAGATGTAAAGGTTTTGGGGGAAATGCCCAAGGCTGGGTTTGTTGCATTCAGTTTAGGGGAAGTTCCCAAGGTTGAATTTGTTGCATTACATTTAGTTGGAAGATTAAAGTTATTGTGTTATACTTCTACTCCAGCTTGACGATTTTCCTGAACTTGCATCGAAAAATTTAATTTGGATGCGTACACTTGTGGTGAGCACAGTAAGCTGCTGGTGGCTGTTAATATCCGTGTACTCTACTGTCGCCCAGTTCCTGATTGACTGAGTTAATAGGGTCTTGAAAAATAATGAGTCGGAGGTGAATTCTATCGTATTTTTGCCCATGAACCCGAATATCTGAACCATTCGCTGCACAAGTACTGTTAAACGAGAGAAACCACGAAAAACCTGGCACTGTTCGTGATGTCCTCGACGGAGCCTTCAACTTCCCAGAGCGCCGGGGCCTTCAGCCCTATTTTGAAATTGCTTTTTTGGCTCTCCTGTGCGTAGAATTGAATATACATTCGTTATTCTAAAGATCATATGAACGCAATTCAAGTAGTTTTTTTTTCTTCTTGAAATGACTCGAAATGAACACTGCGGAGGCAAGAAGAAAAAAAAGACAGTGTTGCCCAATGCAGTGGCGTCACAAGGGAGGGGGGGGGGGGGACCGCCCGGGGTGCAGTACTCGGGGGGGGGGGGGGGGGAGGGGTCGTGGCGGGCCACAATAGCGGGGGGGGGGGAAGGGGGAGGGGGGGGGGTTAGAGGAGGGCTAGCGCCCTGGGTGCCACTGGCCCAATGCTTGACAGGCCACACCACACTTAAAATTCAGCAGTGGAAGCTGCGGACTTGTAATGTGGACTATTGAAGTAATCATGGCATGCCTCTAGCCAGTCTTGCTGATCTCCCCTAATCGTTTACATCCAGTAGCTACGCAGACTGTTGAAACTATTTAGCTGGCGAAATCCCCCTTTTTTAAGCTTCGGTTAAAGGTATTGATGTTGGTAGTTCATTTCATCTCTATGGCACAAGCTTCACTCCTGCAGCTCTCTGCAAGCAAATCAGGTACGGATTTTATTTTAGAAAAGAAAGACAGAACAAGATCAGAGTCTTGATTTCACAAAAGCCGTGTATATTAGCTGTCACACCTCTGTAATGTTACCAGCCTGGGGTAATACTTCAAATAGCTAATGCTGTAAAGAAACCTTGCTTTGCCAAGCAATAGACTAGTAGCCATACATGAACTGGAAATTGACCCTTTTTTAAATTGGCTATTTAAAAGCAGTGAATAATCTGATTGCTACACCTATCATCGATCTGCAGCTTGTTTCTTGACATCTCGTTATTTGACTTCTTACAGGTAAAGATCAAAGAGGTTCCTGAACTTCAGCGAATGAACTTCAGCGAACTTCAGCGAGGCTCCTCAAGAATGTAGGCCATAGTTCCGCAGCAGGGATGGGCAGTATTTCTAATACAAGTATTTGAAATACGTATTTTAAATACTTTTTGTATTTTGCATTTGTATTTAATTACAAATTGGGGAATGTATTTGACGTGTGTATTTAAATACTAAAACATGGGTATTTCAAATACAATTGTAATTAAATACAATTTTGTGGGCGAAAATACATCCCTCAAATTTATTGTCACTGCCCAGAGTAGGAAGAAAACTATGTTGTGCACCGAATACAGTGTCTCTCAATCAAGCACAAGCGTTTAATGACTTTGTGATTACGGTCCTAGTCCAGGGCAAGAATGGGGACGAAATCGACGTTCACAGGCAGACTGGCTGAATGAGTGCCTGTGACAACTTGTGATGCTTTCCAGCCTGATTTCCATCCATATTTTTGCCTGGAACATTCTAAATGCGTGGGTCGTCCTGATTTTCGTAACTGGTGCGAGTTGCAACAATAAAAAATTCTCTAGCTAGTGCTGCGTGTCTTGGTCGTCTCGGTTATTTGTTGGTCTATACCAAAACGTAATCGACAAAAGAAGCTGCTTGAAGCTCTGTACTTTTTTCACCTATTACGTCCAAGCTGATTACATTTTTTTGTGATTATATTTCGATTACGTCACTAGAGCCTCGCACACTAACTCCCGAGTGTGCAATGCAAAATTATAATGAGATACCCAGAAACCCGTTGCAGGTGCCCTGAAGTCGCTGACGCAAATTTTGAGGAATGTATTTGGAAAAGTATTTGGAGGAGACCAAATACATTCGGTTGTATTTGTATCCTCTACTTAAACGCTTTTTTGGAAATGTAATTAGATTTGTAATTAAATACATTTTTGACGAAGTATTTTGTATTTGTATTTCGATACATATTTGCTTGTATTTTGCCCATCCCTGTTCCGCAGCGAAGATGCATTTAGAACCAGCAGTTGAAACAGGTATGTACACGTCATCAGCTTTAGGTCTTGTGACCAGGTATGTTAATGCACCGCAACTTGCTGATATGTAGAGTGAAGCCTGTTCTGCAGAGCCGGATGTCATCAGTTTGATTCCTATTCCTGGCAGTTGAATGCATGTGCGTTGTACCATTGTGCACGCATGTGCTATGTTTGCCAATATTAGATACAACACGGTGCTGCATGGCTTGCGGTACTATCAGTGCCACCTACTAATGTTTCGAAACACTAGATGTGCTGTCATCTGGCACAACCATTATCATGGTGAGTGCGTTGCTTGATGTTTGAAGGCGTCGTTTCTTTTTTGCATAGTTTGATTAATATTTATATTGTCAACCCGCTTAGACTTCAGCACGCTGTGTCATGCATCATGCGAATCATTCAAAACGTTGGAAGCCGGTGTTAATGTAATCTTTTTAGTTTCTTTACTAACACTTCACACAAGCAGTCCCACTACAATTGCGTGAAACTTGAAAGCCGTCTTCCATATGCTGCATGAATGAAGCTCCATGCCGACGTGGCTTGCTATAACAAAAAGGTATAAATCAGACTTTGCAAGAGTACACGGCATATCAATTACTGTCCTTCGTACGCTTGGTTGCATAGCAGACGAAGTGAAATTTGGCATTAGTGTTATGAATACAGATCTCGTCCTCGGCGTTCATTCTGTTTCAAAAAGCACCCAGCAGGTGGCACAGCCAGTACGACAAGCCAGGCGATGCAGTGTTGTATCTGATGCTGGCCGGGAGAGTATCGTTTACCCATCTAACTCACAACGGTTGTGAGTCTTGCTGTACTGGCCAAACGGCAGTGAAGCCATGAGATGCCACATGTCATGGCTGACTACTTTCGCATTGTACTAATACAGAACCAATCCCGAGGGAGTTAGTTATAATGGGGCTCGTTCGCACACTTGTAACCGAGTACGACCGAGAGAGACAAGACCGGTTTCTAAGCCTTTTGCAACGTCTTAGGACCGGCTGCGATGCTGCGGAGCTGATCCAAAGACATCGCAAGAGGATTAGAAACTGGTCTTGTCTCTCTCGGTCGTACTCGGTTACAAGTGTGTGAAGGAGCCTTTATGGTCATGCACATTTTGCTCATATAAGTGAGCTTACAATGAAGAGGTAAGACCAACTACGAGATTGTTTAAAAACATTTGTATTTAATATCTTGCTGTCACTATTTTATGGTAAGTCGGATGTGGAGGTCAGTCGGTTTGATCAATGTGTTCATAGCACATTCATGAAAAGCGAGTGTCGAAGCTGTAGACCTGAATAGCTGGACTGTCATGAGATAAGAATAGCCAGAAGTCCAATTCTTGCTTTTTCTGCTATTTCTGACTCATACTTTCACGGCAAAAATTAAATGCCATGCTTATTGGCTTAAGTTAAAGGAGTAAACTTTATGCAAATGAATGAGCGATTCAAGATAGTAATATTCAGGGTGAGGAATGGACTCAGTCATTATTTATGTCGGTCAGAGCAGCAACAAACATTGTTGACTGTTCGAAGACATTGAAAAACCTCAGGGGCATATGAGTGGGCCTGTTTTTGTGTACTTATGGAGCATTCCACTGGTAATATTGGGACGACAACCAAATTTCGCGATGGGGCACGCGCATCTCGCGAGGAGCCCCACCCCTGAAACCACCTGTGGAAGACGACCTCTCCTCCTGGAGCGGCCTAGCTTTAGATACCCGAATGAGAGAGCGACATGCACGGCAATGGCAGATGGCCGATCTCGGCCGCCTTCACATTTCTGTTACCGTGCCTTCCAGGGGCGCGTTGTCCTTTTGTGGCACAACGACACATGAACAGGCAAGAGCTTTCTTTTAATACGGACCCAAGCTTTATTTACTTTTACTCTTCAAAAGGTGAGGCTTGCATGGCTAAATGTGAGAAAAGCAATACACCGTTTAAGGACGACGAACACTTCACAAGTTTGCTGAGAGAATGAGTCTCACCACGTACATTTTTCCACAGTGATGTAGAAGCAAATGCCATTTTCACCGCAATAAATGAACAGGAGATATGATTCTCAGCCCACACTGTCAGCTTAGTCTGACCAGCTGCGTCGTGAATGGAATAAGGGGTGCAGTTTGCCTGTTATGTTTTGTAGATTGCACAGCCATGGTTCATATGAATACGCACATGCTACTGTCTACAACTTCGTACAGGCGATGCCCTGAAGCAATGGCTGTGCCGACTTGTAAGCCCTATCGTGTGCCTTCCTACGCTCACGAGACATAGCCTGCATGGCTTCCATGGCCAGCACCCCA
This sequence comes from Ixodes scapularis, assembly GCF_016920785.2. Classification (NCBI taxonomy): domain Eukaryota; kingdom Metazoa; phylum Arthropoda; class Arachnida; order Ixodida; family Ixodidae; genus Ixodes; species Ixodes scapularis. The sequence continues at coordinate 98,077,063 of NW_024609835.1, read as the reverse complement.
TGGCATTGCCAGTGCAGAGCGGTCGGCAATCGCACGTTCACCTACGTGTGAACCATGACTGTACATTATCTGATGAGGACGCAAACAAAGTGATGCTACAATTTATTGCAAATTTTCCTGTATTTTTGTGCAGCCACGGAAACCAGTAGGGATCCTGACACTGTCTCGGAACCAGCACCAAGATACCTTACTCTGATGGGTTGCCTGGACGAGTTGAGGAGACTCGCCGGAAGCCGCGACAGTGGACTGCCACTCGACGAGGTGCTCAAGCACTTGCATGAAAGCAAGAGCTCTAAAGACTTGGAGGACATTGAGCTGTCCACGCAAGACCAGGCGAAGTCTGGTCTGTGGATGCGCCACAGAATCGGAATGATAAAATGATAAAAAAACAAAAAAACGTACAGCGTTTTAACGCGAGTGAAAGCACTCCAAAAAAGATGGGTCCACACGACCTCAGACCTCTACTGAGGAAGCTGATGAGACAAACGTACGTTAGGATGCCGGCAATGTCTCGTGGTAGCGCGCTTGAGGGCCCCACAAAGGAGTGCTACAAGACCAAGCAGGCTCAGCACCAAAACCTGGTGTTGAGCAAGTGCGGGCTTTATGTCACGCAAGGGCGGCCCTACATTGGTGCCAGTCCTAACGTACTAGTAGAGTGCCAGTGCTCTGAAAAGCGGGTCCTCGAGGTAAAGTGCCCAGAGAGCATGCTAAAGTTCCTTGGAGAAATCGCTGAGAAGAGTGTGGGCGACATGCCTAGCATGAAGCTACAACAAGCGACAAGCCTAGCATGAAGCGTTTCTTGATGGTTTTATCTAAAGAACGGCACGTGGTAGGCATATAATCTTAAAGTATAATTTTTTGTGTGTTTTTGGATTTTTATGCTCTCTGGCGATGGTATATATTGCTTGGTTGATGATGAAATAAACTTAGTTGGAAGTAAGCGCCAGTCCTGTTCTACGTGTGCCTTCTTTGTTGTCCTTTTCAAGTTTGCGCTATTTTAATCATGTCTAAAGCACACAACCACAGTCTTCTGCCAGGTGTAGGTCCAGGTGGGTTTGACCGGTTGTAACCATGCATACTTGCTCGTGTACATTGGAAAGCAACAAAACGAGTGCATCCGTGTGAAATTTGACGAGGATTATTTTAATGATGTCGTCGAAAGAGCCTCGTTTTTTTTTTTGCAGACTACTTGCTTCCACACATGGTCTGCATAAGATGAACCATCTAGCATGAAATGGGCTTACCATGCCAATGTTGCATGTTTTTCTTTAGTATGTTTACCCATTGGGGACTGTGCAGTGCGACTGCTATGCCGCAACAGTAAATGATGAGACAGAATTCAAACTACCTCCTTTTATCCGTCACTTCCTTTCAAACCAATTGTTGCCTTTCATATTTTGTGATCTAGGTGTCGTGCCAACACATTCCATCTCATTTTTTGCGTAAACACTTAATGTTACCTAGTTAAACTGGAGCGCGCCGGCATCAGTTGACCAGATCCGGAATGGAGCACACGATCCGAACGGGGTCGCGCCGCCTACGGATCCCCATGAGAACATGACCACTGCTCCGGGATCGGCGGATGCCTTCCCGTTCTTCAACTGCCCGGGAATCCCCTTTCCGCAGCCGCCGCGGTCGCTTCGAAGGCGTTTTCGCAATCGCGGCGTTAACACGTGTTCAAAACAGAGCAGCAGGAATGGCTCAGGAGATTCTAGCAAAGATTGCCGGAATGCCTGTAGCGCGGCAAAACCTTCTCTCCTCCTTCCTGGTGAACAGTATCCGGTAGATCTCGAATTTCGGCCTTTTCTGCGGAGATGCGAAAAGACAGTCGAGCTCTTGCTGAACATGAGAGGAATTCTCGTCGTCGCTGCTACTCGAGCCGCTGCTGCTGGAGGAGCGTTGAGCAACTTGACGGCAAACTGTCGTCAATCAGCAGCAGCAGTAAGGCGGGCGGTACAGGCGGCACCTCCCGAGTGGCCATTACGAATTCTTCTGAGGCGAGATGCCCCGCGAGAAAGGAAGTCACGTGTGTGCGCCGAGGGCTGGCCCGGCTGGCTTCGGGATGAATCTGCCGAAATCGGAGGAGCGACTTTTCTCGGATCCAGATCAAGATTTGGGGTGCTAAGCTCGCCTTCAGCGGGAATCTCTCCGATGCGACGAAACGGGAGAGGGGAGGAACTCCGTTTGACTCCAACCCGGCGAGCTTCCCACTCCTCCTTTTACATTTCCGAGCCCCCCGGCGGCGGCGAGTTCGCCAGCGTACCTGCGATTTGTCCCTACGCTCCGCAGTAAAGTGAATAAGGGTGGCGATGTGGGTTAGTTGGTTCATACTGACGGAAAGGCAAACAGTGCATAGTAGACGGGGACATAGCCAAGTGCGATAGGGCCATTTCGGGAAAACTGGATGACGAGCGGGTTTGTAAAGTGTTTCGTTACGTGGATGACTTTTTGGTTTTGTTTATTAGGTTGGAGGGCATATGTGAGGCAGATGTCGTGAGGTCTACTTTAGAAGTTTTCGCACATCATTCGGAGGGGCTCAATTTCACTCACGAACTTCAGGATGGGGCTTACCTACAGTTTTTGGATTTGAGATTGGAATTCATTGCTAAACACGTTTGCTGGTCTGATCACCCACGCTCAGAGAAGGGTCTTCCGTATGATTCATCGCACTCTAAGCTGGTCAAGAGAAGCATTGCCTCGTCTTGCCTACAAGCTGCACTCGAGAAGTCACGTCATCATGTGGTTAACGATAGTTTTTCCCGGCAGGTTGAGAGACTGACATTGGCAGGTTTCTCAACTTCGGTTTTATTGAGCGCTGCGGAGGGTTTGTTAAAGAAACTCAAGAGGGAACCCCGTCCCCGAAGGGAAAGGCCAAATAACCCTATTCAAAATATTTCTAAAGGGCCCGTCAGCCTTGAAGGATTATGGGACCTCACAGGCCTTCAAAACCCTTCAAAAATACCCTTCAGAAAAACCCTTCACGGATACCGCATAAAAAAACCCTTTAGCCCCACAGCCCTTCAACCCGTACGACCCTCTAGCCCATCAACCCTCTAGACGCCCAAATGACTGTGAACCATAGACAAAAATGCAGTTCAAAACATTATTGAAAATTTATTGCAGACATTTAGTTTTACATGCATATTATAACTCAAAAAGACAATAAAGAGCAACGCTTGCTCAAACCCGGCGCAAGGAGCTGTAGACGAAAGATCACATCAAACAGGGACAACTGACTTCTTGATCACAAAGAAAAAGATCTTTCAAAGTACTCACAATGCCGCTGGGTATATTCCTGATGTACCGTAGTTCAGCTAATAAAACCGAGCAGGTGCACCCCACGGACACATACACAGTCTCAGTAAGCATGTTTAGCGAAAACCACGACCTCGCAAGCAGCACCCGCCGCCGTCGAGAAATCCCAAGCACAGTCACGGTTTCGTCCATGATGACGTCGCGCCGGCGTCTTCGGCGTATATTTCGTTTGCTGGATGCTTCTGAAGTCGAACGGACGAAGAGGCGCAAGGAACAAGTCCGAACAGCGGCCGTCATCCACCGTCTCAGGACCCACAGTGGCATAATCCCGGTGCGCAGGCACAACATGCGGTGGGACGCTGACCCCGACTGCCAGGCTTTGCAGCAAGTAAGTCGACACCGGCCACCATCTCCTTGAATGCGCCGAACACGATGGCGCTCGAGCGGTGCTGAAGGCGGCCAACGCCGAACTGGGGATCACTTGCGGAACCAAGGAAGAAACTGCACTGATCAAAACAGACCAAGGGGCGAGCCCTCAAAGCCATGCATGCTCACCTTCCTGGAGGAAATTGGTCCGCTCCGATAATCCGCGGAGCGGATTATCGGAGCGGACCAATTTTTTTTTTTTTTTTTTTTTTTTTTTGTTTATGGTTGCACGGATTTCGCCTCGAGCGGGCAAGATTGCGTTCGCCTCAAAACGCCGCTCGGTCAATACCACTCGGCCCGCGGCTCGTCAATTCTCCACATGGGGCGGTCGCCCTCGGTGGCCTCCTTGGCGACCGAACACCCGGGCAGTGACAAACGGGTCCAGGAGCCCACTCGTATTTGATAGAAGAGCAGTAATAAAATCTGACCGTACATACATACGATCAAGATTTTCCAAATACTTATTTTTGTTTTCCCGTAGCGTACAATGAGCAACTATGTTCTAATTCTGCGAAATGTGTTTTCTCCACCTAAGCCTTTGCCCACAGACATCTGAAGAAGCCTGAAGGTTTTTCTGACCCCATTAGAAAAGTTCTTGACAGGCTTTCAGACGTTTCAAGGCACTGTAAAGGGGACTTCAGACATGTCAGGAGAGCTTCTGACGGGGCCAACGAACCCACCAGGAAATATCGGTGCACCTCTCAAACATCTCAGAAATTCCTGAAGTCCCTTTCACACCCTTTAAAAAAATCCTGAAGTCCCATCAGAGCGATTTTCAATAGGGAAGAGACCGCTCGTAATACCGTATCTCCATAAAATTTCACACAACTTGAAAAAAGTTGCCTTGAGGTACGATGCGCCGTTGGTGTTTTCCGCTCCGTGTAAGCTGGCGCAACTTTGCGTGAGAGTTGCCGATAAGAAGGACAAAGGCCCCGCCTGCTCGGTGAAACATGAGAATCAATATGTTGTTTGCAAGGTGGGAGTTGTTTACACGATTCCACCAACGTGTGGGAAAGCCTACGTCGGTCAGACGGGCCGATGTGCTAATCACAGACTGCGGGAGCATGACTTGTCGTTGCGATCAAGGGTGGGGCTGTAGGGGGGCATTTGCCACTGCATTGTCATGGATGTGGGTGTGAACTTACCTTCAGTAAGACGGATATCATCGGCTATGGAAGGGACAGAGTGAATCGATAAATTTTAGAGGCGCATGCAATTATAAAAGCAGGCGCGAACTGCGTGAGCAAATCGCCACTGGGCTTGAGTAGTAAAGAGATGTTTTTTTTTGGACACGTGGTGAATGTACCGTGTGACATGGGCGGAGTTGCTGCTTTCTCTGTTTTGTTTTCATGTGATTAAATTTCAGTTGAGAGTCAGCGCTTGTCCTGTTGGCACTTCCTTTAGACCCCGTCTATTGTGCGCTGTTTGCCTTTTCGTCGCAGTGAAAGGTTTGATCTTATTTAAATCAGGGCATAGGTGGACGGTTGGGCTAGCGCACACCAGCTCAGAGCACGTCGAAGAAAAACTCCTCCTGCTTTAAATCCTCGCCCTTGCCCGTTTCGATCTTAATTAGCATCGCACCGGCGTGCGGTCGTGCATCACTACTGCGTGGTGCACGTTAAAGACCCCAGGCTAGCGGCTGTACTGCACTGGCTAAATTTATCATCTACAGCAGGGAGAATCGTCGCCCGCTGATGGCAGATCAAGTTTTAGGTTGTATGAACATACACACAACCCAATTATTCTATTTAAACCGAAACTGACAAATAATGGTATATTCGGCTGGTCACTTTCGAGCGCTCCAATCATCCGAGTCGGAGCTACCAGATCCCGGAGCGCCTCCGCATCGGAGCGAGATAATCGGCGCGCCCAGCCGAACGCTCCTCAACTTTTCGGAGCGGCAAGCCGAGCGGATAGAGGGTGGCCTGCGCCACTAGAGGATACTAGAGAACGTCGCGAGCCGCCCTCTAGCGGACATTTTGCTTCTCAGACTCAAGGGGTTCAGCAGTATTCAGTCATCCATCCATCCGTCAATCCTTGAAAAATGGCAGCCGTCAACGCGGACGCTGTTAAGGACATCGCAAGCCAGCCGTGCCAAGCGGAAGTTCCTGCGAAACTCTAAAAAAAAGACGACATTACAGCTTGAAAACTCTCGTACTTTCGTTTTTACCGCTTTGTCCGAGTAGATTCGCACTATAGAAACATAGGCCTTGATCCTGGGCATCGTACAAGGTTCGCCAAACAACTCGGCAAACTTCGCTTCGTAAACACGGCCCTCGTCGTCGTCGTCTGAGCTCCTGGTGTTGTCGCTGTCTACTAGCTTCGCCAGCAGCACTGACGGTGCCACCACTAACATTAAACGTCTTCGTTTCAACGACATTTCACCTCAAATCGGGGAACACAACACAACGGTGACGGCGTCGAGACTGACGGCTGTTTTTCGCAGACCTTTTTCTGAGGAGTAGCTGCGTTCTCGCCGTCCGCTTCCGACATAAAAGCAAAGTGGCGGAATAGCTGGAGTCATGTGACCGGTCGGCAGCCAGATCTCTCGCGCGCTCCCACTTCCATTCCAGAGCGCCTCAAACCGCTCCCATTCGGAGGACGGTGAGATTCGGAGCTTCGAGAGCGCTCCGAAAGAACCAGGCGAATATACTTGGAGCGTCTGGCATCGACCAACCGAATGCACACCGGCTTTTCAGAGCGCTCCAAGAGGCTGAAAAGCGACCTGCCGAATATGCCATAAGAATCGGTAACAGCACGGATGCTAATCGTACAAATATTGCTTGGATATGGGCTGATTGGTTAGACATTGTGATGGTTTGCTGCACTGCGTCGATGCAAGAAAAAAGCGCTTGATAAAGATATAAACTAAAGCAGACAATAGACGAAAAACAACATACAGGAATGGCGCAGACTAACAACTGTGTAATTTCTTTTTCATCTTTCTCCCACCACAGCGCCACAATATGTTTTTCAAAATAGGGTTCACGTGGAGCGAAAGCACGAGCTGCAGAACCCAGAATCCCGGGTTCAATTCCCACCCCTGCTCGTACCGGTGTGCGGTCGTGTATCCCTACTGCCTGATGCACGCTAAAGACGGCAGGCTAGCAGTCGTACCGCACTGGCTGAATTGCTCATCTACAGGCAACAACGTCGCCATGTTCTGGCATGTTCTCCTGCTATATAAACAACTAACGACCAATTTGTTCGTCAAAATACTGTGTGGAGGGAAAAAATGAGAAAGAAATTACACAGTTGTTTGTCTGCGCCACTCATGTACATTGCTTTTCTTCTCTCCTCTGTTTTAGTTTAAATTTTATCAAGTGCGTTTTTCTTGCATCTACGCAGCGCAGCAAACAGTCACAATAATTATAAAAGCCTGTAAGTAATGATAAATTGCGTTCCTGGTTGCAGATTGCCGTAAAAACACATTTGTCTCTAGCATTCAGTTTGTAGAACTTGTTTGTAGGGTTCACGACGGGGACGGCGGTCCATTCACGGCTCCATCGCCTCAAGCCCGGTTCGCCATGAAGTTCATTTGAAAGGCGATAGTTTTGTTGAAAAGCATCGTCGTCCAGGTCAAACGATTGGCGTAGCTTAAGTACCTACGCCGACGGCAAAACACGAACAAAAACGCTGCCATTTTGGACGCATTTTGAAAAACAGCGCGAATAACACATGGACAAGAAGGAGATAACACACAGGTCGAGGCGCTATCAACTATCTAAAAATTGGCTTGTGTGTATGTTTATATAGCCTAGAACTTGGTCTGCCTCAACGGGCGACGAGTCTCCCAGCTGTAGATGAGCAATTTAGCCAGTGCAGTACAACCGCTAGCCTAGGGTCGTTGACGTGCATAACGCTGTTGTGATACAGGACCGCGCGCCGGTACGATGCTCATCCACATCGAAACGGGCAGGGGAGGAGATTGAATTCAGGATCTCTGGGTGCTACAGCGCGAGCTTTCGCTTCACGTGCTCCGAGCTGGTGTGCGCTAGCCCACTCGGCCACCGATCCCCCATATCAACTATACACCTTTCCAAAAAACACTCGACCCCAGGGGCAACAAACCGTTTTCGAGCCCAGTCACTGAGTTTGAGGCTAGACTCTCACCGGCGTCCCTCCTAACCCTAACCGAGGGGACTGTGATTTCAATAGGCGCAGCCTGCGTAGGCGCAGTTTCAAACGCTGCTGGCGGCTAAATTCTCGTCTTTTCCAGCGATATTTTGTGTTTCATGGTACATGTATTTTCCTGAGGACATTGAGAAAGCATTGTACCACATTTGAAAAAACAAAAAAGCAACAAAAAAAAAACTTTTAACTATTTTTGTTGGGTATGCGCGCGACAGAACGAATGCGACTGGAATGTATAGTTCTAGTTTTGTTTTCTTTTCTTACGATAAGTTTTGACGGCGCAGCGGGATTCGCCGCATGTGAAACGACAAAGCGTTTTGCTGTCAAAAATAAATTGCAACAGAAGAGGTCCGAAAGGCATGCATTTTTCACACTCACAAATAACGTGTTTACCGATGGACAGGACACGGACATACAATTGAGGAAGTGTTCACATTCGAACAATATATCGTACGTACCACACGATGCAGCGTTATCCGAAAAAAATTTATTTGAGAAAGATCTCAAATAACACAGTCACAGTCGACGACAGTCACATCTTGACGATCGCACGGAATCCCAGATGACTTCGTTTTGGGGCACGTTTCGGGGAGAGCTTCCTTTTTTCACAACCGCACCAAGGCAAAGAAACAAACGCGACTGACCCATTTCTCACCCCAACCCGGACAACTATTTTTGGAGATAACTGAGGATTCTACGCGGATTATCTCTGGGAGGGGGGAGAACAATGTTCGCAAAATCGCGTCGAGGGCCGTTCAACGTCCTTCACCTTTCCCGTGAATGTCGAGCAGAAAAGCTTGAATGGCAGGCACTTACCAGCCTTATTTCTCAGAATGGAAGACAGCACAAAAAGGGTACGCAGCACGCATAAAAAAAATAAGCGGAAACTTTCAAGAGAGGCGAGAAAACTTCGAATGCAAAACCGCAAAAACGTACGTAGAGAACCGCGCTGAGCGGGTCTTCACAGTCCCAGAGAGTGGCAGAAAATTTCTAGCTGATAGAGGGCGCGAGAGTCGCACCAGCCGCATCAGCATCAGCAACATGGCGGCGGCCTAGGAGCGTTTTTTGGAAAGGTGTATAGACGCTTTGCAGCAGCTGTGCATGGACGCCGCCATAACTGACCTTCAGTTTTTGTTTCCTCTTATTTCGTTTATTTCATTTCATCATTACCATAGCAGGCCAGGTTATTGCCACATTACATTCAACTGTGTCCTTTTCTAAAGCATCGGCCTTTGTAGAGGATCGTCAACTACTGTTTCAGTTGCTCGGCATCTCGGTAGGACAAGAGAAGGTCAGCCATGGCGGCTGTAATTTGGCGCGTGTGTAAAGCGTCTATATCTATTTAGAAGACATACAGCGAAATTCACGTGACGACGGCTTCTTTTTTTTTTCCAGTTTTACCAGTCATTCGTCATTAAGCACGCAACATTGTAAATCATATTGAATTAAAACACACCAGTACATTAAAGCACCCCAGCACATGTATAAGTCACCGCGTCCTCTTCCTCCTTTCTTCTTTCTTCGATCTTTAATCTCGATCTTGAATTCTCTGGTGAACCCATGTCCAAAAAAACTATCTCACTGTCCACTAGGCTAGGCATGGTTTGACCAGAGAATTGAAGATCGAGATTAAAGATCGAAGAAAGAAGAAAGGAGGAAGAAGACGCGATGACTTATACCTGTGCTGGTGTGCTCTAATTTACTGGTGTGTTTTAATTTGATATGATTTACAATGTTGCGTGCTTATTGGCGAATGACTGGTAGAAGAGGAAAAAGAAGAAGCCATCCTCGCGTGAATTTCTTTATGCCTTCTGAATATATAGTTGATAGTCAGCGCCTCGTCCTGTGTGTTCTCTTCTCTTTGTCCGTGTGTTATTCGCGCTGTTTTTGAAAATGAATTCATACCAACTCGCCCAACTGTCTGTTCTAGTAAGTTTCATTTTAGACACTTCTCCTTCTCGCCCCGAACTCGCCCAAACTCGTCTAGGTCGGAGCCGACGAGCTTTTCCCATCAACGGCGGCTTTAGCCACGTCACTATGAGGTCACAGCACTTCGCCGCGAGTTCCGAATACGCCACTCTCCGACCGCCTCAAAACCTCCGTTCTGACGTCATGACCTAGGGTGTGACGGCGCGTGTCGTCATGCACGGCACCGACCAATCGCGGCGGGTGGCGAGTTAGGCGGAGAACTCGCCTTGACATCTCCGTGGTGCGCATCCACAATTGACCCTCTCCTCCCCCCCTCCCCCCCTTATTCCCTTCATACATAACAACGCTTAGTAGTAGTAGTAGTAATAGATATCTCCGTGCCGAGCGTAGCCCCCCGTGGAGTGGGAGTCAAGGTCAAAGGCGTCGACGACGGTAAGCGCGAGGAAGGTGACGGAGGCGTCGACGACAAGCTCGTGGACACAGAGACCGGAATGGAAAGGCGAAGGCGCCACGGCGCATGTTCCAACACCGCCGACAGGCAACTGAGACGCATCGAGCGCGAATGGGTTGGCAGGGAAGGACTCAATAAACCTTTGAAATGAAAAAAAGAAAAATAACAGTGCTTTGGACAAGTGTGTTAATAAACTAATTTTATGCGAAAAACAATACATTTTTAGAGCAATATTGACTTCGCGAGATTTATTTTTAAATTCTGCGCGCAAAGTCGTCACGGAATGGACATGCACTCTCTCCACCTCAACAAGATGGTGATACACTCTCTCCACCTGAACCTGATGGCCACCTCTGCTCCACGCGCCCGAAATGCCGAAAGAGAAAACCAGTGGAAAGGAGGTGACCACCGACTAAATCGCGTTTTGCGCCGTCAATATTAGCAAAAAAAAAAAAATTATTTGTGCGTAAAATTAATATCTGGACTCGCGTGCTCCAAGCAGACTAATAAAAATATTTTTTCAGGGGCCTTTTAATTGTGAACGGTCGAGGTCTCGCCAACGCAAAGAGGAGCAACGGAAGTGAGTTGTCAAGGTCATCACTACTTTTTTGGGAGTTTTTGTACTGTTCTTTTCTATTACTTTCTAAACGCAACGCTCTCCGACTGGTCCTACTTGGTACTCTAGCATGACAGAAACGTCTTTGCGTGTAAACACGTTGCGCGTAAACACGTTGCGCGCAAGGACGTCGCTGCGGGATTTCACATAAAGTATTGGCTTGTCTTTTTTCTTCGCTTTATGGCAAGCTCGGCGAAAACGAAACAAAACTACGATAACACGTTGTTTGTTGACCTTTTGCAGGGCACAAGAAATTGAAACGTTGGTTGATCTATATGTTATTAGTTCATAAGTGAATAATGTAATCTCTGGTGTTTTGTCGTGTGACCTAAGTGACCATGTGCCTATATTTTGTGTATTATCATGTTCAACATCTAGAAAGCGTCCAAACACTGAAATGTTGTATCGATCTATCAACAACGAGAAAATTAATTCATTTTGCCCACTAATGTCTGACATAAACTGGGATGATGTATATCATGAACAAACCCCGAGTCAAGCATATATGATATCAATTTACAAAAACTGCTCGACTGTTACCACTTGTCATTTTCGTTGCTAAAATTACGAACGCAGAAGAAGGCAAGGAAGCCCTGGATAACGCAAGCGCTCTATAAACGGATTAGTGACCGTAACAAGTTATACGACAGATTCATTAAGAGTAGAGACAAATGTGTTATAAAAGGGTTAGAAATAAGGTTAATTGTGAGATTAAGAAAGCACGACTGGAATATTACAAGCATACGTCTTTCAGGATTCAAGGAAATCCGAAGATTTGGGTTACAGCATCAAGCTTTAGCTCGAAAGATGTACATAGATTTCCGGACCAATTAACAATTGACGGTGTCCTGTTTTCTGGTGAATCATTGGCAAATAAGTTTAATTCCCACTTTGTAGCCTCTGGTGCATCACCATTCTCGATAGACCACAATGGAGCGGTATCTTACGTAAGCAAAAATATACCTACCTCAATTTTTCTGTCTCCTACATGTGAGAAGGAAATATTTACTATGATCAATGCTTTGGCTAACAGTACCGCAGCTGGCGAGGATGAGATAAAAGCTGAGCCGATTAAAGCAGTGTCTAATTTAATTTCAGCGCCTCTCGCTCACTTTTTTTTAACGCCGTATTAAGCAAAGCCATTTTCCCAGAGAGGATGAAATTGCTAGGGTGTGCGTTTTGCGTAACGGGGAGCACCAAATAATCTAAATAATTATCGACCAATATCGATTGTACCATTGTTTTCAAAAATATTAGAGCGACTTATAAACACAAGACTCACCAACTTCCTTACTGTGATCGTAAACCAGCGATATGTGTTTCAAAAGGACAAATGAACCGAAATTGCGTTATTGAAAGTAAAAGATAAGATAATCAGCAATATAGAAATTAAAATATTTACACTCGGAATTTTCTTAGATTTAAAAAAAAAATCTTTTGACTCGATCAAGCATGATATTCTTTAAAAAAAATGCACAAAATACGGTATAAGAGGTTGAAGCTAATTCGAAGTTATCTAACGGAACGGTCACAGTATACGGTAATAAACGGCATGCAGTCCAGGCTTGGAACTATTCAGTATGGTGCACCTCAGGGATCTATCTTAGGTCCTTGTTATTGCTTCTCTACATAAATGACATTGTTAATCTGCCACAAACAACCGACATTATCATGTACGCATACGATACAAATGTACTTTTTTTCTCATTTGAACTTGATAGAACTCCAATTCTTGTCGAATGAGTGGCTAAACAATTTATCACTATGGTTGCGGTCCAATAAACTTCAGCTCAACACTGGTAAAACAAAATATATTATTTTTAAACAAAAAATAAACCGGTTAGTTATGGCATGAGTATCACATTTGAAGGAACTATTATCAAAAATGTAAGCTCACATAAATTTCTTGGTGTCTGGTTTGATGAGAGTTTGACTTTGTCGCCTCATGTCGAACACCTCGGCTCAAAACTTTGCCAATCTATTGGCATATTACGCAAGCTTAGATTGCTTCTTCTATGTTGGCTAAAACGTCAATTATATTACGAATTGTTATACTCTCACCTAAACTACTGTCTACTTATCTGGGGTACGACAGCAACAACGAATCTTAGCAGGTTACATGTGCTACAAAAGAAAGCGATTCGATGCATAGACAATTTAGATTTTTGCGCTCACACGTCTCTTTCTTTTTCCAAACGCAAGATTTTTACAATTTACAAGAATATAACTTCAAGTTAGCCTTATTAATTTATAAAGAGATAAAAAAACAGGGAGTCTTCGTCTCTAGATATATATCCAAAGAAAATTACGACATATAATTTACGGCACGAGTTATTTCTTCAGGAGAGAATTCGAATAAATTATGGGTAACAGAAATAGAGCTTTTTGATTCCGGAATGTTTAAGCAAATTTTTCGAAGTATTAGATTTTATAAATTGCTTTTCTTCTTCACGGAACTTTAAAAAGGTAATAAAAATGAAGGAGTACATTTTTACGCTCTCGGCTTAAATATTCGGCCGCTGCTTCATGCTTCCCAGACTCAGTTGATTGCTATTTTATGCATTCATTAATGAATTGATTTAAGGCAAATCATCCCGGTTTGTGTTTAGTTTATGTTTAATTTGTGTTTTGTTTGTGTTTAATTTATGTCAAAACAGTCTCTGTAGAAATATTTTCAGCTTGCATTTTATATGTACGACTTCTACACTGCTGCTGCGACTGCTGTAGCGCCGGAAAGGGGAATGGAGCCTCGTCAGGCAGCTTCGGCAACTTTTTGCTCCTCGCTCCCCGACATTTCATATGTCAAATAAACTTCGATTCAACTCAATTCATACATGCGAGGATTGTCTTCAGGGCGCCGGCAGTGCGAACTGAGTCGCCTGTTTATTGAGCACGACCTTGATATTGTGGCGGTTCAGGAGTCAAAGATGTAGGGCGAGGGACAGATGGAGAGCATGGTGCGGCGCTTTGAGTCGCCATACGACGTTTGTGTAAACCACGTTGTCAGAACGTCTGGCGGATGTCTTTCATTTTTACGCCAGTGTTAGATTACTTACTGTAGGGCAAGTTATTAGTGATGAGTCAGGATGTTTTATCCTCTGTGATTTTTTTTTTATTTTCTAGCAACCCGTTTCGTGTTTTTTGCACTCACGTACCCAGTAGAATCGATGAACGAGTTAATTTTTTTTATCTTTAGAGTGTTGAGAAGTATGTTCAGACCAAGTGGAGTGTCATTTTGCTAGGGAACTTCAATTGTGTGTGTGTTTACACCGTGAGCGGTCCAACAGTGAAAGAATTCGAGATGAAAGTGCTTTACTTTTGGGGGGTATGGTCGAACGGTACAGACGTTGCTAACTGCATATCTGGCGGAGGGGTTCTGCTCTTTACACTTTCAAGGAGCAAGTCACCCTCGCCCTGACAGAATTTCTCAGATTGTGTAAAAAGTATGCTGTTGATAACATGTCATTTAGTGACCACTGCCTCGTTTCTTTCGTGCTATGTTCATCCAAGGAGAAGCCTAAAAAGTTTGATTGGAATCTTTGGAAATGTAACACTAACTTCCTTAGGGATTATCATTATTATTTTTTTAAATTTAATTGGTCAATCTTTGGACGAGTTGGCAAGGGCCGAGGGGAACAATTTTGGTGCGAGGTGGGAATATATTAAACAGGATGAAAAAAATGAGAGCTCTTGAGCGCTCAAGTATTTTGAAACACGAGCAGTAAAAGGTAAAACGGGAACTAGATGGCCTGCCTAAAACGTAGTTATATGAAAAATGCTAATCGCCTCGGTTTTTCACTGAGGGCGTTATTAAAAGGCGTCTAGAAGCGCTGGATACTGATCAGAATCATGGGGGCTCTTGTACGGGCGCGTTTGAAACGCATAACTAATTGAGAGATTCCTACCAATAAAGCTATTGGCATTGAAAGGAGATATGTTGCTATAACCGAGATAAGCGAAATTTTGTATCGGGGGACATTGTCGAGTGACTGGAAAAACATTGAACACGAGTCTGTAGAGCATTACAAAGAACTTTTAGTTTGCGCGCCTAAGAGTGATGATTTTCGCAGTTTGTTTGGTTTACCGTGCAGGCCGAGACAGGCAGACGGTTTCAAGGAAAGGCTAGGACAGCCTATCACGTTAAGTAAAGTCGATAAGGCGATAGACGATTTGAAGGGGGGAAATCGCCTGGACCTGATCGTCTCGGGGCGGAGGTCCATTAAGTGTTTAAAAATCAGGTGGTTTTTCTTTCTTTTTTTTTTTTTGCACTTTGTGTTTTTTGAGGCTTTCCGACTTAATGTTTTAGCGCCTTTTTTGTATATTTGTACTGTTTCAGTCCCCAAGAGCGAGGATGAAGTTAAGCTACATTAGATTGGAGTGTACCACCCGATTTCTTTGTTGAATGTGGACTATAAGATTTTGATGAAGGTGCTGGTGGAATGACTACAAAACGTGATAAACCTTATAGTCGTCAGACCTCACCAGACGTGTGGTATTAAAGGGGCCCTGCAATCATATTTAAGCGTCTACCTCTTTTTCGGTTTTCACGTCTCGTGCGGTTCGGGCAAGCCAGTTGGCACGAAGAGAGTAATTAAATATCAGTGCTTTATATTTTAACCGGACCACGTGGAAACCTCCTCCACCTACAGGGGCGACCCGCAGTGCCGAAAGCGCGCGACATGTGAGGTCTTCCGTCCTGGACCTACTACTGGTCAGAGCCGCTAAAAGCTTCTTTTTAGTCGAAATACATCATATAAGTGGAGTGAACCGTTTTCCTTATTTATAAAAGTAGTTTTTGTTTAGTACATTAGATCAGAAAAGAAACAAATGCAGTTTATAAAGTACGGAAACAAGAAATCCCCCGTCGACATACCCGCCACCAAGCGGTGGAAAAAGTGGCGCATACTAGAAAGGTGTTGTGGGATCAGGCACCGACGAGCGGCGAGCGTAGAAAGGTCCCGGATGTGCGCGGCGGCGCTCCGGTCGTATATGGGCTCGAGGATCCGACCGGTTCCGGGCGTTCCGAATGCCTTCTGCGATTAGGTTTGGCTTGTGGTTCGGCCTTTGGCGGTATGGGAGCGCGAAGTGGCTCCCGTTCTGAGCTGATCTTTACCCGTGTTTTGCTGTAGTTTGTGACCAAGGCCGTATTAATGTTTAATCGCGCAGAAAATGCATTGCCAGCCGCCCTGGTTGCCCGCTTCATACAGCCTATCCAGAACATGCTTTTGTGGCGCCCTCTCGAGCCGTCGACACAGAGTGCGGCAGCCGTGAGCGCTCGCTGAGCTCACTACCCCTCGTCTAGTTCACGGCCACTCAAGCAACCAAGGACGTAATGAACGTGGTTTTTTTTTGCTTGTTTTTGTAATTTTAATTTGCCTATAACTTTTAAAAGAAAGCGATATCCGAGAACAGAAGTTTCATTAAGTTACTACCTTCAATGGGCTCGGGTTTGGTGCAAATTAAGAACCAGTAAAAACGTCCTTGAAGGGCGCCTTTAAAGGGATTGCAATTGTTACAAACGTGCATGTAGCGCGAAGCATTTTGGAGTGTTGCGATGTTTTCCAACAAATGCTATCGGTGCTACAGATAGACCTCGAGAAAGCCTTTGACTGCGTCTCCCACGAAATTATTTCTTTCCATCATAGAACACGTTAATTAAGGTTCGGTGCTGTGTGATGAGGTACACATGGTTTACCTCAACTGCGCCACCCGTCATGGTTGTGAATAAGAGCGTGAGTGAAGCTATACCCCTTTTTTTCTTTTGTGAGACAGGGATGCCCGTTTTCGCCGCTGCTGTTTTGTATTCTTTTTTAAACCCTTCTGTTTAAGTGTAATACGTCGCGGGTATATAAGCGGTTTTAATTTACGACCCAGCGAGGTTCGGGTTTTGGCGGCTGCCGACAATGTGGCTATTTTTTGTGCTGACCGAGAAAGTGTAAAGAAATCCGTAGGACTAATATAGAAGTTCTGCGAGAACACACGTAGAGCTGTAAATTGGCAAACGTGCCAGAGGTTTAAGCGTGGAGATTGACCCGCAAAGCACACTCCTTTTGAACGTGTTACGTGGCGCGACACGCCGGTGAGGTATCTTTGAGTTCCGCTAGACAAGCGATGCGCGCCAGGGTGGATAAGTGGGGGGCAGAGCCGTTTGTAGAAGGAGTTCGCTGAATGAAAGGAGCGGGCAGAGCAGGGCGTGCACGAGACGCAGATAGAAGGCGTGACCTACTCTCTTGACCAACCAGAAGCCGATAATAGTCCCCTAGCGGTGGCACCGAGAAACAACTTTATTAAATGCGTAAGAGTTAAATAGAGTAACTATTCATGGTTGAAAACATATTGCACGTGATGTTTCGATTATGATCATGCAAAAAAGATGTAAGAATCGAATGTGCAGCTCGGACCCTTTTTTGCTCAGTAGGAGTCTGACCGCTCGGAGGGCATTTTCCCGGCCTTCGGCGCCTGGCGTACGGATCATGTCGATCGTTCTCCTCAAATTTGATTTTGCATGACCGTGATCGAAAAATCACGTTCACTATATTTTAAGTCACCGAGATTTGCTCTGACGCACGTATTAAGTTTGTTTCTCGCCACCACCGCCAGGACATTATTCGAGGTTTTTGTCGGGTCACATTCGGATCTGCGAAGACGCTCTGGAACACTCCCAGCCCGCTTTCGGCCAATGGCGCCTCTTTGTTTGCGTCCTGTACTCCCCAATGAATGGCTAAACTTTCTCTGTATACGGCTCTGGTTGGTGGGTTGAGGCTTTTAAATTTTCGCGCGTGCCTTGAAATGCAACGACTTTTTCGTTGTAAACATCTGGCGTACTACGTGCAGAAGGTGCTGTACTGTTCGAGGGTAAACATCCAGCGCATACACCGTGCTTTGCTGTGTTTATTTTGAACTGGACGTGGGAGAGAACGAGTCGAACCAATCTTTTTCGGCCGGTCAAGGATGGTGGGCTGGGCATGTCGCATCTCTTCGTCAGAAAACTCGTTAAGAGGTTTTGTTTTTTGAAAGACCAGAAGGAGTCTTTCTTGCGTCAGTCATTCAGGTGCAGGTACGCAGTGCATTGCCCGAATTTATTGTTTCCATTGAATTGATCTCAGTTCTGTAGTAGGCGGCTTTCTGAAAGAGGTTGTGTCTGCTTATCGGTTTTTGTCAACGCGGTTTTCGCTCGAGTATTTGTCCGGCGCATCAAGAAAGCGTTTCACTAAAGACCTGATGGTTTCCCTTTTAGAGCGCAGATTTTAGGCGCCCGTTTTCGGCTTGAGCGGCGTCGCCATCGCCGCCGCCGCCACCGTCGCCGTCGCCGTCGGCGTCACCGCGCGTTGCATTATGGGACGTTTCCCATAATGACGTCACACGTGACGTCCAGTGTGACGTCACCAGGGTCACAAGTGACGTCACCCTCGTAATGTTGCGCGGCGCCCAAATTTAGCGGAAATTTTTTCCCTAAATTTAGCATGGCAATCTTTTGGCTAGATTTAGCGGGTAAATTTTTCCGTCAAATTTAGAGGGCCATTGTTTCCGCAAAATTTAGGGGGGAAATTCGCCGCCAAGTTTTTCCGCTGAATTGAGCGGGGAGGTTTCCCAGCTAAATTTAGAGGAGAAATCACAGGGAAATTTTCCCTCAATTTCCCGGTAGTTCCCCTCCGTACCCTTCCCTCCTCCTCCTCCTCCTCAAGGGCTGCGCTCTAATTTGGCATTACAGAGAATAGTAAACGTCCTTCCCTTTTTTCTACTACGCTGTACCGTTCACTGTACATTTTTGAGGTTGGTCAGTATGTTTGGAAGCCTTTCAAGGGAGTAAGAATCCCAACCTTCACAAAGACTTCTTTTTTCTTTCTTTTTTTTTTGTCTACGGCACAGTGGAACTTTACCGGTCAAAGCTTTTTTTAGAGGCAAAAAGTTTCCACGTTTGCATGGTCGGTAAGCTGTTTACTTTGCAAAATGCCAATAACTATAGGACACGTGTCTCTTAACCACTGGGACGCAGTGTTCCTTTGGTATGTTCTTTCTAAGGGTACTTTAAAGGACCCTTAGAAAGAGCTACCGTTCATACTTCACGTCCTTCGCTACTTGTATGTGGATGGAGCAGACAACATTTTACCGTATCATATGGTCATGCTGGTCGGTCTCATAGCTTGTGTCGTTGCCGCATAATTGTAAGACACGCGGACGTCGGCGTGCTTCCTGCACGCAAGTATTTTGTTGAAACGATGTGTTTTTGGAAAGAAATGTTTAAGCTGCAGCAGCCACCCCCGGCAAAAAAAAAAAAACACCATCACTTGTCTGTGAAGGTGTTTGCTCAGCTTCATTTTTGCCTGTGCAAAATAGCCTTTGAGACTTTTGTTTTTAACCTTTTATTTATATATGTGATTTGTTTGTCATCTGAGACAAAACAGGCAATAAAGAAATATAATTGTACCCATGGCCTGGTCGAGTGCATGTCTGGCTCGGAACCGAAGGGTCGTGGGTGCGAATCCCGCCTGCGCCTTAAATAATCCAGCTTGCCTTGCCTTTAAGGAAAAGGAATTACTTTATAAAGTGAAATCATTTGAGACACGCGGCGAACTTTACTTCGCATTACACGTCATGTTTTAATCACTCTCATTCCACAAGTGACGGGACGTTTAACGTGAGCGTTGTGAGTTGTTTGAAATTTCCTGTAACATCATGACCCTATCGACCGATCCTGAATTTTCACGTTCCACCGACGCCGGCGCCGGCTATCTACGACACGAGCTCCTTAAAGCTATCACTTAAAATAAATTAATTGCGGGTTATCAATGCTGGCATTTAGAGACGATGCCTGCCGTCTCGGCAATGCTGACGGCAGATGTCGGAAGCTTTGAGAGCGTCCTGAAGCGCTGAGTATCCTGACTTATCGAAGTACTGCCATCGTTTGATCATGCCGCGGGCGCTCCTATTGCATGAATGCCGGCGACGCGTCGCCATTTCTGGCTCATGGCGCATTGCACATACAGACACGCACGCTCCTATTGGTCTGCTGTGGCTGCCGTTGACGCGCCGCCGTTTTCGAGCACGTTCCTAATAATCTACTGCAGATGCCGGCGCGTGGCGCCGCGTCGACAAACTAGATTGGCGGCGACACTCTGCCATTTTTCGCTCAAGTGCGTGACATCATGCACCAGCTTGGCCGTACTCGTTTATGAAATCCATCCAGTGCTTTAGAGCGCCCCGGTAGTGAGCTTACCAGACGATCTTCCAAAATATTTTACTACGCCTCCTCAGCTTGGTGCGCGTCTCTCGAAAATACGATTTTTGAGGTGCGATAATGGTTAAAATAAACTAAATACGATAAAGAAGATATTTAAATCCTCGGAGCGCCCGTTCCGTCCCGCCCGACTCTTCTATTCCTTTTACGGAGATGATCGAACGAGGCGCAAAATCCTCTCGCAGAAAGAGTGAAGAAAAGGTATATCTTAGACAACGTGGAGCGTTTGCAATTTAATGGTGGATGCCTCCTACGGCGATGAGTCGCAAGGGCGTATGCGCTGCGTTTTTGGTTGGCGAAGAGATACGTCGGCAGACGATCAACGCTTTCGTCAAATCCTCGCAGCCCTTATTGCAAACGCTGACCATTTACGGCATGACCCAGATTGAGCGGTTGAAGACTCTGTAATACAGGCACTCTACCTCACGTTCTTAACGTTGCGCCATCTATCGACAGTGCTTACAAGTCGCCGGGCACCGTTACGGCGCCGTCTGCGAGCGCCATTGTAGATTGCCAAAAGTTTTTTTTTTTTTTCTTTGTGAACGAAGTAAGTTATTTCGTGTATTATTTTACAGAAAAGATTTACCACCTAGGCGGATATCACAGCGCGATAAATTGAGATAGCGAATTTCGCGGCCCGTTTGAAGCGGGCTCCAAAATGTTAACGTACATGTTTTATACAAGAAAAAAAAAGTTCCAGAAATCTGAAGTTTTCGCTTACCTATTAATTTATTTATTCAAGCTATTAAAATAAAGCCATGACTATGACGATGGCGAGTGAGGAAGGAAGAATACATACTACCAAAAAGGTAGAAAAATGAGGCAAAGAGACATAGGAACGCAACACATAAAATTAAGTTTACACGGCTGTTGTACAGAGGTATAGACCTTTTCCGCTTACTCTCGCCCCCGACCGCCAAGTAGGCATATCCGGTATGGGCTACTAAAAAATATCAAAACGTTTGAACCTGCAACTAGTCAAAAAATAGAGGGAAGGCGAAACGAGAATGTGTGACGGTTACGTTTATGTCCTAAATGCCTTCTATCGGCGTGGCGACGGCAAAACAATGTTTTCGCCCATACTGGAAGTGACGACAATTCAAGATGGCGGCGCCCTTGCGAAAAAGGTCTGTATGAACATAAACACGGCCGGGTCAGCTGAAAAATAACAGCGTTTACCCTTTCATTGAAAGCGCAGTTGTAGGCATTATAAGGGATTTATTGCTTCAAGTAGTGTTTTCCAGTCTCATGTCGCAGACGGTGAGAAGGGGTATTTAAACACATCCGTTCTGCCCGCATATACTCGAACGTTTTTTAGTGCGGCCTCGCATTCCTGAAGTAAAGTGTGGAGGTAGAAAATACCTGGTTTTATCTGTTCCGAAGCGAATATGCAAGATGCTGTGATAGACTTTTACTCGCATATATACACCGTCGTCTGTGGGATAATGAAACCAATTAATACCTTTCGGCCCTTTTTAAACGCTACAGTCTTCGCAGCTTAACAATCGACAGGGCTCTCTCCATAAAAAAAAAAATAATATGACGCCAACTATTGCCTAATAAAACAGATGTCTTCCAGTCGGTAACCTCGGCGCTCCTTTGCTTGTACGAAATATCGAGCCTGACGTCAGCGAAAGTACGGGAACAAAGAACGCAGCGGTGACGGCAACAAGAAAGCATTGCCGCGGGGTTCAACCAGAGCGTTTCCGCGAGCCGCAGAAACCGTCCGCAGCTGCACACGCGTACATTTTATTTATATTAGTTTTTTTCAACCTCGGCACATGTTGGTAGAGGAACCGCACGTCAGTAACAGTGTACTACGAACTCGTCCCAATCGCCGGTCCATGAAAACATGCGCGCGCGGAAAAATACGTTAACGTAAAAAAGAAAACAAAAATTGTTGTTATACAGTACGGGCGCAGTATCGCATCAATGATGACTAGTGCAAAGTGGTGAGTCCTTTCTTGCTTTGTAAGATTTCGGGGCTTTGAAGTATATTATAATCGGTTGGTCTTCGAGGTTCGTTTTGCGCGGATTACAACGGGACATTGTCATTACGTAGAGTGCGCGGATCGCGTTAGGATCATTGTTAAAGTTCCGTTTGTTTTTGTTTTTTGTTGTTGTTTTTTTGTATACGTTTCGCGTTACGGTAACAACGGAATTTCGTGGATGCAGAGAGTATCCTTTCATCGCCGTGCAATTATATTGAGTGTTATTGCCGCTCCACAAGTGGTCATTCGATGATAACCGGAGCAGAGTTGCTTCTAACACTGCACTTGTCGAGATGTACGTCCAAAGTAATGGATACTTTAATAATTTATCCTATTTATCCGGCGATAACGTTCGAAAGGCCGACTAAGGTTACATAACACTTCCATTTGTTTTACTTTGTTCAGACGATTTCGATTACCGCAATTGTTGCATCGTTCAATTTTGTATGCTATTGTTTCCGACAACGGGCGTTTAGAAGCAGAAAACTACCTTAATAAAAATAACTCTGAAAGATCACATGAACATAAAGTAATTTTAACGTTATAGTTTGTGTTACCTATAAAAGGGTGCCAATAAAAGGTGCGGGAAGTGCAATCATTGACTAGGGCCAGATGAGCTCTTGTAACTGAAAAAGAAACACTGAAGCTTATCTGTCCAATTCTGCAAGTGCTATAATTTATTAGAAACAAGAGTCATAAGAGGGGTACTCATGAGCTTACTAAGGAGTATAAATGCCATTCCTAGCAAACTCGTAATAACATTCAGCATGTACACTCCAAGCTCACTTTAGATAGCATGCAGAAATTAGTTTCTAAGCATATCGCGCTGGGATTTACTAGAGAGGCGCCGGCTAGGTGGTGGAAGCTTGGAGTGAAAATAACAACCGATAAACGTACCTTGTTCGACAAAAAATATATAAAAGCTTTTTTTGGGGCAAGTTACGACAGCAGTCGCAGACGCTGTCAGGACCGTGCTCGCACATATATATTTTATTTATTTATTTATATACTCCTAGAGGCCCCCGTGAGCTATCACATAGAAAGGGAGATCGCAAGAATAATTTGAATAGTTATGCCAAATCAACCAATACCAAAATATATGTACCGCCGACAGATGTCGTGAGCGTCAAAGGCGCGCCTGCGTCGAGATTAGCAGACGACCTTCCCAACATTTTCACTGTGTCGGAGAGCGACTTTCTAAAGCACAATTCTAAAAGTGTTAAAATTATTCATAGAAAAAAAAACTGAATGTGAAAACGGGTTTTTAAGTCCCTCATAGCTGTCAGTTTTGGGTATGGAGATGATCGGTATAGGAGCCGCATACTTTCTTGTCTTAGGTTACGCCATCTGTGGATAGCACATACTTGGCGAGTTTTTTCATGACACAGTCTGCGAATGCTGCCGCATAATTGCCCTAAACAGGTGTTTCTTTTCCTGTTTTTTTTTTTTTTTTTTTAACAAGGCGAGTGCATCCGGTGGTGCTTTCACTTCTAGCATTCGCCACCCAGCCGCACCGTTGTAGTAAATCCTAGCGCGGTACGTTGAAAATAAGATTTTTGCAAACCGTCAGAACTGGGCTCTAAGCGTTAGTATACAAGACGCAGTATAATGTCCGATCAGTAATAAGGAATCACGAGAGGTATATTCCCGTGATTAGTAATAATTTCAGAGAAATCACACCCCAAGAAACAATTAACAACCGCTGAAACGGGTTTCTCTAAATATCCAAGGCAGGTATAATTAATGCTGCCATGCCACTCCGCGAAAGGGGTTTCCGACATGAAACTCTATTACTAAAATATTCATTTGTATCACGAGCGTCACTCGTGGTACAAATAGATATATATTTCGGTCAAACATTATATTTGATCTAAATATATAAATATATATTTAAAAAGGAATGTAAGGCAGCTTCCAAACTTATAGGTGGTAAATTATTCGTTAGGCTTACGGAAATGCTTGCCGCCATGGATCGCCATAATTCAACTCAATGTGTCGGTAAGCTTGATGCAACGTTACTAGAACCCTCAGTTGGGAAACTCACCGTTGAAACATGGGTCACTGGCGTCCACCGAGACCGAGCTAAATACGACAACAGCGCCACTATTTATAATTTGTCTGTACTGTGGTCACCTTGAGCTTTTAGAAAGCATGTTTTTGCGTAATTTTGTACTAAACTCTAATTAGAGTTTAGTACAAAATGATGTTCGCGTGATGTTTTCTAACATCTTTAGTTTGCAAGGTTTTTGCAGCACAATTAATATTGTTTTTATACAACCATGCCTCATCGGTGATTTCAGGTAGCGCGTCCCGACCTAGGCACACCTTAACCTGAGTAGTAATTCGCGGCGCGTCGGCTTGGGAGACAGAGGTGGCACCCCTGAAGCCCCTTCCACCGCGACTGTTTCGGCGCCAAAATGGCCAATTAAAGCCAAAATGGAAGTCACAAGCAGTTCCTCGTGTGGCCGCTGCGGGAGAAATGGCGGCGTTGTGATCGCCATTAGCTCGGTGCTTGAGTACGGATCGGTGCCATTTTTTCGGGGCAGTCTCTATGGCAGTTTCCCAACTGAGTCGTTTTAGTAACGTTGGCTTAATGTCAGGGCATTTTTAGAAAATCATGCATTGTCTGACCTGTCTGCCTGTCTCCTCCTTTTTATTTAATATTTACTGTTTTTCTTTTGTCCTCCCTTCCATAGAATGGCTATAAATGACAATACCCTCCAATTTTATTATCACTAAGTTGAGGCCTCTCGTCTTCAAGACCATTGAAGCAATATATTTTTAATTCACACGGGAACTGTTCCTAATCGTTATGATTAGGAAAGGAGATTGTCGGTTACGTGGATAGCGCCTTCAGTACTTTTATCGGACTTAGTGTACTTTCGATGGGGAAATAACTGTCGCGATAAGTAAAATCTCAAGAGAAAACTAACACGTGCCAATCAACGTTCTTAATATTGCTTTTGTTGGTGTCGTTGCAAATATATCTTTGAAGACCTTAAGAGACTATTTAAGTCTAAACAAAATTAAACAATTCGCGAAAAAATGAGATTTATCCTTGAGAAAATCAAATAAATAAATAAATGTGTGTTCTCTGAGGATTTTGTGTGTTGCAGAAGAACAGATTTCTGAGAAGTATTTTCAGCTATTGCTCTTGTAAGATTGGGTATTTAAGATATAGCTCCTATTTCATATAAATTAATCTTTAATGGAAGTCCTCATTATTTGCTACGAAACCAGGCTTTATTCATGCATGCTCTCTAGTATTGATGGCAAAGTCACCCAATATGTGTTGCACGTGAGACCCATATTTCGGCACAAATTTGTTCTTATGAAGTGGAAACTTCAAACTTGGACCGAAAGTCAGTCTTACAAAATACGGCGGGTTGCGCTAGTTGGTTTATGACCTAAAAGTTAAAGGGGAGGCGTAGCGATTTTCGTACTTCAATTATTTACTTAGAATAAATCCTTGACGTTCATAAACCAAGAAACACGAGTTAGTATTTCCTCTCCATGCAATGGCAGTCACAAAAAAAAAAAAAAATGGAGAAAAACGAGCAGTGTTTACAGCCCTCAAATTGAGGCAAGACGAAGCGGCTACGTGATCTGGAGACGATTAGATGCCGTCAGTGTTCATCATAGACATGCTCTGGAGTTGAATATAAGCAGAAGGCACGTGCTCTCGAGCTTCAGACATTCTTAGGGTTCTGCTATTCTCGTCACGGCAGCGATTGGATACCAGCTATTGCTCGAATGCTTTTTGAGGCATTTATTTTCTTATGAGCAAAAATGCAGTGCTCACATGAATTCCAAAGTTCATGCCCGTCATCAGAATGTGCCACAGCAGTTCTTGTTGGCATTCAGACGCGAAAATCCTGCCCGCGCTATGCTCCCACAAATGTTAAGCCGTGAGCAGACGAGAGACCGAAACAAGACGCAAAATCAGCAGCGGGGGACCCACCTATAAAAGGGCGTCAGCCTCCCCAGCGGATGCGGGTTGCGAGTCAACGCGAGCCGATAAAGGTCACGTGGCCGATGGCGAGTCCTTCTGCGTCCGCAGGCGCTCTCCATTCTGCGGTCTTTCTGAGTTAGTTACGGTAGGGCAAAAACTACACAACCAGTTATTCTCACGAGAGAATAACTCGGGACAGAATCTAGTTCTCTTAATTTTGACAGCTGCGGCATATTTTAACAACAGGGAACAATCTTTTATTAAAATGCGACAGATGATGCGAATATAAAAAAAATCCAATAGGAATGTTTATGTAATTAATTTACTGATTATCATCACACACTCTCTGCATGAGGTCCGCCGGGTTTAATAACGCTATCCCATAAGAATCAACTCTCTATTTTCAGCGTGTTTTCTTTTTTAAAGTAGTTTGCTGACTTAGAAACAAACAAGAAATGAGCCGCATTTGATTATCGTCATCCTAGGACCCTGGCAGTCTTGTACGCGTAACTCGGCAAAGTGATCGAATAGGATTACAATTACTCTCGCCTAACAATTATTCAATTAGACTACTTGATTGCTTAAGAATGGAGGTAATTGGACTTCAGTTGAAAAAAGTAACCGTTACCTTTCCGAAAACTTCGGATTTTCAAAATGATATATTTTTCTTCCGATTCAAAAACGTAGTTTCTATTTTGTACTGTCTATTATTAAATTAGGATCACCGAATTATAACTTTTTATCTTCTTCATCCACCAATTTCGGTAAACCATCATCCTGTCGGAGGCCTGGTTCGAGAATTCCTCGGTAGGAAACTTGTACAAACAAAGGGTGCCATCAACAAGGCGAGGGAGGAATAGTATCGGTGCCAAGTAATTGTATTACTTCTATAAGTAATCAAATTACCCCTGCGATTGTTTTCTACTCCATGTAATCGAATGTTACAAAATGATTCCAAAGAGTAATCGATTACAAGTAATTACAAGACCATTGTGGAAAGAGCTGTTCTTGGGGTTTTCCTTTCTCCCCGTTTGCGTTCGTTTTTTTCCTGTTTAATCAGGTTTTGGAAACTAAACTTTCAGCTGTGTTCGAGACTTTTGAGTGTGTGTGTTGTTATCTGCTGTCTCAGGGTTTTTGAGGAATGTTTAATGTACACCAGCTCCTTTGCGCCCTTAAATTTATTTCAGTACCTTAATTATTTGCATTGAGTACCGTACAAGTCTTGTCTCTGAGTACTTCTTGTGAGCACGCCTACACTGCGCCACCCCTCACTACGTCGTCAGATATTACGAAGAAGAGACTGAAAGGAAAAACAAAATCACCTTATATCCTTGAAATTATATCGGATCAAAGAAGCTTCCGCGTGGGTGGCGTTGCTTGCGAATATATACTTGAGACATACTAGGGCCCGTAAGGCTAAACAAAGTAAGAAACATACCAGTTCAATATTGTTAAACGAACCTTTTAACAAAAAAAAAAACAAAAAAAAACAGGCTACAATTGGTTAGTTTTCTGTACGCACGTGTTTTATCCAGTCGTACATAGCCGAGGTTTCGCGGCGGTGGCAATATTATTTCGTTTATACGGCCCCGACTCCAGGTGCACTTTTTTTTTTTGTTGAAAATCACAAAGTACATCGAGCTTTTTTTCAGTACAACAACGAGTAGGCGACTGCGGACCAATACATAAATACGGGAATGCATGAAATCCCATAATGACCCCATAAAAATGTAGGCGGATATACTTCGGAAGGATCCCATGGATGAGATGATTCATGTTCACCAAATATGAAGAGTATACTGTCACTCCAGTCTCGCCTACGAGACAAGGCCTGCACGTGACGTCATCCTTAGTGGATCCCCAGCTCGACTCCAGCGGCAAATATGGCGAACCTTGACGAGAGTCGCCGCAAAGCGGCAGACGCGTCCGTCTTGGCGTCGCCGCTTTCTATAGCGTCGCGCTCGTTGTGTGACGCTGCGAGACGCGTTTGTTGCGACGCTGAGACACACTAGGTGGTGCTGCGTGGATTGACTACGGATGACGTAAGGGGCGGAGGAGGTGCAAGCCTTCTCTTCAAGGTAATTTTTTGTCCATTCCCGCTCGAGAACTTGGCCGGAGCCTGAGCCTCGGACTCAAGTGGGTTTGCTACTTGGAATTTCAATTTAGACGGGCGCAGAATCGGAGCACTTTCAGTTATTAAAGACGCGCATTCAAATTATTCGACTAGCAGACAGTGCACTGACCAAATGTGTGATTAACGTTGTTACACAATGGAACCGAACACTTGTCTCAGTAGAAGCAATTGGCGAAGCTCGCTAGAATTTGGCACTCGCAAAATAAGTTCTTAACGATTTGAGAATTGTATTAATTCATGGCTGTAACTAGGGGGGTACCGTCCAGAGGGAACGATATAGTCACCAGAAGAGTTCCTTCCAGACGCAACCGATAGTCACCTCTAGAGCTCTCCATATCGTCTTGCGACTTTTCTTCGACGACATATTTGTTCTTCACAACGATACAAAATTTAAAAAAAAAAAAATCGCCAAAAGTTTAATTGAAAAACAAATAATTACGCACACCAATTTCGGGATTTTATCTGGTGTCCGCTGCGTGCGAAGCGGATACGTTCCTACAAAGCTACGCCACAGCTGAACTCAGTTTTGTTTCGTTTTATGTTACGTATTTTTATACTATGCTTAATTAACTCTCCAAGATCCTAAAATCTAACACGTGATTTCCTGTCTTGTGTTCACCCAAGCACTCAGCCGGGAACATTACTTTCCGCTGGGCCCTCGGGACGGCGCCAACGGAACTCCACAGGGAGCTTGCTCTCGTTCCTTCTGGACGGAACACTGGACACTTCGTTAATTTATTTTATTTACGCAATACTGCCACCCCGAATTGTGGCTCAAGCAGGAGTAGATATAATGTCATACACAGCTAGATTGCCAGAGATAATACAATGCAACACAATGTGTGGAAGGGAGCAGGTGAAAAACACGAAAATATATGTATATATATAGAACGCAAAGAAAAGGTTATACAAAACATAAAAAAATTCTAGATATTTACAGCGCTACAAAAAAAATGTAGCCGATATATAAAACAGGGAAACACGTAAAAAACATACAACAAATACTTTTGCATTGAAACAAGGTTCAATAGATTCAATTACATTGTCTGAAGTAAATAAATGTACAGGCAGGTGGTTCCATTCTCCTATTGTTCGGAAAAGAGAGTTTACTTAATTAAGACCTTTTGTGTGGGCAAATATAGCAGTTTTTTCTTTGGGATGGCCATGTCTAGTGTGTCTAGTGGGGGATGAATTAATATAAAATGATGATTGAAGCCAAAGTTTAGCGTACCAGAGTTGATCCATCAATTTCAATGTAGCTAGCTTTCTTCGAGATTCTAGAGGGATAATTTTGTTAGCTCTAATTAAATCAGTAGGGAAGTCAGGCCCGTGCTATCGATTATACATAGAAAACGAACGGCAAGTCATTGAACGAGCTCAGGGTTGTTAATAAAGCGTTCTAGAATAAGAGGGCTCACCGCTGAGGGGCACAAAGCAGCTTGCGGCTCCCCATAAAGTCGACGCATGCGCACTGCAACCCCCCCCCCCCCCCTTTCTTCCGTAGCTGCCAGGAGGATCCACTGTCTAAAACTCGCTAATACATTTTCTTTTTTTTTGGCGCCCAGCTTTTAGTCGTTTGTACCTGGGGTGAGCGGCGTCGGCGTCGGAGCAGCCACGCGCGTTGCGTGATCGGACGTTTCCCCACTAAAGATAGCGGGGAAATTTTTCCGCTTGAGTTAGCAGGAAATTTTTTGTCGCTAAATTTAGCGGGGAAATGTCCCTGCCAAATTTAGTGGGGAAATGTTCCCGCTAAGTTTAGCGGGGAAATCGACATCACGTGGCCACAACACCAATTCAGTTTCCTCGCTAAATTTAGCGGGCAAAATGACGTCACGATTTCGTGTCACGTCGCTCATGAACAAATTAACGGCAGAAGGAGAGAAGAGGAGGAGAGGAGAAGAAGGAGAGGAATAAGAGGAAGAGGGGGCATACCCTCACCTCCGTACCCTCCCCTCTTCCTCCACAACAGGTGCGCTCTAGTTTCGCATTACTGAGATGTGTACACATCTTTCATCGTTTCTTTTTTTCTAAAGGGATCCCACACAGTTTACTTATAAAACAGCGTGTAAGAAATATTCTCTTTTTGTTAATTGCAACATTAACTTTTTTGGTAGGTGGGCCTTCCAGTCCGATCAAGTCTTCGTGTTGCTGGCTGCGACAGCGGCGGTATGTTTCTGCGTGCTGGTGCTGTGGAAGGTGGGCGTGCTGGTTCACTCTGCCGCCAGGGGGCGCCGACTGCCCCCGCCCCAGCTGGGCTACGTCCGGCTGGCCAGCACCAGCGCCGACATGAGCTGCGTGGACCTGCAGTGCACGAGCATGGAGAGCGACAAGCGACACTACCGGTTACTTGAGGCCGCCCAGACCATCTAACAACACATGTCTCTCTTTTCCTCAATCATACACTCGGTAAAGATTCAAATAAATGCCCTACTTTTTTTTTTTTGTAAAGACAATACACGGCTACTGTTGTCCTTCACACTCGCCGTTAACTCGGTGGGTTTTTCCCCTTATGTATTTAGCACAATGCTGTGCGGTTCAGCGTGCCAAACAACGACGTTTTTGAAACGCGTTTTTTTTTTTTATTAGAGGGAACGGAGGAACGTTGTCGTTCCTTTTTGTGTCTGTGGAACTGCAACGGGAACTCGGTACGTTTTTTAAAGAACAGCAGGAGGAACGGCATCTTTTTTTTTGTATATTCATTTACTTGTTTATCCAAATCCGGCTCTTTATTATCGTCCGTTTCAAACTCCCAGATAGTAAAAAAAAAAAAAAAGAACAACGGAAACAAATGTGATTGTGGCGACTGGACATGTAGTTCTTAATGCATATATTCACTAGCTTCCTTTATTTTATCTTCGGATTATCCATCACAATATTAAATAAAAATACGCAAGTATCGTAATTTAGCGACATGTTCCAATCTTAGATATGGAACGGGGATGCGTTTCCTTTGAAACACCGGATTCTGTAAAGGGAACTCTTTGCATGAATGAGAAGTAATGAAGAACGAGCTTTTTCCCCCTTTTAGAGAAACCCGTGAAACACTGATTTGGGGAAACGATCTGTCACTGAACCAAACGTTATCGTTCTTTTCATAAATACCACTTATAGTTTATACTGGACATTCATAACCTACGGAACATGCATTAGTTTTTATTATTTTTACATCACGCACTGGCGGTCACAAGAAAATGGCAGAAAAATGTTCAGCGTTTTCTCCCTGAACTCGCAGCCAGAATAAGAGCGGATATATGATCTATTGCTGAATCGGGGTAAGTCAAGCTGAGTGCGATTATAATATAAGCTATAAAGTGAAGAAGAGGGTCATTAAAACGCAGAGACATTAGCTTGAGCGGATGGCTCTATCCTTGGGGACAACTTTCAGTGGGATTTCCGAGGAGAAGGATAGAGTGCGCACAGCTTTCATCACTGCTTGAACTAGGAGAGAACACGCGTTCCTCTACTTTTGACTAGTGATGTTGCGAACGTTTGTCTAACCAGAGGTTCGACCTGGGACCTGAGGTCCGACCGGCTCTTGGAACCTTCGACCTGGCTGCAAAGTTCGACGATGCTCGACTTATATACAGTGTAGCTCGGCGTCTACAGGGAGATTTCGAATTTTGGGAAACAGACAATCTAGAAAGAAGTTTATGTTGTATTTTATAAAATGATTACCAATGTTTACACTATAAAAAAGCAAAAATACAAACTTTACATGCTCTTTTTAGAATGTATATTGCGAACCAGCAAAGCGATACATTCAACAAATATTGCACTTTTCCTCCGCCAGGTGGTTTCAGCTCGTTTTCAAATTTTCGCGCAAGCGCAGGGAATTTAAACTACCCTCAAACTTTCGTCAAACTTCGCGTTGAAAGTTCGAGAAAATCAAATTTGGCCGATCTCGAACATCGGCAGGTTCGCGACATCCCTACCTTTAACGGCATTGCCACGGAAAGTTGTTCCCGAGTATAGCAGACGACACTACATAATAGGAAGCGGGTAGGAAAAAAAAAAAAGAGTGACACGATAGAATGAAATAAGCAAGCCCATGTAGCACACTTCGGCACAGGCTTGGGCCAGACTGGTGTTAGCAAGTGCCAACTTGGCTCAAGGCTGGCACAGGCTTTCGCCAAACTGGCCCAAAGTACAAGCCGGGAAAGTGTGCTGCTAGGGGAACTACGGAGGATGATGAGGTGTTCAGAGTGACATTATCTCACACCTTAGAGGGTCAGTGTCAGGCCAGTGTATCTCAAAAAAAAAAGAAAAAAAAAATAAGCAAGCAGCTGCCGAGCACTTTCTCAACGGTAAGCAGCCCATCATTCATGTCTAGGAGTGACATTTCAAGTGTATGTCTTTTGGCAACCTAAAAGGCACATACAATGAGGAAATGTTCCTTGGACTCGCGGAGTTTCCTACGCTGCAGAATATGGTTGTTGCACGGCCCCTCTAAAACGTGATCGAGAAATCAACTGACGATGAAAGATTTGTGCTCAATTCCCAAACCATTAAGATAAGTACTACTGTTCTACACTCTAACGAATTCCGGTCATAAAATAACCCTTCGAGTTACTTCGGCTTGTCCATATTTTGCACACCAAAAAGTTATTTAAAACACCTTTTAAAAGAAATCTAGTGAAAATCCTTTACGGGTTTTAGCTCATTTTTTTTATACGAAAGCTCATTGTGAAAAGCCCCATTAAAAGTTATTCTGTGCTCTTTTTGATGAAACAGTTCTTTATGGACTCTTCCAAGAGTTCTTTTAACCATTTTTTATAAACAGTTATTGATTAATAACCCCTGAGAAGTTCGTATCTGCACGTTTTTCGATGAATAAATTCATCACAAAAGAACCCTTATTGAATTATTTTAAGATCGTTTTTAGGAAACCTGTTATTCATAAGGAACATTTGAAGAGTTCTTTTGAGCTCTTTTTAGGATAAGTAAGTCAATTGAGAGGCACATTTGAAGATATTTTTGAATCAGGAGACGACAGATAAAAGAGGGGCAATACACAACACGTTTGAACTTGGTATGTTGTTGTAAACTTCTGTCGACGTGCCTCACGAAAATTCGCTTATTTGAAAAACAGCTGAAAATGAACTCTTTCACAAAAGTGCCCTTCATGATGATTTTTCTTCATGATTTGACGCCTCAAAAGCCAATAAAAACTTAGCCCTTTTAATATATCAAATACGGCGAAAAAAGGTTTGGAACAACGGGGCTTTTCTTCTTGTGCTATACCTCTATAATGGCGTACCAACTTGCTTTTGAGTGGGAGGCAAACCAGACCTTTCCTCCCCACCCCCACCCTTAGTATCCCTTCGGCGCCGTCGGCCAGTGTTTGCTCTGACCAGTGACGGCTGTTTCAGGGGGGGGGGGGGGGGGGAGGGTGCAAAACACATGCCTTGCCCCCCCCCCCCTCCCCCACCACCGCGACCCCCCTTGCGCCCTTCCCCCCGTTGGTACGCCCATGCCTCTATTGAAGAATTGCTGGCTTCGATGGTACTTCAGGAACACATTCATAATTGATGTTTATGTCATGATTAAGTGTAGATGTATAGGTCAATAAATGTAAGAAACACCAAGAAATGCCCTAGAATCTCCAATTTGCCACTGGCCATAGGTGGAATCAACATAGAAGATACAGTTGGTGGGAAGTAAAATGACATTTCTTGGATATTATTGGAATAATATTGGGTACATAACTAAACGTTTATCTACCAGATATATAAAAATTCAGGTTTGCTGAAATGACACACTTTAAAGACTCATGAGCGTTGACTTTTGTCCATGCGACTTTAATCTACTTCCTTTCAACGCCAAGAGCTTTCAAAGTCTGCAACAAATTGTAGTGCCCCTAGAAGTGTAGCGTCAACACAAAATGTTCATGACGATAAAAATAACTTGTGAACTGAGTTTCGAACATCATACAAATCCGATGTTACCTTGCAAGGCTAAAGCTTGATATCTACATTTTGCAAAAAGCTGAAAACCAAATGCGCATACTTGGCTTTACGAAGCTAATATTTTTATTAGTTGGTATTCCAGTCAAAATATATGATGGTCTTAACACATCACATGGAAGTGTCGAGGGAAGTTAAGGACTATTTAAAGTAAAAATCGTCATGCACATTCAACAAAAGTATGGGAAATATTCGGACAGAAGAATGTTCCCTCTAATTCGCCCGAATAGTGTGCTAGGTTTGCTAGGAATCTGTGAAATTAATTACTTAATTAAATGATTGATTAATTATTTACTTTATTAATTGATTCATTCATTTTTTCAGTCAATTGATCAATCACTCGTTCATTCATTTCTTTATTTTTTTTGCTCATGAAGAGCTTGGCGCCTTGATAATGATGCACAACAGATTGATCACAGGTTACTTACAAACGCCACAAAAGTTGGATTAAAAACATCAATATCTGCTGCTACGCGAAGGGTGTCATACAAGTGTTGAATACGGGTCATGTTACTGGTTGGGATGTTTTGAATACCATGAGATGTTGGAGAAATCCACAAAAATCGGCTCGGGACATAAATATTAATATGTGAGATCAGGACAACCAACTAATCTATAAATACATTTATACAAAAAAAATTAGATCTCGCGCACGTCGTCTAGAACTAAACATAGGACAACTGCATCGTCCCAAGAGTCTTGCATAAGAATATTAAACAATACGACCAATATAACAATCATAAAAAAATTCGTAAGGAACTCGTCTGAACATTTTCTATCCCCTCTTGACTCGTAAATCTAATCCACTTCCAGACAACATAGGAAATCTCAAACTTATACCGAATTAACAAGAGGTATAATTTCTAAATACCCATTTTGACTTGGAGAGCTCACGCGTAATTCTAGAGATGACACCCAGCTTACTGAAAGAGTCATTTATAAGGTTAACATGTACAGTAAAAGTTAAGGGAGAGTCTACGTATACACCAAGATCACATCTGTGCTCGAGTGTTCGCAACGAAACGTTGCCGATCTGGATAGTAAAGTTGATTTTTCCTACCTTTCTGGACATTGACAAAACAACACTTTTAGAAGGATTGAGCATCAACATGTTCGCACGACACCAATCACACACTGATCTAACAACGTCTATAAGCTCTTCGCAATCATCCAAGGATAACGTCTACCTAAATATCTCGATATCATCTGCATATTGCAAGATGACTGAATTAGGAACCCATTTGAACCAAAGTCATTAATAAAAAAAAGTAAAAAGAAAATATCAACCCCTGTATGAACCCCTGCGGCGCAACCGAAAGAGAAACATAGGGTTGTAAAGAGACGTCCAAGAACACGTGCAAAATTGTATCTATTGAACCTATAATCAAGAAGCAATGAACAAGCTGAGGTAATCATACCGTAGGCTCCTAGTTTATGTATAAGGAGCGAATGTTCAACCAAGTCAAAAGCCTCTGAAAGGCCAAAATATACAGCCTCTACATGTCCACGTTAACATACACTAGGCGAAACAAAATTTTAAAAAAATATTCTGAATTTTTTTTCACATGCCTTTCACGCACAAAGCCATGTTGTGAAAAGTTAATCTTATGCTTAAAAAAGTTTGAAATGTGATCGAATAATACAATTTCGTAGACCTTTGCAAAAAGAACATAGCAACGACACCGGTCTGTAATTTTTTACATCGTCCATTGTTTTTCATTTTTATGTATTTTCCCAGGGGAAAGGAAAAGTAAGGCTCTGCAACGATAAGGTAAAAATATACGTTAAGACGGAAGCAAAAGTAGAAGAGCATCCTTTAAAATGAAACTTGGGATACCGTCAAATGCCACTGATAACTTAATTTAGCTTCAGTTTCCTGATAGCAAGTTCAATGATATTAAGTTCGAAATATAAGATTGACAGGTGATCAGTAGCATTGTCACTGTCGACAGGCATAAGTAGTCCGGTATGGCCTCAAGAATAAACCGAGGAGAAATTACAAGCGAATGTCTTTGATACATCTTCAGACTCACTCAGCATAATGCCGGATAAAATAGCTAAGTTTATTGTTGACGAAGTGGTAGTTGTTCAGTCCTTAACAATTCGCCAGAAACGCAAGAAACGCATTGGGTGACGGTTGAAACTGTGCTTTACTGACTCACAGTGTAATATTTTATTGCGGTTTAGTCATTTTCTACCTAGTGCCCGCGATTCAGACAGTTAAAAAAAAAAGCCGAGTGCGCAATCTTATATTTCCTATGATAATTCAGCGTTTTTTAGTAGAAATCTAAGCTCCCTAGAGTACAAGCGCGAATAATGACATGTATAAGGACGCTTTTCGGGAAGGAAACGTTCAAGTGCAGATACGATATAGTTTGTAAGCGTTTCAACGGCACAGTTTATATCAGTCATGCTATATATGCCTGTCACATCTACATTATCTAAATATTGATCGTCGTCATCCTCAGTTATTAAGCCTTGAGGACCCTTATGGGCATTATACAAAAGGTTATGGGTGCATTGAAACACTGTTAGATAAAGCCAGATCAAAACAAAAATCAGCACTCAAACAGACACGTAAACAAAAATCTAAGAAAGATAACTATTAGTGCAGTTGCAAATGGTTATCTGGGTCCCAATACTGTTAGGCAGGTTATTCCAGTCCGCTGTTGTTAAAGGCATAGTGGAGTTAAGAGAAGAGATAGATGAAGCGAAGATCAGGCGTACCTTACACTCGTTGTCAATGCGAGGAAGTATAAGATAGGGTAGAAAGAGCAAAGAAGTTCTGATGTTACTGTTATAATAGTAGATCTTGTGAAAAAGGGACAGGCGTGATAATGTTTTTTTTTCTGAATGAAAGGAGATTGAGGATATAGTTTATTAATATTGAAGTGAAACTGGTGTCTCGTGAGTAGTCTGAAAATATGAATCTGATTGCGTGATTTTGAAACACCTGGATGTTTCTTACCGATGAATGTTGCCGAGGGGACCAAATAAATGACGCGTATTCGAGGTGGAGCGTCACAAGTGTAGTGTAAGCTAGTTGTTTTACGGATGAAGGTGCCAGTTTGATTGCGTAGAAGATAGCCCAAAAAGCGGTTAGCTTTAGATAGGATGCGTTGAATGAGTGCTTCTGCGGGATCGCTAGATAAGTGAATATCAAGATATTTGTACGACGGACCCTGGGTAATGGGCTGATTGCAAATTGTATAAGTAGAAGTGATAGGACTATGAGTACGTATGAAGAAAACAAGTTGCGTTGTAGAAGAATTACTTGTCATTTTCCACGCTTTACACAAGTCGGCAATAATGTTAAGGTCAGCTTGCAGAGATTTTTGGTCGCACAGGTGAGACACAAATCTGTAAATTACGGAGTCATCTGCGAAAAGTCGTATACAGGATGTTATATAATCAAGGAGGTCATTTACAAATATTAGGAATAGTAAGAGCCCAAGAACACTGCCATGGGGGACTTCAGATGTTACAGGAAAATATGAAGACAAGACAGTGTGCTGAGTACGATTGGTTAAAAATTGCCTGTTCCATGTTATCACTGATGGACTATCATAAAGTTGATTTAGTTTAAGCATTAGTAAAGTATAGAATACCATATCAAATGCCTTAGAAACGTCACTAAATATGGCGGCAGTTTGTACCTTATTATCGAGGTTACTGAGTAATTTATGGACGAGCTGTACCTGTTCAGTTTCGAGGGAAAATGATTAACGGAAACCATGCTGATTTGGAAAAAGGAGGTATATGCTTCATGATGTTTGAATAAATAAGATGCTCGAGAAGTTTAGACAAAACGCTGGTTAGAGAGATGGGGCGATAGTTTGATGGTGCAGTTTGATGGCCTGATTTATTGATGGGAACAACTCCACCAAGTTTCCAGTCTGTTGGAAGCTCTACAGAAGAGAAGGATTGTTGAAATATAATTAATAAAACACGAGCCGAATTCGATTTGATGTTTTTCAGTAGTTTTGAATTAATCTTGTTGCCGCCCGAAGTCGATGATAGCTTTATCCTTCCTATCGAGCTTATAACTGCCGAATAGGCTATTTCAATGGCGTTCATGGGTGTATGGTGATAATCTTCAAGATGAGACATGCTGTCGTGGTTATCTGACGTAAAATCTGAGCTAAAATAATAGTTAAGTCTGTTGGAACTTTGTTCGTCCGACAATGGTAAGCGATCATGACTCATCAATTTAACATGTTTAGCTTTCTTTGAATTAATTACCTCCCAAAACGTTTTAGGTTTATTGCGAATAATGTGTACTAAGTCAATGTTAAAAGTTTACTTTCGCTTCTATAATCAATTTTTATAGGTTGTAGCAATTAGATTGTACTTTTACCATGCGATGCCGGTAAACGACTGTTTAGCATGTCTAAACAACCTTTTCTTTCTTACGTAAAGTTCATGAAGCGTTTTGGCGTACCAGGGGTTTGATTTGTCACATTTTATTTTAATTGTGGCAATGTAAGTGTTAGTAAGGAGCGTGATTTTGTCTTTGAACAGCATCTAGTTTTTGTTCACTGTTCCGTTTCACAGCCGCACTGAAAATTCTCGAAGAATATATCAAGCTCGTTGTTAATGGCACTGTAATTAGCCTTATTATGCTCCTTAATGGTTTTGAAGTATGGTGACCTTTGTTGAACCTCCAACGCAAAATTGAGATGGATGACGGCATGGTCACTAACAGGTGATTGATATAGTATACTTTTTACAAGTGCAACATCAGTGGTGAGGCAGAGGTCGAGGATATGATTTCTGTTATCGGTTGAACTCGTCAATTGTGTGATCATCTCAGAGAGAAAGAAATGTAAGGCAGATATCTACAAGTTCCCCTGAGGTATGGTTTGAAACTGAAGGAGTATCCCAAATTATGTCAGGACAATTGAAGTCGCCCAAGGGAATGGATGATGCGTTGGAGAATTGGTTGGAAATAAGAGAGTGCGTCGTAAACTCTTCAAAGAACCGAGGAGTCGTAACCACACCATTTAAAGAAAACTGAGAACCTGAACCAGAGAAAATACAATGTGATTTTGTACAGTAATGAATAACCCACCTCCACGGCGTAATTTCCAGTCGCACCGATGAAGAGTGTAATTTAAGGTTGAAGTAAACACTTCAGAGTCTTCGATACCGGGTCTCATTCATATTTTTGTTAGAAAAACAAAGTCGGCTGCGCAAAATTCAGTTAATAAATGTAGGTCATCACGATTTGACGATACACTTTTTATATTAATATAAAGTACAGAATATGGTGCCCATTTTCTCACAGTCTGAGGCTTTGACGTGCGTCTGGACTACAGGTATCCTATGGCTGCTAAACTTCTATAACACTTTCGCTTTCCGTATCGTAAACAAAATCTGTTTTACGATGACAAGCTTGTAAAAATTTATTTTAAACTGTTTATTTTGTAGTTTGGCAAATTGTAAGAGCTCCTGACGGGCTTCTCGTATGACAGGAGAAAAGTCTTCACATATCGCG
The DNA here is from genome assembly GCF_016920785.2 of Ixodes scapularis. Classification (NCBI taxonomy): domain Eukaryota; kingdom Metazoa; phylum Arthropoda; class Arachnida; order Ixodida; family Ixodidae; genus Ixodes; species Ixodes scapularis. The sequence continues at coordinate 98,037,477 of NW_024609835.1, read as the reverse complement.
AATGCTTTCCCCAGAATTGGGTCATTTTGATTTGTCGAACAAAATTGGACAATGACACGGCGTTTCTTGTCCCGGGTGAAACGACCGATCATGTGGGCGCGTTTAATGCTGCCGGGCGCAACTGACAGTGCAAGATGCTCAGAACAGGTATCAAGAACAAGCATTCCTGACTCAGCCCATGCCTCTCTATCGTTGTGTGGTAAGCCATCGAAAATCAAGCTGGAACGTCATTTCCACAACGCGTACCCAGGGCGGTCAATTCACGCCTGACGTTTGACAATGTATGACTAGCCGCGGTAAGTTCGTCTGCTACATTCAGTACAGCGGCTGAGCTCGTCTCAACGGCTGTTACTCTGGCAGTCAGTGCGGCCACAGCAGAATCAGTTTTGCTCACACCTTGCCGCAACTTCTTCAAAGTGCGTAGCGCCTTCGTTTGGCCTTTATTGAGGCTTTTGTAAATAGACAGCACCGAAGCCAGCTGCTGCTCCTATCCTTTTGTTATTAAGCCAGAATTTTCTTCAACGTCTCCGAAAAGCAGTGGTTGTAACGTTGTTATTTTTGGCAAACCGAATAAAGGGTACAACAAAAAATATAACCAAAAAGGCAAAATTAAGCATAATTATAAAGGCCAGAACATAAAAAAAGGCCAAAGTAATTGCCTCTTGAGAAAGCAGACGACTCACATCTTATTGTAGTTTTCTTTCCCCATAGAAACCATGAAGGAAACGGAAAAAGGAACTTTACAAACATCGGGTAATACCAGCGAACTGTAAGCAGGCTCAATGTCAAAAAGAAAGTTGACCAAGGCCAACCACAGGACATGTCCTGCTGAGTTTTTGAAACTATTCAATTGGGTAAATCCAAGGAAGTTAACAAATGACAAAGCGCATAGCCTTAAACGATGCAGCGCCAGTCGACATAGCAATATGTTGCGAATCCCAGTTCATATCAGGAATGTTGCACTCACCAAGAATGAATACACGATGTCGATCTACATCCAGTTTATCTACAAGCATATTCAATTGATTTAAAAACTTAGATTTGTTGAGATGTATTTGTTTTTTTATTGAAAGTATCCTCAGAGCTCGAAGATTTTGGAGAGGGGGAGAGCACATACACGAAAACCAAGATAGTAAAACGGTAACAAGTTAACAATATTAAATATACAAAAAAAAAGGCAACAAGTCATGGGTCACTACTAAAATAGTTAGTGATGGAATTTCTACAGAGGTTAGCATCAGTTATAGTAGCAATCAACACGGGGAAGTGGTCCCATACTTCGGCTCTTAGGCGTAGAAAAGAAGATAGAAATGTTGCTGTCAATGAACTTGGAACTTCAACTTTGTGCTGATGGTCAAGATGGGATAAAATGTAAAAGGGGGGAGTAATCATCTCATTGCGTAGGCGAGGATTACGTAAATACATTTTATGAAATAGACTTATGCGTGACATTTTACGGCGCAAAGAGAGAAGTGGTAAATATAAACAATTTTTTATTGATGAGACACTAACAGTTCAGTTAGTACGATTAGAAAAGGAGGAAAATAAAAAGTGCCGATTATTAAACTAGTGTTATCACGGAGTGTTGTTTCGATCCAAACACTCACCCTCGAATTGAAAATCAAACCGGCGAATAGCCCGCAAATATTTCCTAGCTGCAAAAGGAAAACAATCATAGAATTTAACAGGTAGCTTTTCATAATCTCGGTCCCGACAAAACACTGTGTATTCGGGAGGGAAGTAGTCAGTCGATGCAAATGAAATATTTAAGAAAGTTTCACTTACTGAAATAATATCGTCGTCACCTAAAACAACGTTGCTGAGGAATGCATTAGCCTTGGTACGCAGGCCACGGATGTTTTGATAATACAGCGAACAATTCATTCCACGAGCAAGTTTGGCGCAGCTGTCTAACGATCTTCGTAGTCCCGTGTAACATCGAAGAATGGCCTGAAAAGGGAACTCACGGCCAAACGTCTGCATGAAATGCCTGGGGGTGGGGGAGTCCAGATCGAACCATTGACTTGGTTCAATCTTAATAATTGACTATGACCTGCTCAATTATTAAATAAAGTAACAAGGTGTTGAACTCGGCGAGTTGGTAAAAGTTTGACATGGTAGATGTAACAGCTTCAAGAAACGAGGACGATAAAAGGAATAGACACAACAGGATAACAGCTCTACTCGAAGCTGAAATGTTTTATATTATTTTATTATTTATTTTATTATTTATTAATTTATTAAAATAAAACATTTCAGTGGCGAGTACAGCTGTTGTCTTGTCGTGTCTATCCCTTTTATCGTCCTTGTTTTTTGAAGCTCTTCCACCCACCATGTCGAATATTAAATACAGCATGAAAATGGTAAACAGGCATTTCTGCACTTGATATGTTTTTAACCCCAAGAAAAAAATTCGAACCTTGCAGCTTGTCACTCCGCACAAGTTTCTTCGAATCCCTTCAGTTTTTAAATGCGCAGAGACAAAGGGTGATACTTCACTATCGGTTTAAGCAGGTCACCCGCTGTCGTTCTTTCTCCAGTAAAAATACCACTAATTCTTCTTATGAGATTAAGCTGTTGTTTTAGCTGGAAGGTGTAGGAAATCGCGTACCGCCGCCGATTCGCCATTTTCCACGTGGTCCGTCAACAAACCGAGTCCAGCCTGGTTCTTTCACGGGAGCGGGATTCCGCTCTCCGTTTATTGGTACATAAAACACAACGCTACAAAACACTCAATCTAAACTACAAATACACGCGACATTACACAAATATTTACAAACGTACGTTAAGCCCAAAGCTAAACACAAAGAGGGCTCGCAGGCCTCTTGTCCCGCGATTACCCTAGATCCGGTCGCCACACACTTGCCTGGGTTCGGTAGCCTCCCGGAGTCCTAAGAGCGTCTTTGCCCCCTGTCTACCGAGTATATCTCGATCAATGGGCGAGAAGGTTTCTCCTCGCCCGCTATGGGGCGCCTGCAGCGCCATCCAGTGGCTAGGAAAAAAAAGCGGCACGTCGGGAGCCGAATTCGAGATCCCGATCAACCCCGTAGCGACACGACCATGTGATCATGTCTGAGGCGAGGCCACTGCACAGCTACCTCGCGGCCAAGATGGCAGAGTGGTTTCATGGGCGCCCTCATGAATGCACGGTGCGCCATACTGCCCTCTCCTAAAAATCGAAGTAAGCCGGAATTCAGACGTACGGCTAGGCTGCTCGGGAACACCGTCGCCCTGTTTGGCCTGGAGACCCCCCACACGCACACACACACCACTGGTCCCATGGGTCGTCCTCACTGAGGTCCATCAGTTCGCCTGAGACCTGGGGTGCGCGGCTACCGCACACCTCACAGTAGACTGTGTCGACTTCGGCTTGGCGGCGGCCTCCGGGGCAGCGGGGTCCTTGAGCAGTGTGCCTGGCCACCATGAGACTGGTTCCCCATAGAGTGGTGCACCAGAGAGGGACTGTGGTTGTACCCAGCTGCAACAGCCCTCCCGGAGCGACGCGGGGCTGGAAGTCTAATGTACCTGAGAACGGCACCCTGGCGTCCTGCGTGGCATCGCGGACGTCCAACGAGGCTCCACGAGCTGTGATTGCGCCCGGGGAATACGCTGCCCGAAGACGAGGAGTTCAGCCCCGGCTGGTGTTCGTCCAAACGACGACTCATCCTTTCATCGTCTCCCAGGAGAGGACCATTCGGTGCACACCAAGTTGCGTCTCAAGGCAGCAGTCGCAGGGCCGATGACAGTTTACCAGCCGAACGCCGTGCACAAAAATAAAAACATTGAAGGGAAAAACAAGAAAAAAAAAACACTGAGGATTTTGAGGCTCCCTCCCCATCACCCACAAATAAAAAAAAAAAAAAGAAACAATCCTGGGAACGCCGATTTCGGATCGTTCACCTTCTTCTTCCCTTTCCCGGGCCACGCACTCAACGAAGTTCCGATCCCCTCGGGTTGCCTCCGGCTACGCGCGTTGTAGCTGTGCCACGGTGGTCCCAGGAAATCCTGAGATCGTTGGTGCCCGGGAATGCCCCTCTGCGGCCCTTGACCGGCTCATCCCCTCCCCTGGGGAAAAAGGGTTTCAGTTCGCCGATGTGAACTGTTCCGCGGACGAGATCAGAATTCTGGTCCCTCAGCGTGTATGTCAGTCGGGACTTCTAGGAATCGATGACGAAGGGGCCAACCCACTTGGGGGCCAACGCCGCCGAGAATAACTTAATCGCATCGCTCTGAACGTGACTTCGCCGAAGAACGGTGTCGCCCACCTCGAACTACGCATCGCGGTGTGCATCGTCATAGGTGTTCTGCTCCGCCCGCGCGCGAGCCCTGCTTCTGCGAGCGGCGTCCAGCGCCCGCGACAGTCGCTCTCTTGTCCGCGTCGCGAAATCCTCGTGAGAGGGCAGCGCTCTGGCCGCGCTCTTTCGCTGGCGAAGAACCGTATCGGTCAGCATAGAGAGTTCCCTGCCGAAGTTCAGCAGCGTGGGCGTGAACCCAGTGCTGCGGTTGAGGTCTGACCGCAAGGCAAACGAAATCGAATCCAAGTGCAGATCCCAGTTTCGATGCTTACGAGCATACGCCGCAAGCAGCGGCTTGATGTCGCGGTTCCGCCACTCGGTCACATTTGCTTGGCGGGATGGTAACAAAAAGTCTTGCAATGCTTAATCCCGAGGACCTGGCAGGTTGCCGCAAAGACTTTCGAGCAAAATATCCAGGCATTGTCCCTCACCAGTCTCTCGCGGAACCCGCAGCGGCACCAGACCTTGGACAGCCTGCTCAAGACTCACTTGGCTGTCACCTTCCGCATTGGAAACATCTCGACGAATCCGGTGAAATGGCAGGTTACTACGAACACATGTTGATAGCCTCCACTTGACCGCGGCAAAGGTCCCATCAAGTCGCAGGCCGCGATCTCTCATGGCCGCGTACTCACGAAGGGCTCGAGCAGGCCGGGTGGTCTGCCCCGCCTGGGCTTGCGCTCCCTTTGCACACTGCGCAGCTCCGGACATACCGGCACAGCTTCCCCTTTATGCCCGGCCAGGTAGCGAAATGGCGCAGCTTATGCCACGACTTTGGTGCACTGCCGTGACCGTCCGCATCGTGGTAGTGACGTAGCGCTGCCACTCTGAGATCGCGGAGAACCACGGTCTTGAACGACTCACTTGAATCGCTCTCTTCCTGGACGTAGCGCAGCAGGGCGCCATCCCCATCGATCAGGTAAGACTCCAGCTCACCTGCATCAATGTCTGACTCCAGGGCGGTGGCACCTGGCCCTCTCGGTGTTCCGGAGTGCCGGAGCGTCTTTTCACCTGTCTGGTCGGGATCCATCTTTTGCCTGAGCCGGTAGAAGATAGCGCGACAAAACGAATCGCTCTGCTGTGCTTCGAACAGTTCCGTTCGGTTGAACGCTGGTCCCAGCGAGGTATTCGCCTCAGCCAGCTGCGCGACGCCGCCACAGTGGCGAGCGGAGCGCGAGGCGGGAATTCCTGTCTCCCGGTAGATGGCCCCGCCTCCGTAGTCTGCTGCCTCGCGCGGTGGGGGATCCACGGGTGCGCGGGAGAGCGCGTCGGCCACCACATTTTTCATGCCCTTCCGGTAACGAATTCAGTACTCGTACTTATGCAGTGTTGAGGCGCAGCGCGCCAGTCTTCCGGCGGGTTCCGTGATTCGGGAGAGCCACGCGAGGGCCATATGGTCCGTCTCGATCCTGAAGTCCGTCCCCTCGACATAATGATCGAACTTCTTAAAAGCAAGAATGATGGCGAGGCATTCGCGCTCACTCACCGTGTAGTTCTTCGCCACCGGGTTCAGCGCCCGGCTGGCAAATGCCACCGGCGCATGTCTCCCTCTGCCTCCTGCAAAAGTACCGCGCCGAGACCCTGGTCGCTGGAGTCCGTCTGGATCGTGAAGGGCCTGTTCAGGTCTGGTAGTTTGAGGGAGGCTGTACGCGCCAAGGCCTCGGTCAGCTGGAGGAACGCCACCTCCTGCGGCGCCTCCCAGCTCCAGGGAGCCGCTTTCCTCAGCAATTGCGTGAGGGGTGCCTGCATGGCTGCGCAGTTCGGGATGTACGCTCGGTAGTATCCTATCATGCCGAGAAAACGGCGCACTCCCCCGACATCGGAAGGGACTGGGAACTCCAAGATCGCCCGCAACTTGCCCGCGCCGGGGAAATCTGTTCCTCTCTCGATCCGGAATCCCAACAAGCTGATCTCAGAAGCTCCAATTTGGGCTTTAGTCGGGCTTAGTGTGAGGCCGGCGATCCGCAGTTTGCGCAACACGTCCTCGAGGTGACGAAGGTGGTCCTCGAAAGTTTCCGAGTACTCAATGATGTCGTCCAGGTACGCGAGTGCGTGCTGCCACTTGGCATCTCCAAGCACCCCGTCGATCAACCGCTGAAATGTCATCGGTGCACCTGTTAATTCAAACGGCATCCGAGTGGACGCGAACCAGCCTCGGTGACACACGAATGCAGTTTTGCTTTCGTCGCCCGGGCTCATCTCCACTTGGAGGTAGCCTTTGCTTGCGTCGAGGGTAGTGAACTAGCTCGCCGGCCCCGGATTCGAGATGATTTCTTCGATGCTCGGAAATGGATGCGCATCTCTTACGGCCATCGCGTTCAAGCGCCGACAGTCGACGCAAAGTCTCGATGTTCCGTTCTTCTTTGGCACCAATACGACCGGGAATCCCCAGGGTCCTGATGACCGGTGAATGATTATCGACTCCAGTAGCTCATCGACTGCGGCATTTATCGCTTTTCGCTTGGCCAGGCTCACAGGACGGGATTGGACTTCCAAGCGTGCGTGTCCCCAGTTTCAATGCGAAGCAAGTGCAGCCCGGCTGTTCGGTGAACATCTCGTCAAAATTGTGCAGCAAAGCCGCCAACCTCTCTCGCTGTGGTCGGGACAGTCCATCGGCATCGGCCAACGGGTGGCCCATTGCGTCGCAGTGCGCGACGGAGCTCGGAGTTGGGTGACTCATGGCGTCGTCGCGGTCGTTTCTTTCCCGTTCTGTCGCTATTCCCAGCGCTCCCACTATGGCCCCCATGGAGCGTTCTCGGAAAATTGAAAGGGGTGCCTGTGCCCCTCTCGGTACCCGCCACTTGCCACGTCAATAATGATGCCGGTGTGGGCCAGGAAATCCCGTCCCAGAATGATGGGCACGGTCAGCCCGACCAAATGGACGAACCGCTGTCTCTGCGCGCGTTGATACCAACGTACCACGAGACGCACTGCTCCCCTCGAAGTCGTCGACCCACAAGCCAACTGGAAAGTGGTCTCCCCATGCCTCACCCGAACAGACTTCTGTTGGAGATGCCTGAGGAACTCGTCCCCAGTTAGCGAAGCACTAGCCCCGCTATCCAGAAGAGCTGCGAACTCCTTTCCCGCCACCGTCAGGGAAATAAATGGGACCGCGGTGCTTGTCGCTGTTCTGACTCGATACGCCGTCGGCACGCATGTAGTCGATAGGGTGTCGCGGGGACCCGCTTGTTGGTCTGTTTCGCCGCCGATAACTTTATCGGCGGCCTCCTCTGTTTCCCGCAATCTCCCTTGTGCAGTCGCGCCTATAGTGCCCGATTTTGTGGCACCGAAAGCGGCGGCCTCGCCAACCTGGGGTCGGACTCTCCCTATTGGGAGGTCCGATTCGCTCACCTCTTTGTGGCAGCGGGTCAGCGACATGCCTGCTCCTGTGCTGCGGCGATCCGTGGTGCGCCGGTCGGCCAGAATTCTGTCCCGTGGACGGCCGAGCTCTCTCCTCGGCGCGATCCTGGCTCCAAGGCGTCGTCCGTGAGCTCCCAGGAATTCCCGCTCGGCTCCCCGCTGGCCGCCTTCATTGCGGCCTCTCCCCGCCGATACCCACGTGGCACCGGTCCGTGCCACGCGGATCGGGGTTCGAGCGCGTCGGTTGGTGCTGGGGAAAGGTGTTACCTGCGCTCCGCCAGTATGTCGGCCTGAACCCTGCGCGCCTCCTGTGTGAGCTCACTCAGACTTCCGAACGGGCGCCGACGCAGATACCGCGAAAAGGTAGGATGCGCCTACATCACCACCCGCTCGACCTGCTCCTGGTTCGTCGTATTCGGATCGGCGAACTGCAGGAGTTCCTGCATTGCCCGCAGGTGCTCCGCGAAGAGCTCAGCGGGAGCCTGCGTTCTTTCCTCTAGTTGCCTGCGCATTCTTGGCAGTTAGTCTCCCAGCAAGAACTCTTGTCGGAAGAGGGCCGTGAACTGGTTGAGTGTTCCGGCTGACTCGCCCACAAGGCGACGCCACATGGCCACCGGGCCTACGAGAGCAACCGGCAGAACCCTGCCTAGCGTCTCCTTCTCGGTCAGGCTGGTAGCCTTCCGATATCGCTGGATTGCCAACAAGTCGGTCGCGCTCATAGCTCGATCGCGGTGTCCGATCTACTCCGGCAACGGAATACGGATGAGGGTTTTCGGCGTCGGTGTTTCCCTCTGCATGCTGTGTAAGGCGTGCGTGACCACCGCAGCCAACGCCGTGGATTCACGGGACATCTCCGTGCATGGGCGTACCAACCGGGGGGGCAAGGGGGGCGCTTGCCCCCCCAGTTTTCAGAGTGGGGGGGCAAGGCATGTGTTTTGCCCCCCTGAAACCGCCGCTCCTGAGCAGGGCAAACACTGGCCGGCGGCGCCCAAGGAATACCAAGGGCACCGCCCCCAGACCCGCGGGGGCATATTTTTAACGCGCAGGCCATAGACATTCCTGCAACGGCGCTCACGCCGGATTGGATGGTTGGTGGAGCGGTTGTAACGCGAGTTTTCGAAGCGGTAGAGTATACCTTAGTGGTAAGATATCTGCCTCACACGTAGCGGACCAACACCTCGAGCGGACCCGGGTTCGACTCACGGCGTGGGCTTGGTTCTTTTATTTTTTTCTCGAACATTTTGTTATGTCGAGGCATTTGGCGATATTTACGACATTTATTTTTCGTGATTAACACTGAAAAAAAAGAAAACGAATGTTGTTGACGAAACTTTGCTGAACTATATGGTATGGCACTCTATTTACGGAAGTTCATGGGAAACAGCGGGGCTTGGGTTGCCGGCTGGACGCCGCAAAGCGGCGTGTACAAGGGGTGGGATGAGGGGGGGGGGGGGGGGAGGGGTCTAAGTGGGTTAATAGTTTTGTAATTAGTAGCCGCATACTGCCGCCACGTAGCGGCGTGAACGCAGGCGGGGTGGTGGGTTAACGCGCTTCGAGTGTACACGCGTCGTCCGAATCTGAAATTTAAGTTCCCGCGCGTTGCCAAGCAGCCAATCCGGCGCGAGCGTCGTTGCTAGGGGGTCAATCGTCTGCGCCAAAAAAAAATTGGTGATGGAGAAAATCTGCCGAAGTTAAGATTCGGAAAAGCTCGGCACATGCCGAAATCTTGAAGAAAAGTTTGGCAAAGATTCAGCGAAAATTCGGCAAATGTCAAGCGCACGCGCGCAAACGCGACGGGGCCATGGATTGGAAGTGGACGCCGAGCAGTCGTGCGGTTACCATCGCACAATTTAGTACAGCCAGCGTTTACGGCGAGGTGCGGAGTAGACAACACTGTAACTGTGCGTTTGTGAGCTTTTGCGAGTGTGGTTCTCTTCAACATTCTCTGCCTCAAGAACAGAAGATCGACCAGTAATTTACGCAGTCCACTGCGCAAGTGACAAATGATGCGGTGCATTCTCGATCACGTGATTTTAATTTGACCTTTCCATTGATGCAACGAAATAGTTGAAACATTGACTGACAACTGACAAGGGGTATTCACACGAGGGAGAAATGCCGAGGATTTCTCCTCGGCACGCGCGCATCACGAGATGAAAACGCGAGGCTTTTGCACATCGCAAAGCCTGACGTTTTCGTCGTGGGATGTGCGTGCCGTGGAGAAATCCCCCGGATTTCTCCCTCGTGTGAATGCCCCTTAAACGTTCAGTGTTCGCAGCCCACTGCTGTCAAACGGCCAGAGTCCCGAGAGCTGGCCAGGATGTATGGGATGCAGGTGGCATCCTCGTCATAATGTGATACATATTTCCCCCTTCTTTTCTTTTTTTTTTTTTTAAGTACTTTCCGTGGTGTGTATAATCTTTACATATATATGTCTGTTTTGTTTTTTCACATGTGGTGGCGGGCTGGCAGGCACTCTGCGTAAGGGTTTTCACCTATCGGCCTAGCCCCATACAATACCACATGGACCCCTTCCAGTACGTGCAAATAAAATTATTATTATTATTATTATTATTATTATTATGAAAAAAAATCCTGTTTTCGGCTTACAAGTAGTTTGCGCCAGAACAAAATAACCTTGCTTGTTAGTTCGCGTTTCGCGATTTTCATGTATCGGCATAAAACTAAACAGAACTATAATGATCTACGTTGCACATCCGACCTTCCTAACTCTTCCCATCTTCCTATACGTCCGTGTGTGTCCTAACATAAAAGACCGTCATTTTAAATGTTAAAAACGGCACGTTGCGGATATGTGACGCACACTTTCATGCAAAGCTGACGTCAAGTGACTCAAATCGAAAAACATGCATATTTACAAAAATTATGTTTTCTGGTGAAGGCTCAGCAAATGTTGCATTTGTTTTCGCGCACAAAACAGTGGTTCCCAGGGGAAGTCGGAACGCCCATGATTGCCTTTATTTTAACAATGTAAACACACTTGCACTCGTGCGTTGATGAATCCTCAAGACCAAAGCTTTCCTAGTGCGATTGGTGACTGCGCCGGCTACTACTCAACCTCGTTGTCACACCACTTTCTGCAAACAGACACTAAAATTGGCAGTAAACACCAAAAGTGACACCGATACAACTCTCTCGTAGAATATCATCTTATTTAGTAATAACTGTCAATAGGCACTACGTGTTGTATTGAAGTAAAGAAAAAAAAAAACCTTTTTTTTTTGTCAGAGAAACTAAATATCGACGTCAAGTCTGCTGCGCCGAACCCCAAGATTCGGCGTCGAATTTTCGATTCAGCAAAGTTTGGCCCATTACTAGTAAAAATGTGCGAACCGGGGGGGGGGGGGGGGTCCGGTTTGCCCCCCTACTCAAAAACAAGTTGGTACGCCACTGTCTCCGTGCTTTACGGCATAGACACCACTGCCGACACCGTCGGCGTGTCTGGACTCAGCGCTGCGGTCACCGCCGAGGCGTTCCACTCCGCCAGCCCCGTCGACGTCGCGACGTCGGCTAAAAACATTAAATCCGTGGGGGCGAAATTACCCGCGGCCATCCCGAATACTCGTTTGGACGTGCCCTTTCCACCTCAAAGTACCGCGGTATAGACCCGCCAACCAGGGCGACCGCCCCCCGTGAGCTTTCACGCAGTGTCGTCGACGGACGTTGCGACCGTAATTACGGCTTGCCTGCCCCAACAATGATGCGCCATTTGTAGGAAATCGCGTACTGCCGCCTATTCGTCATTTGCCACGTGGTCCGTCAACCAACCGATTTCAGCCTGGTTCTTTCACGGAAGCGGGATTCCGCTCCCCGTTTATTGGTACATAAAACACAACGGTACAAAACACTCAATTTAGACTACAAATACACGCGACATTACACAAATATTTACAAACGCACGTTAAGCCCAAGCTAGACACAAATAGGCCCGCAGGCCTCGTGTCCCGCGATTGCCCTTACCCGGTCGCCACACACTTGCCTGGGTTCGGTAGACTCCCGGATTCCTAAGAGCGCCTTCGCACCCTGTCTACCAAGCACATCTCGATCGATGGGCGAGGAGTTTCTCCTCGCCCGTTATGGGCAGAGCCGTGGTTATGGGGCGCCTGCAGCGCCATCCAGTGGCTAGGAGAGAAAGCGGCCCGTCGGGAGCCGAATTCGAGATCCCTATCGACCCCGCAGCGACGCGACCATGTGATCATGTCTGAGGCGAGGCAACTGCATAGTTGCCTCGCGGCCAAGATGGCAGAGAGGTTTGATGGGCGCCCTCCCGAATGCACGGTGCGCCATAAAGGTAAATTAGTGCTGGTCTGATTATCACAACAATGCAATCATATTTCGTTCAGAGTGACAAGTATTAAAATTATACTATACTGTAAAAAAACTAGACACTTTTATGTTGAAAAGTCCATTAAGCTCTAGTTTCGATTGCCTTAGTGATCTTGAAAAAAAAATTGCGGTGACTTAGCTCGGCTATGCCAGGATATACGTAAGGTGAGCTTATGCGCACAAAATGAGAGGCGCTATCAAGCGGCTCCGGTGCAGCATCAGACTTGGCTACTGCGCAACGGAGGCGCACAGCTGGGCACGCGGTGGCGTCGGTGCGTCTGCCGCAGCTATGACGTGTCACTCCTCTGGAATGCGCAGACCGGCAAGGCGCGCGCGGTGGCGGCGGAGCGCGCGGCGGCGGTGGCTCCAGCGCGCCAGCTGTGCCGCGTGTGACGTCACTGCTCCTCGCTCATTCGCAAACCGGCGAAGCGCGCGAGGCAGCGGCGGCGGCGGCTCCGGCGCGCCAGCTGTGCGCAGTGTGACGTCACTGCTTCTCGCGCTTGCGCAGCACGGCTCTTTGACAGCCACGCGAAACTGCTCAAGGTCGGCCAGTGTAGTTCGCTACAAAAAAGTGGAAGCCGTTTACAAATCCCTGTAACGCCGAATTGGAGCGCAGCTCTTGAGGAGGAGGAGTGAAGGGTACTGAGGGGAGGGTAGACCCCTCCCCCTTCTCCTCCTCCCCTCATTTTTTAATATGCTCCGGGGGGGGGGGGGGGTGTCACGTGACTTCGGGGAGGGGGTCACGTGACCTCGGGGAGGCGTGACCTGGGGGTGACCTCAAGGCCACGTGACCCCAAAGGTGACCCCCACGTGACCTTGGGGGTCACGTGACCTCGGGGGTCACGTGACCTCAGAGGGGTCACGTGACCTCAGAGGGGTCACGTGACCTGGGGGTCACGTGGGGTCACGTGACCTTGAGATGACCTTGGAAGGGGTCACGTGACCTCGGGGGTCACGTGACCTTGGGGAGGCAACCACGTGACCTCGGGGGTCACGTGACCTCAGAGGGGTCACGTGACTTGGGGGTCACGTGACCTTCAAAGGGTCACGTGGGGTCATGTTGGGGTCACGTGACCTTGAGATGACCTTGGAAGGGGTCGCGTGACCTTGAGGGGTCACGTGACCTTCAGGGGGTCACGTGGGGTCACGTGACCTTGAGATGACCTTGGGAGGGGTCACGTGACCTTGGGGGGTCACGTGACCCCTCCCAAGGAAGTGACCTTGGGGGGTCGTGACCCCTCCCAAGGTCACGTGACCTTGGGGGGTCACGTGACCTTGGGATGACCTTGGTTACGCCGACGCCGACGGCGACGCCGCTCAAGCCGGGAACGGGCCCCTAAGAGCTGCGCTCTAAAAAAGAAAGCCGTTTACAACTCCCTGTAATGCCGAATTTGAGCGCAGCTCTCGAGGAGGAGGAGGGAAGGGTACTGGGGGGATCAGTTGACCTCGAAAGGGGGGGTCACGTGACCTCGGGGGGCACGTGACCTGGGAGATCACGTGACCTCGGGGAAGGGGTCACGTGACGATGACGTCATCAGTGATGATGACGATGCAGATGCCGATCACGTCACTGGCATCCGCATCGCCATCGTCATCATGACTGATGACGTCATCAGTGACGTCACTGATGACGTCATCGTCATCATCACTGATGACGTCATCGTCACGTGACCCCCCAGGTCATGTGACCCCCCCTAGGTCCTCCCGAAGGAACCCGAGGTCCTCCCGAGGTCCTCCCGAGGTCCTCCCGAAGGAACCCGAGGTCCTTCCGAGGTCCTCCCGAAGGTACCCGAGGTCCTTCCGAGGTCCTCCCGAAGAAACCCGAGGTGCTTCCGAGGTCCTCCCGAAGGAACCCGAGGTCCTTTGGGGTCACGTGACGATGACGTCATCAGTGATGATGACGATGACGATGCGGATGCCGATGAAGTCATTGGCATCCGTATCGCCATCGTCATCGTCACTGATGACGTCATCAGTGACGTCACTGATGACGTCATCGGCATCCGCATCGTCATCGCCATCATCAGTGATGACGTCATCGTCACGTGACCCCCCCCCCCCTAGGTCCTCCCGAAGGAACCCGAGGTCCTCCCGAGGTCCTCCCGAAAGAGTCCGAGGTCCTCCCGAGGCCCTCCCGAAGGAACCCGAGGTCCTTCCGAGGTCTTCCCGAAGGAACCCGAGGTCCTTCCGAGGTCCTCCCGAAGAAACCCGAAGTGCTTCCGAGGTCCTCCCGGAGGAAACCCGAGGTCCTGGGGGGCACGTGATGATGACGTCATCAGTGATGATGACGATGACGATGCGGATGCCGATGAAGTCATTGGCATCCGCATCGCCATCGTCATCGTCACTGATGACGTCATCGTCACGTGACCCCTCCCCTTAGGTCCTCCCGAAGGAACCCGAGGTCCTCCCGAAGGAGCCCGAGGTCCTCCCGAGGCCCTCCCGAAGGAACCCGAGGTCCTTCCGAGGTCCTCCCGAAGGAACCCGAGGTCCTTCCGAGGTCCTCCCGAAAGAACCCGAGGTCGTCCCGAAGGACCTCGGGAGGACCTCGGGAGGACCTCGGGTTGTTTCGGGAAAATTTACCCATAATGCACCGCGCGGTTACGGCTTGAGCGGCGTTGGCGTCGCCGTCGCCGCTCAAGCCGGAAACGGGCGCCTAAGAGCTGCGCTCTAAAAGAATGGCGTAAAGATCGCCTACAGTTTGCAATATGATCGGAAGTAGCCCCAATCTGCTGCTTATTGCATTTTGCTTAGATTTTCGTCTGCCAAGGCTGTTACAAACTTTGTTCATTCTCCATTTCACTGAGGTTATTGGAGCAGTTTACTCTTTTTACTGGGCAAAGCTTTGTAAACAGCGTGTAAAATTCGAGAAGCCTATATCGTTGTGGCTATAAATACCTTGCAACTTCCACAGGCCCAGTTGGAGCGTCTGTAATAAACATATGACAAATTGTGACGGGCCAAGGAATTTGAAATGTTCTTGAACTTAAGATATGTAATTCCACTTTGAAATTAGTTTTAGTGCCTTATATGTCTTCCCTCAGCTTTTCAACTAGCTTCTGTAGCTTCACTCGCAATTTTATAATAGGAAGCAACTCCTCAACTATTTTTTTCTGTCTAGTTTAGAAAGAACTCTCCATCAATTTCTTCATCTGTGAAAAAAAAAAAACACATAAAACATTATATATATAACGTATACCACATACCATAAACATATAAATTTTGAGAAGGGTGAAGACCGTGATGGGGCAGCGGCATGTGCACCATCATCGTTGGGCAGGCTACATCACTGACCTGGCCGCCAGTAAACCGCTCTGTGTTCTATCATCATCGTAACATACATATCCACACACCAACAGACAAAGTATGAATATAAAAGAGAAGCTTGTAATATTCATAATACCAAGGGGCTCTGGAATGCCCAGATAAATCCTCAGAGGCTCCCCAGAATCCCCCAGTAGTGTCCAGGATTTTTCTGGGCCCTTGTCAATCGGGGTCCCCAGTTCCTAAACTTTTTGGGTCATTGGTGCACTGCTTCTGGGGATCGGGAATCCCACAGCTTCTTGGCATTATTCGTCCATCATCGGAATTCAAGAAAAATGTTTTGCTGATGTCATACTTACACTGAAAGAAAGAGCAATCTAACCAATGACATTTGACTCAATAAAACAAAATTAACCGCAATTGCTATTTGTGTGAGTCACACATTTTATAAATCCCTATAAATTGTATTCCTCCTCCCCCCCCCCCCCAAAAAAAAAACAAAAAAAAACAACAAAAAACAACGACGTTGGTATATAAGTTGCGCTTATATATTTACGGACGGAGTAGGAAAAGTGACTGATAAACCCGCATATGTTCATTGTTGTGATATATGCACAAGGAGAAGTCAGTCTCAAAATTTATTCTCGTCAACGAATCGAAGAAGAAATATAATTCCCGCGGCAACTTTGCCCAGTTAAACTTTCATACCTGAAGGGAAAAAAAACACGTATAAGTCGCATCGCTGTTAAAACGTACTCAGGAAAATTTTTGAGAAAAAAAACGCGACTTGTACACTGGAAAATGCAGTACTTATTAGATAACCATAAAGAAAGGAATTTATATTTCTCAGAAATACAAAACTAATCTAAATTTTTCGCTAGAAACAGATTAGAAGTTTTCTTGGTACAGGGGCCGAGAATTGTGACACTAACTGAATTATCTAGAAAGGTAACTAAAGCATTTGCCACTGTAAGCTATCTTCACGTGCTTTTTTAGATGACTAACTATGAGCTAGTAACAGAAACCAAACACACCACTAGCGTTCGCTCAAGTTGGGATAACACAGGACCGTGACAAGTCTACTCAAATGCCGAAAAATCCGGTTGTACTCCCGCGAAACGAAACACGTACAAATTTCCCCACTGCACAAGAATAACCTGTAAAAAGTCACTTGCACATAGAGGATGAATAGCACCAGTGCATACAGATCAAAAGAGCTTTGCTTGCCGTTTTGCGCCCAGGGCAGCCGCGGCCACGGATACGCCGAGCCGCCGGTGCGTGCACTCTCCTTGGCAGCTGTAACCAACCTGGCACAACCAAAGCCAGAAGAGCGATAAGAGGGGTATTTTGCTTACCTTCATGCTTCGAACATCTGGGAAAAGTCTCCTAAGTAATCTTCTGTCAGCCAACCTGACACGTTTCAAACATCAAGCAATCAATCTCCAACGGTTTCAACGCTTGAACCACTTCCACTGCTTCCGCTTCGAGCGTAGCTTCTACCAAGTGCTGAATTTCAAAATTCGACTACTTCAAATGCTTCAACTGCTTCAACTTAGAAAAGCTTCTCGATGACGTCATCTTTTTGTTTGGGAATCATTTTATTCTGCAGATGTAGTTAGTCATAGTTTACAAATAAAACATAATAACAAAACAAAAAAAGAAGACATAATTATGTTTATAAAAACAATTTCGGGTGAGTGTTGGGTCGAATCTTGGGCCGCGTCAAGTCGAGTATCCAGAGTGCATGTGGTGTCCGCAGTCATGCGGTCATATCTCGCAAACGTCGCGAAAATTCCGAGCTCGCGAACGCCCTGTCGCTCCGCTCGTTTCTCTCTGGGTTGCTCGGTTGCTCTGAGCAACCGAGAGATAATGGTTTGAAGAACCTTCTCTAAAGAAAAAGGTCTATATCGCTCAGTTGCCTTGCTAGTACGCCAGGGGGCGACAGCGTTTGAGGCGAAACCGTTCTTCACGAGCTGAAAGAGTTCTTGGGTCGTCGAAGAACCATGCAAGACGGATCTTTTTTTTTTTTTTTTAAGTATAAGTTTGGATAGGAGTCAATGAATGTTCCCGGAGTACCGAATTCCCCTCAGTTCCCTTACCGGAAGTCAATCCCTAAGAATCCAGTTATGATTCACTGGTTTAGTCCGTGGCAGTTATCAGTCGGCCATTTTGAAGATAGGCCTAAAACAAACAAAAATAAAATAAAATAAGACTGTATAAAGCTTTTCCGCGTTTCCCTGTCTACGGTGGGTACGCATGGGTGGAAGCTCTGGGCATTGTTGAGTTGGGACAGAACGGAAGGTGCGTTAATTCTTCCTAGCTTCTTAGATCAAGTAGCCGCTAACCTGGTTCCCCAAAGAAGATTGTCGGCTCGTTTGCTCGCTCCGGTTGCGCTGCTGCTGCGTTTGAAACTGTACGCCTGACACGCTAAGCCTAACACTGGACATGTTGTGCTTTGAGGTGAGAGAGACAGGGAGATGAGACGGCGATGAGCATGTCACGCACTGCTCGGAACAAAGGAAAAACTTCAATAAAAATAAACCAGTTTTGCCACATTCCAGGTAAATAGATTGAAAAGATCGCACGAGAACGACCTATACACTGCACGCACTTCGCTTCGACCGCACAGGGCAGCGCCATATTCGGGATGGGTTGGAGCGCGACTGCTGCGCTGCGACTGGGTTCTGAAAAGAAGCTTGGGAGTTTCTGTACTCTGGTAATATTTGGTGACTCCAGGTTTAATAGGCTGAAATTCCTGCAATACGCTTGCAATATGACGAAACTCACTTGTGGTAAAAGCGCGGGGCACATAGTGTTTTGAGTGGAGAACAGAATATGATTGTGCTGCTGTGTTCCAAAATACAAAACGCTTGACGAATGCATTATTTTTGTTCTTCAAGCCCACACGGGCATAAAAGCAAATGCTAGAATCCTGCTATTGAAAAGCACCATGAAAAGCTCGCTCGACCCCTGTTTTGATAAAACTTTCCTGTTTCACTGGGAACACGTTTGAAATTGTCGGAAAAAAGGACAGACAAGAACACACATTTCCAAAATGTGTTTCCTTGCTTAGCAATCAGCTGTCCTCAAATGTTTTTAATGTATAAGTAGAATTAGATACGAACACAAATTTGGTTGAAGATCTGCATATGGTTAAAGCTTTGTGTTTTATCTGATCTGCATATGGTTAAACCTTTGTGTTTTATTTGAATGTTGTAGAGTTTTTTTAGTAATTATTTGTTTATGATGCCTACCCATTCAATTCGCAAAGCAGTGCTAAACTGAGAGTAAAGAAAACAAGCAAGAAATATAAATTAAAACTTTCGCATACTCGAACACGGAATCTAGGAAGAGCGATGTTCAGTACACACAAAACATTTACGGAACACGCAAACCCCGTCTTATCCAATTGTGCGCTATCCTGGCGGTAGTCAAAGGACAATTCTCCATGACCCAACTTTAGATCATTGCTGACAGATTCATAAGAAAGAGCAGAACATCATCCGTTCGACATACACGTGAAAGTATGTATGTATGTATGTATATATATATATATATATCAGTGTGTCGAACCGAATAAAATACGGGTTCGGTTACGGTTCAGGTTCAGGTAAATTTATTTTGTTCCGGTTCAGTTCCGGTTCGATTAATTCAATCCGCGAATCGGTTCGCGAACCGGTTCGGGGCGCTGAACCGGTTCGGAAATTGTAAATGACAAATTGCAACATCAAAATAAATTACAAATAAAACATCTGAAATCAGCACATACGAAACGGGATACATCGTAGTGTAAGGCTCAGGGATTTTTACCAGGAATGGTTCCTTTATGTGCACTCAAAGGTTACCTCACCGACGTTTACGCATTCGGACTTCATCTAACTGGGTCCGACGCAGTAGCTGTAAAATCCGCGACCTCCTTACAAACCCACTTACAAGTAGAACTCGCTAACTATCCCGCCACCTCGGCGTGTAAGCAATTGAAGGAACAGTGGGGAAAAAATAGAGCTTTCTTTACTTGAACTAGCCTTCGGTAACTCAAATTAGACCTTTAAAGAAGTTTTCATTAAACAAGATACGGAATATGAAAAACACTTCACCGAACGCAACGCCAGAAGGACGTAATAGGATAAATATTAAAATAGAAGAGTTCGCTGTCTCACAAATATGTTAGCTTCTAAGCGCCTATACGAAACCAGATGCATTATTATCAAACTCCATAGCCTTTTCTTTTCTCATTCCGATGGAAGCAAGCTTCAAGAACTCGCGCGTTCTAGATACGTGTTATGAAATAAGCACACAGCAGCATTTAGGATTTACGAGATTGTAGGAAAATAAAATCCCGTGACGCGATTTTATTTATTTATTTATTTATTTATTTTGCACAGCTTTTCAATTCCTTTTCTTCCGTGCAAGCCGCGACCAGCGCAATACTGGTTCCTATGTCAAGATTCATGGATGCAGCGTTTGTCAAGATTCATGGACGCAGCGTTTATATTCCTGAGACTGAGTGGAGAAGAAAAATATGTAAGCGAGGTGTGTGTCAGTTGACGGCACTTAAAGGGGCGATGCAACGATTTTTGTATTTTGCGCAAATACCGCTTAGAACGGATCCCTGACGTTGATGACCTGTGAAATACCCGGTCGTTTTTCTCCACACGCAATCAAAGTCGCAGAAAAAAATAAAGAAAAACGCGCAGAGTTCATCCCCTCAACTCGCAGCCAGAACAAGTGGCCACGTGATCTGGAGCCGATTATATGCCGCCAATGTTGATCATAGCCTTGCGCTGGGGTTGGCAAGGCACAGGACACGCGCTGAGTTCCAGACATTGTTAGGCTCGGCTGTTGTCGTCATTGCAGCGATTGGACACAGGACACTACCCGAATGCTTCTCGAGCTGTCGATTATCACGAGCCTAAATCGAGTGTCTGCGCCATGCTCGGGTCCAATCTATGAGCCGCATTCAAATATCGTCACTGGGCGGTATTGTTACCGCCCAGCTACGTCATCAGGTTTTGCGAAGGAGAGATTGAATGAAAACGCTCGGTTTTGTCCTCGAAATTACAGCGCAACAAAGGAGTTTCTTGGTCAGTAGCATTGCGTGTGAGTATCCTTGAGCCCCACTAGTGCCAGCAAGCTCGTGTAAAGTAAAAAAAACATTCCAATTGAATATCGTTGCACCGCCCCTTTAATGAACAAATGGCATTGATAGCACATTCATTGTCAACAGCGCGTGGCCGAACCGTTTTGACATGAGCCGGTAACCGTTATTTTTTTTCTGGTTCAGTTCCGGTTCGGGTTCATCGCGATAACAATATAACGGTTCGGGTTCGGCTTCAGTTCCGGAAAAAATAGCGGTTCGGTTCCGGTTTTCGGTTCGGTTCGGCTCGGGTTCGACACCCTGATATATATATATATATATATATATATATATATATATATATATATATATATATATTTATTTATTTTTTACATCTGACAGCAATATGTATTAATATTAGCTTTAAAACCGTCTAAAATATTAAAGACCACGTAAGAAGGAAGGCACCATCTAGTGTACTGATGATTAATGGGGGGGTCCCCGTACCGATAGTTTTGCCCGAAAGACAATTGTCGCGGCAAAGTGAGAGTCGTAGATTTAAAAGAGGATTGTGTGCTGCCAGTCCAGTACAAACCCTTCACACACCGTCTTCGATAAAGACCGTTCACTGACCTAGATGGCCCAGATTAGTACTTGCGTGACAAAACTCGAAACCTCGTTGCTGACAATTCCTTTTCCAGAATTTCGCGGCCGTTTCCCTTTTCTTCTTTGAACCAAAAGTAAACAGCAACTCACTGAGTGCACGAATCCGTTGTCTTAATATCATGAAAAACGAGTTAAATGCAGATGCGCCTCGTCCACAGCTGAAAGTCTACAAAGCCTTCTCCCTCCCCATTTTGGCGGCTCCGAATGGAGTGATGATGACATCTGGCAAGGATTTTGCATATGAACTATTCTACCGGTCGTGTTCCGAATTGATTCGACCAGCTCGCCTGTCAACGACCCAGCTAGCTGACAACTGAAGTACGGCAAGATTTGCATAGCCCGACAACAGGATGGCAAGCGCTGCAGGACGCCGAGGTCGACAAGACCAGATGTGCTCTAATGAATGCATGCGGTTGTGATGGCGGGCCAGCAACGTGCGTTCAGAGGGTGCTTTAACTCCGTAAACGAGTTGGACGGGGTGAGCTGCAGCAGCGTTTGCAGTTTCTTTAACTTGCAGAATATTGATTATTTTAATTGAGACACCGAGGGCAGGATTGCAAAGGTCAAGGAACCGCAAACGTGGGATGAGTGGAGGATGCTTTGTTAACTACGAGCTTGACAGGCATTTCTCAACTCTGAAGTTTGGTACATAACCTTTTATATCCCTTTCGTAGGTCATTATAGTTTGACGAAGATTGCACATGGCACCCTCGTCCGTACACCGCGCGACGAGCTGAATACTCGAAAATACTCGCGCGTAGAAGAGGCCAGGGGATATGCTTTCCCAATGGCCGTACTTGGCACAGTCAGTGTTTCGCGGTCAACTCTGGTGTGCCGCGCGCGTGGTTTCACCACCCTCTTCGTTTGTACGCCAGATGGGCTCGTCTCTCATGTCCTTTTTTGCGGCAAGCAAGACGGCTCTGGTGGCTCTGTTGGCCCTGTGGCGCAACCGTTGGTCCTCGAAAGCGCGGCAGTGTGGCCAACGGTCGATGTGGTCACTTTTATGGGGCCTACGACGCGAGGCGGTCCCTTTATTTTGAGTTTCAGCTGTTCCTTCCTTGAGAGTGCGAGTTACTGCGGCGCTGGTCGTGCCACTACCTGACTGTGCTCTACGGCCAGGTGCATTTGACTTGCCTGTCTTAGACCTATTGTAATGTGGGCGCTCTGTGGTCCGCCTCCCCGGCTGCGACGGCTCAAGTGATCATTGCGTCGTGTAAACTTGGTTTTGTGCAGAACACGATTCACCTGTAACCTTTAACACTAAAAATTCTCGCACTGGTTTGCAAATAATTTTTAGAGCGCAGCTCTTAGGCGCTCGTTTCCGGCTTGAACAGCGTCGGCGTCGGCGTCGCCGTCGCCGTAGCCAAGGTCACCCCAAGGTCACGTGACCCCCAAGGTCACATGACCCCCAGGCCATCCGACCGCCCAAGGTCACGTGACCCCCAGGCGATCTGACCCCCAAGGTCACCCAAGGTCACGTGACAGCCCCAGGTCACGTGACCCCCCAAGGTCACGTGATCCCCCTCCCCCTAAGTCACGTGACCCCCTCGCCCCGAGGTCAGGTGACCCCCCGGAGCATGTTAAAGAATGAGGGGAGGAGGAGAAGGAGGGGTCTACCCTCCCCTCAGTACCCTTCTCTCCTCCTCCTCAAGAGCTGCGCTCCCATTCGGCGTTACAGGGAGTTGTAAATGGCTTTCGATTTTTTTTCCCTGAAACCCCTTCGCTTTAAACGTTTCGGCGAGAAAATGGCCGATGGAAGTCAAAATTGAACAGTAACAGCGGACGCTATCGTATGCGATAGTTTGGTGCAGCCGTGCAGTTCCCGGAGTGGCCGCTTCGGGAGTAATGGCGGCGTTGCGGTCGTGTTAAGTTCGGTTGTCGAGTACTGATCGGAGCGACGTTTAGAGCGCAGCTTTTAGGCGGCAGTTTCCGCGTATTCGCGTCTCCAGCTCAACGCTCGCCCTCCCGCGGCGGAAACGGGAAGCGCTCTAGTGAGGGTCCCCCGATTCTCCTGCTCAGCGGGCACGGCGGCACTGCTCGCGATCATGGCTCGCGAAATGTCATTTCCGAATGCAAACAACACTCTTCACTGTCCCAACGTAGTGCTGCAGCCGGTATGGAATTGTGCCTTACTGGACAATTTTAGTATTGCGCATAGAAGCCAACGCAAGCGGTGTGCGTTTGCGTTAGAGTTGCAAGCCGCAGCTACAAGCCGCAGGCGACGAGGCGCACGCACGTTGTGCGTGAGCCTCGTCGTTATGCGCCATCCAAGACCGCAATTTCGGGCTCCGCGCACGCGCAGTGTGGAACACGCAAAGCTAACGCAAACACACAGCACTTGCGTTCGCTTGTACACGCAATACTAAAGCTCAGTACTGTTTCATCGGTTTCCAACGCCAACGATACGTGCTGCGGTGAGCAGACGTGCAAGCAAGTGGGCGTTCCTTCGAACGGAGCGTAAAAATGAAAGTAACTAAATGTTATAAAAATTATTAATTAAAAAAATATTTTTTTTGGCATTTGGTTTAGAAGGATATCGGCGGCGACTTTCGTTGTGCCGATTGTCAAAAGTCGCGACTTTGATAGAAAAATATGCTTTAACCACAATTAATGTAATTTTACAAGGATCTCTCACATTAACTAAAATGTTTTTAATGACTTTGGACTATTTTTATTTTATTACTTGGTAATTAAAATGCTGCAATCGGCACCAGTGATGATCATTAGCACACTTTTGGTTGTCGTATTTGTTCGCGCGTTTCAAATTAGATCATAAGCAACGCTTGAAAAAAATACATATTACAATAACTGAGTTTTAATATTATTATTAATACCAAACGCGGCAAGGTATGCCCCAATTAACGCCAAGAACACGAAACTTCGCCATTAAACCATAATAGTCTTTCCAGAAAGGTATAATTTTGTTTTCTTTTTAGCATATGAAAAACTCTCACGTCGTTATCAAGATAGACAAACAGTCAAGCACTGGATGTAATATAAAATTCTATGCGTCACCCGTTGCTATAAACACACACACACACACACACACGCACACATACACGCACGCACGCACGCACGCACGCGCGCGCGCGCGCACACACACACACACACATTTTTCAGCTGTCTGACTCGGATTCCGTCTGTGGGTTGTTGAAGTGAGAACAGCGTTTATTAATTTATACGGTTTGTGGACATATTGTACAAATTGAAATGATTCTCTTATTCTTGTGCTGGGAATAATATTAAACCAATTAATCATCTAAATACCAGAAAAACCCATTAAAAGGCCCGCAGTTCATTATTTCTCATGGCAATTATCTGAGCAAGAAAAGGCAGCGAGAACGCACAAATATCAGCACTGATTTTTTCAACAACTACAAATGATGTGCTCTGCCATACCACCGGCCACCGCCCAAAAAGCCTGAGGACGGGAGCTGCTGTTGAGCACTTCAAAAACAACAGCCTCAAGCTACTGACGTCCGACAAGGAAGGGGGATTTGTCGTCCTGCCTCATGATTTGTACGCCGCCAAAGCAAGGGAGGCGGTCGCCAAGAACTTCAAGGTGGTGAAGCCGGGTTCGCTGAATAAGGTGAAGTTGAAGGCCATGGAAATGTGCAGTGAAATGGACCTCTCTGTTCTGGCTAAGAAGGTGAACACAAGTAAGAAACTGTCTCTGGAAATCTTCGCGACCAAAACACGCAAAAAGGACGTTCCCTTTAGGGCGATAGTGACGGAAAGAGATTCGTGGCAATCTCAGATCTCTACTTTTCTTAGAACCCACCTGTCGTCACTAAAACTGCAAGATGCTTTTTTGGTTCGTAGCTCGGAGGAGGTCATAGAATGTTTCAAGAATGGGACGGGAAAAAATTATGATGCCTTCTCAATTGATGTCGAAGACCCTTTTTACTCTGTTCCGCACCAGCCTCTCTTTAGTGCAGTAAAAAAATGTATCGAAAGCAGTGGAGAAACAGCCTTCCGGAGCGCCTGTGGCATTAGCGTAGAAAGCTTTATAGAACTTCTGTCTTTCTATCTTAAAAATACTTTCCTAGCGTTCAATGATGAAGTGCACGTTCAAAGACAGGGCATATGTATAGGTTCGAGAGTAGCTCCAGTACTTTGCGACATTTTCTCAGCGCATTGTGATCAAGCCATACTTGAAAGACTCGGAAATGAAAGCTGTTTTAAGATTTTCCGACACGTGGATGATTACCTGGTTGTTGTTCTCCAACCAAACGAGTGCATTGACAATGATGTAGCAGAATTGTTGGGTGTTTTTGCGGCCTGCTCCCATGGTTTGAAGTTTACCCATGAGAGAACATCGGGGGGACATTTACAGTTTCTAGATCTTAAGCTCACGTTTCTTGAAGATCACACATGTTGGGCCTATGAGCCCCGGTCTAAGAAAAACGTGCTACGGTACGACTCTGCCTATTCTAAACTTATAAAAAATGGTATCGCCGCGTCCTGCCTTGAAGCAGCGTTGAAGAAGTCATGTGAACATGAAATGGGCAGGAGTTTTCTGTTGCAGGTTGATCGCCTATTAGCTGCGGGTTTCCCGGGAAAAACACTCGCTGATGTAGCAGATGGATTGAAGAGAAAGTTTAGAGGCCTTCCACAAAGAGCTCATGAACGATCAAAAGGTAGACCAGCAATCATACCTTACCTTCATGCCGTATCCCACAACCTGAAAAAAGTTGCGGGGCGCTTCAACGTACCGGTGGTTCTCACGGCCCCTAGTAAACTTTCGTCTTTGTGTAGGCGAATTAACTACCTACACAGGGACAGGGAAGAATGCACAAAAAACACAGAAATAAGTTTTTGGAATGTTCATCCTGTGTCGTTTACGGCATTCCATAATCATGTGGGCGTTCCTACGTAGGACAAACTGGCCGCTGCGTCAATGAACGTCAATGACGTTCATTGACGTTCATTGACGTCCTTGTCGTTTGCGCGCTGTTTCCATTATTTCTAAGCATGAACCAACTCGCCCACATCGCTACTCTGATTCAGTTCATCTCTTCTACGGTGGGCCCTTTTACTTGTTTCAACAGAGACTACAGCCACATCAGCATTTGTGTCAACCTCATCGCTACGTCGACGTGCCGAGCCCGCTACCTCTCGTTCTGCATCAAGAATGGAATGCTGCCAGCTGAGGTGGAGGGCATTTTCGGGTGTCTTCAACCTTCCAGCGGTCATGCCAAACGCGTCCTCAGGGTTCTGAGGTCCGAGAACTGGAGGCAGGTACGGCTTCTGCACGACTACTTGAAGGTTTTGTGTTTGCGCGATGGTGCTTCACCATCGGGACTCCGTAAACATCAACAGCATCTGCAGCTGGTTAACCAGGTGACAGAATTTGTGTGGCAAAGAGTTAGATATGGCATGCCAAAGAAGACCCGAGCGCCAGTCCCACGCCAGGGCGGCTTGACGGTTTTGGGAGATGTTCAGCTTCCCGAGGATGTGTCCAGAATTCTCGAAAAGGGACCTAAGTACAGTGTGGAACCGCGTTTGAATCCGCATGAACAGTTAGCTGTCGTGCGTAGAATATCAGAAAAGGCTGATATTGAAGAAAGGGAAAGATGTGTTTTATAGGGTGTTGACTGTTTGTTACGTTGTGCCAGAAACACGTCGCCAGTGCCAGGTGGGAGGACTTTGAAAAATGTTGTTTCGTTTTTCCAAGAAAACAAGCTTGGTTTGCTTCAGGCGGACAAGGAGGGGGGGTTTGTTGTGCTCCCACAGGACATGTTAACGTCCAAGTCGAGCGCTGCAATTCAAAAACACTTTAAACTGACCTCCCTTGATCCCAAGAAAGTCAAGAGTGCTGCGCTGAAGTTGTGTAATAGTCTCGAGTTGTCTACTTTAGAGAAAGGCATTGGGAAAAGCAAGGCAGGGCACCTGGAAGTTTTCTTTTCTGTGAAAACTCACAAGTTGGGGCTGCCCTTCAGAACCATTGTTACGGAGAGGGGTGCTTGGCAGAAACTGGTAAGCCAGTACCTTCAGAAACACTTAGGTGCCCTGGAACTTTTTGACCCGTTTTTAGTGCGCAATTCACAGGCGGTTGTGGAGTATCTTAGCAATGGCGTACGCGCAGATGCAGCAGCGTTTTCCATTGATGTCGAGGATTTGTTTTATTCCGTACCCCATGAGCGCCTCTTTGCTTCTGTGCGTGAGTGTATCGATAGAAACGGGGTGATTCCATTTCAGAACGCAAGTGGGGTGGGGGTTGATGGCTTTCTGGAACTGTTGGAGCTTTATTTACAATCGACGTTTGTCCTGTTTGACGGTGGTTACTATTTGCAGAACGAAGGAATATGTATAGGCTCAAGTGTAGCGCCCATTCTCTGCGACATTTATTTGGCAATGTGCGATCGAGCTATTGTAGAAAATTTGGACGGAAACAGCGTTGGGAAAGTGTTCAGATATGTGGACGATTACCTCGTGCTCACTAAATCGTCTGGGGGGGTCCTCGAGGATCAGGTTGTCAAAAAGGTGATGGAAGTTTTTGCAAAAAACTCTGGGGGACTGAGGTTTACTCATGAACTCTAAGATGGGTTCTGCCTCCAGTATTTAGATTTAAAACTACAGTTCACAGGAAGTCACGTATGTTGGGCCTACCATCCTCGTACGAAAAAGGGACTTCTGCCCTTCGACTCCGCCCACTCAAAGCTTGTCAAACGAAGCATAGCGTCTTCGTGTATGCAGGCTGCCCTTGATAAGTCCTGTCCCCATTCTATGGCAGAGAGCTTTGAACAGCAGACAGTGCGGCTTGCAGCAGGGGGATACCCTTCTTCTGTTTTGCTGGCGGTAGCGGA
Source organism: Ixodes scapularis (assembly GCF_016920785.2). Taxonomy (NCBI): domain Eukaryota; kingdom Metazoa; phylum Arthropoda; class Arachnida; order Ixodida; family Ixodidae; genus Ixodes; species Ixodes scapularis. The sequence continues at coordinate 98,009,659 of NW_024609835.1, read as the reverse complement.
AACGCTGTTAAGAAAGATTAAGGGGGGACCTCATCAGCGGCTGGATAGACCTAGCAAGAGGCCTCAGGTTATCCCGTATCAGCACAGAATTTCCCACAACCTGAAAAAGGTGGCGGGGAGGTTTGATGTCCCTGTCGTGTTTTCGGCGCCTCGTAAGCTGGCACACCTTTGTTCTAAAGTAGCCGAGAGGAGGGGGGGTGGGAACCAATGCACTATAAACCACAGAAAGAAGTACGTGGATTGTGCGATCGGAGTGGTGTACAGGATCCCGTTAAGCTGTGGAAGAGTTTACATCGGGCAAACGGGCCGTTGCATAAATGAAAGGGCACGCGAACATGACTGGTCGCTTAGTTCAACAGCAGGAGGGCATTTGCCCCTGCACTGCGGAACATGCAAATGTCATCCTGATTTCAATAAGATCACAATCATGGGGAGGGGAGCAGATAAAACAGCCAGGGAAATTTTAGAAGCGTATGGAATAAAGAAGGAGGGGGAACAGAACTGCGTGAGTCAAACTTCTGTGTATTTACATAAGAAGGAGATTACTTTCATGGACACGTGTTGATGCGAGTGTGTTTTTTTGTGGGTGTTTTCTTCGTTGGGTCCTTTTCAATAAATATTCAGTTGTCAGTTCAGCGCTCGTCCTGTGTACTCCTTTTCCTCCCGTCCTTGTCGTTTGCGCGCTGTTTCCATTATTTCTAATCAATGAACGTGCAAGAGAACATGCGTCAGCTGTCAAACAGACGCCGTCAAGGCATCTGGCAGTACATTGCGCTAGATGCCCGTGCACACTATTGTTTACTAACACCGCCATCCTGGGACGACACAGCGATATAATCACAAGGGAAGTACACGAAGCATTCATTATCAAAACAAGGGGCGTTGATAAGTGTGTCAGCGAGCCGTCTGTGGCATTGTTAGATAAGGAGATTCTATTTTTAGAGAGAGAGTAGGGTGGCAGAAAATGAAGTGGTCTGTCGTAGTAATTAGGTCTTTGTATTTTCCAATAAACCTTCAGTTGCAAGTGCGCCACGTGTCGCCGTTATCTACTTCTTTTGTCCCCGTCTTTCGGCGCTTCCTTCCAGTCAGTTACAAATATCACCCTGGATTGAAACATGTATGTCACAAAATAAAGTTTCGGCCAACAACTTCTTTAACTAAATAATTACGATGTGAGGACACATGTTGAGGTATGAAAGAATCCGAAATTAAAACCTATACCGAGAAATTAAATCCAAAATGGAGATCAGTTTCGGTTTGGCTCCACAATTAAAACGGGCATCCTTGCGTAAATATTACGCTAAACACCGTTCTTGTTTTCAGGGTAAAGAGGTGACCTGCGCCCATAACACCCTAGCTTCCTTGTATTACCAGAAATAATTTGTTTCGCTCAGTAAAGCCAGCACACTAGACAGGCTCGGCAGCGGCACGCATCTCCGACCCTCACTATAACCGCCATTTTGGAAAATTAGTGGCGCCACCTATAGTTAGTTGGAGTCGCGAATAGCGGCGTCGCCGTCGTCGTCGGCGTAACCGCGCGAGTTGAATTATGGGACGTCACAGACCTATATACGAATTAAATTCCCCCGCTAAATTTAGCGATAAAACTTGATTGGTGTGTAGGTCTGCGACGTCTCATAATGCAACACTGCCCATTCAGTTTCCCCTCTAAATTTAGCGGTAAAACTGACGTCACATCACCTCAACGCCAATTTATTTTTTCCGCTAAATTTAGTGGGGAACCGAACTGGTGTTGAGATCACGTGATGTCAATTTTCCCGCTGACTCTAGCGGAGAAACTGAATTTGATTCTAAGGGACGTGACACGAACTCATGTGACGTCATTTTACCCACTAAATTCATCGGAAAAACTGAATTGGTGTTGAGGACAGATGGCGTCAATTTTCCAGCTAAATTTAGCGGGGAAACTAAGGGAGGAGGAGAGGGTATGAAGGAAAAAGAAGGAGGGGTACGGAGGAGGAGGAGGGGAAGGGTATGGAAGAGGAGAAGGGTGCAGAACCAGTATGTGAGGAGAGTGATCTATATTTCTACATACGTATATTTCTTTCTCAAATTGTTTAGCACGGCATTTCGCAAAATCAAAATACCTCAAAAGCTGCCCTCTAATTTCGATTACAAAAATTTGTAAACATGTTTTTTTTTGTTTTGTTTTTTTGCAGGCCTCTATGGCAGTTTCCCCACTGAGTATTCTAGTAACGTTGGTTTCAACTTCCGAGCCTAATAGCGCCAAATACCAACAGTCGGCGCATAGGTCAAGGCGGTAGTTTCGTTTCTTTCGTTGCAGAAAAAATACAAACTTGCAATTACAACCTCAGGTATAAAATAAAGCTGTAGCATGCTTTATATTATAAATGTGCAAACTTATAAGAACGGGTAAACTTAAAATTATATTTAGCAACATCTTCAACGGCACTACGACTACCACGGCGGTCGGATATCCGCCTGTCCGGAAAGAAAGAAGGGCTGAGAGCTGGAAAAAACTCCAAGGAGAAGCCCAACTTCCAGGATCGCCTCCTGACATTGGTGACGTCATGCCTCCAAGCGCGCTTTGACTCTAGGAATGCCCTAGGTGGTGCAGACTTGGGCTCGTTACTCGAAAAATGTAACTGATTACAATTACAAATTACCGAGCCTCAAATGTAATGGATTATCGTTACAAATTACTTTCGCTGAAAAATAACGGATTACTTTACTCGTTACGTTACAAATTACTCTCACGTTACTTTTTCCGTAGACTTATCCAGAAAATAATAGAAACAATATCGATATTTTTCGAAAATGTTCTTCAACACTACTTTTCATTTCTGATACGCCCGTATTATGGTAGTCCTTGTAAAAATGAAATATTGTACTTAAGAGAAAGAGTGTGGGTGCACTCCGTTCACCTGTAAGCTGACAAGGCACCGAAACCTGCAACCACACCCGCCATTCCGCTAGCTTACAGCCTCCAGAAATGATCTCTGGAGTTGTGCAGACAAAGCTAGCGGTGCGCATGTTCAGTAGCAGCGTCTACCTCCGCTACGAGATTGAGAGCTAAAGAAGGGATCTACGCAAGCTCCCTTTTGACTCGGGTGTTTCGCCTGTTATTCACGAGAAAAGAAAAAAACTTGGTTTTAACGTTACAATATATAGCCAGTGCAGAATGCAGGTGTCGCAGCTATCCTTGATGTGTTTCCATAGATTAAAGTTTGTTGTTCTTGGTAATGGCAATGTGTGTTTTTTTTTTTTTTGGCCAGCAAAGTATGCACTGAAACTTTAGGATTCCGTTCTCCTTAACGCCCTGAATTTTAAACATCTCATTAAGAAATGGGCATGAAGACGAGGGACACTCCATGATTGAAAACTCGACCAGCCAGAGAAAAAGTGGCGGTCACGGGTTATCAAAGTTCATCGGTTCTCACTTTTATACCAATACTCTTGGAGGCTATGGGAGGGAAAGGCATATACTCCTTGTCACTAGTTGCGAGCAGTACAGGCGAAGGCAATGGCAGGCGAGCGGACAAGGGAAAGTACTAGTAAGGCTGGGAGGAGGAGACAAACCTACTCTCCTCTCTAACGTTCCTAGTGCTCTCCCTTTCACCCCTGGCACTTCATTGCCCTCTTCTCCCGTCCCGCCTTCCTAGTGCTCGCCCTTTCTGTTTTTGACTGGCATTGCCTTCACCTGCACTACACACAACTAATAACACTGAGTACAGAGACCGAGAGAGGCGGTATCCATCGGTCTCACAAAACAATAGAGGATCATACCATTTCTACGCGTTCTCTCTCGTTCGCTCTCTCTGTCAGCCCTCCTTAGACGGCCTAACCCCCTCCCAGCCCCCTCCTTTGATGTTGAAAGTTGACTGCAATGTGAGGAGTGGACTCGACCACCATACCCAGACAAGAAAACCAAAAGAAGTATCGTCCGTAGCCTCGAAGACAATGCTCGTAACCTCGCACCGGGCGCTTTTCGGCCGTGCCTCAAGAGCGTGCTAGAATGCAGTAGCGCACATCAAAGACAAAGAGAATTCGACCCCCTCGCTCGAGACTACATTGTCTTTTACGCGAGTTGTACACCCGCGAATCGAGGGACTACGGACCCACGTTTGCTTTCTGTGCAGGTGGCGGGAGACGTCGAAAAAGTTGGAAATGGTGAAATGGTTTAAAAGACAAAGACAAGTAAACACGAACAGCTTTTTCTTGCCCGGGAGAAGAAGAAAAACACGATGGCAGGCGACGGAAAGCCTACTCGGCGTTGTCTTACTTCATTTTTGTCCTTCGTATATCTGTATACATACCTTGCCCGTTTTTCTAATGGTTCTAACGGCCGGTCATTAAATAAAAATTCGTGTTTTCTTTTCGGCAATTTTCCCCTTCCTGACGTTTTCTATTTTGTTGAACCTGTTCTCTTTATGCTGCTGAATGTGTTGCTCGTATTGCTCCAGTTACTGTATTATGCTGATATCTTTATAAAAAGTAAGGAGTAGTCAAAGTAATCCGTTAACAATTTTTGTAACGAATGTACATTACAAATTACTTCCGAAAAAAAGTAACGTGGCAATCACAAAATTCCTTGAAAAAGTAACGGATTACTTACCAAGTCTGAGGTGGTGTTCCTTGCGGCCGGCTGGAACTACAGGAAAGGAGGAGAGAATGGCAGAGGAGGCACGCCGCTGCGCTTGGGCGAGGAACAAAAGGACGACGTTTGATGCCCACTTCACTCCGGCTCCAACTGCGCACGCGCTTGATCGGCGCACTCGCCCTCTCGTTGTTTCCTCGCCATCTTCCCTCTCGAAATGATGGGGAAACACAGGAGTCTCGTAAAAACGGGGCGCTCCATTATTTTCACGCCAAAACTCGTGCATATTTTACGTGGATCTTTTACTGTGCGCGGCCCGCAGGCAACCGGCTCCGAGACCCGGCTCCCATGTTTCGAGTGCTAGAAATGACGCGCTCCATATTGACCTCATCTCGTCAATTCATTTTCGCTCAAAAGTAGGTCTGCTGTTTTAACGTATTTCCATAGTTTATACTTATCTGTGTTCAGTCGCCGTTCGTTTCGTTTTATTTTTCTTCTCAGCTTTTTGTAATGCGCAGCAATTCGCTACAAGGCTGCGGGCGGGTGCTATTTGTTGAAGGAAGCATCTCGACTGCGAGAACTCTCGATCAGTAGGAGCAACTGCCAAAGATAAAACTACGAGCTCTGGATTCTCGCCTTAAAAAAATATCTCCATTAAAAGACGATTATTTGTTCAGTCTTGTAATAAAAATTGCCAGGAAAGCAAGAACTGTCAAATTAGCTGATTGTTTTAGAGACATGTTGAGCTTGGTGAATTCCTGAGTGGATTGAGCAACCGGAGCGGTAGTTTAGATGCTCCCTTGCTCTACTAAAAATGCCAGCACGTTGGCGGGCGGTGTCATTTTAATGCTTGTTATCACATCACGTCAAGATGCCACTGGCAAAACTGTGAGTTTACGAAAAGCATAGAGCGCGAGGTCTCTTCCCTTTAAAATCTCTTGACCCCACCAACTGCAGCGTTCGCCCGCGACCTTTCCGGTGTGGGCTATCCGGCCCCGACATTCAAATGAGTTTGAGACAGCTGGTATAACCAATGCAGAAGCTGATCCCTAATCATCATTAGATCCGTCCGTGTACACTTGAGTGAAACTGTGGTACTGATTGTATAGGTGGAGGAGAGCCACTTGTGCCACCGACATGCTGGCCACTGAGCTTTTCTTCTCTATTCCATTTGTTGCCGTCTGCACTTTAGGCATCGTCAACGTCCAAGGGGCAGGGGAGACTAGCGTTTTTCATTAAGTGTGACTTGGTAGGTGGTGTTGCTGCTCTAGAAAGCTTTATGTATCGTCTCCTGTTTTGGTCATAAGGTTGTGGAAACGGAAGTAATCTATGTGTTGTGTCTTTAAAGAGGTTAGGAGACGAACATTAGACAGGTAGATATTTCTTGAAATGGAATTTTAAAATGGAATATTGGCAATTTTATTAGGCGATCGGGCGACACTGCGAAAGTTAGTCACACCATGGTGCCCAGAAACCACGTGAGCATAATATTTGGTTGAACGCTCCCTCACTTTAGCCCCCCCCCCCCTCTCCCCCCCCCCCCCCCCCTTGCTCACCCAAGCTCGAATCGCCATGGTAGGATCGCACACTCTCACGCTGCTCGGCTACTCCCAAAGCTACACTCGCTCTCGCCTCCTTACTCTTTGACCTACCACCCTGCGCGAACGTGCGAGATCACCACGGACGAGGGAGAGTTGGTCCACGACTATCTTGTCGTCGTCGCCGAAGCAGGTCGCCAGGGAGTCGAAGTCAAAATGACGAGCTTCCAACACCTCTTGATAACAATCACTCGCTGCTGACTCTCGCAGTGTTGCTAAAGGTTCTGTCTGGTGGCCAGGATTGAGCACCGAACTGGCACTGTTCGTGAATCGGTGCACTGTTTGCGCACAACATGCTCCGCAACAAGCCGAGCCGATGATGGCAACCGCAACACCATCGTTTCCTTGGGAGAGAGTGGGAGTTGATCTGTGTGTAATCAACGGCCAGGCGTACCTTGTCGCGGTTGATTATCTTTCACATTACCCTGAGGTTGCTATTCTGCCTTCCACAACGTTGGGAACAGTCATTGAAAGACTGAAAAGTATTTTTGCTAGACATGGAATCTCTGAGTGCGTTGTGACCGATAATGGTCCTCAGTTCGCGTGTAACGAGTTTGAACAGTTCGCTGTGTCGTACGGGTTCCGCCATGTCACCGTGAGTCCGAGACACCCGCAGGGGAACGGAGAAGTAGAGCGAATGGTCCAGACGGTTAAGCATCTCGTTTTAAAGTCCAAAGACCCTTACCTGGCACTGTTGGCTTACAGGGCAACGCCCGGCATTCTTGGGGTCAGCCCTGCTGAAATACTTATGGGTAGGCGACTGAGGACCAGGGTCCCAATGCTGCCACGTCATCGAAATCCGGGAGAAAGCCGCCCGAAAGAAGTAGTGGCCAGCGACCAGAAGGTTAGGAGGCAGCAGTGCCGCTACTACAACAGACGCCATCGGGACAGACGGCTTCCCGAGCTGGAAGCAGGTGACCCGGTCTGGGTGACAGACATGCAGTCCAAGGCCACAGTCCTTGCACCGGCGCCGAAACCGCGATCATATGTGGTGCGGACAGACGACGGCGTTGATCTCCGCCGAAACAGGAGAATGCTTAACCGTCTCCCAAAAGAAGGTGAAAACGCGGAGGCATACGAGTTTCCGGACAATAAACAGCAGTCGAGTACTGCACTGTTGGGTCATAGCACGGACGACTCTGCGACTACGGCTCTGCGGCTACAGCAGCCAAGTACTGCACAATTTGCCCATAGCACGGACGACTCTGCGGCTACAGATTCGGCGCCTCCATCTTGCGTGGTAGCCAATGGTGACCCTACTCGCACTGTAACGCGGTTTGGAAGAGTAGTTAAGAAACCCATAAGGCTGGGTATTGATGACTATGTTCTGTTTTGAAGTTCGGGGGAACGTATATTCTTTGTCCTGTATGTGCGACGTTTTTTTTTGTTCTCAAAAAAAAGAGATGTGTTGTTGTCTGTTATCGCTTGCCTATGTTGTTATCGCTGGCCCGTCCGCCCAGCGTCATGATCACGTGATGTTCCCAAAAGTGTATATTATCGGCCCGATCAATAAACGGAGGCTTTTTGGTTCCTTCATGACCTAGAGCGAAGTTCGTCGTCTGACTTCTTTCCGGCACGCATATGCCTAGTATGCGGTATCACTACATTGGCGATTCTGATTGTACATCGATTGCCTCTGACTGTACGTCAAAAAGCTTTGACGTGCAGACAGACGTACGGTCAAAGGACGTAAAGTTCGTTTGGATACCACTATTTCGTCAAATTTATGAAAGCGAAAAATAATCTGTGCACAAGAAAACGATTTCGGGACGTGAGCCCATGAAACCGCTGATGTTAGAGATATGACACGCAGCCGACCGACAACCTTGATCAGAAGCCCGACGAAACGCCGAACACGGCACTTCGCTTCGCCCATAGAAGCTTCGCCGAGCTTTCATGAACGATCGCTCTCGACTCGTTTTGTTTGCCCGCTTGCTCCAACCTGTCGATCCTGCCCGGGCTCTACAATGTCTTATGTTTTAGTAGAATTTCTATTCGACAAGACCCAGCCTGTTGCGAGTTCTGACGATGTAGGGGACTTTAGCGGTGTAGTTAAAGACGACAAAGTGTACCAGGTCTACTGGGCCGGAGACGCGCGAACAAAAGGATCGTTCTACGACGCGAAAGTACTCTACATGACAGGTGAGTAGAACTGAAGTCGGCGAGTGATGTACGAGTGCTTTGCATAACATGCTGGCAGCTTAACTGCATTTGCAGCCGAAGCATCTCGTATAAAACGAATGGTCAAATCGAGCTTCCAGAGCGATGGCGTAGCATAGGGGTTAAGGTGTCCGATTTGTATGCAAGTGGTCGCGGGTTCGATCCGCGACCGCAGTGGTCCTGCTTGTTTTTTTTTTTATTTTTCTCGAGCATTTTGGGTTATCGAGGCATTTGGCGATATTTATGAGTGCTTATAGCTCTACTCTTACATAAATGCTTCCCTTGTTGATGTAATTCCATTGGCAGTGGCAGTCAGACGTCATCTGATGGTCCATCAGATGACGTCTGATGGTCCATCACGTTCCACCAAGGCTGCTGACTGGCAGTCAGTGTCCCAAATTACGTATCTTGATGGAATTTTCAATAGGGTCATTTTATGATAAATTCCCATTGCGTTAATTCCTCAAGTATTCTATATACTATATTGCTATACCTTGGTTTTAAACTATCGTGCTAAAATTAGCTTTTAATGTAAAAAGTGTTTCGGTGAACTAATGTGCATTACCGCTCTTTGGTATATATTGTACAGTACGCAATGTAGTCGCGTTTAAGTGTATGAAACATTGTATGTAAATAACATAACTAATCATCGCACCCCAATCTAAAGCGTGTACTTTTATACTTTGTTGTGTATTGCAGGGTCTTCAGTGAAGTGTTCAGTTTACATGACAACTGTGAACTGACAAGATAATGAACACTAATCACTCAAGTTCAAAGGAGTAGCCGGCCCCACCATACCTGCAGCCAAAATCTTCGTTTTATTAATTTTTATCAGTGACTAAAGCAAAGAATAAAAAAATTATATTCAAATATTAGTTAATTAGCCAACTTATCATGACAATTGTCCCCTCATCTAATGTCCGCTGAGCCTATTATAATCATTTTTGTTTCCAGACATACATGTGTCTGAGGGGCTGTGGCAAAATAAAAGAAGCCTTCGGACGAGGTCAACAGTCCCTTTTTACAGCAGTCGACAGTGTGCAGGACTAGAGGATGAAAAAAAAAACAAATATGCAAAAAATAATCAAATTGACAATAGCTAAGCATCGTAATCCTAATAATTGACATCAACGTCATCAAAAGTTTCAAATAAAAATAATTCACATCGATTTGGATGCGTGGTGAAGAAGGCACTGCTTAACTCTCATACCCTATAAAAAATATCCGGTCAAATTAAAATCAAGCACCCTGTATATATAGAAATACGAACCATTATGACTCCTAACTTCACTAACAACGAGAGCACACGAATGGGGAGGTTGAAACAAAAATACATTTTGGAAAAAAAGAAAAAAAAAGAATAAATACGCGACGCCAATTTCTTTCTGCTATTTGTCAAGACAAATGTAGTTTCCACTCCACTGTCAAAGCTACTTGCGTGAAAGCACGCGAATGAGACGCAAAATAAACGCAGGTGCTCGAGCCGCAGTGCGGAGCTGCAGCACTGTGGATGCTGTTTTGACAGTGCATAACAAAAAAGTTGATGCGTAATGAAAAAAAAAGAGCGAATTTGCAATTCAAAAACAATTTCGAGATCAGCAATTTCAGATGTAGGCTTTCCGGAAAAAACCTACACTCAAGAACGAAGTATCAAAAAGCGGAAGTATAGCGGGCGTCACCCCAGGGCGTTGCATTTTCACTAACCTGGTTCGAAGTTAGGATAACCTATCTTCCAAGTCTGCTCTAATGTGACAAGAAAAAAAAATGCTATAAGTAGGAGACGATTTACGAAACTTTCGGTGATCATTCTCTGTCACTTGGATGTTTCTTGCTATACTGCAAAAAGGAACAAATTTATCCAATGACGACATTTTTTTTTTATCGTGAACCTTTTTCGCATCCACATTTATTAAAGTCGACAAACGCTCATTACAGCGAACGGATTTCCGGACTTGAAGATTTACGCAAGCAGCAGAAATGATGGATCACTTTTCCTGGTATCAGTTTTTATTAATTTTAATTTGACGCTGGAGTGTGACACTTTGGCACGGCAATTATATATACGTATAGTATATAAACGACTGCTTTATTCTTCCACATGAGAACCAGCGGTAATATCAATGGTCTTAATTCACGGAGAAAAATGCCAACAAAAGAAGGAGGGAATCACAGAAGCTTAAGGGCCAGATCTGTAAAGCCAGAATTTAGAGATTCGAAACAGAACACTCATAGCAAGATGCCCTTTTGAGTTTGCTACGGACTCCAACGACGAGATTAGAATTGTTTACATGAGTCTGTCTGAATCATAGTAGTTGCACTGTTGATCTATAAGTAATCCTTAACCCATCAACAGCGAAAATACGTGACCGATCTCGACAGCATACTGACGAGATCGGTCACAACGACGTCAACGGGAATCGGAATTCGCTTCGCTATATTCGCTTCTTCGTTATATAGGAACTTATAAAAATAACATGAAAAAACAGAAAACACAGGATGTCACGGCCACAGGTTTGTCGAGCCTGCAGAAAGCAGTTTAGGCTTCCCTGCACGCGTCCTTGCTAGGTCGAAGCCACTTCTCGTCAACTGCGAGAAGCTCAGATCGAAGAAAAGATCCTGCTACGTACGGACCGTGTCGACAGCTGCGACGGCCCCGCGGAGGAGACTGTCTTCGTCTCCCCCTTCGAAATGTCGGCGGTGTCGGGATCCCCCATCGTTGAGTGGCGATGATTTGCCGAATCGGTGCTTGAGCGAAGTAGACTTTCGTGCAAGAGCGACCTCACCGACCAGACGCCCGACACGGATCACGAAGCAAACAAAAAAGTGCGCACGGCACCTAGTTTCCGCTCAAGCTTGTCTGTCGTCGGTATAGAGACCCTGCATTTAAGAGAGATGGAAACTGCTCGGTCGCGTCACGCGGTTTGTGGACCGCGTTTGCAAAACGAGCTCCAGCATGGAAGCTTCAAAACTCAAAAGCGCTCTCCTTCTGCAAACGTGTCCACCTCTCCGCCCAGTTTCCTCGCTCCATTGGCCACGCGACAATCGAATGCAGGCGTACTTACTGCTCCCTCTCTTAAATCTAGGCTTTCTCCGTCATCTCGGCCGGTACGTTGTCGCTAGCGCTCCGAACATCGGCATGCCACGACGTTTTCTCCGCGTCCGATGCGGTAAAGGCACTTCCCCAAAAAGGAGCGGTGAGCAGACGACGTTGCAGTCTGCCGCCGCCGGCCTTTCCAGCATCTTCTGCAGCTTGTTCTGGGTAGCTTCTTGCACTCGGCAGCGAAGTGCGGCGGTCCGAAAGTTAATAAACGTTCGGAATTTTGTTTTCTTTTTTGTAGCTATCGCATTTGTTTTTTTGTGTTTTTTTTTTTTCTATATCCACGGAAGCCGCTCAATTTCCTTTGCTAAAACAAAAACCAATGCATTGAAAAATTGCAAGCGGGAATGTGTAAATCGTGATCGCTTCGCTGTAGCCGCAATTTCGTTATAGCCGACTTCGTTATAACCCGTCTCGACAGTATTTAAAAGTCTGTCACAATTGTTTCCGTTTCGTGTTCTCGTCGAGATTCCGTGCCACTGATATTGGTGATATAGAGCCTACAGACTGCTTGCACGCGTTGGTGACTAGAGCAGCGTAGCGTTTAAAACAGCGAATTTTTAAGTAGAGTACGTTTTTGACGGATGAAAGCTTAAAACGCAAAAGCGGGACACCAAAGCGGGACACAAAAGCGGGACGCAAAAGCGTTACGGCCGAAAGAACGAGGTATAGTTGTCAGCGCCGCAGCAGGGTTCCAGCGGTTGGCGCCTCAATCCCATTAGCTAGCGTAAACAATCATGTGATCACAATAAAAACCAGTGCCGTTATTGTCGGAAATCGAGGTATGAGTCTCGGTATAGACTTACCGACCCCCGAAAAACGTGTTCTAGATAGGACAATTCGTCATGTATTACCAAATTACTGCTGCAAGATATCTCTGAAAATAGGCTTAAACAACGGGTAGTCCGTCTTAAATGGCGCCTTTTATCTCGACTAAAGAAGTTCAATTTGGCCAGTGCGGTGTAACGGCTAATATAAAATCTCTTAGATGCGCCTCTGGTATGCCCATGAATCCTAAAGTGAAGTGAGCAGTATAAACAAAAAAAAAAAGGTGAAGGAGAGCAACATCCATGTACAGCACTCTTAAGGCCGCTGTAGATCGTGCCGAAACATAATTATAAGTGTTTACCGTAATCAAATACTTTTAACACTAACCTCCTCTCCCCCCCCCCCCCCTTCCACCCCGCTTCCCCAATCCTTTCCTTTTCCAGAAAGGACGACCCTCTCCATCTGCGTGTTCCTGGCTTGGGCAACGAAAGCTTGGAGAATAGTCAGAAAGGTGTCGTAGGAGACGATTGTGCACTGTGTTTCTAACGTTAGGTGTAGCAGGGTTTTTACGTCCTACAGTTGCGCTTTACTGCAACTTTTCTTTTTCGTCAGTAACGCCTCATTTCGCAATTGCACTAACTCCAGCAAAGAAGTTTTATGAGGACGATAAAAGTTGTTTTGCTCAGATGCATTGACTTGCCGGGGAGGGAGGCTCTTCTAGAAATTAAAATCAGATGCAGAAGACCCATCCAGTCTTGGGTAAGTTACTTTTAAAAAGTAATTCGTTACAGTTACAGTTACTTTCAGAAAAAGTAGCGAAGTTACCGTTACAGGTACCGCAACAAAAGTGTACCTCGTTACAGTTACAGTTACTTTTAAAAAGTAACGACGTTACTTTTCAGTTACTTTTCTATAATACGAAAAATTATAAAAAACTAGAAAACGCAGCTCACCAAGTTTTATAGCATAAAATTAAAAACTACGCTTTTTACTTCATATTGTAACTTAGCAGAAGTCGCTTCTCGAAATTAGTGTTTGAAAATTTCCACGCCAGAGTAGTGGCGCAAATCAAAATACGGAACATGCGCAGTGCCCTCCGCGTGTATTGTTGTTTCAAGGTTGATTCACCAGATTAAAAAGCCTTAAAAAAAAAGAAGAAAAACCACAACATAGATAGTGTTTCAAGACACTAAGATGTAAGTGTTCAGTTACAAAGTACAAGCGCGTGCGTAAAGATAACTAGATTTTTTTTCATGAAATCTACACGTGACTATATTCGGGTCGTGACTCGTGAGAAAGAACGTATTCACAAATTTGTGTAAGGCCAACTTGATACTCGAAATGGCGGAATATACGATTTGAACAGTGCAAGGAATATCTAAATTGTACTCAATCAGTGATATATTATTCATAAAACACTGGAGAGTAACGACAGAAGTAACTTCGTTACTTTCATCGTAACGTCAGAAAAAAGTAATAGAACTACAGTTACAAGTTACATTTAAAAAAAGTAACTCGTTACAGTTACAAGTTACCAAAAAAGTAACAAAATTACAGTAACGCGTTACCAGTAACGCGTTACTACTCAAGACTGGACCCATCCCACAGTGTCTTAGCACCATACATCCAGGTCTCGCCTGTCACCGACAGACTACCCTACCCGTACCAATGTTTGGCATAGCGAGTAAAGAATTTGTTTAAGCAGACATGCAGCAAACAAACTAAAGAAAATATGATAGGGAGGAAATTAAGGCCACGCGTTGAAATAGATCGATGTGTCTGAGATCTCCATTTAAAAATTCAAGAACATTCACCTTGCATTTTAGTTTTGATTTCGAGTGTTTTCAATAACTCATTTAAAAATTCATTCGTTGTTGGCCAGATATACGACAACAAATTTTTTGGCAATCTTAAAAAAAAATCGTAAAAATAAAACGAGGCCTTAAGCAAAACTAAGTAATGATCCATCATCCTTCTGCCTAGATTCGGATATGTGGCAGGTGGCCAGAGACAGCACTCAGCTTCCAGCGAGAACAAAAGACCTTGCTTAAGGATGAACGTTGGGAATGTCCAACTATCGTGAAAACGACCGACAGAACTTTTGCATAGGTTGTGATTTTTTTTAAAAGCATGGTTTTAGAAAAGGAAGACTTTATAAAATAATTGAAATAAATAATACCAAAACTCGATTGACAATTACCTTTAGTGTTGAGTCGTGTAGTTTCCGCGAAAGGCAATCTATAACACTCGGGCATTTCTTTAAAATAAAATTCATTTGAATGAAAATACAAGAATGATAACAAGATTTTTCCCCACACACATGTCCATAGTAACTGCATGCGTTTTTGAGAATCCTTTCTCCAGGCTAGTAAAAGAGACTGTCTGAACAATTATTCCAACTTTCCCAACAAACTCATCACTAAAAAGTAAAAAAATTATAGCGTGCTTTTACATAAATAAAAGGAAACAAAAAATCGAATGATTTAAATAACGCACATTTGAAATAGGTACGGCAATCGGGTTATCAAACGTCGATTTTACGCATGTATTAAATCTTGGCGATTTGGTTTAATATTGTGTGTAAAAATGAGCACCAAATAGAAACAAAACGCAGATGACAGAGTTGCGTGAGCTAATAACAAAACCTGGACGGAAAGTGAAACTTTGTTTATTCCGACGTCTTCATTCATGCAACCGTTCAAATAAAAAAAAATAAAAAACACTGTTCATGTCTGGGGCATTTCGCGGATTTATATAATGCATTTAATCAAACTCAACGTTCCTGGCTCATCTCCCTAAGATTTATGATTCCTAATGCCGTTCTAGTTTCTATATTTGATTTAGTTTTGTGTAACATTGTGTTTGGTCTCGAATATTTTCCAAAAATATAACCAGTCGAGTAGCTGGAAATATAGTATGCTCATGTAAATATGCTACTACATGTTTAGATCTCAAGTCGGGAGCAAAGCTGACAAGACATATATCAATACCAAACGAAAAAATATGTGTCGAGTTGTTTACACAGCCTTTCTTCCTTTGATGTTCCCCTGAAAGCGCAGTTATAACCTAGCCAAGCCTCAACGAGTCGCCAATCGAAAGTGTCGATACCCATCGGCATACCACAGCCGATTTATCATAGTGATTCCTTCAGATTCTTTTCCAGGAGCTACTGTTTTGACCGGATTGCTCCATCGCGTCCAACTGAATACCTGTCAAGTGGCCCGATACTACATTTATAAAAATGAAGTTGTGGTAGGTGACGGGTCGGTCACGAAAGGAACGCAATAAACCATCACTGGTGCTTGAGAGCGAGTGAGAGTGCTGTGTATCACCTGCATAAATATTTATTTCGTTGCTTCAACTTTATTTTTTATAAATATTCTTATTTTCTCAAGCTTATTACGAACCATGGAGTCTAAGCTCAAAAGTATTAAATTTGTTGATGCGTTTTTTTTTATTTGTATTTATTTATTATTATTATTATTTTTGCTTTAACGTGGTTACCGATCTCTTCTTATTTTGGGTAAGTATAGCAATAACCAATCCTCTCGTTCGTAGGTAAACACAACGAACCGAATTTACATCTTGCAAATACTTGAATACAATCTGAATCTGCACGAGCGTACACGGGTGATAATTTTTCTTCACTGTAATTTTCAAGAATTCTTGTATAAACAAACAACCACAGCGTTAATTTTTGTTCAACCTTGAAATTAACATATATAATGGCGCAGAACAAAAGACAATTTGCTCCGGGAGTATGATCATACGTAGATCTATACGTCATGCTTTGTACTAGGGTTAGACCCTGACACCTCGCGCATTTGCTTACTCATTTTCAATGGCATTTCTTGCGTTTTGCTCTGAATGGATTGAACCCTTTCTTCCTGGGAAAAGACCTAAAAGAAATCTGCAAGGGCGCAGAAAATTGTTCTCCTGTCTCAGCCCTTTCGCTGCTTTTCTCGCTGCCCTCGCAGCTGAAAGAGATGCGGTCAATAAGAGAGTACTACCTTCGATGCAGAAAGGGGCGTCTACATCTGGTTAAAGGCCGCCAATTCATCTCTTTGTAGTAGTCTGTTATTTAATTTACACGCGAGTATGGATATACTATTTCGAACAGTATGAGTGGATTCAATCCTTCAGGAGTCCTTGACGTACATGGCAGCTTTTGAGTAAGCTGTGGTCCAAACTAGCTATGTAATGCGAAGTTAAAGTCCTACTTTCGACTATATTTGACAAATTAAGAAAGATTCTGGAGGTTGCAGACGTTGTAAAAGGCGAGAGCGGGTACTTCAGCTCATATTGTCCTAGGAGGTACGTTTTGTGTGAATCCAAATAATAAAACGGAAAATTAAAATTTTCATAGAAAGCAAATTATTTTTTTAAGAGAACAGTATTTATCACTGCACAAGGTGCAAGCAGGGTTTTGTGCACTCGTCTGTTTTTCGCTTTGCGCTGAGACGTGCGACATCGGCGGAATTTGGTTCCTAAATAACATCATTGTTCCCGGAGCATATAGCTCGCGAATAATTACTGTCACGTAGAAACTGTTATCACAAACTGGTTTCGCAGTCTGCACCACCAGTGAATTCTTTCAACTTAGAAAAATTGGTACAAAGTTTCTACTAGTATTTTTTTTTCCTCTTTTCTCTTTAAAGGGCGTAGTAACAAGAACATGAATTTCACATCTGCCATACGCAGGAACGAAGCGCTTTGGTTTTACGGGATGTGGCAAAGTGTTCCTAACTGCCAGGCAATCAATACTTTCGATTAGCAGTTTGTACAATGAAATATGTTATAACTTACTGCAGATGCAACAAATAAAGAGATGTAGCACAGACGTTCCCTCTCAATCTCAGGATATATTTGGCTCACCTTCTGAATTTCGTCAAAAGGTATCACATTCTGCTTTTGTGGACATTCAAATAAATGCTTTACATTCATTATTGTAACGATAAACAAAAATCAGAGCCTTTAACGTTGAACCATCCCGTCTCTACGGAGTCTCATTTGTTTTGTTTTTTCGTCGTGAGCCAATACGAGAACATTACCTAACGCCACTGTCTACGTATGCACGCTAGAGGTAAGAACCACAAATTGTACATAAAAAAATAGAAAAAAGCGTTGAAAATGACAAGTCGTGGCGAAATTAGCCTGGTTGACTACGTAAAGTGTTATTCGAAGCGCAAGGAAACGAACTAGGCCAGACAGCTTGACCTTCAAATCATTTATAGGCTTAACACCGCTTCGGTCAGTGTCAGCGTGATACGTATATACAGCACCCCCGCGTACAACATCGCCTCGTGTGGTGCGTAGTTTAGGAGCCCTAGGCGCAGCCGTCCAAGGCCAGCCATCGATCCTTGCATTTGCTCGCTCTCGCGGAAATATGGGCCACCCACCGCTGCTCAGGGAGCATCCAGAAGAACCCTAAGCCCACCTCATCGCATAAAGCCGTCGCAAACGTTTTGCCTTCTCATAAGCCATCGGGAGATTACTCGTCGGAGACGGAATGACGTCGGCGCTCCATTTCACCTCCAGTCCGAGCGCTACGGACACTAGGAGCCATCCCAGCCAATCCAGCGTGGAAAAAGTGTCATGTGACCTTGAGCTCCCTGCGTCGCTCTGCTCAACCGGCAGGTCACGCGATTTTCTCCCGGCGCTGGATCGGCTGGGATGGCTCGTGGCATCCACTGCGCTCGGACTGAGGGTGGAAGTGAGTATAGTAAGGACGTTTTGGGGCTGAAAATTGGGGCCTCATCTTCTAGGCGATATAGCGGATCGGTTAATCTCGGCGAGACACAAAAGAACCTATCTGAAAGCAGAAACGCTGATATCGGTCGCGTGGCACATATATACCCCGTTCATCTATGAGCGGATAGAGCTGTAGAAGCTGTATATGTGGGGGCGTTGGACCGGTTATACGTCTACCTCTCCTCACGTGTTGGCGCCCGCGCGTCCATACCCACGCGCAGAGAGGGGGGTCAGGTGACGAACCGGAAGCGTTTGATTGCTCTAGCGAGCGCGTCCACCGCACTGTCGGCTTAGCGGCGGGGTGAAAGGAGTTTAGGCGGTCGAACCTTCGGAAGCTTTTAGTCAGCGAGGCCACCTAATATCTATATCGCCGGTATTAGCAGTATAAGAGACGGGAAGGCGCTATTTTCCCTTTGACGTATGGAGGAGCAATTATACTCTGAATAGGGGGGGGGGGGGGGGGGGGGGAAATCAACTTGTATAATTTTGTCAGCACGCTGTTTTTATGCACTTACGCGTGGGTGTTAAAGGTTAACGCTCACGGCAGCCATCTTGAATCTGTCTGAAAGCATTCCGGTGTTCCTTTGTATTTGCTTTAGGAATATGCCGTTTGCTAAGTATTGTAATACCCTTCTCGGCGGTACATGTAAAAAAAATAAAGATGTTTAGCTGCCACTAAAATAATAATATTTGTGGTAGAAATAAATTTAGAAAGTGACAGGTGCTCGTAGATATTATCTTTAATTATTTGCGATATCACGATTTCTTTTAATTACTGCACATGCCGGCATACGACATTACGGATCCGTTTTCTTTCGTTATTTTTGATTTTTGGTGTGTTTGAAAAAATAAGTCAGGATATGCCAAACTGTTTCCTTTTTGTACTCTTGCCCGTGTTTTTCGTTATTACGTTAAATTTACTCCAGCTGATGAGCTTAACGAGCATGTTGGGTCAATACTCAATATGATGAAAGCCAAACACAAACAGGGGACAAAGACAGACATGTACTGCAAGCTTTCAGTTCATAACAACATTTATTCCAATCCAGCTGAACTCCACCGACAGAAACATCGGCTGGGAAAGAAGGAAAAAAGGGGAAGTTGATGGAACGTACAAATTTTACACTGTCGAAGAGTATACTGCTACGGGGCACAGTGTGCCCTGTAGCAGAGCAGCCGAACGAAGGTGCAATGACAGCGACGGCAAACCAAGTGCACGCGACTCGCCGTCACTGTCATTGTACATACGGTCGGCCGCTCTGCCTTCTCCTTGCTTTCGCAGTTATGCCCCTCCTTTTCATCTAGTTCCCCTTTTCCCCTTCGTTCCCAGTCTATGTTTCTGTCGACGGAGTTCTGCCAGCTTCAAAGAAATGTGGCGAACTGAAGCGTGTGCATGACCATCTCCGCCCCCGTTCGTGGTTTGCTCTCTTCATATTGAGTACACCGACTCGTTTGCGCACTTAGCTTTTGTTCAGATATGTGCGCTGTGAGTGTTTGCACGTATTTTTCTGCTTAATTTCCTATTCTCGAGTAAACTATGGTAGTCCTACAAGAGCTTGCCTGTGTTTGCGCATTTTCGTCGTTATACCCGAGTCGTGTTTTTCAAAGTGGCAGACTATTTTTTGTCTCTCATTCCTTGGGCCACAAACGCACGGGAGTGACTATATTATGGGGTCAAAGTTTTTTTATACCAGATGCCACACGCTTCTCAAATGTACAAATGTCCATTGTTGTGTGAAGGCGCCAGACACGTGCCACGAGCGAGTACTTCGCCGCCATTTGCCTCCAAGCGCCGCTCATCCAAGGTAAAAAACACGAATAAATTTAATTAATTCTATTTAAGTCATATTCGTTTGATCTTGAATCACTGTAGCTAGAAAACATTAGTCTTTCTAACTATATGTAGTTTAAGCATGGCAGATTGGTTGGTCAATCCGCCCGTAACTGAAAACAATACGGAAGAAAAGAATTGCTCTATATTTAAAGCACAGTTTTAATTACAACCTTTTATTCTTGTAAATCCCGCCGTGACAAAACAAAGGCGTTATTTAATTTTATTTTGCCTTTTGGGGCGGCACATGATCATACTCTAATCCTCCGCGTCCCACCACTCCTGGCTATGCGCCTGCTTCACAATGGGCAACATTGGTGCGCTCCCGAATTTCGCACGAGCTTCAAGTCGTTCTAAAAAGAGTTGATTTAGTGGTTTTCGATGACGCTCAGTAATTTTCTAACTGGAACCACCATATGTATATTTTCACTAATTAAAAAGGTAATTACCGAATTTTAATTAATTGGCCGACTTATCGCAAAGAGTAGGTACTTACATAATGTCCCCCTGGCCGTATAACTCACCGGCACAAATCGCTTAAGTGTAACTTTCACAGCTTTTTTAAATCAAATCTGCAAACCTTAAAAAATACCATATATATATATATATATATATATATATATATATATATATATATATATATGCTATAAACGGCCAAACTAAGTCTGTCATTTGACGGCACAGTAACATCAAGAAATCTCAAAATCCCGACAATCATTTTTGTCTCTCTTCCCAGAATGTTCTTAGTCCTTAGAATGTTAGTTACCAGAGCCCTTCGCGACTGGGTGTCTCCGCAGCTGCAGCACCAGGTGTCACCGTTTGTGTGGCGTCGCTCCTTTGTGTCAACCTTCTTTGTATTCCAGCTGTACCTTAATCTATAAAAAAACACACAACTTAAGCCAGGCGCTCAAAGTAGGCTTCATAAATAAAAGGCGATGCAAAGGCCCGGTAGTCTTGCCCCCACTCAGTTTCTGGCAGGGCCGTAACCAGGGGGGGGGTTAGGGGGTTTTGACCCCCCCCCGAAATTTTTTTCTGGGTACGGCCCTGGTCGGTGCACTTGCAGTAATCTACACCTCTGCGCACGCGCAGTGGCGCCGGTCGGCTACCGGCTACCAAACCGGGACCGGTTCTCCGGTTTGCTGCAACTCTCCATTAGATGCCACTGATGCACATGATTCATAGGCGAAAATAAGACAAAAGAGAGTTTCAAAATGGCCGCCGTTGTTCCCGAAAACCCCCCCCCCCCCCGAAATTTTTTTCTGGGTACGGCCCTGGTTTCTGGTCATGCCCCTAAAGCAATGACATCAACGAACCTGGGGCCAGTATGCTCGCCTGTTTGTAGGATGAAGTCCCACCTCCTTTGTGATCACGTCCTAAAAAGGAAAGGAAAGGTATATGTAGGTATATGTTTTTTTTTTGTTTTGTTTTCTAATTTCCCGTTTCGCTCTCACCGAACATCAACGTTACAACTAAAACAAAACCCCAAATATATTACTGTGAACAAAAAAAGTCGCTTTTCACTTTTAATTTAGAATGATTGCTAGAGCGCTACGCTGAACGAAATAAACGATAAAGCGAAAAAACAAAGGTACGTGACTTTGAACACCACACCACACCAAAACAATAGAAAGTACAGTTTTAGCGTGCAACGACCCCGTTTCAGATAACAACTGTAGTTCCACGATGTACACACAGCTGATGCGCGTTTACGTCGCTTTGTCTACTGCGCTAACGGGCTGAGATGGAAAGAGTGAGGGTACAGTGCCATTAAACTACTCTGAGCTAAACTTATTTTTAGATAACGTCGTCGCTGGCGTTGACTGAAATTTCGGTAGAAATGACAACCTGGATTGCTTAGTATTTTCTGTTTGTTCCCCTTTGACCTCTTTTGGTATTATTCTGATCGCATCATGAGATGGCATTCGCTCTCCTGTGGCCCTTCAAGATTTTTTTTTTTTTTTTTTTTTTTTTACACAGCGAATTTTTAGGACTAGTTTTAGGGCTTCCGTGTCTCTGAGGAAGATGTAACCTCAAGGGTGACCTCACGCGGATGTCGTCACGGTGTTCACGTGGCGTCGTCAGCCTACCTGTCGTCGCGTGACACTATGGCGTCGTGGAATCCCGTGGCACGACCTGTCATCAGCTCACAAAGCCATGTGACTTAACGTCACGTGATACTGTAACGTCAGGTGACTCCACACCGGAGAGCGCCTATAAACGCTATGCATTTAGAGCGCTTTTGGGATGTATCGAAGACACAGGCAGTTTTTATTCTTTATGCCTTATCTTTTTTTTCGCGTTACAGATTTGCCGACCGAACTTGCGTTCTCTCGTGTACTCACAAATCTAGGCGCATTTATTATTTTATCTTCCTTTAGACCAGCCTACATTGCTTTGTATACTATGTGTTTCCAGCGAGGTCAATTTGCTCAAGAATGTTAATGGGATGTGTTTTGATCATGTCGGTGTCTAAAGTATAAAAAGATAACGAGATTAAAGACAATGCGCAGCGAAAGTCAGTCTGATTTTTTTGGTAGAGGTTGTGGAGGCTTCAGAACACCAAGCTCTTATGGGCTCTGATTGAAGGATAGTGTGTAGACCGCAAGGCAGCTTGCTCTGAGTTCTACCCACTCTATCCTTCAATCAGAGCCCATAAGAGCTCTTCGTCCTGACTTCATCACAACGCCAGCAGAAGAAAGAGACAAACTTGCTCGCCGCATATAGACGACACGTGCCGTGTCGTCCTAATTTCCTTCGATGATCCTTTTTCGTGTTTGTAATCTTTATGGCTCTCGAGAAATATTGGTTTCGTCTCTTGTACCGAGCCTAATGCAACAGGAGGAGCCATCAATTTTGTGATAGAGATGCGCTATAAAACTTCAGGAATTAGGCGAGACACTTCGAGAGTTCCCACGGTTGCAACTGATGAATAATGCATCAATTTTCATTACCGGTCCCCTGGCACATCCTGCGCCGCACCGTACTTTTCGCGGTGGAGGAAACCGTTGAGCGGCCACTGAACATGGTCTTGAGAATAAGGGAGCTAGCTATATACACATCGCCGACGGAAGCTGACGGAGACGAATTACACCTGTAGTTTTTGCAAGAGCTAATAAATATGGGAAGAAAAAAACAAAAAAAGGCCTAGTCTTTCCAACTAGGGTCGGGGGGAGGAGGGGGGGGGGGGGGGAGGCTTCCTGTTATGATATGAGAAGGGAGGTGAAGAAAAATAGGAGGTGAGAATAAAGTAAGAGAGGTAAAATTAAGAAAAAAGAAGTTAGATTTGCTTTTCCTGCTTCGCTTCTCTTGGGGCGTGGAGACAAGCGGAGGAACGGGAGAAGCGCAATACTCGAAGCATTACAAAAGCACCTCTGACCTTATAGGATCATGAAGACTACGTCACCGGCTTTCGAACTTCACAAAAAAAAAATTCGCTGCACGCCATTCTGCCAAACGCGTTTAAGTGCGGCAGCTTTGTAGGGTGGCAGGTGCTCTTACTCCGGTTGGTGCCTAGGGCAGGGTTTTGTATGGAAGCATATTGCGTCACACCATTGTATCTTTTTCACGCTGCTCGCACTTCCCTACAGCACCACCCGGATACAAAGCATTTGCGCTGAATTTCTGCGAAACCAAGATAGAAGAAGCGCACATTCCTGCCCTTTCCACTCTTCCTCGTTCCGCGCGTTTTTTTTTTTTTTTTTTCGCCACCTGTTTCTGCTTCTTTCCTTCCTGTCCTTTCCATCTCTTTCCGCTCCCCGCGCCTTCTCACACCACCTGCTTATGCTCCTCCCGTTCCTGCACGCTGGATTCATCACTCAGTCAGCAGCACACTCGGCTTCCACGCCGGTGACCGGGGTTCTATCCCGGACACCGGTTGCCATTTTTTTTTCCAAGGCGGTGTAGTGGTTACGGACTGACCGACCTACACATTTCGTACTTACGCGGCTCCTCAGGTTCGTTCCGCTATAAAGCTACCGCTTTAAAAAAATAGCGCCATTCATCACCTTACTTGCCTACTTATATAGATGTATAGACACCCAAAGCTTGCTGCCACAGGAACCAACATTATAACCCTAAACTCGCGAATTCTGAAGAAGCCATTGTACTCACTCTGCTAAGCTGTATCATCTGCCGCACCTCAATCGCAGGTTATGAAAAAAAAAAGATGTGTCTATCGTTGCAGACTAGGCCGCCAGTGTCAGGAAAATGTCAGTTGAATTGAAACGTTCAGCGCATCAAAGTCGAAAGAAAGAATGAACGGAAAGTCAGGACGAAACGAGCTGACGAAGATTAGCCGTAACACAACCCTGAGAAGGCATGGTGAGCAACGTGCGTTCGTGCGTGAACACGCAGGAGCGCACGCCCGGTTTGGGCGAACGAATAACAACCGGTGTGTGTGTGTTCGCGTGTGCATAGCCTCCTCTATACTCACAAAGCCTAGCAGTTCGACGACGGAGACATAGAGTGCTCGGTCGCAGATTTGGAGCGCGGAGATCTGGTAGCACAGAGCATCAAAGTCATTTGTCGGGGAGCCTAGACGTCAGCGTACAGATTTTGCAACCGCGAGGACCCGAAACGCACTTTTTCGCTCGGGAAAAGCGCGTTTCGGCGTATCGCCGCGGCGGGTCGCTAGTCACGTGGTTCTCCTTTCATCCGTTGTCCCGCTCCACCTTTTCCATTTCGGCCGCTACTCGTGGCGACCTGCCAGGCTTCGTCACACGCCATAGCGTCCTATAGCAGGTTATGGCGTGTGTCAAACTTTGCTTACCTGCAGCCTCGGGGAAGTGTTATGCAGAAAGGAATAGTTTCTATCGATAAGTAAACAATCGGTGCAGTCACTTACATTTTTTTATAAACACTTTAAATGTCAAAAGCTAGCTATGCTTCCAGGTCAGATAGACATTCTGAAACATAGTGTGTGCGGAAAATTTGTGTATGACGCACGCATTACATCTCAAATATAATTAATATCGGCTCGATGTCCGTTAAACTCTTTCCTGATGTTCCTGCCAAACATGTCACTACCCACAAAAAGCTTTACCTTGTTTTCTTGATGTTCGTTTGACGAATTGTCATTGTGCTTTAATATCTGGTGACTCACAATTTCACTGCATAGAAACATTTTAATAGCAAACCATGACTATTTATCAAAGGTGTTTCACGCTAATTTTATATCTTGCCTTTCTTGAAGAGCGTTGTGAGAGACATGAGCGCGCTCCCGTAGTTTTTGAGAATGCCCTCAAGTTGGCGAATCTTTCTGCCAGTCAATCATTTAGGGTGACCACGCTCTCGCACCTGTGGAATGTTAAAGGCAATTTGTAATGTAGATAATGCTAATAAGATGAATGCGCAGTGGCAACACGTCTATTCTGGCCGAAAGAAAGGTAACCTGAGCTGTTATCTCAAAGCGCCTGAAGGATCAACATGATGACGGCCTGCGATGCATTATGCAATGCGGTCAACCTCAATTTAAGCAAATCTATTGGTTATTAAATGCAATAGCATTTCTATTGCCGCCAAACCATGAGATCCGCCGCGACTTGTCAAATAAGTGTAGCGGAAAAGCGCCACCAATCACCACCAATTCTATTTGGGGGTGATGTTGTTTTATTAAATAATACCAAGGAAGATGTGGGATGCAGGGTGATAGGTTAGTCACCCAGAAGAAGGGACAGCTGTATCATCCTCCTTGGAAGAGGGGTGAAAGAGAGGTGAGGAGGGGAGGGGAGTACACATCAAATTTGTAATGCGAGTCTTGATGACGACAAATAGTCGAGGACCGCTCGAAGAATATTTGTTTGCACTAAAAGCGGTCCCGTTGGGAACAAAACCCTTGTCCTATTCAGAGAAGGTATGGCGGCTATGTTGACATTTTCAAGGACAATTTTACGATAGTCTGCAGGTAATGGGCAAGTCCATAAAATATGGTCGTCTTCCACCAGATTGCAGGCTTCGCACAACGGGGAAGAGGAGCGTCCAATGAGATAGAGTCTTGCTTTCGTCTTGGCGCGCATCCGACACGAAGTCGATATAGAAGCGACTGTTATTTGTTTTTCTAGGAATGAGATGGTGGAAGAAATCCTGTTGCTGTCTCAGGGTCCGGGTGTAGCATTTCAATATTTCTTTGAATGAAGTAATTGGCCGAACTGAATGCGTGCACAGAGATGTTTGGTGAAGTGTCTGAGTGTGTAGCTGTGGCAAGAGCATCGGCGTCTTCGTTACCTTGGAAGCCGACGTGGAAAGGAACCCATTGAAAATAGGTGTTTCCATCTCTGCCTGCGGTTTGTGCAAGATTTGCGGTTTTTCGAGCAAGAGGGGGGGCATTTTCGGGGTTCATGAGTTGGCGTAAGGCTCATTTTGAATATGCAAAGACCACAACCGATTGGGGAGCTGGAGGGAGGGGTGTCTCGGTGATTTCTAGCCAGATAGCCGTTAATTCATCTGTGGTGTCAAAGCAAGTATCAACCTGGCTCACATTGCTCACGCTAAGCTCCGGGATTGTGCATGCTGCTGTAGTTGTGCTGTTTTTAATACTGCCATATGTGTAAATATGTTAGATTCTATCGCAATCTGTGTGTATTAGTTCAAGTGCAATTTTCCGCGATGCCACGGCTGCTACCTGCCAATGTAGTGGTAGGTCAAGAATCTCCATGGCAACTTTGAAAAGTGAATTCTGATGTGGTGGTGCACAGGCGGAGCGTTTACCGGATAGCCGATTGATTCACGGAAAGCTTTGACCACTTGACCACAGCGTGAGTAGTGTCGGGATTCAAGTTTGTCGATTCATTTGGAAATTGACTGGGCGCAGTGAAGTCTAGTGATGTGTCGTAGAGCCCTGTCATGTGCCTGCAGCTCAAGTGGTGAATCACCTTCTTCGGTTAGTGTAAGTAGGCATTGCGAAGTTTTAGGGAATTCTAAGCACATGCGTAAAGCTTTCCTGTGAAAAAGCTCGAGCTTCTTCCGTTGCGCGTTTTATATTGCCAGAAGAGAAAGTGTGTAGAGGAAGCGGTTTACAATAAGTCCCCTATAAAGGCTTAGCATTGATGATGATGATGATTATAACATTTATTTGTCCATAGATGAGGTCAGGGAGGAGGGAGTGTGGAGAGAGCCTCCCCCTCTCCCCCCTCAGTCGGTGGCCAGGGGTCCTTTTTCCGAAAAAATACTCAGAGTGCAGGCGAGCTGGTGTAAATTGAACATGATTGTAAACCTAAGTTTGGGGCAGAAAAGAGAACACAACAGAAGGTAGAAAAAGAGGAGACAACGTCTCTGAGACGTTGCCTCCTCTTTTTCTACCTTCTGTTGTGTTTTCTTTTTTGCCCCAGCCTCAGGCTTACAATCAGGAGCCCTTGTTCTCTGGCGGTGGCCTCGGCCATCTGGACCAGACGGACCTGTTCTCCCGGGTCCGAGCTGAGCAGCACGGTCTCCCACTGCTCGGAGGTTCTAATGTTTAACATTAAAGTTTGAGCTCAATTTCTGTTGTTTCTATGTTTTTTTTTTAAAGGACAGGCCCAGACCATATGTTGCAGGTCAGCCCTCTCCCCGCAATGCTTCCATGCGCTTGAGTAAAGCCCCGGATAGCAGCGGCTGTACGCCACTGGGTTTGGAAATGCATTAGTTTGAAGAAGGCGCCACGCCACTGCCTGCCATGTGGACAGAGTCCTGCCTGCTGCGGGGTATTTAGCCCTTCCCAGCCTGTAGTGGTTAATTACGTCCTGGTAGGCAACCAGCCTGCCTCTGTCCGACCGGCGGAACGAGTATGCGTCAAAGATGTTAGTGACGTCGACCCGGTCGGTTAAGCTTTAAAATTGCCGGTTTGGAATCGCTTACTATGAATTTTATTCGGGAGGACGATGTCATTGCCAGTGCGATGGCTGCTTCCTCCCCGACCTTCGGTAAAGTCGTGAAGACCGTGCCAGAATTTATTAACTTGCCCTGTTCATCAACTACCGATATGGCCATGGCGTCCGACTACTCTAATCTGCGGCGTCCTCGTAAACCACGTCATCGAGGTGTGCGCATCTTTTGTCTAGTGCTTGTGCTCTGGCCTGCCTGCGTTCCGTATTGTGTTCGGGGTGCATGTTTCTTGGTAATGGTGGGATGTGTATATGCCCCCTAATATCGGGTGGAATGTCGTGTTTCTTCCCGATTCTTCCTTCCTACTTGATATGTAGTGTCTGGGAGGATGTGTCTGCCAGTCGGGCTCTTGGTAACCCCTTCCATCTGCGCTATCCTCTGTGCATCTACTAGCTCGTCTAGCGTGTTGTGTAATCCTAGTGCTTCAAAGCGCTCGATGGAGGTCGTGATTGGTCTGGCGATTGCCTGCTTGTAAGCCTTTTTTATTAAAGCGTTGATTTTGTTGCGCTCATCCGCCTTGAGGTCAAGGAAGGAACCGACGTGGGTTACTCGATTCTGGACGAATGCCGGACCAGCCTGATTAAGTTGCCCTCCTTCATTCCGTGATGCCGATTGGCTATCCGCGAAATGAGGCGTGTGGTTTGATACACACTTTTTCGAGTGTCCTGATTGTCTCGACGTTTTTACCGTTCTCCTGAATTTTCAGGCCTAAGACCCTAATGCAGTGTACCACCGGGATGGGCAGCCCCCCGGACGCAAGCGTATAGCTGAATTTTTGGTTTTTCAATGGTTGATTCCTTTTTTTGTCCTCTCCGGGTTGGCCGATAAAGGAGCAGCTCCGATATTTGTGGGGAGCAGCTTAAGCCTTTCGGTTTTACGAACCTTTCCACCGCGTTTATTGCCTACTGCAGTGTATCCTGCACGTCACCGTCGCTGCCGCCAGCCACCCAGAGTGTGACGTCGTCAGCATACAGGCTGTGATTTAGTCCGTGTATTTTCCCTAAGAGGCTGGGTAGGCCGATCATACCGACGTTGAAGAGGAAAGGCGAGAGGGCAGAGCCTTGCGGGGTGCCTCTGTTTCCCAACTCCAGCTCGCCGGACTCAACCCCCATTACTGTCAGGGTAACCGTCCTGTCGGATAAAACATCCCTGATGTAGTCGTAGGTCTTTTCAGCTGCCTCTAATTTTTCTAACTTCTCTATAATTGCTGCGTATTTCACATGATCAAATGCCTTTGTGATGTCGAGCCCCACAATGGCCCTGCTGTCTAGCGGGAAGCATTCTTCTCCATCTATAATTTGATGTTGAAGCCTCAGCATCACGTCTTGAGTCAAGAGCCTGGGCCGAAAATCTATCATGGTATAGGGAAAGTGTCCCTTCTCATCCATATACTTGTTTAGTCTGTTTAACACTACGTGCTCCATCAGCTTCGCCACGCATGAGGTGAGCGAGATGGGCCGCAGGGTCTCCAGCAGTAGCTTTTTGCCCGGTTTCGGTATCGTGATAACCTTAGCAATCTTCCATTGTGTAGGGATTTTACCGTCCTTCCAGCATTTGTTCATGTACTTGGTGAGAGCGTCGATAGAATAGTCATCTAGATTCCTCGGCATATTGTTTGTTACACCATCATCCGGTCCCTGAGCGGATTTGGTGCAAAACCCTAGTATGGCTCCACGCGCCTCCACCGTCGTGAACGGATGGTCAAGAGTCTCATTCGAGGCTCCAGTGTATATTCAAAGTTGCTCTTTTGGATTGGTCCCGATGTATCTATTGCGGACTTTCTTGATTAGGTCGTCGTTCGTGCATCGGTAGGTGTGCAGAATTTCTTAGGTTGTGTTTCTGCGTGGCATTGCTTTTATGTTGCAAGGCCCATCGCGTAGTCCTCCATTGTTTTATTAAGGATCGCTAGTCGTCGGCGAAGTGCGCGGTTTAGCTTTTGTTTCCTTAACCTTTTTTTGCAAGCCTTGCTTCGCTTCCCACATATGTAGAAGCTTAGCGTCGGCCTGTGTTAGTTCGGCTTTTTCCGGAATGGTTTTTGTTGCTTTCTGCACGCGTGTGTGAAGTTGTTCGACCACGATTCAATGTCCTCAATCTCGTGCGTCCCTGTTTCGTCCTCGTATGAATCACGGTCTGCTGCTCTTAGTTCCCTGAACTCGTCCCACTCGATCATTTTAAGCAGCGTGCCCTTTTTTTTTGTTTGTGGGGGCCCGCTTCTAGTTTTGCGGCCACTATATAGTGGTCACTTCCTAGATTTTTCTGAGTGTTTAGCCACTCGCTTTCCTTTTTAGCGTTGCTTGTGAATGTTAGGTCCGGTGTGGTGTCCGTATACATGCTGTTTCCCACCCTGGTGGGGTACGCGGGGTTGGTGAGTGTAGGAAGAAACACTCATCAGCCAGCATGGAGATTCGAACGAATGATTTTTTCGTCACGCGCTCCGCGCTTATGTTCGGATCTCGGCATCAAAGAGAGAGAGGTGGCGCAATCTCTCGCTCGTTACTACATCTCTTTTCTCTGGAAAAGTCAGCGTAGAGCGTCACCATCAGCATGGTTAGGGTATCACCGTGGTGGCCTTCTTTCCCTTGTTCCTCTTCGCAGCTGCGGTCCCGGCTGAGGCTGACTCTGGTTAAAGTCACTGGGACTCTGTTTCGTGCCGGTTTTCTCTTTCCCCGTGGAGGTCAGTTCTTGTCGAGAATCTGTCGCCGGTCACGGGTTCTTCGGCGGACTTAACCTTCGGGGTTAAAATGTTGTAGGACCTCGGCGCTGGATGTCCTACGACTGTGGCAGGTGACCATGTGCGCCGCAGGGTGTTGTAGACGGTGATTGTAGAGCTTGTGTCAATGTCTGGCAGCGTTCTTGAGTTTCTATCGTAGTTCGCCTTTTGTCGCCGCCTTATTTCTGTGAGACGACGTGTGACAGCCATGGGTGGCACAACAGCGGGCAGGTAATGTTCCGGTCGCGCAGGTAACAGTGTTCTTGTGTGTCGGCTCATCAGTCTCTGTACTGGCGATTGGAGAATATGGCATCGTGGAGTGTTGCACCACTCAAGGAGGGAGCAGTAAAACTCTTCACTTTTCGCACCCTTTCGCAAGAGTTGTTTGGCCTGTTGTACGGCTCGTTCAGCCATGCCATTTGATCGAGCGTGATAGGGGATTGATGTAACTTGTTCTATCTTGAGGTTTTCCAGGAACTGGTTGAACTCCTAGCTCCCAAACGGTGGGCCATTGTCGCTTATAATTTTCAATGGCAGTCCGTGTGTTGCGAATACTTTAAGGTAGAACTTTTTTACTATGGAAGCTGTGGTGCTTTTCATTTCTTTTACCTCGAAAATAAAATGAGTAAAAATCCACCAGGATTATGTAGTCTTTTCCTTCATGAGTGAAGAAATCGGTCCCAACAAACTGCCAAGGAAGCATTGGCAGTGCGTGGCTCCGAAGTGGCATCTTCACGGTTTTTGATTTGTACTTCTCGCATTTGCTGCATTTGTCATGTTCGCGTTCAATGTCAGCATTGATTCAGGACCAGAACAAAACTTTTCGGGCTTTTCATTTTGTCTTTGCCGGTGTGTGCCATGTGGAGCAAGTTGAGAATTTTCGATCTGATGGCCGTTGGTATTATTATCTTGTTGGACCATAGCACAAGGCCGTCTTCCTCGTGGATCTCCTCTGTAGGACCAGAATGGCCTTCCGAGTTCAGGAACTTGATCTTTCTGCTCGGGCCATGACGTCGGTGTATACCTGCGCAGTAGTCGCATCTGGGCATCGGCTGCAGTTGCGTCTTTTATTTCATTAAGCCGATCTTGTGTGACAGATATGTACTCCAGTGCCTTGACTTGAAATTTCTCTTCTTCTTCTTACAGTGTTTCCTTCGTGGGAAAGCGTGACAGTGCGCCCGCTAGCTGCACTTATTTTCCAGGTATGAATTTCAATTCCAACGAGTATTTTTGGAGAGCCATCTTCATCCGCTGCAGTCTCATCGGGCACTGATCAACGGTTTCGACAAAAACGCTCGTAACGGCCAGTGATCGGATTCTACTGTTACGTTTGGTTGGCCGAATATGTAATGGTGGAACTTCCTGCAACCATGAACGATGGCCAGCATCTCTTTCTGGATCTTCGCATGTTTTATCTGTGCGGCTGTCAAATATCTCGATGAGTACGCTATTGGTCTTCCGTCTTGGGTGATAACGGCCCCAACGCCGTATTGGCTTGCGTCGACTGACAGCGTAATTGGCTTTTCTGCAGTGTAGTAGGGCATCACTGGTGCCTTCGTCAAAGCGTCTCGCAGGTCTTCGAAACTTCTTTGTTGATCTTCCGCTCATACCCATGCTATATCTTCCTTCAGCGGTTCTCTTAGTTGTGCCGCACGCTCGGAAAGTCGTGGTATTAAGCTCGACAAGTAGGTGATCATTCTGAGAAATGTTCAAAATATCTTGCAATATTTTAGTTCTTTGACCTCCAGTATGGCTTTGATTCTGTCTTGGTCAACAGCATCACCAGTCAGCGCTTTTCCGAGGTAGCGGACTTCTGTCTTGGCAAATTGGATCTTCTTTGCGCTAAGTCGTAGAATCACCTCTCGGCAGCGTTGGAGCAAGTGTTGAAGATTCGCGTCATGTTCCTAACGGGTCTTTCCCCACACCAATATGTTGTCCATCACGACTGCTATTCCGGTGAGTCCATCTAGTACTTCGTTTAAGACACCCTGAAAAACTACAGGTGCTGTGCTTATTCCGAAGGGCATTCCCTTAAACATGTACCTTCCATACGGAGTACTCATGGTGCACAACTTTGAACTCTCTTCATCAAGTTCCATCTGCAAGAATCCTGAGGATGCGTCTAGTGCTGAGAACACTTTCGCTCCCGTGATTCAAACGGCAATGTCATCCATTGTCGTCATCGGGTAGTGCTCTCTCCCCAGGCCTCGATTCAAGTCAACTGGGTCCATGCAGATGAGCACTTTGTCCTTCTTTGCGACAATTACCATGAAACTGGACCATTCTGTCGGTTCTTCTACTTTTGTCAGAACTCCCTGGTTCTCCATTCTTTGAAGTTTAAACTTGAACTTTTCTTCCAGTACCTCAGGCAACTTCCTGGCTGGGCGAACGACGCCTTGTAAACCTGGCTTCACGTTCATGTTGTATACAAATCCCTTGATCTTCCCCAGTCCGCGGAAAACGTCTGCGTATGGTCAGGCAGGGTCGCAAAGATTTGTATTTGATGCATTTGTGTCTTCGAGCTCTCTTGACACTGAAGCCAAACGCTTGACCATTCCAAGTTTTTCGTTCAGTTCTCCTCCCAACGTCACCGGTACCTCTTCCTTGACCACAAAGAACTCCTCCTGGACCGTTCTGGCTCCATTCGACACTGTCAGTGTTGTTCTCCCACATGCTTTTCTTTTGTGGCCAAAAAAACGATGACGTGTGGTGTCGCACTTCCGGACTTTCTTGTTTGATATTAAACGGAGCAGTCTCTCTGGGATGACTGAGCAATTAGCCCCGGTGTCGAGCTTGCCGCGTACGCTATCTTTTTCTATTGTGATTGTCTCAATCCATCGGTCTTCTTTCTCTATCTTATCTATGTTAAATGGCACAGCAGATAATCTTCATCGCTGTCGTCCGTATCCTAGCGCTCTACTTGTCGTACTTTGGAATTAAATTTTTGTCCTTCTTTCGACTGGCGTCGTTGACGGCTGTCTGATGTCTGGGTCCCGGTCTTGCAGCATTTTGCAAAATGGCCTAGCTCGCCACAACGAAGGAACTGTTTTCCAGCAGCTGGGCACGTGCTCACGCGATGAACGAAGCCGCAACAGTGGCACGTGGGTTGGTCCGCTCTTCTGAGCACCTTTACTGCCAGTGGGTCCTTGTGTCGCTCGTCCTTTCCACGGATTTCGTTGAACTGTTCTACAGTTCGTTCCCTGGTTCGGCGTATCTCCACGACTTTGTCAAAGGTAGGATTGTCGTTAATCAGTTTCTGCTGTAATTGTCGGTCTTTAGTTCCGAGTATTATTCGGCTTCCTAGCATACGTTCTTCGGCGTCGCCGTATTCGCAGTTGCGCACAAGTACCCTCAGTTCCGTCAACCACTCATCAAATTTCTCATCTTCTTTTTGGTCTCTTTTCCCAAAGATGAATTCGTGGTACTTGAGGTTGATCGCTGGCTTCATGCGCGCCGCGAACTTATTCTTCAGGACTTCTAGTTTCTCTCTGTCTTCCTCGTTATCGAATGTGAAGGTAGTGTAAATTCGCCTACCTTCTTCCCCGATGCAGACGAGATGTGTTGCTGCTTGCACCTTGTCAGGTTGACCCATGAGGTGCGTTGTTACCGCAAACAACTCGAATTCTTTGAACCGCTACAACCTAATTGGGCTTAAATCGCTGCCACCATGTAGCAAGCAACACGCATCAGCCAGCATGCAGATTCGAAAGAATGATCTTTATGTCGCGCGCTCCGCGCTCGTGTTCAGACCATGGCATCCCAGAGAGAGAGGTGGCGCCATCTCTCGCTGATTACTGCAATGACCAGAGACAGCCCCTCCTGGGTATCCAGCCAGAGATTCCGCCCTTTGATCATTTCCCGCTTGTATCCCCAGGCTCGGCGGTGTCCGTCGAAATCACCTAGTGTCACTAGTGTTTGACGCTTTGCAATGTCTAATGTCTTGCGAAACAGGTTCGTGAATCTGTGTTTGTTGCGGAGGTTGCTGTATGCGTTTAGTGCAAACAGGCTTCCCTTGCCCCTTTTTTGGCTGGAGATGATCTCCACGAGGACGTGGTCCAGGGTCGTTACGCCGGTATCACGCCATATAACCGGTGGCTTACGTCTAACGAGGGTCGCTATAGCGACCCTCGTTAGACGTAAGTATAACAGTATACTGTTATACTTTTAACGTCCGAGGCCGGTTAATCCTCACTGTAGAACGGTTTGTATTCCGAAAGTTTAGCCAAAGCTCCCGTTTCTTGTAGGCATATGACGTCTGGCGCTTCACCTGCTATTTTATTGTCTATGACAATAAAATACCTTAAGCTGCGTATTTTCTAGGCCGGTTCTAGCGCTTTCCAATGATATGGGTCTGGCGTAAGGTTTGATGGATTTCATCGGACCCGTTCCTCTTCCCCCTCCGGTGAAAAAAATGGCCTCAATCGCAGTTACCCTAGCGTTAAGTGCTGCGATTTGCGTGCATATATGGTCTCAGCGAATTTCGCCAGTATAGCTTCGAACTTTATGGTGAGCATTTCGCTCAACTTCTCCCCGAAATGTTGCAATGTCTCTTCGTCCCTTTTCCCTGCCGTCTTGGGAAGCCTTGGGGCGTTTGTTATTGTTGGGTCTGTCGCCTTACGCTTCGGGAGTCGTAGTGTTTTTGCCTTGCCCTGATCTGGCGGTGGGGCCTGCGATTTCGAGGGACCCTGCGCTTTGGTGACTAATTTGTCGGCGTTTTCGCTTCCTCTTAGTTTCGCCACTTCAGCCTTTAGCTTTGTATTTTCGGCGACTACCATCGCTAGCATTTGCTTGATTTTAGTGAGTTCCACCTATTGCTGCCGGTCTGCCTGATGCGCGCTAGTTTGGTTGCTAATCGTTTTCTTTCCATTCTGCGGAGCCGAGCTGTGGGAGACCGTTCTAGCCCAGCTTACCTTGTTCTGCTTGGTTCCTCCCGGAGTCTCGTGTCGGCCGCCTCGGGATGTCGATCTTGACTGATGTCGGCCTTGGGTGTTAGGTCTCCGGCATCTTGACTGAGATCTTGACTGGCGCTGCTGCCGCTGTCCCGCGTCGTTGTCACTCCCTGATCCGCGCTGGGGTAGACGAGGGAAGGATTCCGAACGATCTCTCGTCCTCCTTCCTTTCGTTCTCCCGCCACCCTCGCCGCCACCCAGAACGGACGTCGACGCTGCGTCTCGAAGCCTGCCATATTGGCCGGCGCAATCTTGTCGTTCTCTTTCTCGCCGTCTCTTCCGTAGTAGGTACGGCGTTTGGAACCTGTTCTTACAGTTTTCGCCTCCTGTGGGGTGATCTTCACAACACATGGAACATTTGGGGTCACATTTATGCCTTTCTCGTGGATTCTTTGTACCACAAGAGTGGCATATTTTGTCTTCTGGCGCCGGGCAGACGTCCATGTAGTGTCCGACTTCTCCGCAGGTGGACCACACTTCGTGCTTTTTTTTACGAAAAAAATACCGGTACTTCGCTTCATGGTAATATACAAAATAGGGCACTTTGTTGCCCTCGAAAACGATGACCGCCGAGTTCGTTTTTCCCATCCTTTGTGCCTGAAAGATGGTAGGGTGCTTGTTTTAGTCGAGGCTGCGCGTAATGTCCTCCGATGTGTCATAATCGGGGATATTATGTGTAACAGCTTTTGCCGTAACCTCTGGCAGCGCCGCGTACGAAGGTGACTTCATATGTCTTGCCTGCGATGCAGATTTTTTTAAATAGAATTATATTTCCTGGTTCGGTCTATGCTTAGTGTGCTTGTCACGATGGTCTTCGTCTGCGGGTTGACCCACAGCAGGTCTTTCTCGGCTTCCTGCTCTTCGAGGCCGGTGGCGCAGAATACGCCGTCACATAGCCTCGCGGAGCTCACCTTGGTAACATCAAGGCACTTTCGTCGCCGCAGGATGACTAGTGTGTCCTCGCGTGGGAAGGCTGGTTGCTGACGCTGTTTCCTCTGTCTCTGACGTGGTTTTTGGTTTACTGCCCGGCCACCTGCGTCATTTTTGGTTGTGCTCGTCGCCGTGAGGCCTAGCTTGTTGAGGGCTCGTGTGCCCCTTTGTCGGTGGCTCACGAGCCAGTTTGCCTCTGCTGTAAACTCTTCCGGTGAGATATACTCACCGGCCACTTCGACGTATTCCATCTCGGGTCGCGGTGCCTTGGGGAGGGCTCCGCCCACTCCGCTGGCCTGCCGCAGGTACCGTATTCCTCATTAGGGCAAGTGGGGCGCCGGCCCGTCAGGAGGAGGAATCGGCCGAACAAGGCCAGGCGGTGGTTCGATTTCTATGAACTTAGTGTCCTTGGGTAGCAAATACCTTTAGGCACCCGGTGTTGTGGTTCATGCTGGAAGATTTGGGGTATTTCTCGCCTTCAAAGTCGATGGTTCGCAGAGCGCCGATTGAAGGTGTGCACGCTGGCGCCCTTCGCTTCTTTTTCGCTTAGCATTGTATTTTGGCTGTCTCCCCAGTCATGTCCGGCAATGCGTTGGATTGCACCGAGAAGCTTTTCTGCCTCTGATAAGACTTTTTTTACAGCAGGTTGCCAGTCTACTTTGATGTCAATAATGACGCCGAGATGTTTGACGGTGTTCTCTTTTCTAATCCGTTTGCCATCTAACTTCAAGGATGAATATTCACTTCGAAGACGACCATGCGGTCGGTAGGTTAGTGCAATTGTTTTTTCAGGAGATCATTTTAGCCCCGCGTTCTGTAAAAATTATGTAGCAGCATTCAGGGCGCGTTGCAGTCTGGCTTGTATTGGGGTAGATAGTGGGGTGGGTACAGTGCACCACAAAGCAAAATCTTCAGAGTAGATAGTGCAATGTATTGGAAATGTTTTCGACTGAGGAAGGGCACAAGGAAGTCCAGCCATCACAATGTTAAATAGTAGCGGGCTTAGGACCCTTCTTTGTGGAACGCGTTGAGTGCTATCTTGTTCAGAACTCTTCACTCATGGTAACTTCACCCAAAATGTTCTTCCACGGAGGAAGGCTTCAATGAAATGGTATATTTTCCCGCCAATTCCAATAAGTCTGAGACGCACAAGAATAATTGGATGTGGAAGAGCATCGTAAGGTCGATGCATATCTAAAAATACCGAATGTACGGTTTTCTTTTGTGCCTTCGCGTCTTCGAGGGATGAGGCCATATCTCCTATTGCATCTGCAGTTGAGAGACTTTTGCAAAATCCCGAAATATGAGGAGCAAGTGAGCCCGTCTGCTCTAGCTGCCACTTCAAACGTCTCTAAACCATGCGCTCCATCAGTTTACAGAGGCAAGAGGTAAGGGAAATTGGTCGGTAGGAAGAGACCTCAGTTGTTTGTAAGTACAGTCTGATGCTCGGTATCGAGATCCTTTATGGTCTTGTTGATAATTCCGCCTGGCCCAGGTGCGCCTCGTGTTCGGCAACGAGAAAGCGCGAAGGTGATTCCAGCGAGCGTGAGTGGCTGATGTTACGCGCGAACTTTTTTGCGGGAATTTCGGCAAGACTTGACATAATGATGTTGCTTTTTAACAAATATAGCCGCGAAAGGGCAGCTAGTGGAAAGCGAGGCGAGGAAGCATTTTGCTGTTTTCCACGGTGTTCGAGACCCCGAGGTTGTGTTTATGGATTCACTCCGTTGATGACGCTGTGTTCTTCCGAGCCAAACCGTGTGTATTCAAAGCGCAGCCTCTGTTCGCCTTGATACGATCCAGTCTTCCACCTTTTCTGTTCTACTAGGAACTCTCTGGGATCACTGGATAGCCGCACGAAGGTTTAAATAAGAGAAGTCAGGGATAGGCTTTGTTACGGGAAGAGTTAGTTTTGATGGCTGCATTGATTGCAGTTGATATCGCGCCCTCGATTGCATGTATTGGTGTGACTGACATCAGCTGTAATAGACATCTACGATATAGATCCCAGTTGATAACTTTATGACTTTGATTGTTGATTGGGATACTTTTTTTAGGTGTCAGCCGGATGGGAAGATGGTCAGTACCTCATAAGTATGGTTCTTTGTCCCATACCATTTTGACATCTTGGGAAGCAAATGTGAGGTCCAGCACGCTGGCATTTTTCAGGTGTGCTCGGATAAAAATTGGTGTCCCTGAGTTGAGGCATTTGAGGTCGAGGTCCCACATAATGTCTAGCAGTTTTGTTCCTCGTGATGGGGTCACATTACTACCCCAAGCGGGGTGACTAGCGTTAAAATCTCCACACCATACTGAGGCACGCGGACAGCGTGCCCGAATTAGCCGTATTGACTCAAAATCCCAAGGCTGACCTGGGGAACATAACTGGATATGATTGTAACGTACCGCCGAGACAAGCGCAGAGTAACGGCGACCTGCTCCTCCATTACAGTGTTAAGGTCGTCAAGGTTTACCTGCATTTGTGAGATGTATCGTTTCACGAAACGTGATGCCCGTGACGTCACTTTCCACCTGGATGGGGTGTTTTTTTGTGATATGTGACATATGGTGAAAGCCGTACCTCGCTAAAGATACGACTCTTGAGAAGCAAGAACATCCGTTCGGGTTTCTCTAAGACGCTGGCGGAGTTCTGGTAGGCGTGATTTAAGGCTGTTGGTGTTACATTGAATCACGGTAGGAAGGCGCTGTTCAGGTCGTGTCCTAGGACGTCGTTTGGTATGAATGGGTTTACCCATAATTCTGGTTATTCAACCCATCATGGAGCACTGAACATTTTAATACTCTTTCTATTGAAAGCAAAGTCTGAACTTCAGCAAGATCGCTTGCCCCCGGTAAGGATCGAATGATAGCTTTGAGAGCCACAAATAGCATTGCAAGCAAAGGACTACGTTCGAAGTTGCCAGATGGCGTAGATGTTTTTTGTCTATTTTGATTCCGGAGCTCTCAGTTTTGCTGGCCTTGGAGTTCGAGGAACACGCGTAAGCCGTCGAATTTTTAATGATTGACTATATTCTAGTCGATGGAGACCCGTATTTTGCTTCCTGTTGTTTGGGATATGCGGGAAGTTCTGCTCATTAACCATTAGATTACGCTCCATGGTTGGCTTCACGAAATCCGGACTCACGGCTGTTACTTTGCGTTTTGAATATTTCCCGTACTTCATCTCTGTATTGCGTGCAGATGTTGCTGCTTTCTTGCTGGGGTATACGCCGTGTGATGCCGTGTGAGGTACACCACAATTTGTGCAGCAAGGTTGACGCATAAGTGAACAGCCTTTGTGGTTGTGTGAACCTGCACAGATCTTGCATTTCTGTGGGCCTTAAACAGTACTTAGCCATGTGGCCATGCTTCTGACATGGGAAGCATAGCATGGCAATACCGAAGTACTCTTTTACGGGGTGGCTCGTAAAACCGAGAAACACAATTGTCGGCACTGGTTTGTCGGGACGCAATGTAAGGATCAAATTCTCGTCAAGCTTGACTGTTATTGCTGCATCGTCGTTTTGAATGTATGATGCTTGTCAACAGACTGTTGCAACTCCGGAGTCTTTTAAGTACTCCAGCAGCCGCTCATCTTTGTACTATCGTGGCACTCCTGTTAGTTTCACGACACTTCTAGAGTAAGATGCGGGAACACTATTTGTACATGGAATTTCAGCGAGTGCTATGATGGCAAGGAGTTTGTTGGCTGATGCTAGTGACGACACATTCATTACTAGGCTACCATCTTTTGTAAAATGGTGGAATAGTAGCTTCCCTTGCGCTACGGCGACAATCTTTGTGGCAAGGTTATTAGGGTTGACCAACTAGAACAGGCAATTGGATTTGTAGCTTTGAACATGATTGGGATTCCTGTTGCTCGATTTTTTCTTGGAGATACCAGTGTAAATGGAGTTGGATCGTCTTCCTCATTGCTTTTCATGTCGTTTTCAAATTTCCTCATGTCTCGGTGTCTTTTTGCGCACGTGTTCTTCCGGTCAGAAATGCTCGGGGAGGTGGCGCAATTGTTCAGGCCAGGGTTTGACATTTCTTTTAACGGCAGTTCGAAAGCGGTACTGGCAGCCCGCCCGAAGGCAACAGGTGATCGCTGTTAGCGCAAATATATTGAGAAGATCCAAATATTTCAAGAAAAAGAATCATATCAGCAGGAACACAAAAAATGGAGGACTTGCCTGCAATTGTCTTCTTCTTTTCTCCCAATTCTATTTCCTCCTGAAGATAGTAGTGAGCGTTTATTTTAGTCTTAAACACAGAATATGAATGCGAATGAAGAACAGCGTGTCCGCCTCTCCTCCTATATAAAATAAAAGCGTAGCGACACAGATCTTCTGACGTCACAACACCTAGATAAGAGGCACGTACCCTTGCGGTGGAGGCATGAATCTGGCGCTTTCGATTGTGTTGCGGCGTTGAATCTAATCGATCTCAAACGTCCAAGGTGTTTTTCCGTTCTTGAACACCTCACAAAAAAAAAACAACAGGAATTTCAGCCAACTTGACATAAATAGTGCGAGGTGCAGTCAGGCGACCTTTTACTATCCAAAATGAGAATGCCAACAGTTTTTTCCGCTTCGGCAGAGAAGGCCTATAGGTCCGTTGCCCTCGGGCAGGGGGTGTGAGCGCGTCCGCAAGACTAAAACCCCTCCATCCTGGGAAAAGTGGCGCCATCGATTGTTGCGGAAATGCTCGAGACACGTGCCGCGCGCCACTTTTGGGAAGGACATGGCGTCTGAAATC
Source organism: Ixodes scapularis (assembly GCF_016920785.2). Lineage (NCBI taxonomy): Eukaryota > Metazoa > Arthropoda > Arachnida > Ixodida > Ixodidae > Ixodes > Ixodes scapularis. The sequence goes on along the minus strand of NW_024609835.1, from coordinate 97,968,671 downwards.
CAGCTCAAAGCTGCGCTGTGCCGCCATGATCTTCACAAAGACTCCACGTTGCGCGTGCCTCGTGCATCGACGCACCTTGCGCTACTTTTGAAACACGAAGGGGCTTTACGCAAGACGTGGCCATGTAATGCTAACTGCACCAACCACGCGCTGTGACCATAAAAGCGGCCCTGTAACGTTCGATTATGCACGAATCACATTGGATTACAAGCGTCTGTAAGCGTCTGCCACACGCGATAACAAGGCGACTAAAAAAATAAGAAAGAAATAAGAATTAATGCATCTCGCTGCCTCAACGTCACATCAAACATTCCTTTTAGCTTTATTATTTGTATTAAAGAGATCATTTGCCATATTACCCACGCATCGAGGAGAATGCAGGAATTTGTGGTCCACGCGCCGCACGCGCACGCCTTCTCCGTATAAAATATTCGAAGTAAACAACCAAAATAAAACGTTCATGAACGTGCGTGCAAGATGCCATTTGTTTTAGGCATTTGCTTTAGAAAAGTTCCTACTGCTGAGGCCAGCACGTGCGGCGCGTGGAACACCAATCCCTGCATTCTCCTTGGTGTTTGAGTAATATAGCAATAGGTCTATTCTTTCATAGCTTCCGTGGGAACTCTTTACATTACCTGATAGCGAAGCCGAAGTTACTTGTAAAAGCATGTAAAACATGTAAAAGCAAACCATGCTCCACTGCATGAGCGCGCGGGCTTGGCAGGGACACTGAAAGCTCGGAGCTTGTTCTTGTAGCCTCTGCTTCGCTGGCACCTAAAATGAAACGAAGCATAATAAAAAGTAGTGGAGAAACGTAATGACGCATGTCCGAAACGCAAGCCACAAGTATTCTATTTTGCTCGCCCGGAGCACTAGAACTTGAGAGCTAGGGTCCTAACACCGATCCTGTCGATGGGACGGAGCATGCCAGTTGTCTTGCCTCTAGGACTGTTGTTGTAGAGACACTTCGCGCAAACAAATGCCATTGCATCTTGCATTTGTTTGTATTTTTCTATCCCCCCCCCCCTCATGTAATACGTTCGAACGAACGTCTTTGAGGCCAATAAAACTTGAACTTGAACTTAAACGAAGCCGCGTACCTCTGCACATAGCGCATCATGCACCTCTGCACATAGCGCACTTCGCGAACCATGCAGTATTTCTCCTGGTTCCATTTGATTGTTCAACTTACACCAGCTCGCCTGCACTCTGACTATTTTTTCCATTTGATTGCTTCTTCCGTCCCAACATGTCCGAACTCAACGTGGGAACGTTGCAGTACCTGCCCTCGTAGTGGTTTTGGAACAAGCCACAATAGCCTTGTCGAGTTTCCGTGGGTATTTCGGAAGATAACATTTCTAGGTCTCTCCATAAATTCTTTGATCTATTTCACTTTGGCGTCCAGTTGTTGAGCAGCAACAACTGGATGATTTGCAGGTAGGAAGGGACCAGTAGATGCTACTTCCAGTTCGAATAACTTTACTATAGGTAGCTCCGAATTCGAGAAAAAAATGTTTCATACAGGACTCATGGTGTCGGCGTTTCCACATCCAAAAGGAGGCTCATCAAAAAAGGAAGCACACCACATAAACTTCCATACGCAAAAGCCGATTGTCGAGTGATTTCAAACTTCGTTGTAGTTTTCCTTAGATCTATAGTTGTCACTTTTTGGACCATCCCAATCTTTCTTCAAGAAGTACAGACTGCGTGCCATGCTGGTCCGGAAATATCATCGACACGTACAACGGGGACGAAACTTCTTTGGAGGGTACTCCTCGAACGAAGTTGGCTTTGCGTACCGCAAGTGTGGGATGGCATTTCCGTTCGTCCCATTGGCTCGCTAACATATGAACACGGCGTTACTGATACCAAAAGAAACGCAGAGCGCAAAGCGGCAGTGTAGAATATGTCAGGCGCGCCGACACAGTGGCAGACATGATCGGGAGACCAAATTTATCGCGTCGTACGGCATGGGTACATCGTTGTCGCTGTCCCGCAAAACATCAACGAGTTGAAAAACTGGGAAACTTTGTTCCCACGAGATACGACACATAACTATTGGAGCACTTAACGACGCAGCAGTTCATGCTGTCAACTCAGCGCAACCGCACCGCTCCGACTTCAATGCGTACCAATGTATGCGGCGTGGTTTCGTTTCGCAAGGGTTCTCATTGCTTACCTGCGGTAACGGCCGCGCTGCACGGAGTGTATATGGGGAGTTCACTATAAACAAACTTGGGATGCGAAAATTGAATATATAACAAAGAGATCCCACATAATAGCAGTTGCGTTCAGAAAGGCACTGAACGTTGAGGGTCACTTGGCATTTTGAGAGGTCATCCCGCTCGTAGTTCTTTTGCTATCCTGTTCTTTGCTTATCAGTGTTCCCTTACAGACAGTGTTCGCAAGAGCAATAAGTGCCGAACTAGCAACAAAAATAAAAGAAAAAAACTCGACGTTTTGCCGTAGCGGGGTCAGATATACAAGAATAAAAAAGTGTCCCTCTTTATGTGTTCACTTTTCATTTTCTTTTATTTCTTATTTTCTTGACCCTGAAGTTTGCATTCTTGTTGTGGGTCGATTTCCGTTCTGCGTTGCGCCTCAATCTAGCAATTTTTACTTCTGTAAAATGAACCCTACTGCTTAAAGGGGCACTGAAGTCCTTTCTCAAATCGTTCTTTTGTGGTAACAACTCCACCTTGACGCTCTAAGCAGCTCCAACAAGTCAGAAATTACAATCGCGCGTAGCTTATTTCCTTCTTAAAAGCATGTTCAAAGATCGCGACACGCCCTTTTTGGGAAGAATTTCCTTCCGAATGAAGTGGTCGACGAGGGGTGCTCCGCGCTTCGCGGCGAGTAGCAAGCGATGGCTTCACCCGCGGTGAAAAAGAGGAGTCTTATCCGAATGTGTACCTATCAGACTCTCTTCGAAACGAGTTATACTAAAATTACTCGGAATCTGCGCGTATTGTAGGGCTGTCATTTGTCCGCACAGAGTAGTCCGCGAGAAAAACAAGTCCACATGTTTTTTTCTTGCCCTGAGCTGAATAGGCGGTTTTGTAATTTAGGACTTGGTAAGTCTGAAAGCTAACACATATTAAAGAATATATGATGAAAAAGACATTTTCCGAAATTGACTTCAGCGCCCCTTTAAGGATTTTTGGAGGAGACTTTAGGAAACAAAAGGTTCTCTTGGGTGGACGAGTTGAAAACCTTCATTCTACGAACTTCGGGGTGAAATATTAGTCACAATCGGCACAAGAGCGATGTCTTCACGAGCTTAGACAAAGTCACCGTAGCTTATCGGAGCTAGCAACAGGATTTGATTGCTTTAAACAGTATTCACGTTTGCTCGTGCCATGCCCACGTCTCTTCATACCGAAAAACTCCGAAAATGGCTGAATGTCAAAAAATGTATTTGAGATACTGAGTACAAGACACTCAGAAATGTAATTTACATACAGTATCAAATACTCTCGATCAAACGTATTTGCAAGATGTGAAGATACTTCAAAAATATTAGAAATACAGTACCTTGAGTATAATATTTCAGATAGGCACAAGTCTGCTTGCGCCTCACGGGGAACGACGTTGATTGGTGCGCGAGCTATTGCTTGCTATACTGTGACGCTTGCTTCCGTGATACTACACGGTAGAACCTGACCAGAATTATACCCTACAAACATACACTCTTTAAACGGCTCGCTGCAGCAATTTCCTAAGTCATCGGCCCCATCTTGTGCGGTTGGACGCATTGCCTTCCGAGATCAACATAAGCTCAGATAGGCTTTCCACCAACGTTCCTTGAACATACGTCTCGTTGCGCGCGTTCGCTTTCAGTTTGTCTCGGATGTGATGATTAATGACGGTCGTACTTCAGCTGGCGTCGGCTCTGCAGTCCGCAGTTTTACGTTTTATTCGGTTACATTTTCTGCAGCGTTTTTGCTTATGAGGTTTATTGAAGTTCGCAGACATATGTCCATAGAGGTCGCAGTTGAAACACCGTGGCACACCATTAAAGTTAAATAGCGGTTTTCGTTTCGTAAATCTGTGGGCATTTTGGTAGCCGGACCGTCCCTGAAACGGATGGCACATCGGAACGGTGGGATGCTTCCTCGACGACGGCGAGTCGGTCGTCCAAACATTTGAGGCACTCCAGCAGAGCAACTGGGGTACACAACTTGACAACGCTCAGACTAGTAACAAGTGCTTCGTCGTTGATGTCTGTGATGACATAGTCCATGATCTGATCTTCCAGAAGTTGACAAAGGCGCCCCAGGCTGAGTTTCTTCTGAAAATACTGTTACTCGGTTCTGTTCATCAGTTTTCGCCTCGCTTCTATCCGCTGTAGGCTTATGACAGGTGGAAAATCCTTCTTCACCTCCAGCTTCCATTCAAGTTACGAGCGCTGCACACACATATGGTGAATTCCACTCGTAGATCTGGAGCACTTTCAAAAACATGGCCAGCTTTCTGGGACATGCCGGCCTAGTTCCTGACTTTCACGCCACGTGGCGTATCAACCTTGAACGGACTCTGAAACGCCGGTGCGTCGGTCCACCGCTATCTTAACACCCTTTCATCTTTTTACCCAGCGACCGCATTTTGGAAGAAAACGCTTCATCACGCGTCACAGGCGTAGAAGCCTATCGATAGGAGAAAAGCGAGGTTTGGGGGGAAGTGTTAACTATTATTGTAGAGTCAGTGCTGTATTCACCTCAGCTGGTACTATACGCGAACCCACACTAGATTTTTCTAGCGAAGAAATGTCGGACGCTCGACCACGTGACAACGCGCCCGCCAATCGCGGCACGAGGGCGCGTTGTCTCGGGGTACTTTTATATTTCGCGTGCGTTCTTTTTAGGCCGGAAAAAAATAAGCAAGCAAAGCCTATCTAGGAACCCTAAGCCTACCATGCTTCAAACACCTCAGTCGTGTGTCTCAAGGCCGTCCACAAGTTGCAAATATATTTCGTATCGCCTTATGCGCGAGCGAAGTCAAAGCTAGAAAGGCGAGCCCAGCGCTCTGAGTGTTCCTGTTTCGCACGTGTGCCTGTGGATTGCAAGCATTATTCAAGGCAGCCTGCTTGTACTTGTACCTTTGGCTTCGCTCGCAGATAACGTGAAACGAAGTATAGATGTTTTTCGAAATTATCCAAGCCCAAGGAGCATGCTACAGTGTAATTTGACGCCACGTGCACCAGTGCGTTCTGACGTGCACACACTGATGGACATTTTCTTAAAACTTTTGGTTTCAAAATTACCGCTCCAGACGGCAGCATGCAGAGCGCGTGTACCTACAAACACAACATGCTTCTTGATGATTGGGTAATTTTTCGAAATGTCTGTTAAGTCCTTGACCTTTCAATCAATATTAGAAAAGTAGCTCACTTGTGTTCAGCATCACGGTTGATGTTATATTGCTGAACCCATTTGATATGTTCTCCCGCTGTGACAACGAACTTGAAAATAGAAGTCCGTCGTAGACGCATGATTGAAATCAGTGCTTCTGGAAAGATGCTCACAAAAAATATCCATCGTCAACTGCAAACTAAGAATTCACTTTAGTGCCCCTTTAATCTGTGTTGGCGCTGGATGTAAGTAACACTATTCAAAATGGTTTTTAAGAAAATTCGCCAATTCTATTTATTTTACTAGTGGAACTTCCACGCACATGACCATTTTGAATATATTGGGAAATTGGACGAAGAGGGTTGTCAAGACGCACAGAACATCGTGGAATGGATGTGGAGAGTGCCAACTGCCCTTTATATGATGTATAAGCATGTCGATGCACAGTGTAAAATTTGAATAGTTCAGTGGAAAAACTGAACGCCTGGCGGTCCGATTTGTAATGAGGGTCTATCATGCGAACAAGGCTACGAATCGTTATTCGCACCTCAGACCAGGTACAAGACTGATACGCCGCTCTAGAAAGCCCAGCACAGCGTAAGAAGACTAGTTCACAAACACACGCCCCGTTGGGGCCTGAGACCTTGCTAGTTTGCAGATAACTCATTCCACCAAAACACAAAACTAATCTTTATCTTTTTCTTTTTAAAGCATGCAGAATGTCGCGTTCGGCTTAAGGTTGGACGGCAATGACGCAAAAAAGAGAAACTTGGAAGACGCTTAAGCTTCGCCTTTAAGAGTGGAGCGCGATTGCGTTATCGGGCCCCGTTCGCATCGCCTTCTCATTCGGTTCTCATGGTCTTGAGTCACACAACGACCTAGTTCTCATGACACAACACTCTTCGTTCCCAAGCCGTGCAAGCTGCCTTACGTGGCGTAGTGAGTAGCGTGCTGGCGCGCAACCGAATGGACGTAAGTTCAAATCCCACCTAAAATTCTTCAAATTTTTCTTCGTAGAAAAGGAATTACTTCATAAAGTGAAATCATTTGAGACATGCGGCGATCTTTACTTCGCATTACATGTAATCTTTTTATCACTTTCATTCCACGCGTGACGTCACTTTTCACGTGAGCGTTGTGGGTTGTTTGAAATTTCCGCGCGAGGTCATGTGGCTGATACGTCATCACCCTGTCGACCAATCCCGGGCTTTCGCGTCACGCCACCGACGTCAGCTTTTCTGCGACACGAGCTCATTAACGCTATCGCGTTACAGCACATTGGGAGCTGATTCTATCACATGAAGACGCGCCGAAAGACGACAAGGCATTATTCCGCGGCAAGAAAATGTTCTTTTAAGCCGTCGCAGCCGTTTTGCAATAAAGCAAAACAAACTGAGTAAGGGAATACATTTATCATATCCCCGCACGGTGGTGCCGGGTATCAGTTTGTTCACTCCGCTGGTTGCGTGATAGGAAAACAACACGCAGTCGTCAGTTGATTGTGAGCGCGCATAAATGTCTATGACATTTTACCTACACTCGGGTTTACCCCTAAGCTGAAAATGCGATGTAAACTACACGTTCATCGGACGAATCAATCGACTGCCTGTTATCGCTTCACCCGGAGTGTGATCACGTGTGGCAAGAACGACAGGTGACTGGTCCAGCAAGTACGTAGCTTCCACCACACTGTCAGCTTAGGAGTGTTGGCGAGGAAAAACGAATAAATGTGCCTCGAAACATCAGGGCCGGCTTGCTCGAACCAGCGTCTGAGATGAGACCGTTTGAAGGAAAGAAAGCCTGCCAAACATGGGGCGCGTAAGCATTTGAGACGCGACTTCACGCACCACTCCGCTCATGCGCTAGCTTTGGCAGTGCTTTCTTTCAGACAGTCTCATCTCATACAACAGTTCGAGCTAGGGTGCCTTAGTTCGAGCAAGCCGGCCCTGTTTTAAGGAACCTTATTCTTTTGTGTTTACATGCCAAACCAACGCAGAGCATCTATATAGCACACCCCAACGAAGGATTGATGATTTATTCAGAAAACCTAGGGGTATTTTGACGTGCAACCAAAATGTCGTGGAGACAAGATCGAACAGCCACGCTGCTTCATGGGTGGGAGCAACAAACAAAAATTGCTTGTTTATTATTGGTCCGAGAAGCCGAAGGCGATTACTCACGATGCGCGAAGCGTAGGAAATAAATTTGTGTCCGAGTTGTTGCGTGACCAAGATAGGGGTTGGAGCGACGAGCTCGAGCACACAGAGTGGAATGTGGTTTTAATTTTTTTGTTGTGTGTACCGCAACCACTGTTTTTATCCTGCGTAAAATTGAAAAGGACAATCGTGGTGACGCAACAGTTGCCCTGGAAAACGAGGGACGTCTCTACAAGCAAGCCGATCTCCACGAACCAAGGCAAAGACGAGAGAAAGGACCGCCAATACAGAAGCGAGGATAACATAAAGAAGCTTCATCAAGTCAGAGATGACACTGACGTCCCTTAAACCGACGCGGACACAAGCGAGCCTGAACGGGCATCCCTTGAGAGTCGGGACCATCCTACCCGCGGTCAAACGAGGAGAGGAGAAACACACAAGGCGAGCATCCCGAAGACGGCAAAGCGGCTGGCCATATTACAGGTGGCCAGGGAAGCCACAAACAGTCACCAGCGACCCAAATCACTCATGTGCACCGATTCGCCGGAAGCCTTCAGAAAATGCACACTTTTCTATTGGCAGGGCGGCGTCACACTTCAAATTCGAAGCTTCGTTAAATAACCGAGTCGTCATAGACTGGATCTCGGGTGACGAAGGCAATCCGGGAAACAAAAGGTTGAACAACACCGCGATGGCGCAGCAGTACGGATGTACCCACTCACTCGCGGTTCCTCGAGGCGCGTTTTTCACCAAGCTCACGAATAAAAGTTCCGCTTTATCGCTCGGCGGCCATGTTTGTGGGTGATAACTCAGCAAGTGAATAGACCCTATAGACGCGAATCTTCTAGAACCGAGTAACCGAGCGCGCGGCAATATAAGGCAAAATCGACTGCAGTGCTCCTACCTTTCAGCCTATATAAAGAGCAGCTGGAGTCCAATACATTGCACTGCTGGGGCTCCTACGAGGCAGACGAATGCCGAATGTATGTGGAAGTAGAGCAGACGGAAGAAGCTTGAGAGGGAACAGCAGGAAGGCGGGCCTCCGCCAGTTCCAGCACCTCAAACCAACGCGGAACGTGTACGAACATGCCAAGAGCGAAAGAAAAAAATTGCAAAGTCTTGGTCATGCTGATAGAGCTGAACGCCATAAGGTGTGCGCGCGCAAAGATTGGCAAAGATTGACATTTTATTTGTGTATGCAGTTCCAGAGAAATATCGGACCTCCCACACTAGATAATAATACTACACTTAAAAAGCATAAAGTACCAAATAAAGCATAACATCCCACCACGCAATACTTAACGCCAACAACGCAAAGCATGACGTCCTACCACGCAAAGCTTACACAACATTGGACGTTTTGCAGAAATATTGGTTCGAGAGTACATGGCTAGAAGACGAGCGTCCCCTGGCCACAGGCATGTCCACTGCGTCTTTTAATGTCGAGTCACTACACACAAGCATGACCGCTGAAGGCAAAAGCGGTTATCCGATTGGCGAGTTTGCTTTGCCTTCTTTTATTTTTTACAGAGCTCTCGAATAAAAGCGTTGCTTTATCGTGTGGCGGCCATGTTTGTGAGCGCTGACTCAGCAAGTGAATAGACTGTTGTGTCGAGGTGACCTAGATCAAGCTCCCTCTAAACCACTTTTGTTTATCTTTACGATTATCTTTCGCCCTGGGGTAAATACAAAGAAGCCTTCGACCCTCTCCTCTCGGCCAGCACGGAGAGAGAAAGGGCGACAGATCCATTTACTCTCGAAGCCGTATTTCTGCAAAACGTCCATTGACCAAACATATCCCTATTGGAAAACCCCAATATAAACAGCGTATTATGGATATTGGTAAACAATATCTTTTTATTGTATTGCAATACAATATAGACAGTGTATTGGAAAACATTACATTTATTGTATTGTATTACAATAAGGATTTGTTATGGGATTCCAATATCCATAATACGCTGAAAATATTGGAATCCAATACCGTATAAACCCTTATTGGATCCCCATGTGTCGTATGGGGATCCAATAAGGGTTTGCGATTCCAATATACTCAGCGTATTATGGATATTGGAATCCAATATATTATATCGGCTACCAATAAAACTATATGCGAGTTGGAATATCACGTTCAGCACGACATTTCTTTGCAATGCAGTCTCTTCTTGTGTGTATTTCTGAGTGATAAAATAAAAAGTGTTGCTGTCAAATTATGAATAAAGAAGCAAAACACTGGGCTTATCCATACCAAATATATTTAACATATTCTTGAACTGGAGGATCTGGCATTTACTGCAAAAGAAAGTTAATTGTTTAGGACCCTCATTCAAAAACTTGCTGTTTGAAAACAGAATGTGAAATCCTCACCTTTTAATGAAAGCAGCACCTGCTAGCTGTAGCCATATAGAAACTGCAAATAAAAATTTGTGATTAGTTTGCAACAAGTAGCAATCCTTCACTAAGCCGGATAGATTCAAAATTATGTCTGCGTTTGATTGTGGAAAAATAAGCTTCCATTCCACTGCCACGGATCATTCTGAGCTCTGTCAATTAAATAAACCTATCGGCTCGTCTGGCTTTACAGTTCCTGCTTTGCACCTAACCACGGTGAAAGATACACTCTTTAGGTGAGGACACGCCGGGGCTGAACGCGCGGCGCAAGGAATCAAATAGTGTTCGTTCGACGGGCATCCGAAAGACTGCATCATTCGGCTGCCACCGTGCCCGCGACTGACAGTGTCACCGGCGGCCAAATGGCGGAACTGTGTGACAGCAAAAAAACATTATCTCGTTGTCATGACACCCCGGTACACCATGGTCTTTCTGCACGTGTGACAAACTCGCTGGAGCTCTGCGCGTGTGGTACATTAGGCGGCACAAGCCGTCTTGAACGTGCCCACGGGTCGACGAGTCACCTGCTGGCGTTGCTTGAAACCAAAGTGAGAGAGTGTGAAGAGCGAACTTCATCGGGCCGTGGCCAAGAGCGCGCTGTCCTCACCTGAAGAGTATTATCTTACACCGTGCACCTAATTAAAGTATCTGGAATGCTCACCTTTGAGGAAAAACAAACTGGTGCTTGCTTGCTTGTAGGCCGTGGAAACTGGGACAAACTGGGAGAGAGATTTGCGATTAGTTGCGTTCAAGTAGCAATTACATTGAGTAGCCCCGTAAAGTACACTAAGTCGATAGGATGGAAGCTTGGGCGAGTTGGTGAACCATACTTGGCGGTGACAGCGCAGCAAAATTAATCTCACACCAGACACTCAGGAAGACAAGCACACGCGCTGAACTTACAACTCTTGTGTATTCGACTGCTTCATTTTTCTCTTCAACGTCTGGGTTGACTTTTCAGAATGTGATAAGTAGAAGAAGTAGCACGAAATACAAAGGAAAATTCGAAAGAGAAGGCAAAAGAACAGTAAAAGAGAAGACAAATGAAGAAACAGAAAAAAAATCTAAACGAAACACTTTTCCAAATTGTCCCTCTCCCTCATCGCTATCATTTAGATAGAAATTGGAGCTCTTTGGTCGACAGCGCTATAGAAGGACTACTTACAGACTTGTCCTTCAGCTGTGCTATCCTTTCCGCTTCCATTATTTCTCTAGTCAATGCGTCTCTACTCCTACCTATTACAGAACAATTTTCAAAATGTGCTATACAGCCACAATCGCGACAATGGATTCCCAAGTGTCCAGCTACGACTCGGTGGGTGTTATAAAAATGCTCTCTTAAACGATCATTCAAACACCTTCCAGTCTAGCGTACATACTCTCTACCACATGAGAGTGGGACAGAATATACGACTCCTTCAGTACAATTTACAAAGCTCTTTTGGTGCTTTTTCAAACAACCAACTTCCCGGTGTGCCATCATTTACCTTCCTGCACAGGCTTAGAAGCTTATTTGGTGCTGAAAAAGGAACATTAATGTTAATGCAGTTACCTATCTTTTTTAGACCGTGCTAAACTTTATGTATATATGGAACAATGGCCGTCCTTTTCTTTTCTCTATTGCGTTTAGGTCGTTCACCCCATCTTATTCTCTTTAAGAAATCCTCTGCAACGGCTGTAAGTAATGCACTAGGATATCCTGTTGACTTTAACCTGGCGATTTGAGCATCAAAGCTAACCTTAAGTGAATGAATACAAGACTTATTAAGCACACAGGGTTTAACAATGCCTCGCTTAACAAGCTTGGAGTGTGCTCACTGAAAATTAAGAGGTTTCTTCCCTCTCGGTTTGTATGACCAACATACATGATGCTCCGAAAAAATTAATCTGAGGTCCAAGAACCGTAAGGAACCTTCTGTGGAGAGCTCATGAATGATTTCTGGTGGATCTATACAGGATTTACAACAGGAAAGAACATTAGAGACTAATATTTGAAAGTCCTTAGCTGCACAATTTAGCACAATCAAAAAATCATCTACAAAGCGAAACACCTTCACAACAGAAGAAACATCTAAGCTACGTGAAAGGATCCGGCCCCGATGCGCGAGGCAAAGGTTACTCAAAACTGGTACTATGCATGAACCAATGCATACCCCTGCTTTTTGGAGAAAGGTGTTACCCTCCCAACATGCAAACATAGCTTTTAAATATAGGGTGAGCAGTTCAAGGAAACCACCTTGCAAAAATCCTGACGTGGTCTGAAAAGCAATAAGTCATGTATTCATTCAATTAAGGTTAGCTTTTATGCTCAAATCGCCAGGTTAAAGTCAACAGGATATCCTAGTGCATTACTTACAGCCGTGGCAGAGGATTTATTAAAGAGAATAAGATGGGGTGAACGACCTAAACGCAATACAGAAAAGAAAAGGACGGCCGTTGTTCCATATATACATAAAGTTTCGCACCGTCTAAAAAAGATAGGTAACTGCATTAACATTAACGTTGCTTTTTCAGCACCAAATAAGCTTCTAAGCCTGTGCCGGAAGGTAAACGGATCGGCACACCGGGAAGTTGGTAGTTCGAAAAAGCACCAAAAGAGCTTTGTAAATTGTACTGAAGGAGTTGTATATTCTGTCCCACTCTCATGTGGTAGAGAGTATGTAGGCCAGACTGGAAGGTGTTTGAATGATCGTTTAAGAGAGCATTTTTATAACACCCACCGAGTCGTAGCTGGACACTTGGGAATCCATTGTCGCGATTGTGGCTGTATAGCACATTTTGAAAATTGTTCTGTAATAGGTAGGAGTAGAGACGCATTGACTAGAGAAATAATGGAAGCGGAAAGGATAGCACAGCTGAAGGACAAGTGTGTAAGTAGTCCTTCTATAGCGCTGTCGACCAAAGAGCTGCAATTTCCATCTAAATGATACCGATGAGGGAGAGGGACGATTTGTAAATGTGTTTCGTATAGATATTTTTTCCGTTTCTTCATTTGTCTTCTCTTTTACTGTTCTTTTGCCTTCTCTTTAGAATTTTCCTTTGTATTTCGTGCTACTTCTTCTACTTATCACGTTCTGAAAAGTCAACCCAGACGCTGAAGAGAAAAATGAAGCAGTCGAATACACAAGAGTTGGAAGTTCAGCGCGTGTGCTTGTCTTCCTGGGTGTCTGGTGTGAGTTCGATTTTTCCTGCGCTGTCACCTTCAAGTACACTAAGTCGGAAAGATTAAAAAAATTACATGCGCGGGACATAGATAATTTCTTGCGACGTAACTAGGCATACGTCAATTGCGCTCGCGTGTATTACAGAAAAATAAGCTTCAATGAAGGAGCCCCCAGTCGTTCTGAGCTTCGTCAATTAAAAATGCTGTACCGGTCGTCTGGCTTCAGTATTCCTGCTTCGGGAATCTGGGATTCTCACCTCTGAGGAAAAGCAAACTGGGACCTGCTGGCTCTTAGGCCTTGGAAACTGCCAGAAAGATTTGCGATTAGTTGCGTCCAAGTACCAATTTCTTTGACCAGCCACCTACAGCACACTAAGCCGGATAAAATCAAAATTACATGTGCGTGACATAATATGCCTCTTATGACAAAACTTGGCACATGTTTTGTCGCCTACAGCAACACTGAAGCCAGACAGACAAGCGATACGGCATATTTAATTGACGGAGCTCAGAACGACTGGGGACGCTTTCACTGAAGCTTGTTTTGCTGCAATACAAGTGTGTATTGCAGCAAAACAAGCTTCAGTGAAAGCGTCCCCAGTCGTTCTGGGCTCCGTCAATAAAATATGCCGTACCGCTTGTCTGGCTTCAGTATTGCTGCTTCAGAGCAATCTAGAAAATCTAGAATCCTCACCTTTGAACAAGAATGAACTGGCGCCTGCTGGCTTGTGGGCCGTGGAAACTGCAAGAGATTTGCGATTAGTTACGTTTAAGTAACAATTTTTTTGAGTAGCCAACTACAGCACACTCAAAATTATATGCACGGGACATAGATGCCTCATGCGACGAACTTCCTTCATCCTTGTTTTCTGTTAACTCTGCCCACCTTCACCACCCGCCTCCAATTTCTGTGCTACTTTTTAAATCTCGATTCCCTGGTTCCCAAAGGCCATGCCATGGCTTGTGCCAGTCACGGGACTGTCAGCTCTGCAACCGGCGCCATTGTGGCAAAGACGCCAAAGCACCTGGCGCTTATGTGCTCTTTTAATATTTTGAGCATGGCTCAAAACAGGTGTATGGGTGTCTGGTATGCCCTTTGCTTATTTGCGGATCGTTTCGAATCAGAGGGTAGGCGCTTCTGCGATCTGAGCGCATGCTCGGTTTTTTACAATAGTTGAAATTGAACTCTGCAGGAATTTTCAATCATAACAAACAGAATGTGCAGGCCAAAAGGCATAGCAAATGAAACATCCACCGTCTATCTATTTTCGTTTCTTGTCCGCAAGAAGCTGTCGTATATGTAGCCTTCCTTGCTTAAGCCACTCATCCCTAATGTCCCGGTTGGGTCTCGTCCTGATGAATTGTCGGTGGAGACCTGAGGTGCAGTCAACATCAGATTAGACCTTTTGAGACAGAACCATATACTTGCTGGAAGGAAGTACACCCAAACGAATTTTAGACATGTCATTTATAGTGAGTTTTAAAATGAGAGGCCTGATGTAAAATGAGACGTCAATACTGACGCACCAATTTTGCGAACCTAAAATTTTGAAGGCCTTGTCCCCCTCGCTAGGGGTACAAGGCACATGAATCCCGGCATGTGGATGAAATTTTTACCTTAAGATCCTGACTCAATGCCCAACCCCGAATATTTGACCACCACACTTTTAGAAAAAGATAACTTTTTAGAAAACACCGAGTCATCGACCACCCCTACAAAAGCCTAAACCAAGCCTACTCGTACCGTGGCTTGTTTGCTCCGTGCCGCCTTGAGTTAATTCGGGCTGACAATTTTTTTTTCAAATGGAACCCACATTCTTAGTTTCGGTTTCACTTGTAGAGGCAGGTGGATACTTTTGTAAAGCTTCCTCCCTATGCGCTTCCGAGTCAACATTTTTGCAATGGCCAACCCCCGGGCTTTGATTTTTGAGCTCCTTGACAAATGCTGAAACTCATATAGCAGTGATGTGATTGGCCTAAGCCGTTTTGGAGCACCTTTCGGAGCAGCCAAAACAGTGTTTTGGAGCAGCAAAAGTAGCTTTTAAAGCAGATATTCTAATAAAAATAAAAATATTTGTTTTAAATGCTGGACACGCGAAGGGAATCTTCCTCGCCGAAATAAACCAATGATGGTCAGGTTTGGCCACCTGGGAGTCTTTCAAGATGTAACTGAAATGCCAATGACATGACACATTTCTCTTTGGTTTTCGAAACATTCTGCAAAGCTGGAGCAAGCTTTGCTTTAGCTTAGGGTAGTATTGAATGTCCAATTTTAATGTCTCCAAAGAGACATTGCGACATCCCACAAGTGTACAGTGCTGTAGGCATTGCCAAGCAATCCCGAAAAACCGCTTTCCACCGTTTTACTGATTGCCGACGTGCCAGATTTTCGTCAAAAGTAATTAAATGTAAAACACTGAATTGCAAGCGTCCCGGCTGGTGCCTCTGTCATGCAATTATGTTCGCATCGTTGGTTCGCATGCACGTGAGGGCAACTCCGGCAGGCTTGCAGGTGCATGTGCTTTGTCGCGCGAGCGAAACGGCTGTTTAATCGAAACCGAAAGCATGCCTCTCCGCTCCGTCCCAACTGGTTGCCAAAAATCTATGCAAAATGTAACTGCCCAGCATGCGACAAAAAAGAGTCCAGCGCCGCGTGCTTGCAAGGCCGGCAGGCGAGGTACGAGCTAAACACAGAAAAAAAGAACCTGAGCACATTGATGCAAGACATCGCGAGCCAGGGTCGCTTTGTGCAACGACTGAACTCGAGACAAACAAGCGTTCTCTGCGGGTTCAGCGTGCGGACATTCCCTTCTTTGCTTTAGCTCACTTCAACTTTTCTTCAGAACACATTTTGCACATACCGGGGTCCCTCTCGAAAGAAAGCCCACCAAGAGAAACCTAGGTAATCAATACTTCGACACAGCAGTCTTCGAGTTAGAGAGGGATTTTTGTAGCAGCGTATGTTTTAAACAAGAACATGAATGTTGATGAACATGCGGCGGTCCTTATGTTTCAGTTTAGGAAGCTCCATATCTGCAATGTCGTGTGGCTGTTGATTTCAGGAGCGAGAGCTTCAGCTCAAAAAGCAACTCCCGCCGCGCCAAAACATAGTTTCGTTTCACAGCGCCACGTCATGGCTGGTACCCAGCACGCTAGCGTTGCAGCACACACACACGCCAACATCTATCGTTAAAAAAACATATCGCGAGACGAGACTATTGCTTACGAGACGACGAGAACGTGAAAGAAGAGACGGCATGGCGGGAAAAGACCATTAAAAAAAACATGGACGATTGATGCAGGATATTTTGTGTCGGGCGGCAGTTTGTGCCGCCTAGCTCATGCATGCTCAGTTACGGTACTTAGTTTAGTTTCGGTTTTGAAAGGCGACCAAAATTGGCCCTTTGGCGCAGGCTCGGCGCAGATTACCCATATTTTGACAAAATGTAGCAGGGTTAGCCCCTTGGTGCAGTTTGGCGCAATTGGCGCAGCCATCACATCACTGATATAGGCGGGCAATAGCTCGCCTTGAAAATACTTGCTCTTGGTGGCCGAGAACAAACTCGTGTTCCTGATTGGCAGCCATTTGCTCCGAAGAATACCTGCACATATCCTAAAGAACCTAGTCTTAGTCTAATACAGATGCTTTGGCCAGACAGAGACACAAAAGCCTGACACAAGACCACTATGAAGACCGGAAATAGAGTGTCTGTGAGGAATAAAACACACAACTCAGATAGGCATCAATCACTCACCTTGAAAACACTTGCGATGAGCGGCAAAGAGCAAACTTCTGGCCTTGATTGGCTGGTGCTTGCCAGCAAGACCTGCATTTATAAGAAAGAACCCGGTCTTAATTAAACTTGGGTGTTTTTGCAGAAGGGAGACAAAAAATACTAATGCAAGACCACTACACATAGGAAATGGCATCCAAGGGGAATGAAACACTAAACGCAGTGTGTTAGTGTTGACTGTTTTTTCCCCCCCCCCCGAGTCACCCGTTTTCTCGGGCGAGCCCCTGGGCTCGATCCTTGGGCCACTTTTGTTTTTAATTTTTAAAAAATTAATAAAAAAAAAAAGATACACCACCCCAATGTACAAAGCCGATTTTTTGCTGACGATTGTGTTTTATTTGCTAAGGTAAACAACCCGTCTGATCAAGAAGAATTAAATTAATGTCTATCTTTGGTTCATGCATTGTGCATAAAATGGAATATGGTTCTGAACTGTAAAAAGTGTGTTCAAATGGCCGTGACACAGAAGAACAACCCTTTGTTTTTTACATATTCTATCAAATGAGTACCACTCGATACTGTTATATCAATACCTCGGAGCTTTAATTACCTCTGATTTGTCATGGAGTGCACATATTGAGTTTATAGCTCGTAAAGCAATGCGGAAGCTCTGGTTTTTAAGACGAAATATTAACCTGTGTTCACCTGAAACTAAACTGACTGCTTATAAAACCATCATAAGACCAATGCTAGAATATGCATGTATTGTATGTGACCCTCATACAAAGCTGTCAATCGATATGTTACAGACTGTGCAAAAAAAAAAACATTGCAGTTTGTGTACAACCATTATGGTTTTATGTCATCAGTTTCAGATTTGTACCCAAGATCGGGATTGAGTGATTTGGCAACCCAGAGAAAAACAGGACGGCTGAAGTTTCTTTATAATATGATACAGGGTAATTTGCGACTGCGTCTCTGTGATTACACTTCATTTAACGAAACAAGGCCCATGAGAGGCAAACACCAATTAACACTTGTCAAACCATTGTGTGGAACCACTTTGTTCAAAGCATCCTTTTTTCCTACAACCATGTGTGAGTGTAATAAGCTTCTTGAAAGTGTTTTGATTTGAGATCATTAGATGCTT
Source organism: Ixodes scapularis (assembly GCF_016920785.2). Classification (NCBI taxonomy): domain Eukaryota; kingdom Metazoa; phylum Arthropoda; class Arachnida; order Ixodida; family Ixodidae; genus Ixodes; species Ixodes scapularis. The sequence goes on along the minus strand of NW_024609835.1, from coordinate 97,950,726 downwards.
TTATTGAAGCACTACTCTCGCACTTTGTTGAGTAGTGGCGCTGTCTGCTTGTTTGTACTACTTCCGCTTGTCTTTGAATATTGTTTTTGTACACCTCCCGCCTGGGCGTTGCACAGAATGCTGGCAGTATCACCAAATAAATAAATAAATAAAATATAGGCAGGCAATAGCTCACCTTGAAAATACTTGCTTTTGGTGGCCGAGAACAAACTCGTGTTCATGATTGGCAGCCATTTGCTGCGAAGAATACCTGCACATATCCTAAAGAAACCAGTCTGAGTCTAACACAGATGCTTTGGCCGGTCAGAGACACAAAAGTCTGATACAAACCACAAAAACCAGGAAATAGTGTCTGCGAAAGATGGAAACAGACCCAGGTGGAAAGGCTCGTTCTGTTTCACCTTAGTCAAATAGTGTAGCTCATTTTGCTAAAACAATGCATATTTGCTAAAAAATGTATAATATATATTTTGCCCCATTTAGCAGAGTTTACTGCCAAGGGTACCTGCACACCAGAATAAGTCAGACTTAGTTTTTTTTTTCTTTTGATGAGCGACAACAGAATCCTAAACGGGTGATGAAACAAAATATAAGCCTACCAAGCCAGGCTAGTTTGCCTTGATGCAAGCACAGTGCCTCGGCCGACAAATGAGGTTCTATTCTTGGTCACTTGCCATATTTGGTGGGAATAGTAAAGTAAATGAAAATAAGGCTATCTCTCTTGCAACCCCACAGCTGCAAACGAAATTCATATACCTCGATAAACGACCTAAAAATAAAATTGGGTGGTGGCCAAGCGGTTTATGGTGTCAAATTTCAAATTTACAGACTGTGTTGTTCTGGTTGAAGTCCTCCTGGTGTATATGTTTATCCTTATTAATTATACTTAAATTTTTTGTTTGTTTTTTTTATTTTTGAGGCACTAGCACGTAATTTATACGCTAATTCAGCTTTAGAAGCGTTTTAAGAATACTCCACGGCTTCCTAGTGCTTGTAATAAATTCTCAATAAGAGCGGCTTTCAATTTTTTTTCTTGCTCTCCCTGCTGCTTGCTTCCTCACCCTTAAAATGCTGAGAACTCGACATAAAAGTAATAAAAAAATGTGCTTCAAATGTGATGAAGATGAGCATTTCCAAGTTGTACCCCTGCTTCATGCCCTGACCATGCCACCATACCACAGCTGAATGCAGCGACGAATGGTCCCAGGTGCTGTGACCCGACCGTATATAGCCTTACGGTGTGGCGCGACTCATGCAGCCCCTATGCTTGATAATGGAGCCAGTGTGCGAGGTGCGACCTGCTAGAGCTGTGCAAGCCACAGCTTTACAGCCTGCAAAGGGTGGGAAGATGCCCCTCCCTTTGCAGAGCTTGCAATAGCTTAGCAAGAAGCTATTGCAAGCACTAGGGAGCCACAGTGTGTGAATAAAAGCACTTCTGAATGTGAATTAGTGTGTAAATTATGCGTCTATACGTTAAAACTTAAAAAAAAGTATTATTTATAAATATAAATATATATATACTGTATACTAAAAAAAAGGCAAAAAGAAAAGAAACGTCTCCAGGTGGGTTTGAACCCAGAGCTCCACTGCCCTTGATTTCAGTTCCATAAAACCCGCTTCAGATGGGGCAACTTTTCTAGCAATTTTGAGGTTGCTGGCGGGCAGTTCCCTAGGTTTTCCCAGATCAGCACGAATTTCTGAGATCAGGTTCGGCTTAAAACAGACACGCAACTCGAACAAACTGGAAAAGTTTGAAGCGGCAGCAGCCAATCAGGGACGCAATATTTTCACGTGACACCCCTGTGGTGGTGAGGATGACAGCTGAAGACTTGGTCCTGGTTTCAAATGGATCGTTTTTGGAAATAAACTTTTTCAGAAACATGAGTGAGTATTAATGCCAGTCAAAGATATAAAAACACGTTTTTAGCACGTAGTTGTGCGTCTATATAGTGCAAGAAAAATCAAATTTCATGATGATGATGGCAAGTCGTAGCAATTTGGTTGCAGCGTCTGAACGCAGGCGGCCTGTGTTGCTGGTGTTGCGACGTTAAGTTGCTGGGGGAAATTGCCCCGTCTGAAGTGGGCCTTAGGCTTGCTTCCACCGTTCACGCTCAGCGAGCAAGCCCGCTTCAACCGTTCACACCTCAAGGCAAGCTGGAGAGCTACAAGCCACCTAAATGTCTACCGCCGCATCCCCGGCCAGGCCGTGACGCGACATAACTTATTAAAAGTCTTGCTGTCAGTGCCACGACCGGCCAGAGTGAAGTCGAGAAAGAATCATCTAAATCAATTCGTAGCTTTCTTGGAACGACCCCCCTCAAGGGAGAGTCGTCCCTCCGCCTTTTGTCGACTGTTGGACTGACGCGAAGAAACTAGCCGTCTTGGCCCAGCAGTTACAAATCATAGTGCTCATTAACTCGCCTGCCAGCGTTCCAGGTGCCAACCGCAATTTCCGCCAGTTTACCCGACACCCGCTGACAATCTCGTCTGCCAGTGTTCCCGGTGTCAACTGCCATTTCCGCAATCTTTCCAACACCCACTGTCAAAAACCCATCTGCACTCCAGGCCTCGACAAGCGCTTACTTGCCTACCGCATCACCCCAAGCCTAAATCCCAAATCTGCAATGAGTCCTGGCTGTTTCCCCTCCTGCCACTCATTATCCCGCCTTCCAGCGAACATGCCGTGACCCTCCTCTGCCTCTGGAGACGACTTTCTTACATCTTAACCGCGCTCCCCGTCTCCTGCCAACCACTATACTAGGGTACCCGAGAAAGCGTGTATTCAACCTCGTTCTTCGAGCCCTTTAGGTACTTGATTCGAGGAGACACCTGCTGAGGTCTGCCGTGAGACAAGTCGCCAAAATTCCAACATATTTGTCTCAACGGGCATCGTTAGCGTTAGTGAACAACCCGCTCAACGAATCCGTGAGACTGCCTGGGGACGACTAGAAACACAGGCATACCGAACGAGCCTTACGTTGGATGTGCCATTTTAATACTGGTTTCTTTATGGAGTTCGCTTAGCTACTAATAATCACCGCCCAATCGGTATGCGCTCCGCCCGTCACCCAGGGAGTGACATACAGCACCGAGAAGACAACGAATAAGTTTACTACCTCACGGTTGCCCGTCGTTCAGAGCCAGCAGTCCAGGCACGCCGACCCTTGTTGTCGTCCGTCGATCAGAGCTCACAGTCAGAGTCAGTGTCCAGGCCTGCGAATCGTCCTTCCCATGCCAGCGCTGCGTAGGCTGGCTGTCCCGCGCTATCACTGCCCGAGTCTCGCTGCGGAACCACCCCGGGATCGTCGTGGCCTAGGCTAGATGGCCAGGACTCGCCGCTTCTACCGGTCCGGTTTGAACCTCGCTGGTGGACCGCTCCAAGCCAGGCAGCCCGGCTCCGATGTTCCTGCCCAGCTCCAGCCTCGCTCAGCACGCACTGTCTCGCGCCAGCTCGTGACTTCTTTCTCCGCCGACCGCCTGTCACGTGCCCTCTGCGTCGTCTTTCCCCCTTGGCTCCCACAAAGTTAAGGAAAGGGAATGTACCATTATGCTCAGTGAAGTTCGGTGAGAAGACCCGGGACTCGAGCAGGAATGCCGTTATCCTTGGTGTGACCCTACGAGACTCTCTTGCTGCTTTTGCTGGGGTTTATCTCACTGAAGTACCTGTCTGAAAAGTAGAAGAAACATATGTGCATAACACTCATTATTCACAAGAAAATTTGTCAACATCCAAAATGACCCATGGAGAAAACTATGTGAGGAATTTGTTGGCCACGTTGGCCGACAACATTGCAACTTTAATTGCAGTAAACAGTCAAAGGGTATATTACAAGCTGCAATTTGGTTCTGTGCGAACCTACAACGCACAAAACAGCACTCTAACACAGTATGTAGAGGTACCTCTAAACAAATTCCAGGGTTTCATGGAGCCTCCTTCAGATAACTGATGTTGAACATAAAATGTGTGCACCAAGGAGTGAGCAAACAGTGACTTCCAATTAGTCTCAAGCACCAGCGACATGTCGACAAGGAGTGCAATGTGTAGAATGTCGTCTAGAGGTGTGCAGCCAAGATGAAAAGGCGAGATATAACGATATCAGAATAAGATCACACCAAAAAGGTTCCGTTACAATCTAGGCACAATAATGAGTCAACCGATGTACAGCCGCGATTCACTTTGTGTTGAGGTGAAACATGGCCAACAAAATATAAAAAACGCAAAACACAAAATATAAATTTTTTTTTTTTTTGTACATTATTTGTTCTGCGCCGTTGATAGAAGGACAGTTGGGCGGCGTCACGAAGTCACTCGCTAGCGCTTTTTCAAATTCGTTCATCGGCACTCATGGTGTACCCGGGAGGAGAAAAGTACGAGCTCAGAGCCGAGCCGCCGAGCGTCGATTGCGACTTTCCTAAAGAGAAGCTCCGGTACACTTCGGCGACTCGTCAGCTTCAAACGCCTCTTCGAACGAGCCTGACGCGCCCGCGAATCCAATGCGCCGAACGGGCGCGGCAGAAAGCACGCCGGAAGGAAGGGGGCTGGAGGCTGAGTATCCGAAAGAGACGCGGCGCTGGTTTCTACGTCTATTTCGCACATGAGATAACAATCTGGCAAAGCTAGCTGAGTGTGAACATTTACTGACGTTACATTGGAGCACACGCAGTCGAAATGACGCCTGCAACAGAGCACAGCTAGGTGCTTTCAACAGGGGACACAGGCGTTCAAAAAGTCCTCGATTTAAAAACTTCACGTCTCCTTTCTGTCCTGCGGTGTTTACTTTGATCCGCGTACGCCAAAGCACTCAATACTGCAAGTAATAGAGTCGCGTATACGTACCTTTCGAAGCAATTGAAAGTGTGGAGGTTTCGCTCGATGCCCACGAGTACAGAGTGCGACGAACGCCAATCACGCCGGCTGGCCAGGCTGGCCGGGTCGCGCAACACACAGCCGTTGACTCAGACACAGTGGTGACAGTGGCGCAACCGACGCCCGCCCGCTGCGCGTACCTTTCGAAGCAATTGAAAGTGTCGAGGTTTCGCTCGATGCCCACGAGTACAGAGTGCGACGAATGCCAACCACGCCGGCTGGCCAGGCTGGCCGGGTCGCGCAACACGCAGTCGTTGACACAGACACAGTGGTGACAGTGGCGCAACCGACGCCCGCCCGCTGCGCGCTGCGCACTGCGCATGCTCGTGCTCGTCTTGGCGGCTCGCCAGCACGCCGGCATCGCGCCGGGCCACGCGGGCTGCGTCGCTCCCTTCGAAGTTCGAACAGTTCGAAGTCCAAACTGTGGTCCAAACTGCTTGCGCGCGCGCGCGCGCGCGTGTTGGCGATGGAAACTGTCTTCTCGAGAAACGAGGCTGTAACGTATCGTTTGATGGCGCAAGTGCACGTATTTTTCACGTCGTTTTTTGGACAGTGTGTGAATCTCGCGAAACAGGCGACGAAAAGTGGTGGGTGAAATGTGCTCGCATGTCGTCGTGGATTTTGTGTACCACGTAGGATTACCCAGAAAGGTGGGTCAATATCGATAAATGTGCGCGTGAGAAGCAACTACATGCACCTGACCTGTCAAACCTATTCACCCTCATTATTTTATCGTGCGAACCGACATTGTAACGTATAGCGTTCGATTTCGGTCCCAACACCGGTAACTAGTATATCGTGTCATGATGTTGTATTTCCACCGTCGGTAACTTCGTATTGATATCGTATTCGATGTGGTGGTCGTGTCCCAACACCGATAATTTCTTGTTGTATTGCGATGGTGTGTTGCAACATCGAATTGTATCCCGGTACGTTGGGTTTATCGTTTGGCGATCAACTTTTGTTGCATTACAACTGCAATAAACATTTGTTGGAAAACGATCACTCCAATGAGCACGTCGTTATTGGGCTTTCTCATTAAAAGGTAGGTCGCGGCGGGTGTTCCGGCTAGTTATTCTGAATGGTTTGGTGGTTGTCTAGTTTCAAGCGCGCGAGGCTGTGTGTACTGTGTGCCGTACTAACAGCTGTACATACTTGCACTGTCGATCAATGTTAATGTGTTCGCAACGCAGAACGTTTATGTTATGTGTGTATCCACGCCCAATATATTTTTCGCGTATTGCCGTGTGGATATGCCAACGTAATGCATGTTGGTAGCTTGGTACCCGCGTTCAGAGATATATGCACGCGATATCATATTGTATTCTCCTTTGGTCCCATGATCGACGACCAATATTTCTATATCGTGTGGCCGTACAGTATGTCCATGTCGGTCACCAATATGCACGCGATGTCGTATTCTATTCCAATAACCGTGTAGTATATCGGGGTATTGTGCTCCGATATCGTGTTGTATACCAATAACCGCAAGTTATATCGCGATATTGTGCTCCAATATCCTGTTGTATACCAATAACCGCATACTATATCGGGATATTGTGCTCCGATATGAATTCCCATCGTGCGTATTGGGTTAATCGGATAACAATAAGTTTTTATTGGTTTCCATCATCTTCATTGGAATACAATATTTCCAATAAGCCGAGTTCATATTGGCCTTTTTCAATAGGGATGTCAATCTTCGCCAATCTTTGCGCACGAACATTCTGTGCCCTTCAGCTTTGTCTCCATGACCAAGTGCAATTTTTTCCACAGGTTCCCAGCTGAGCCGTACCTTGGCAAAACACTCAGCGGTTTGATCCTTTCCATAAACGAAGGCAACATCAGTGCCACGTACCTCAGCAACCAAGACGTATCTCGCAAAGTTCCCCGGGAATCATATTGAACAGTTACCAGGGTACATGTTTTAAGAATTTTCAGACGTCTGAGGCGTTCTCTGTAGGTTCCCAGCGGAGGCGCACTTCGCCAAAAAATGCGCGGTTCACTGCTTCGGGGAGAGATCTTGTCAAAGGAGCCTACTTCAGCGCTACGTATCTCGGCAACCAAGACGTATCTCGCAAAGTTCCCCGGGAATCATATTGAACAGTTACCAGGGTACATGTTTTAAAAATTTTCAGATGTCTGAGGCGTTCTCTGTAGGTTCCCAGCAGAGGCGCACTTCGTTAAAAAATGCGCGGTTCACTGCTTCGGGGAGAGATCTTGTCAAAGGAGCCTACTTCAGCGCTACGTATCTCGGCAACCAAGACGTATCTCGCAAAGTTTCCCGGGAGTCATATTGAACAGTTACCAGGGTACATGTTTTAAAAATTTTCAGATGTCTGAGGCGTTCTCTGTAGGTTCCCAGCGGAGGCACACTTCGTTAAAAAATGCGCGGTTCACTGCTTCGGGGAGAGATCTTGTCAAAGGAGCCTACTTCAGCGCTACGTATCTCGGCAACCAAGACGTATCTCGCAAAGTTCCCCGGGAATCATATTGAACAGTTACCAGGGTACATGTTTTAAAATTTTTCAGATGTCTGAGGCGTTCTCTGTAGGTTCCCAGCGGAGGCGCACTTCGTTAAAAAATGCGCGGTTCACTGCTTCGGGGAGAGATCTTGTCAAAGGAGCCTACTTCAGCGCTACGTATCTCGGCAACCAAGACGTATCTCGCAAAGTTCCCCGGGAATCATATTGAACAGTTACCTGGGTACATGTTTTAAAAATTTTTCAGATGTCTGAGGCGTTCTCTGTAGGTTCCCAGCGGAGGCGCACTTCGCCAAAAAACACGCGGTTCACTGCTTCGGGGAGAGATCTTGTCAAAGGAGCCTATTTAAGCGCTGCGTATCTCGGCAACCAAGACGTATCTCGCAAAGTTCCCCGGGAATCATATTGAACAGCTACCAGGGTACATGTTTTAAAAATTTTCAGATGTCTGAGGCGTTCTCTGTAGGTTCCCAGAAGAGGCGCACTTCGTTAAAAAATGCGCGGTTCACTGCTTCGGGGAGAGGTCTTGTCAAAGGAGCCTACTTCAGCGCTACGTATCTCGGCAACCAAGACGTATCTCGCAAAGTTCCCCGGGAATCATATTGAACAGTTACCAGGGTACATGTTTTAAGAATTTTCAGATGTCTGAGGCGTTCTCTGTAGGTTCCCAGCGGAGGCGCACTTCGTTAAAAAATGCGCGGTTCACTGCTTCGGGGAGAGATCTTGTCAAAGGAGCCTACTTCAGCGCTACGTATCTCGGCAACCAAGACGTATCTCGCAAAGTTCCCCGGGAATCATATTGAACAGTTACCAGGGTACATGTTTTAAGAATTTTCAGATGTCTGAGGCGTTCTCTGTAGGTTCCCAGCGGAGGCGCACTTCGCCAAAAAACACGCGGTTCACTGCTTCGGGGAGAGATCTTGTCAAAGGAGCCTATTTAAGCGCTGCGTATCTCGGCAACCAAGACGTATCTCGCAAAGTTCCCCGGGAATCGTATTGAACAGTTACCAGGGTACATGTTTTAAGAACTTTCAAACGTCTGAGGTATTTTCTGAAGGTTCCCAGCAAAGGCGCACATCGCCAAAAGTGCGCCTTTGCTGACGGGTGTAAAGTAGTCTTTCCCGTAGCACTCCTCTTCTTGTTGGAAAGATGCCTTTACGTGGCGGAAGCTACAGGTGTAATTAATTATCTCGCTGGGAACCTGGGATAATTAATATACATGAAAACTGCTTGAATATTTCGATAGCATAAATCTTCTAGAATATATACCTGCGGGAACTTATTGAAATATTGAGGGGTTGCTTTATTAACTCACTGAACGTGAAAAATAAAGCGAGATTTCAATGGCAATCTATGGGGGAAATCACTCTTATTTCCTGGGAACCTAGAGAAAGAGTGACGAAGTGGTGAAAATTTTCCTGAAGTAATCAATCACAATGATCTCAATAATTCCGGGGGAACTTTGCGTGATTTTATTCGGATCGCTAGATTTGACTGTTTTTTAGCGATATTTCACACCTACCAAGAGAGGGCGCAAGTAGATCGTGTCCCAGAATCTTGGGGTTGTCCGCGAGGGAGGCGAAATTTCGCTCCGTGGGACCCGCTCCATATCGACGAGGGGAAGATAAACTTGCATTTTTGGAGCGACCTCCCCCACACCCCTCCCCACCCCTTCTCCTTCCGCCGTTCAAAATGGCCGCTGCTCGAACTTGACCAGCCCACCAACGCCTCAGCCGGCTGATCTTTCCGACGACCAGTGACGACTGTCACTGCTTAGCTGCAGAAGTAACACGCGACACAGGCCGGGCGGAATTATACGTACCACGGCGCCCATGTCACAAATAGCGAAGACGTCCGCGTTCCGCACCGTCACATACCTTTCGGCCGCCTCGAACCGGCGGGGCACGGACAGCGATTGCCAGCGGTGGAGTTCAGATTGCTAGTACGACTTTAATAAACACAGAGGTAACAAACAATCACTTGCGCGGTCGTTGCCTAACCACTTCTTGCTTTATTTCACGGGAAAACGCCGATGGAATGCAGTGTAAAAAGGTAAACAATTACTGGCTGCAGAATGAATAGGCCTAACCTTGCGTCTGCCTCCGGCTTTTCTGTCGTTCTTTTTTTCGTTCTTCCTCGGTGATCACAGATGTCAGCGCTTACGATTTGCCACGCTCCACATTCCCGGCTTTTTATCCCTGATCTACGCGAGGTAGAAGCGTTCGAGCCGTCACAGTCCAGAGTAAACAACCGACGCACCCGAACAGATCCAACTCCACGACCCGACCGTGGCCCGACCGGCCCGCCGATCTCTCCAACCTCGCCGCGCATGCGCACCGCCGATTTAGACGGAAATCACGTGGGCCGCTCTGTCAATTTCCGGAGAGATCTGTGAAATCCCGCAGAGCAAGTTCGGCGGAGTTTGGGGCGCTCCGTGAAGCGGGCGCTGCCAGAGATCTACGAGCGGAAGATGACCAACTTGAGCCAGATCCGCGAGCGGAATATGCGCGCTCCAAATGGAGCGCTTTCGGAGCGCTCGAGATCTGCGAGCGGAATTCACCAATAGACGAGGGTGTCATACCATGTCTTGGCTATTCCCTCTAGCTTGGTGACTGCAAAACACGCTGTCTGTTTGTCGTTCCATAAGTAGACCACCGATAATTGGTCGACTTTTCGGGTCCAGTGTTTAACGGTCTGCCCCGGATTCGTCATGGGGTCGAAAGCAGGTACCACCCTACAGGAGTCAGTCCGTGGTCTTCCGTGGTCTTGAGTCATGCGTGGGATGGGTTGTGGAACGAAGCATGTCGGCCATGCCCGTGACAGCCCTTCACACACCGGCTTGTGCAGCTCCTGCAAAAGAGACTGGATTCCAGAACGGTCACCTGTCTGTCCATACATCATGCAGTCTGGATTATTGGCGGAACGCTTGCTGGGTCTGCAACCGGTGTTCGTCGACCCCCTGTGTCTGTGTCGGAGCGCTCGGAACCTTGAGCTGCCACACCACCTTGACTCGTGGTTGCACCGTCGCTACCGCCAAGACGGGTGCCCTTTGTTCCAGATAAAAAGGTGGCTGGAAATCGGGGAGTGCTCGCTGCCGCAGTCTCCCATGTCCGGTTTCGTTCGCTCCGACGCTGCCCTTCCTCGTTCGCGTCGGCCATGTCAATGTTCTAATGGGTGCCGCTTCCGCGCTGACTTGTGGCCGCAGGATGCGTTCTGCAGTGGGTCGTGGTCGCTCGATGTCGCTGAATCAAGGTCGATCCCATTTCTGATATACTTCCTAAGGTTAACCCTATCAAAAGGCAGTCACACACACCGACATTCAAAAGGACAAACACCCCTATTGAAAATTCTCATTTGTATGAGACATTTCTGTGTCCAATAAACACATATGAATCATACAAGATGTATAAGAACATATCAGAACCATATAGAACTATAAAATAACTATATAAGAACTATATAAGAGATATAAGAACATACAAGCGCCATATATTAAACTTATAAGAAGATTATCATAAGTTTCTTATATGGTTCTTATATATCTTATATTATTCTTATATAGTTCTTATATATTTCTTATTTGTTCTTATATATTTTGTATGATTCATATTTGTTTATTGGACACAAGAAATTTCTTGTACAAATGACTTTTTTCACTAGGGACACGCGCTGACGTTTGTTTGTCCTTTTGTGTGTCGCTGTGAGTGATTGACCGTGCGCTGTTAATCTTAGGATATGAATCAACAACTAGCCCATGTTTCTATTCTATCTGATATACTCCATTCAATCCATACAGTTATTACAATAAACGCTAGAGGTTCAGGTGACGCTAGTGTGCTGTTGCATTTTGAAGCAGACGGCAAACAGTATAAATTTGACTCCCGGTAATGTATTCCTATGGGAAAACACAAATGCGTTTTTTCTTCGCGGTCGATTATAAGAGCAAAGTTTGCTTGGTGTAGTGACAGAATAAGACGTTTGGAACGTTTTATAATCGAATCTTCCAGAATATGTATCAGTTAAAGCGATTTTTTTGTTGTAATTCATGGCGTTGAACACTGCGTTAATATAGCCCAATGCACATCTACGTGCTGACGTTGCAGACTGCTATTATAGGGCACGTATTTACGCATATAGTCAATGCTAGGAAGCACACAGAGTGAATCAGTTCGAAAAAACACCAAAAGGATGCTAATATATGCCAAATCAAACAATAAACAACAAGAACGAAGCATGCAGTTATGGAACGAAAAACACGTGCTAGCCCTATTGAAAAAGGCCAATATGAACTCGGTTTATTGGAAATATTGTATTCCAATGAAGCTGATGGAAACCAATAAAAACTTATTGTTATCCGATTACCCCAATACGCACGATGGGAATTCATATCGAAGCACAATATCCCAATGTAGAATGCGGTTATTGCTATACAACAGGATATTGGAGCACAATATCCCGATATAACTTGAATTATTGGTATACAACACCATATCGGAGCACAATATCCCGATAGAACTTATGGTTATTGAAATAGAATACGACATCGCCTGCATATTGGAGACCGACATGGATATACTCTACGGCCACATGATATATAAATATCGGTCGTGGATCACGGGCCCAAAGGAGAATACAATATGATATCGCGTGCATATATCTCAGAACGAATTCCAAGTTACCAACATGAATTACGTCGGCATATGGACTAAGAGGAAACGTAACACAATATTGATCGTCCCTGAAGCAACATGTGGATATCGGTATGCCCACATATACGACATCGCGTGAATGGCATGGCAAAACAGTAGGAGTTGCCATACGGTAATACGAGACAGAACGATAGTGGAGGTGGATACACACACAGAACACGAACGTTCCGTGTTGCGAGCACATCAATGATCGAAAGCGCAAGTACGTACGTCTGTTGGTACGGCACACAGTACACACAGCCTCGCGCGCTTGAAATGCTAGACAAGCACCAAACCATTCAAAATAACTAGCTGGGACACCCGCGACCTACCTTTCAATGAGAAAGCTCAAGAACAGCGTGCTTATTGGGGTGATCGTTTTCAAACAAATGTTTTTTGCAGTTGTTGTAATGCAAGAAAAGTTAGGTTCCCGGTGTTCGCACGATAAAATAATGAGGGTTAATAGGCTTGAAAGGTCACGTGCATGTAGTTCCTTCTTACGCGCACATTTCTCAATATTTGACCCACCTTTCTTGGTAATCCTACGTCGTACACAAAATCCACGACCGCATGCGAGCATTTTTCACCCACCGCTCTTTATCGCCTGTTTTGCGAGATTCACAAACCGCAAAAAACGACGTGAAAAATACGTGCATTTGCGCCATCAAACGATACGCAAATACTTTACTAGAGGGAATACATTCCACTCCTCTCAAATACAACCGCCTCGGCGCGGACAGGTTTTCTATGCTTGGCGAGAGCCATCTATCGCCGTGGAAGTCTCGGCTATCGATGATATTGATGTTCTACATGCCAAATTCATTGTTGTGGCAATGCGCGAGACACGTCCCGCGCGCCACTTCTAAGAATAACATGGCGTCTAAACTCTAGCTCAGTGGTGCGCTAAATACTTCGCTGCGCTGTGCCGCCATGATCTTCCTAAGGGTCGCACGGTCCACGTGCCTCGTGCATCGACGCACCTTGCGCTGCTTTTGAAACATGAAGGGGCTTTAGGTGGAATCGGAGACGACACCGTCGCGGCCGCCGCGAACATCCACGTGCACTTGCGCGTGGACTGATGCGGACCTCCATACCGTCAGGGCTGGATTCGGCGCTGTAGGCGTTCTGTCTAATGCAAATGAGCAGAGTGGAATGTATTCCCCCTAGTAAAGTATTTGCGATACGATACAGACTTGTTTTTTGGGAAGATAAGTTTCTATCGTCAACCCGCGCTCGCGAAAGCTCGAGCCCGAGCTTCCCGAGCCACTCGAGCCGCTCGAGCTTCGGAGGCAGTTCGCTTCGCCGCGAGCCTAGTGAGCCGGCGAGCCTGCGCGCATGCGCTGCCTGCGCTGTAGCCCATCGAACCAGCGAGCCGCCGAGGCGGCCGAGCCCAGCGGCCCAGCCAAGCCTGGCGGAGCCGCCGAGATTGCGCGCACTACGGCAAGGCAACTGCACAGCGACCGCGACCTCGTGGCCAACCGCGCTACCCGGCGAGGCGGCGAGACCGACAGATGACAGTTCAAGCAGTTCAAGTTCGTCGCGCACTTTGCTTGTGGGCTCTATGTGAAATCGACGCACTTTCAATCGCTTCGAAAGGTGCGTATACACGACTTTATTGCTTGTAGCATTGAGTGCTTTGGTATACACAGATCAAAGCGAACACTTAAGGGGAGATAGGAGACATGATGTTTTGAAATCGCAGCTTATTTGAACGCATGCGTCCCCTGTTGAAAGCCTCTGGCTGTGCTCTGTATAGCAGGCGTCATTTCGACTGCGTGTACTCCTATGTGACGCCAGCCAGTGTTCACACTCGGCTATACTTTGTTTCAGCTTAGGTCCGAGCGCTGCCGATGTTATGAGCCGAGGGGCCAATCAAACAGCGCAAAAGGCACAACGTCATGGCGTGCTCTCTGCACCTAAGAGGACCAGACGTTGTTCACCGTCTCTTTGTGCGTACTCGTCCACTGGCTTGTCCTATCAAGCGAAAAAAAAATAAACACGCCATGACGTTGCGCTTTTTGCGCCGTTTGATTGGCCCTTCCGCTCATAACATCGGCCGTGCTCGGACATAAGGTAAAACAAAGTATAGCTTCGCTATCTTGTTATCTCATGTGCGAAATAGACGTAGAAACCAGCGTCTCGTCTTTTTCGGATATTCAACCTCCAGCCCCCTGGCTCCCAGCGTGCTTGCTGGCGCAAACCGTTCGACGTATTGGATTCGCGAGCTCGTTGGGCTCGTTCGAAGAGGCGCTGCTTGAAGCTCACGAGTCGCCGAATTGTTACCGGAGCTTCTCTTTACGAAAGTCGCGATCGACGCTCGGCTCTGAGCTCGTACTTTTTTCTTCCCTGGTAGACTATGAGTGCCGACCACTGATCTGTGGTGCCGACTGGCGCCGAACGAAGTTGAGAAGCGCTAGCGAGTCAGTCAGATTTTCGTGACGCCGCCCAACTGCTCTGCTACCACCTGCGCTCAACGAATAATGTTTAAAAAAAAAGATTTTAATTTTTTTTGTTATCTTTTACCTCAGTTAACGCAAAATAAATCATGGCGGTACGTCGGTTAACTCCCGATTAATGTCTCTACATCGTAGATGGTCTCATTACAACGGTGCCTCTTTGGTGTGATCTTATTCTGATATCGTTACATCTTGCTTTTTCATCTTCGCACACTTCTAGACGACCTTCTACACGTTGCACACCCTGTCGACATGTCGCTGGTGTATGAGACAAATTTGAAGTCGCTGTTTGCTCACTCCTTGGTGCACATATTTCATGTTCAACATCAGGTATCTGAAGGAGGCGCCATGAAACCTTAGAGTTTCTTCAGAGGTACTTCAACATACTGTATTAGAGTGTCGTTATGTGTGTTGTAGTTACGTACAAAAAAAGATTGCACTTTGTAATATACCCTATAATTGTTCACTACAAAGTTGCAATGAAACATTGGCCACGAGAGGTAACTCGGCCAACGCGGCCGAAATATTCCTCGCATAATTTTCGCCATGGGTCATTTCGGACGTTGACAAATTTTCTTGTGAATATTGAGTGTTATGGACATGTGTTTCTTCTACTTTTCGTACAGGTACGTCAGTCAGATAAACCCCAGCAAAGGCAGCAAGACAGTCTCATGGGGTCACACGAAGGATAACCGCATTCCTGCTCGAGTTTCGTGTCTTGTCACAGAACTTCACTGAACATAATGGTACATGCCCTTTCCTTAACGTTTTTCTCTGAAATGTGTTTTTTATTCTTGTTGTTGCTTTTTTATCTTTTGATAAAAAGGTAGTACAACGTTTACACACCCAATGCTGTTTTTTTTTTTTTTTTTGTAAAATGTGTAGTACATCGTTTAAACACCCAAGCGTTCAGAAATGGTCTCTGTACCAGACAACAGGGTGTCTTATACTCCGTTTCATACATAGCGTGCAGCGCTGTCAAAGGTACTGAAATGGTGCACATGAAAAAAAAAAGTGTTACTCTGCGCGTTTCGTGGACGAGTGGTAAAAGGCGCTGCTTTGGCGATACTGACGTCTCGGTGGCGGTGGTGTGAACCCATTTGACGTGAAAGCTTTTTTTGTTTGTTTTTTCGTTGTTAGACATACTTTTTGTGCAAGATTGTGCGCATTGCCGAAGTGCACATTTCAATTTCTTCTTTCTTCTTGATTTTTATTTATAAGTCGCCGAGGGGCCACATTGCTACCATCCGCTCTGCCGCTTTGCGAGTGTTATTTGTCTCCAGCACCGAGCTATATTTTTCTTTTGTGCAGCGTGGAATGAGGAATCGCCCTGATAGCAGCCTTGTCCCAAAGTTTATAATAAGACATTAAACGACAATAGTTGTGGCCTGTACAGTTTATTTTGAAATAGCTGTCAAGGGTTGGGATCTCCCTCTCGGAGTAATTGCGAAGCATCTTCAGGGGAATGGCGTGTCTGAACTCGTCATGCTGGACAGTCCCCGTGCTCGAAACTTTCATGTTGCGAAGTCTTCGCTTCGGGGACGCCACCTTGCCAGATAGGCACTGCGTCTTGCACTTCGCGACAGTACGGGTGCACACTCCGGTGTCGTTACTGGCCGTCTCCAGGATTTCACGACCGAGTTCTCCGGAGAACGTGTTCTTGTACTCGCGTACACGCTGGCAATCATCTGCTTGCACTTTTTCGAGGTCTTCGCACAACGAATCTTCGAAAATATCCGAGCAGGAGAGGTACTAGAGCTTGCTGCGTAAGACGCCATCTTCTCAAAACCAGTCAGTGCCACACAGCCTGAAAACCCGCAGCGGCTGCCGCACGGACGAAAACAAAAACAATTTAAAGTGGTTTACATTATATTTTCCTTTTTATTGAAATACATTTGTGCTCCGTCGAAATCATAACGCCACTATCAGTTACTAGCCCCGAAGAGGCTCATTTTTTTACTTTTCAAAATATTTTTACAGGGGACACACTGTTTTATGGGGCGAACAAAGGCACAGTCAGCAATGCAAACCCCTGCGCTAGCTTTGACTGCGTTGCACGCTATGTATGAAACGAAGTATAGGCCCGCTTCAGACGGGGCAACTTTTCCCGCAATTTCGGGGTTGCTGGCGGGTTGTTCCCTAGCTTTCCCTAGATCGAAACGAATTGCTGAGATTGGGTCCGGCTCGAAGCGGACGAGCAACTCTGTCTACTCGGAGATGTTTGAAGCGGCAGCACCCAATCAGGAATGCAATATTTTCACGTGACACCCCTGTGGTGGTGATGATGACAGCTAACGACTTAGTTCTGGTTTGGAATGGATCGTTTTTTGGAAATAAACTGTTTCAAAAAGATTAGTTAGTATTTTCAGCGCAATAGACCCTTCCCGAAATTCAGTGCCATCTGGTGGCTGAAATGGCGGTTTAACTTTTGCCATACGAATGGCGGCAATGAACCCGTAGTACCCGTAGCCTGCAGTATTTTATCGGGCATTGTCACTTTTGCATGTCAACGGCAGACGAGAATAAACTTTTCGCTATACAGGTTTTTCTGGATCATTTCTTCCAGTGTCGATTTCCAGAAAGATGCAACCAGTCAGAACGAAGCGCCAACCCAGACAGACACCTTGATAAAGTTCTAAGAGCCAAGGGGTTTCGAAGTCGATTTTGTGCCACTAACAGGTTCACTGGGCTAGAATTAGAGAAATGAACACTTACGCAGCGCTTGCATTCAGTTCCGGTTTCGCAACGTGCTAACGTCTAGAATGTATAGGCCTCAAATTCTCAGCTTAGGAGTATCTTCAACATGTTCTTTCATCAGTAAATAGAAGCCGCCATTCGTATGGCACATATGCCATTTTTCAGATGATGATGATAGTGACCGAAGTGGCCAGACTGAATTTCGGAAAGGGTCTATTTAAAGATATAAAAACATATTTTCACGATATAACTGTGTGTCTAAATACTGCAAGAAAAATAAAATTTCATCATGATGATGGCAAGTCGTAGCGATTCGGTTGCTGCGTGTGAACGCGGGCGGCCCGTGTTGCTGGTGTTGCGACGCGAAGTTGCTGGGCGAAATTGTCGCGTCTGAAGCGGGCTTAAGGGAACTGAATTCGAGGGCCGTGGAGCTCTGGGTTCCAACCCACCTGAAAACGTATCTTTTTCCTTTTTTAGTACCTATATATATATATATATATATATATATATATACTTTTTTTTAAGTTTTAACGTATAAACGCACAATTTTCACACTAATTCACTTTCAGAAGCGCTTTTATTCACGCTCTGTGGCATTCTAGTGCTTGCGATAACTTCTCGGTGAGCTAATGCCAGCTCTGCAAAGGGAGAGGCATCTTCCCACGCTTTGCAAACTGTAAAGCTGTGGCTTCGCACAGCTCTAGCATGTCGCACCTTGCTCACTGGCTCCATCGCGAAGCGTAGGTGCTGCATGACTCGCGCCACACCGTAAGGCCCTATACGGTCGGGTCACAGCACCTGGGACCATTCATCACTGCACTCAGCTAGAGTATGGTGGCAAGGTCGGGGCATGAGGCAGGGGTACAACTTGGAAATGCTGATCTTCATCACATTTGAAACACAATTTTTATTACTTTTGTGTCGAGTTGTCAGCTTTTTAAAGGTGAGAAAGCAAGCAGCAGCGACAGCAAAAAAACGAAATTTAAAACCGTTCTTACCGAGAGTCTATTACGAGCACTAGGAAGCCACGGAGTGTAGTTAAAACGCTTTAAAGGTGAATTAGTGTATAAATTAAGTGCCTGTGCCTCAAAAATAGAAAAAAAACTATTTAAATGTAATTATAAGGTAAAAATATACACCAGAATAACTTAAACCAAAACTACAGTCTAAGTTTGAAATTTGACACCTACAACCACTCGGCCACCAATTAATTTTATTTTCAGGTCGTTTATCGAGGTATATGAATTTCGTTTGCAGCTGTCGGTTGCAAGAGAGATTGCTTTATTTTCATTTATTTGACTATCCCCACCAAATATGACAAGTGACCAAGAATAGAAACTCATTTCTCGGCCGAGGCACTGTGCTTGCGTCAAGGCAAACTAGCCTGGCTTGGTAGGCTTGTATTTTGTTTAATCCCCCGTTTAGGATTTTGCTGTCGCTCACCAAAAGAAAAAAAAAAACTGTGACTAAGTCTGACTTATTCTGGTGTGCAGGTACCTTTGGCAGTAAACTCTGCCAAAAGGGGCAAATATATATTATACTTTTTTAACAAATATGCATTGTTTTAGCAAAGTGGGCTACACTATTTGGCTAAGGTGAAACAGAACAAGCCTCTCCACCTGTCTGTTTTCATCTCTCGCAGACACTATTTCCTGCTTTTTGTGGTTTGCATGAGGCTTTTGTGTCTCTGTCCGGCCAAAGCATCCGTGTTAGATTAAGACTGGGTTCTTTAGGATATGTGGAGGTACTCCTCGCAGCAAATGGCTGCCAATCAGGAACACGAGTTTGTTCTCGGCCACCAAGAGCAAGTATTTTCAAGGCGAGCTATTGCCCGCCTATATGAGTTTCAGCATTTGTCAAGGAGCGCAAAATCAAAGCCGGGGGTCGGCCATTACAAAAATGTTGACTCGGAAGTGCATAGGGAAGAAGCTTTACAAAAGTATCCACCTGGCTCAACAAGTGAAACCGAAACTAAAAACGTGGGTTCCATTTGAAAACAAACATTATCAGATTGAGTTAGCTCGGGGGCAGCACAGAGCAAACAAGCCACGGTACGGGTATGCTTGGTTCAGGCTTTTGTTTCGGTAGTCGATGACTCGGCGTTTTCTAAAAAAATATTTTTTGTTTTCTAAAAGTGTGGTGGTCGAATATTCACGGATGGGCATTGAGTCGGGATGTTACGGTAAATATTTCATCCACATGCCGGTATTCATGTGCCTTGTCCCCCTAGCGAGGGGCACAATGCCTTCATAATTTTAGGTTCGCAAAAGGGGTGCGTCAGTATTGTCGTCTCATTTTACATCAGGCCTCTCAATTTAAAATGTACTATAAATGACATGCCTGAGATTTGTTTTGGTGTACTTCCTCTCAGCAAGTATATGGTTCTGTCTCAAAAAGGTCTCATCTGATGTTGACTGCACCTCAGGTCTCCACCGACGATTTATCAGGACGGGGCCCAACCGGGACACTAGGGAGGAGCGGCTTAAGCAAGGGAGGCTACATATACGACAGCTTCTTGCGGACAAGAAACGAAAGATCGATGGTGGGTGCTTCATTTGCTATGCCTTTTGACATGCACATTGTGTTTGCTATGTTTCAAGATTCCTGCAGAGTTCAATTATAACTATTGTAGAATACGGAGCATGCGCCCAGATCGCAGGAGCGATCCGCAAATAAGCAAAAGCCCAGGTCGCAGAACAATCCGCAAATAAGCAAAAGCATACCAGACACCCATCCACCCGTTTTCAGTAATGCTCAGAATATTAAAAGAAGACGTCAAGCGCTCAGGTGCCGTGGCGTCTGCCGTGTATTGTGTGCGTGCCGTGTATTGTGTGCGTGTTCGCCACGCACAGCGAACACGACCTTTTGTCCAGGCAACGGCGCGCGGGCTGGTGCAACCGGAGACGCCGGCGAGAGAGCGAGCCCCGGTGAAGAACGTGACGCCTGCGCGAAAGAACAGACTGGGCGCGGTCGCAGACCGAAGACGTTGTCAACCGAATGTAATCTATCAGTTAAATAAATATATATCCTGCATTACCCTAAAATTACCGGTACACCACAATGGCGACGAGGATGGGATCTATGCAACAAAGACGGATATAAACAACTGAGCGATATCGGAACAAAGGAAACAGCGGTAACGTGAGTGACGCCCCATCTCAAACCTAAAGAATGCCTCGCATCGGGAAAATTCAAGAATTCGATCAGAAATCGGAATCATGGTCTTCGTACATCGGAAGGGTCGAAGTGTTCTTCTCTGCGAACGACATTCCGGAATCAAAGCGAGCCGATGTTCTTCTCTCTATCGTCGGACGAGAAATGTACGGACTGATACGAAACTTGGCAGCAACTGCTAAACCAAACACCAAGACGTACGTACAGATCGCTCAACTAGTGCAGAACCACATCGACCCGATGCCCAATGAAACGGTCGAACGCTACAAATTTCATCACCGGAAGCCGCTGGAATCCGAAACCATCCCAGACTACGTAGATGCGCTCAAACAGCTTTCACTGCAATGCAACTTCGGTGTTTCCCTCAACGACCGCCTTCGAGACAAGCTCATTGACGGCATCAAGGACGGAAACATTCTCGAAAAGCTGCTGGCTGAACCGACGCTGACATTCAAGGCAGCGGTGGATCTTGCCACTTCGATGGAGGTAGCCATGAAGGATGCGAAGGAAATAAGGAGCGAGACCAAAATCCAACAAGATGTCAATCGCTTGGTGCAAGGGCGGAAACACAAGACGTCACTTCCAAAAAATGCCAACGAAGAAAAAGGAAAATCTCGCACAAGCAGGACCCCATGTCATCGCTGCGGCAAAACCAATCACGACCCTGAAAACTGCCTTGCAAGGAACAAGACTTGTAAAAAATGCAGAAGAACAGGACACTTCCAATTGGTCTGTCGTGACAGGAAACGAGATCCACAAGACTCAAGAAAAAAGGACAAGCCAAACTTCACCAACCATGTCACTACACAGAACTCGGGAGACGAAACTCCGTTTTATTTCATCGACTCAAGCTACCCGAAACCCATCACAGTAACTGTGGAGATTTGCAACAAACCTCTTCAGATGGAGATTGACAAAGGCTCACCCGTGACTGTGATCAACCTGGAGACGTTTCAAGAATTTCTTCCAAACATCCAGTTGAAATCTTCGGGAATAACGCTGAAGACGTACACCGGCAAGCCCATCGTTCCAGAGGGAATGGTTCAAGTGGAGATACGGTACAACGGGCAAGTCAAGCGTCATGAAATCCAAGTGGTGAAGAATGGGGGACCTCCCATACTGGGAAGAGCATGGCTTCAGGATTTTCAAGTGAACTGGAAGGAAGTGCGCAACGTGCGTGCAGAAACCTTAACTCTCGCAGGTGTGCTACAGAAACACAGTTCCATCTTTGAAGGTCCGGGAGAACTGAAGGACTACGCCGTGAAACTCTGCGGGAATGATGATGCTCAACCAAAGTTTCTCAGACCAAGGTCAGTTCCATACGCCCTCCGACAAGAAATCGAAGAGGAGCTGGATCGTCTTGAGAAAGAGCACATAATCACTCCTGTGATGAGGAGTCAGTGGGCGACTCCAATCGTTCCAGTGATGAAGGCAAACGGACAAGTGCGCATATGCGGGGATTACAAGGTTACACTCAACCCAGCCTTGAAGCCAGATAGGTACCCACTACCGAAGACTGAAGACCTCTTTGTGAAGATTGCTCATGGGGAGAAGTTCACCAAGCTTGATTGTAAACAAGCCTACTTCCAGATCCCCTTAGCGGAAGAATCCAGAGACCTCACTGTGATGAACACACACAAAGGGCTCTATCAGGTGAACAGAGTGCCATTTGGAATAACTCCAGCATCAGCTATCTTCCAGCGCGTCATAGAAGAACTCGTTGGAAAGCTGCCGTACACAGGTGCATTTCAGGATGACATCGTGGTAACTGGCAAGAACGATCAACATCACCTGCGGAACCTTGACATCGTACTGCAAAAACTCAAGGAAAGTGGCCTTCGCTTGGGAAAAGAAAAATGCTGCTTCATGCAGGACTCCATCGAGTACCTAGGACATGTTGTAGAAAAAGAAGGAATCCACCCAAATCCCAAGAAGGTGGATGCGATCCTACAAGCGAAGACGCCCAAAGACCACAAAGAACTTAGAGCATTTCTAGGACTCCTGAATTACTACGGGAAGTTCATCAGCAACGCAGCCGACATCCTACATCCACTACATGAACTGCTGCGAAAAGATAAAAGATGGAAATGGTCGAGATCGTGCCAGAGAGCCTTCAACGAAGCGAAGAAGCAACTCACCAAGCAGAGTCTGCTAGTGCACTATGACCCTGCGCTTCCTCTGGAACTGCACTGTGACGCATCGGGCCATGGCATTGGTGCAGTACTTCAACACGTACTACCCGACAAGCAACGGAGGCCGATCGCCTTCATGTCAAGAACGCTTTCTAAAGGTGAGCGAAATTACTCTCAGATTGACAAAGAAGCGTTGAGTCTAGTTGAGGGCGTAAAGAAATTTCACCAGTATTTGTTTGGACGCCACTTCACGCTGTGGACGGACCACAAACCCCTGGTATCGATTTTCAATCCCAGTAAGGGAATCCCAGGCACGGTCGCAGCAAGAATGCAGCGATGGGCAATCATCTTGTCAGGGTATGACTTCGACATAAAGTACGTGTCGACGGATAAGAACGTAGTCGCAGACACGCTGTCAAGACTCCCAATGACTGACAAGGGCACTATAAAATCAGAACCTACAAGAATGGACGAAATCAAATGTCTCCATCTGGAAAAGTTTCAAGCACTACCACTGACACATAAGCAGATCAGCAGAGAGACACGAAAGGACACTGTGTTGCCTAAAGTTTTAAGACTCACCATGGATGGATGGCCGGAACAAGTGAATTCCGAAGACCTCAAGCCTTACTTCCATCGCAGAACAGAACTAACCGTGGAGCACGACTGCTTAATGGGGGGAACACGCGTTATCGTACCCTCGAGGTACCGAAAACACGTTTTGAACGACTTGCATCAAGGTCATGCGGGAATGACAAAGATGAAGGGACTGGCACGACACTACGTGTGGTGGCCGCTTTTGGATCATGACATCGAAACGATGGTCCGAGGTTGTCGGCCGTGCCAGGAAGTGAGCAACGAGGCACCCAAGGTTCCCATACACCCGTGGGAATACCCAAAAAAAATGGCAACGCCTGCATGCAGACTTCGCAGGACACTTTCAAGGAAGGAATTTCTTGCTGATCATTGACGCATATTCAAAATGGCCCGAGGTAGTGCCCATGACCTCGACGACTTCGGCAGCCACCATAAGAGTGTTTTTAACTCTCTTTGCAAGATATGGACTGCCAGAAAGGATTGTGACAGACAATGGCCCGCAATTCCGATCAAGCGAATTCCGGGATTTTATGACAAGAAACGGAGTGCAGCAGTCATTCTCACCTCGAACCATCCCGCAACAAACGGTGCGGCAGAAAAATTCGTGGGAACATTCAAGAAGTCTGTCAACGCAAGCCTGAAATTGGGGCTGACCATGGAAGAGGCATGCCATAATTTCTTGGTGGCATACCGGACAACCCTGCACACGACAACTGGCTCAACTCCTGCCAAAATGATGACAGGAGACGAATTTCGCACAAGGTTCGATCTTCTTAGACCATCAATAATGGATGTCGTGCGATCAAAACAGGCGAAGCAGCACGCCTCGCGCAACTCGAAAGAACGACACCTACATCTAAACGACCAGGTCTGGGCAAGAGACTACAGGAATGGCAAGAAATGGACGAAAGGAGTCGTCGTACGAGTTCTGGGAAATCGAACATATGAGATTCGCACGAACGACGGAAATACCTGGAAACGGCACATTGAACAGCTGCGACATGTACCCAAGGAGGAGGAGGGAATATCTCCGAATCAAGATGATAGCCCCAAGGGCGCCAAAACATCGAAAAAGTTCGCCCCTCCCCGCAGCATCAGCCAGCGAAACGGTTCATCGTCTCCGATTTCCAGTGACGACTTTCCAACCACACAGAACGATCCTGCAACGCCGGAGGCAGGCACTCCAAGCTCGCCAGCCAGACCGCTTAATGGCACACGTGACCAGAGCACGGAGGGCAGTTCTCCTCTTCTCAGAAGATCAACGCGCACGCGCCAGCCACCAACGCGGCTGGGCCAGTGAAAAAGTGAAGTTTTTTTAAGGGGGAGATATTGCCGTGTATTGTGTGCGTGCCGTGTATTGTGTGCGTGTTCGCCACGCACAGAGAACACGACCTTTGGTCCAGGCAACGGCGCGCGGGCTGGTGCAACCGGAGACGCCGGCGAGGGAGAGCGAGCCCCGGTGAAGAGCGTGACGCCTGCGCGAAAGAACAGACTGGGCGCGGTCGCAGACCGAAGAAGACGTTGTCAACCGAATGTAATCTATCAGTTAAATAAATATATATCCTGCATTACCCTAAAATTACCGGTACACCACAGCGTCCTTGGCACAATAGTGACAATCGCGGAGCTGACAGATCCGTGCCTGGCACAAGCCATGGCATGGCCTTTGGGAACCAGGGAATCGAGATTAGAGATGTAGCACAGAAATTGGAGGCAAGCGGCGAAGGTAAGCAGAGTTAATGGGAAACAAGGATGAAGGGGGTTCCGTCGCATGAGGCATGAGGCATCTGACACGTGCATGTAATTTGGAATGTGCTGTAGACAGCTACTCAAAAAAATTGTTACTTGTACGTAACTAATCGCAAGTCTCTTGCAGTTTCCACGGCCCACAAGCCAGCAGGCGCCAGTTTGCTCTCGTTCAAAGGTGAGGATTCCAGATTTTCTAGTTTGCTCTGAAGCAGCAATACTGAAGCCAAACAAGCTGTAGGGCATATTTATTTGACGGAGCTCAGAACAACTGGGGACGCTTTCATTGAAGCTTGTTTTGCTGCAATACGTATGGACAACACATTTGTCGATGTGTGTCCAGTTCTATTGCAAGAGGCATATTATGCCACGTGCATGTAATTTTGAATTTATGGGGCTTAGTGTGCTGTAGGTGGCTACCAGTGATGTGATTGCTGCGCCAAACTGCGCCAAGGGACTAACCCTCCTAAATACTGCTACATTTCGCCAAAATATGGGTAATCTGCGCCAAAGGACCAATTTAGGTCGCCTTTCAAAACCGAAACTAAACTGAGTAATGTAATTGAGCAGGCGTGTGTTATGTGGCGCAAGCGGCCACCTGACACAAACTACCGTGCATCAGTTGTCCACCCGGTCTTGCATGGTTTTCCCGGCGTCTCGGGTTTCGTGCTCTCGTCTTGTGGGTCTCATCTCTCGTCTCTTTTTTTTTTATATTTTCAGAGATAGACGCGGATGTATGCAGACGCTCCGACGCTAGCGTGCCGGGTACCAGCTCTGCCGTCATGCTGTGAAACGAAACCACGTTTTTGCGTGGCAGGAGTTACTTTGTGAGCTCAAGCAACGGCCGTAGGAAAACTATATTTGGTCCCTGCGTTTCAGTCACCGTGGTCGCGGGAACTCGAATGTTGCCGTCCCCAGATCACTGCAGATATGGTACTTTCTCAAATGAAACTAAGTACCACCGCATGTTCATCAACATTCCTGTTCTTGTTTAAATCATTCGTTACTACAAAAATCTTCAATTCAAAGACTGCTCTGTCAAAGTATTGATTATCAGATTCCTCTCAGTGGGCCTTCTTTTGAGAGGGACCTCGGTACGTGAAAAATCTGCCGTGAAAGAAAGTTGGTCAAGAGAAGTGAGCTAAAGCAAAGAAGGCAATGTCTGCACGCTGAACCCGCACAGCGTGCTTGTTTGTCTCGAGTTCAGTCGTTGCACAAAGCGCTCCAAGAACTTTTTGAGGCTGGCTCGCAGTGTCTTGCATCGATGCACTCAAGTTCTTTATTTTTTGTGTGTTTAGCTTGTACCTTGTTTGCCGGCCGGGCAAGCACGCGCCACTGGACTGTTTTTTTCGCATGCTCGAAAGTTACATCTTGTGCACAATTTTGGGGATAATTTGGCGACGGAGCTGAGGGGCGTAATTTCGGTTTCGATCGGACAGCCATTGTCTGCGCTTGCGCGACGAAGCATGCCCAACAGTAAGCCTGCCGAAGTTAGCCTCACGTGCATGCGAACATGATTGCGTGACTGAGGCACCAGCTGGGACCCTTGCAATTCATTGTTTTATGTCCGCTTACTTTTGACGAAAATCTGGCATGTCAGGATCCAGTAAAACGGTGGCAAGCGGTTTTTCGAAATTGCTTAACAATGCCTACAGCACTGTACACTTATGGGATGTCTGAGCAGAAAAGACAGAAGCAGCGAGTCCCGTCACAACAGGTCACATTAGAACACAACACAAAGTGCCCTTCGTTTGTACAGCATTTAGAACAAATATTTTTATTTTCCTAAGAATATCTGCTCCAAAATCCACTTTTGCTGCTCCCAAACACTGTCTTGGCTGCTCCAGAAGCCGCTTTTGCTGCTGAAAAACACTGTTTTGGTTGCTCCAGAGGCCGCATTTGCTGCTCCAAAACACTATTTTGGTTTTTCTGAAACATGCGCCGAAATAGCTTAGGCCACTCTCATCACTGGGCTACTCAAAGAAATTGCTGCTTCGACGCAACTAATCGCAAATATTTCTTACAGTTTCTATGGTCCACAAGGCAGGAAGTGCCAGTTCATTCTCGTTCAAAGGTGAGGATTATAGATTTTCTATAATCCTCACCTTTGTATTGTTCTGAAGCAACAATACTGAAGCCAGAGAAGCGGTACAGCATAGTTAAGCCATACCGCTTTTATTTTAGGAGCTCAGAACGACTGCGGGACGCTTTCACTAAAACTTGTTTTTCTGCAATACACCGCTTGCCTGGCTTCAGTATTGTTGTAGGCAACAAAACGTGTGCCCAGTTTTGTCACAAGAGGCATATTATGTCACGCACATGTAATTTTGAATTTATTTGGCTTAGTGTGCTGTAGGTGGCTGGTCAAAAAATTTGGTACTTGGACGCAACTAATCGCAAATCTTTCTGGCAGTTTCCACGGCCTAACAGCCAGCAGATGCCAGTTTGTTTTTCCTCAAGTTGAGACTTCAAGTTTCCTGAAGCAACAATACTGAAGCCAGACAAGCTGTAGGGCATTTTTAATTCACAGAGCTCAGAACGACTGGGGGCTCCTGCATTGAAGCTTATTTTTCTGTAATACACGCGGGCGACATTGACGTGTGCATAGTTACGTCGCAAGAGGAAATCTATGTCCTGTGTATGTAATTTTGAATCTTTCCGACTTAGTGTACTTGAAGTGGCTACTCAAAGTAACTATTACTTGGACGCAACTAATCGCAAATCTCTCTTCCAGTTTCCACGGCCTACAAACAAGCAAGCAGCAGTTTGTTTTTCCTCAAAGGTGAGCATTCCAGATACTCTTGTTTGGTGCAAAGCAGGCATAGTGAAGCTAGACGAGCGGATACATATATTTAATTGACCGAGCTCAGAATGACCTGTGGCAGTGGCATTGAAGCTTATTTTTCCGCATTCAACGCAGACATAATCGTGAATCTATCCGGCTTTGTGAAGGATTGCTACTTGTCGCAAACTAATCACAAATTTTTATCTTGCAGTTTCTATATGGCTGCAGCTATCAGGTGCTGTTTTCATTAAAAGGTGAGGATTTCACATTCTGTTTTTCAAACGTAAAGTTTTTGAATGAGGGTCCTAAACAATTAACTTTCTTTTGCAGTAAATGCCAGATTCTCCAGTTCAGGAATATGTTAAATATATTTGGTATGGATAAGCCCAGTGTTTCGCTTCTTTATTCATAATTTGACAACAGCAACATTTTTTTTTATTTTATCACTCAGAAATACAGACAAGGAGATACTGCGTTACAAAAGAATATCGTGCGGAACGTGATATTCCAACTCGTATATAGTTTTATTGGTAGCCGATATAATATATTGGATTCCAATACCCATAATACGCTAAGTACACTGGAATTGTAAAGCCTTATTGGATCCCGATACGACACATGGGGATCCAATAAGGGTTTATACGGTATGGGATTCCAATATTTTCAGCGTATTATGGATATTGGAATCCCATAACAAACCCTTATTGTAATGCAATACAATAAATGTAATGTTTTCCAATACACTGTCCATATCGTATTGTAATACAATAAAAATACATTATTTACCAATATCCATAATACGCTGTTCATATTGGGGTTTTCCAATGGGGAGATTACTAACGAACTGTGCATTAGTAACAAACTGCGTTTTGGTCATTTTAATGCTATTATAGCTTGAATAAACTTTATGCACTCTTTAAAGGGTAACTGCAAAGAAAAAAAAGTTTTTTTTTAAATAGCCTAATTGGGACAAGCATGTCAAAAAACAATTTTTCCGCGAGAAAAAACATTTTTTACAGCAATATTTATTGCGTGAGACTGATTTTAGTTTGCGGCTATTTCGCCCGTTTTAAATCGCGCGCCACGAAGTTGTGATTATGTGACGTCAATCCCAAAAGGTTCTCATTGGCTAAGAGTTTGATTGACAGCTTAGATCTTGGTTGTTAAACCTTTGTTATTCGTTGCAATTTCCTTTTGAGCGGCATATTTTTACGTTTAAAGAATAACCCATGTGATGAGAGTTATTATTCTTTACAAAAGGTTTACAAGACGGGCACTTCCGTTTGGATTCATACAAACAAAAGCTTCGCCATCTTTCATGGCCGCCGAAGTCTGCTCCCGCCTGTCTCGCCTACCTCGACTAATCGTTTCGCCGAAGTGATCAGTGTTTCGTCGTTTCGTGCTGACCCAGGTGCTTGAGTGAGACTTCTTGAAGTGAAGTAGTGTGTGTTTAGCAGCTGTCGCAGGTGTTAGTGATAGGAAGCGACGCGGGGTTTTGGCTTTCATAGCGCGGTTCTTTCGTTTTCCTCTTTGCTTGCTTAGCGTGCTTTTTTTTTTTTTTTTTTTTTGCTTGTTTGTGCGTGCAAATGCTGACTTTTCGGAGATGTTAGATGCGTGATCCCGACAGTGAGCCTTCCAGCAGCCATGTCGCCCCGAAAGGAATGCTATTTGGGTGGAGGCAATCGGGCGTTCGCGTAGCGGCAAACGTGTCCAGTTACGTTCTCGTCATATCGCTCTGGAGGCCGTCGAGATTCGCCCCGTGTGCACCTAACGTCCGCGACTAGACAGAAAATAAAAAAAGCACTATGTCCACTACATAAAAATGGTCTCAGTTCATGCATCTGTAGGCAGGTACGAAATCGTGCCCAAATTTATTCACACCGCACGATGCAACACGTCGCTGTGCAAACGCAGTCCAACACGAAGCATAAAAACGGCAGATTTAGGACAACAATGCGGAGTCCATTGTTCAATTAAAACGTAGTAATTTTGTTGAAAACGCCCGCAGCTTTTTACTCACGGAATGCGTCGGGAAACTTCCACATTTTGAAACAGAACGAGGCAGATTTACTTTTAAGAACGCTCCCAGCGTCCTCCCGGACCAGTTTGACTGGATCAGCTGACGACGACGGGACTTAACTGGTTGAACGTCAACCCCACAACAACCAATTTGCGCTCCGTGTTAGCACCGCATTACAAACACCACAAACGTTTCAGCTCTGTCTCATCGCCGTGTTGCACCAAACGGAACGAGATCGCCGAAACCAACGCAGCGCTGTCGTGAACCTTGGCTCGTGGTTGCGCACTCGTGGATTCTGTGACTCCCTTCGCTTTGAAAGCGCGCACGACGTTTACGAACGATACTTTCCATCTTCCGGGAACATCACAGGGGCACTTCTCCGGTCACGTCTTCGCTACATGTGCTCGCAAACCGCGTCAAACCAAAAAAATGCCACGGCCTGGCGTGGTTGCCAGATCTTGCCGGAAGTCGAGACGCTGCGTCGTTCAACTCCGCAACGCAAGGAGAGTGAGGGGCGGGGCGTACTCCTCTTCCGCGGGGGTCGAAAGAGCGGGAGTTTCAAATATGGAGAGGTTCTGACTCCGACTAAATTACGTCCTGTGGCGTAAATATTGATAAAAAAAATATTTTTTTTCGCGGAACATTTGTTTTGTGACATGCTTGTCCCAATTAGCCTGTTTAAAAAAAAACTTTTTTTTCTTTGCAGTTACCCTTTAACTGATCTTTTAGAGCGCAGCTCTTAGAGTGCCCTTTGAGGGCTGAGCGGCGTCGGCGTCGGCATCGGAATAACCGCGCATTGCATTATGGGACGTGTGACGTCATTATGAGAAACACGTGACGTGTGACGTCACGTGACGTCAACGCATCTGACATTGCCAATATTCCCGCTAAATTTTGCGGGAAAGGAGGAGGCGCATACCCTTCCCTCCGCACCCTCCCCTCCTCCTCCTCAAGAGCTGCGCTCTAATTCGGTGTTACAGAGAATTGCAAACGTCTTTAATGTTTTTTGCTTGAATTGATAGCTTGTATCGACGTATCACGCTGTACAACCTTGACTTGGGCCTCAATTTTTTTCTAACACAAACATCAATCAGTAATGAAAAAAATATTAAATAAATGAATTACGCTATTTCAAATGTGAATAAAGCTACATAGCCTTGATA
This sequence comes from Ixodes scapularis, assembly GCF_016920785.2. Lineage (NCBI taxonomy): Eukaryota > Metazoa > Arthropoda > Arachnida > Ixodida > Ixodidae > Ixodes > Ixodes scapularis. The sequence continues at coordinate 97,919,918 of NW_024609835.1, read as the reverse complement.
ACTTCGCTCAGGCGACTAAAGTGGTAAGACATTGCTATGAGAACGTACACTCTAAGAAAAAAATGGAGGAAAAAAGTAGCAACGGCGCGTCTTCCTCCCTTCTACTGTCGCGCCCCCAAGCGGACACGAGAAAAGGGGAGGAACGAAACGTTTTTCACCTTCTCCAGGCAGACGGGAGAAAGCTTTCGCCTTCCCGACTCATCTTCTTTCGGTTTCGTTTTTAGAGCAGGTCACGCACGTTGTTTAATAAATAGCTTTGAGTGATTGAGCTTCAGCGGCAGCGAAGGCCGCCTGTAATTCCGTCTTCTAGTCTAAACGTGCAGAACATTTCGGTTACATTGACGTTTTTATCACTAATTTTGTCAAACGAGCAAACGAATCCGCTAGAAACAGCGAAGTTCCGGAGCAGTGCCAGCAGCGCCACGTACACTGGGGGATGGCCGTCTGGATTGCGGGACTCGCGCGGCACGGAACTACAGTCACTACAGTAGCGAAACCACGCAGAGCTGTGTCGACGTTTTCGGCGTTATGGAAACCGCAGGAACTGCGTCCAAGGCAGGTTTTGCTGCCGGCTGCTTGGGTGTCTTCCGTGCTGTGTTCGGTTCTGTTTTCCGATGCCGAGTGCAACCGGCGTTCAACGTGGTTCTGTATTTGTGCGTGTAAGCAACATAGCTGCAACACCGTGATGGCAGTGTTGTGTGTTGTGAACAAAAGACTGGAATTATCGCCGATGTGACCTTGTGTTTGCGTATCAGTGGTGTAACAAGAAGATGAGATCGTAAACTTTTGGGCATTGATGCCGCTGGTCGGGCCATGATCGGAGGGGGCGGGGTGTCGCAGGTTGACATTCCGCTTTACATTAAAAAGTTTAATACCACTTCAGGGATTACGTGCAATCGATCAACGTGCGGATAGTCATGTTGGAACGCTGGTCTGAACAGTCGTACAGCGGCCAATGTGACTGTCGGAATTGCTCGTCCCCGAGAGCGATTGCGCTCTGGGGCAAGGACTGAACAGTACGAAATCGTGACGGAAAGTACGTATATTTACAGTATGGAATTTCGGCATTAAAAAACAATAGTATGTAAAATCGAGAAAAAAAAAACTACCCTGTATTTTGCTGTTTAAATATACTACGGTTCCTGGAGAAACTGCCCTCCAAGTGGCGCGCTGGGATGAGCGCTAGAAGTGTTCGGGCTCGCCACGGCGTAGCTCCGTACATTGAACACCTGCCGCGAGTCGCGGCTTTGACTGCATTCAAGTTGATCGAAAAGCGATTTCTCAGTCCGTGAAGCATCACTTCCAGCTGAGTGAATATCCGCTCTACAGAGATTAATTCAAGACGGCAATTGCAGCTTTGCGCGAACAGCACAAATAGAAAAACCAATAGAAATACAGGCTACGACGTGCCGTGTGGGGAAACAAACTCATGGCTTCGAACCGCATTGGAGCGGCTTGATTTATTGGCTTTCAAATAATTACGGCATGATCCAGCGTTTACTTTCTAATAAGAGATTCATCCCCTGAGCCATTCAAAATACTCTTAGAGGTATGGCATTGCTGGGAAAAAATCAACATGCTGGGAATATTTTTTATTGCTTAGGGAGTCACCGAAAAGTTCCGTACGTTCAAAATAACCAGTATAAAAGACGGAAACGCAGAGCACGGGTGTAGTGTTCGGGTTAGTGTGGTGTTTCGTTGTATTGATATTCGTGTGTGCCGTGTATGTGCTCGATGTATGTTCACCAATGTTATTAGAAGCATCAGCTTCTAATAAGCGTAATGTGTGTACAGTAGAGGATCCCCAAGCGCAGCAGTCGCCTGAGAAAAGCAAATTATTTTTTGTAGAACATGAATTGGACGGTACTTAGCGCCACCTAGCCTAGCTATTTGCAATTACTGTGCGTGACCCCGCCATCTGGTGGCTAGTGATTTAACCTTCTTTCGCGCTACGCAATAAACAGCGGCTTCGAGTTTGTTCTGTTTGTTCTTTCGGGAGCAGCTTTTGGTTTCGCGGATTGAGTTTGCCCTTCTCCGTGATGTGCGCTTGACGAAGGAATTGTGACTCGAGGAACACCAAAGGTAAGACGCAAAGTGCGCGAAGTAACTGGGTATCGGTTGTCTCCGTTTAACATCGCAGTGCTGTCGACGAGAAGACTGAGTAACTGCTTTCGAAACGCAAGTTTCTGTACCTGTGGGGGGAATCTGGCTTCGGAAGTAAACACAGTTTGCGGAAAGCTCGTGTTACGCTTTAATTTGCTGCTGCTCCCGTCCCGTACAAGAGACGTAGCGTCCTCGTCAAGCCTTATTGGGCTCGATTTGCTCGATTCGGGGCCGCCATATTGAGATGCAAGCGACGGAGGAACTTAGCTTCAGGGACGAAAGTTTCTCCCTTTCTAAAGGAACATAGGTTACAAGACCGTTCCTCCCCTAAGGGAGGACTATCCGTACCCTTTTTTCTAAGAGTGTAGAATCGACAATTCCAACTCTAAAAAGTGCACGCAGACTCATTCAGACGCCGACAACGTGGCATTCCATGGTCTGTCGACGCGGGACGCAGTGCTTGTTACCCACACTCCATCGCGCCTGCATTTGAACTGTCATCTGCTCTTTCAAACGGGTTTACTGCGGTTGATCGAATGCCATTTCATCGAAGCACGTTTTAGAGAATGGGCACGTTTTATTGAAGCACGGTTTAGAGAAAGCAGAGCCTCAGTCTAGAGAAAGGCTATTTATCGAAAAGGGGACGCTTTTTAATAAAAAGGCTTTCTTACTTCTCGCGTGTATCACTGGTGCGCATGTTAAGCCATGCCCCCCGCTGCGCTCCCGCCGCTTCGCGGCGATAGTCTGGTGCGGCTCATTACAAAAATGTTAACTCAGCTGATTTACCCGTACATGCCGCTTCGCGGCGGCCGAATTCACTAAAAGGAGGCTCATCGCCGTTTTCTCTAAACTGGGTTCTCCATAAAGGCATTCGATAAACCAGGGTCGGTAAAACGGCGTTCGCTAAAACGAGCTTCTCTAAATCGCATGCCTCCGTTTTCAAAGTTGTCTGCTTTTTGTCGTCTGCTTGTCCAAATGACAGCGGCCCGTAAATCCAACGTTGACCAGGTAATTGCGGTAAGAAGTAAGTGCAGGCCTCGAAATACTTTTAAGTTTGAAGGTTATTTGGGTTAATTAGGCTCAGTGTACACAGTACATACCAGGCGATGTTGATCATTGTTACCAGTGGCCATCAACGACTTGTAATGTCTGATTCTACTAGTGATTTTCAGTATCGACGTTCACCATCTCAGCTACGGTCCACGCTTTTGGAGCCCGAGCGTCGTCGCGACTGAAAATAGCGAGCAGAAACTCGTCGTGGGAGTTAGGCTTTAGCGCCCATTCTGCGGCGTCCACGTAAAATAAATCGGCGCACGTCACATTATTCACGCGAAGTTTTGCGGTGTAACGAGCCTCGTTAATTTTGCTGAAGCCGCTGAAGTAGTCGGGCAATGTTAGGAGGACGTAGAATCAACAATTCTAACGCAAAAAATAGCACGGGGACGCACACCGACGCCGAAAACATCGCATCTTAATAGTTTGTTTATGGGCGACGGCGAGCTTCTTGCCTACCCTCCATCGCGCATGCGCGGCGCCGGTGTCGTCCGCTAGGAGCGCTCCGGTTTGTTTGTAAACATGAGTTAGTGTAGCAGATGAGGACGATGTTTCAAAGTTAAAGAAGTGCTCACAGTCTTAACTTCATCCTCACCACTTTGTTCGCCTGACGATGCATTTTCTATACACCCACTCATGTCTACAAACAAACCGGAGCGCCCCTAGCGGACGCCACCGGCGCCGCGGATGCGCGGTGGATGGTGGGCAAGAAGCCCGCCGTCGCCCATAAACAAACCATTGAATTGCGTTGTTGTCGGCGTCGGTGGGGAGTCCCCGTGCTCTTTTTTCGCGTTGAAATTGTTGATTCTACGTCCTCCTAACAATGTCTGACTACTTGAGCGGCTTCAGCAAAACTAACAAGGCAAAACTTTGCGTGAATAATGTGACGTACGGCGATTCATTTCACGTGGACGCCGCAGAATGGGCGCTAAAGCCTGACTCCCACGATGAGATTCTGCTCGCTATTTTCAGTCACGACGTCGCTCGGACTGCAAAAGCGTGGACCGTACTTGAGATGGTGGACGTCGATACTGAAAACCGCAAGTACAATCGGGCATTACTAGTCGGTATTGACCACTGGTAACAATGATCAACATCTTCTTGTGTCTGTTTACACTTAGCCTACTTACCCTACCCTAACCAACCTTCAAAAGTGTTTTGAGGCCTGCACTTAGTTCTTGTCGCAATTACCGGGTCAACGTTTGGTTTACGGGCCGCTGTCGTTTGAACGAGCTGACGACAAAAAGCAACTAAGTTTGAAAGAGCAGACGACAGTTCGAACGCATGCGCAATGGAGTACGGGCAAGAAGCACCGCGTCCCACTTCAACAAACCATTCGAATGTCACGTTGTCGGCGTCTGTGTGAGTCTGCATACTTTTTTTCGCTTTGGAATTGTTGATCCTACGTCCTCATCGCAATGTCTTACCACTTTAATAACCTGAGCGAAATTATCAAGGCTCGTTACGCCGCTAAACTTTCCGTAAATAATTTGACGTGCGGCGATTCATTCGCATGAACGCCGCAGAATGGACGCCAAACCATCATGAGATTCTTCTAGCTATTTTCGGTCGCGACGTCGCTCGTGCTGCAAAAGTGTTGAAGGTGCGGCGATGATCGACGTCGATACTGAAAATCGGGAGCGGGAACAGAGCAAGCGTATCAAGTCCGTGATGGCCACCGGTACCAATGATCAACATCTTGCATCTACTGTTTACACGGAGCCTAGTTAAGTTTTTTGAGGCCTGCAATTACTTCTTAGTGCAATCACCGGGTCAAAGTTTGGTCTACGGGCCGCTTTTGTTTGAACGAGCAGACGACAAAGAGCAGACAAGTTCGAAAGAGCAGACGATCAGGCGGCCATGTGAATTTGAAGACGCACTGAACCCGCGGGTGGTCCGGACAACTTGGCGGTTTTGTCTCGTTCATGTTGGAACAAAACAAATACATCTGGCGACCACAAAGTGTTGCCCGCACAAGCAATCGTAGTTCGACAGCGTCTGGTTTGCCCTTTTTACGGCTACTATCCACGTTCTCGGACGAGCGGATGGGGCAAAAACACATGAAAACTGATCTTCAAACCTTTCCAGATTCTCTTGGTAAAGCCCCCATTGCAGCATTTTGACGAGAAGGCAGGTTTTGTGTCTCGTTTCTTCCAAAGGAACACAGGAATGCATGTCTGGCACGGCGACTTCTGCCCACCGCCCTAGACCGGAAGTGCGTTCGGCGCGCCACCACAGCGCCGTGACGTAGGAGAGTTGAGTTCGTGTATGGTTGATATTCGCATAAGTTCGTTCTTTAGATAATCCCAGGCCCGCTTCCGTTAGCCGACTCAGCCACCGACCCCTCTCCCCTTTTTTCTTTTTAGGTTAGGCGGGTACGCTTGCCCAGTAAAAAGAACGGTGCGCCACGCGAGCGATGGCTTGCGCTTGGGGCCATTCTTTTTTTTTTTTTTTTTTTGCGACCGCGCTAAGTTTCAGAGTGTCGAAGCGGAACCGAACCGAAATCCGGAACTAAATCGTTATATTTAGCCGAACCGGAACTGAACCGAACAGAAATCGTCGCCGTCACCTTGGAACTGAACCGGAACTGAACCGGATAAAAATATAACGGAAGCCGGTTCAAAACGGTTCACGGTATAGTAAATATAGTAAACGACTTCTTTTTCGCGGGCTAAATATTTCGCGATTGAGGTCAAAGCTGAAGTTTTGGAATAATTCGTGAGTTCGAATTTTCGCGACTCAGTGAGGTCCCAGTGTAGATTCCAATGTGTTTACATTTTACCGAAATTGTTCGCGGGACCTATTTTACGCGTATTGCAGGCGATTCGCGAAATTCGCGAAAATTAGGTCCAGGCGAAAAATAAGTTGTTTACAGTATTTTTCTTTTATCACAAAAATAATTTTTGAGAAGTAACAACTATCAGCTGTATTTCTATCCTTTGAAAAAAATTGTGATATACCAAATTTTAATGTGTGAGAAATTCTGGTTTTTCATGGCGCTTTTGTATTTGCTATATGATTAATCATATGGCAAGTGCTCACGTGACGTCATGGTCTTAAGGCATGATGTCAAGTACAGTCACGCCATGTGGCCCCGTGACGTAGTCGTGTGACTCACTTTCAGGTCTATTTCAATTGAGAACGTCATTAGATTTATTAGCGTTGTTCACACCGTCACGTCTCAAGGCATCACGACTTCTCACCGCGAGTCACCTGACAGCGTGACGTACTCGATTGTCACGAGCCCGAGTCCAGTGCTCGGGTTCATGACAATCAGCATCTCCAAACATTCGGGTAATGGCTCGTGCTTAATCAAAGATGACAATTGCTGAACTCTAACAATGTCTCAAGCTCAACCCATGCTTTAGTCATTGCCAACCACAGCACATGACTGTAATGAACAATGACGGCATACTATAATTAGCGTCAGATCACCTGGCCACTTGTTCTAATAGGGAGTTGAGGACTGACAGCTGTTTGTTTCCTTTATATTTCTGGCGTCCACCATTGAGCCCAAAGGAAAATTAATGCACCGAAACATGTTTTTATTGTTTCTTAACGGCCTCAGAAAGGTGTCCCCAAAAATAAAATAATTGAAAGGACTGAATGTGACTTATTAATTCGACAACAAATATAATCACAAGTGTGTACGGGAGAGATACCTGAAAAGAGAAATCCTAGTGGCCTTAGAGGGACAGCCGGACGTTGGCAGCCGCTCTAAATCTCACAGGAGTGTCGTTTTCAATCTTCCCCCAATCTTTGACCACCTCTGTAATTTTGTTTAAACTTCAAAGTTTCTGGGTGCAAAATAAAAGAAATCGACTATTACCTTTAAGAAATGACACAAATATAATTGTCAAACTAACACACCCCAATGGAGGTGGGAGTGCCTCAGGAAGAAAAAGAAAAATCACTGGAGGAGCATCAAAAAAAAGAAAAAGAGGGGGAGGGGTTTAAAACATACTATGTTGTAAAGGTTTCTCTGCTCCACATCTTCGGGACAGACCAGAAAGCGTATTCCAGGAAACTACTTTGTTTGCAAACACACTCCTGCCAGAAAGTGCGTTTTCGTGGTGCCAGACCCGCGCCGTTCCCCACAACATTGCACCAAGCAATAATAATTGATGTCTCTGGAATACTTGACTTGCACTGAGCGCGAATCTTCTGCAGCATGTATTCTGCACCACCGGATTTGATGTTATAAGCAAAAACAAATCGCAATGACCACCAGCATATAGTGCGATGATGTCACGTGCGAACCATGTCGAACAGATGTGTTTTCTAGCGAAATGCGATGTTCTGAAAACTAGAAAAAATGGTATGTCGAAATTATAAAGTTTTGCAATATATAAAGCAGTGTCGGCGTTATATTCGCCAGCCTAATAAAATGTCTGAGCGCGCATGACTGTTAAAGCACAGAGTTGTAAAGTGAGGGCCCAAAGCAAATGCACGTAAAACTGAATATAACATTAGCCCCCCGATACGGTATTTTGCGAAGTATCGAAATCATGCAAGCCGATATGCAAATGTGATTTATATTAGAAACATATTGTCTGCCTTTCGTGCTATTTATGTGCAAAGAGGAATATCATTGCGCGAATCTTTATGTATTGATTTTTGAGTAGGACATTGTGTATGAGATTATTTAGAAGAATTCTATTTATTTTCTCTCTTTCTGCACAATTCCTGTAGTTGCCTTCAGTTCAATTATGTGAGCACACAGTCTTTTTTGGCATACCCCGCAACCAGGTGTTTCACACTGCCAAACAGCGAACAAAATAACGCGTTTCCGCAGATTCAGCATCTGGCGTATGTTCAAGTATCGTCCTCCCATGTCGGTGTCGAGCGGTGATGTGAACTTCATACAGTCCAAGCAATGTATGATAATAAAGGTACATGTAATAACTTCCTGAAGATTTGACTACATAAATAAAGAGCCGATCATCTTAAAGATTTACATCATAAGTAAATGCGCCCCTATAGTATCTCAAATATGCTCTGCAAATCTTTTCGGCGTTTTTATCATCGATAGAAATGGCGGAAAATAATCGGTATTTATATAAGTGAATTGGGAGAGCCTTAAACATTTTTATTGAAGCTGATTTAAATAATTATAATTTTTTCACACTTATAAAACTTCTCACACTTATAGAAGTGTGTTATTGCCTCTTATGTGATGAACAACAATTTTATGTATCTGTAAGTTGGACCAAAACAAAGTACACAGGGGCGCGAGTAGCTGCAATGTCAAGTACACTACTTTGTTCGATTCAACAAAAAATCACGAATAGCAAGGGTAATGCTCAATTTAATTGACCGGTATCTTGTCAAGAACAAACTTCAGACGCCAAAATATTCCGAAAACGTTGACTTGAGTACGCCCTATTTAAGGCCAGATTTAATCATAGTACGAAGGTGCGTATAGATTAGAGTGTACAATTTAGCTGACACTTTTCTGCATCACAGTGCTGTAAACAATGTCGGTCAAGAAAACAATCCTTGTGATTGACGCTCAGAGTTTGTATTCGCTCTTTCTTGCGTGAGTTGAAACGTGGAGGCGCCAGTGTGCAAATAGCACCAACCAGCTCAGACGGCGGGTATCGCAGTATTTGCGAAATCAAATATAGGCGCTATATTCTGGAAATGGCCACTTATAGCCCTTTCAGACTAAATTCACTGTTGCGATGAAGGAATGATGAGTAGAAAATTTGGTAATATTGCCACGGGCGTCGCTGAGCGAGCTGTGTGCGATTCCAGGCAGTGGAATGTTATTTTATTTATTCTTCCTACTTGGCGTTCTCGAAAATTCGAGAACTTTCTTTTCTGATGGAGTTACGAATGTTCTACGCGCCGAACGTTCTAGGCCGAATGTTCCAGAGACCCACGCAACTACAAAAAGTGCTCCGCGTGGGAAGGGAAAGTAACCGACTACAATTACTTCACTGTAAAAAAGTAACCCATTACAATTACAATTACAGCCTCAAAAAAGTAATCGAAAAATTACTCTAAAGTAATCGATTACCTTCCACGTTACTTTTCATACAACTTCGTTTTATTACGGTAGCACATATACACATTTAAATAGGTATTCCGCCTCGATGCATTTTTTGTTATCTACACCTTGTTCGATTTCAGCAGCAGTTGTATCGCGAAGTTTGCGTCGGTCATTCGCCAACGAATCTTGGTGTCATAAACAGAGCGCCCAGTTTCACTTGGCATAATTGATGGAGGGATATTATTCGGGAACTAATATTAGAGACGAAGACATCATTCTGACAAACCCAATGAAACGTACCAATAAGAACTAGGAATAAATATTTTCGAAAGTGATACCCCCTGAAGCAGTCAAAAGATCCTAGGAGCATGCTCATTGATTTGAATACAAACTGTTTCCTGATTAAAAGCTAAAAACAGTTCAAAAACACTGACAAGAACAAGAGGCTACACGAACAACAGCGCTGCTGAAAGTGTGCCTAGAAAATGGAGTTGTCAGAAGAAAACTAGATCTTGTCACCTAAAGCTGCCGAGCGAAACTTGCTAAGCATCCCAGAAATTAAGTGTGGTATGATTAAACAATTTAAAATTGCGCAGTGAAATGATTAACATAACAAAAAGGCACTTTGCCTTTATGTGCGTCCGCAAGTTGGAGTTGGTCGCCCTTGAGCATGAAAGAATTTCGAGTAGTGGGCCACGGTTAAAGAAACATTTTGTGATGACTTCCTGTCCGACACGGAGACCACATTACGTTCGGCGCACCGAGCGCACTTCACTCGCACGGGGATAGATGGCGCCCAAGTTTCGGGTCCCTCCCAAACCGTCCGCTCCGGTTGTTTCTACCAGCGGTGGCTCCGCATTCCCTCGCTCACCGCTTCTTGTTGCACCTCACCGCCTCCACGCAGCCAACAAGTCGCCAGAGTTTGTAAATCTGTTTTCCCTTTCTTCTTCTCTTTCTTCTTGTTCTTCGGGTTAAGGCTCACCTTCGTGCATGATGAACCGGGGTTCCGGTCTGCACTCGAAAGTGACCCCCCTAAGGCGGCTGCCATTGTACGCAAATTTGACCACTCGTCACATGATCAAACCAAAGACGTGACGTCACAGGAAAGATGGCAGCGCCTTGCAGCGGCTGGCCCCAGCTGGGCCGGAGCATTGGCCGGAGCTTGTCGGATGCTTTGTTCGTTGTCGTTCGTCTCGGCGAGTTGATTTTAGACGCGGAAGCCGTCATATGAGGTTGTATTAGGATGGTCGAAAGCGGCTTCAGAGTTCAGCGTGGTGTCTGACGTAGGTATAACGTGAAAATACGGAGGAACGGTGAGCATTTCGCTAGTGACCTGCGAGGATATTGCCACGAAGGAGACAAGCGGCCCTACGTTGCTCGGACCTCGCATTGACTCGGACACCGTTAGGATAAATTTTAAGGCGACGTTTTTGCGCTCTCGTTGACCATCGGAACCTTCGAGATCTGCAGTAAAGCGTGTGCAATATATTTGGAAACAGTTTAGCGACGAAAATGGCGTGCGTGAGTCGTGCTTGACAGTGTGCAATTGTGGTGCTGCTTCGTTCAAATGCCCGAAGGCTCACTTTGGTTGTGCGGTGCACCGGAGAGCTGCCTTGCCGCTTGTAGTCCCAGTGCCGTGCTAAATGATACTGTGCTGCTTCCCAAATTGTTCCGGCGTAGACGCGCACTTTCACGGAGCACAGGTGCGCGGCGCGCCGAAGAGCTGCCTTCAAGCTGGTAGTTCCTGTGCCGTGCTTTAGGTGATGCTGTGCTGCCTACTAAATTGTTTTGGCGTAGACGTGCACCTTCACAGAGCACAGGTGTTTCAGTTGGTATTGATTCCGCTGGTCTGTCGCACGTTTCGTCGACACCAAAGTTTCATCAACACTCGTTACGCGAATTGCAAGCTGTATGGACATTTCATCGCGCGTCTTACCTACCCAGTCCACCAATTCACGCCACTTTGCGACGGCAGTCTGCAGCGGCTCATTACCAGAAAAGTGGTCTCCCATATCCATTTCAGTTCAGCTTGTCCTCGGCAGTCGCCAAAGCCCGAAGGAGAGGATTTATTCGGACAGAATGCCACTAAAGCAAAGCAGCTTCTTAAGTGGTCATGATAGACTCTCTTCTGTCTGTTTTGTTATATTGTCACGGATGCTTGCTCCAGTCCTAGTTTCTAGCAATATTTATTATTCTGGGAAGTTCCAGGCCATGCTCAGCTGTCACTGCATGTTCTGGTGGAGGTGCTGGGCACTTTACCCATAGCCCTTCACTCTGTGTGTACCCTGGCGGCTCCTCAGCCGAGTTGCCCGATAACAAGACACGGGTGGCACATTATTCCGAGTCTTAAACCCCCGGCGAGCCGTGAACCAAGTCCTATCCCGAGCCCGGCAGAAAAACCGCAAGACGAGCGAGTACCACAAGGACAAAACTCGGAAATACACAACGAAGAACTTGAAATCCAAGCCAGTCGCTGCTACCAGCAAAAACCACCGGAATTAGGTCTTTTGCCAGAAAAAAATGAAGCTGACTAAGCCAACACTGACAAACCTGTAGCAGCAAACCACGTCCGCTCCCACCATCGTTTGCATGCCCGTCACACCCCGCACTCTAATGCCCTTTCACGCAGGGTGCATAAGACGTCGAGGGCTGGATTGAACAACATGACCGTGTCGCCCGCCACAGCGCGTAGATGGACAACCAGCTCCTGCAGAACCTATACTTCTCGTGGAAGAAACTGCAAGGCACTGGTTTGAGAACCACGAATCCTCCTTAACGTCGTGGGGAGTTTGCAAGATCGAGCTGAAGTGCACGTTCATCAGCCAACATTGACGAGAGAGAGCCGAATTCCTGATTCTGTCCAGGACATGGCCCCAACGAAAGCGTCGCCACCTTCGTGGAGGATGTTTTGCTTCTGATCGAGCACCCACGCCAACCCTGATGCTACAGAAGACAAGAAGCTAAGAATCCCACGTTCCTTATGTGAGAGACAACAGCTTCAGCAGCCTTGTCCGCAACCCCACGACAACAGTCGAAGGGTTCATATCAATGAAGCTTCCAACATTGAATGTACACTGCAGGCCCGAGCATGTCACTATCAACAACTCCCCAGCGTTGCGACACTTGAGTCGTCCAGCTGCAACTTCGACGCCAGCCCCCCAGGCATCCGTGACATCATTCACAACGGTGTCCGGGAATAGATAAGGAAGGTAGTTCCTGCCATCAGTTGTCCGGCTTTTATTTTGATCGCCGAGATTGTTTCAGAAGAAGTTAGACAGGCATTTCAAGTGGAGACTTCTTCGAGCGAAGCGGCATCTGACGAAACGAGGGCGACTTATGTCACAACGGCCACCACCGGCTACCTATAACTATTCAATGTCAATTCAACGAGACACCCCAACGCCAAAGCATTCCCGACATCGGGAAGAACTACTGTAGGTCCACGCTGAACAAAGTACACCGAGGAAAACGGACGTACTGCGAATGGCCGACCGAAAACCACTCTGCTACCACTGCATGAGGCCGACCATGTCTACTGGAGGTGCCCGTACCAATGAATTGGCCTGCAAGGGTTCGTGCCGAACGACCCTCGACCACGTATCGACGAGCGTCTGGGGAAGATTGAGGATTATCTTCGACGGTCTTTGTCCCTGGTGCCGACATTACCCCGAAGCTCGTGATCTACTTCATCTGGACGGGTAAACACGACAAAGCAGGTGAGCGGCAATGCAAGGAGAGTTAATCTGGTGTCGGTTGTCGTCCAAGGACAATACCTAATAATTTGCTGACACTAATTATCTGTGTCCACGCCATGAAGCACACAATTTCCAACTTTGAGGGAGAATGCCGCTCAGTGACCTTAAGAAATAGAATGGTTGGTTGCTCTCAAAAGTGGACTGCAAGCATCACGATACTTCACTTTGCCACACAAGACTTGCACAAGTTGCAGTGGTCGTAGGATGCAGAATAAATCTCCATTACGAAATGGAAGTGAAATGGCTTGGATATCAAACAAACATTGTTGCCAGCTATCAAGTCAACGGTACAGCAAAAGGCACAGCCACATAACCAATACATGCCCGAGCTTGCTGCATTGATGCAGAAAACTACCAGAAAAATTTTGCGGATTAGAAGCCAGCCCTGCAGCTTCAGTGTATCAGATGTCAGTGGGCGAACATGACGTATGATTACAAGACGGTATCACTCGGTCAAAGTTGCTACTCGACCAAACTGAACACCGACGTGCCAGGAGCGTCATCCGACAACAAGGAGCACAGGTATCACGACTGAACGCCTTACAGGAGACTGTCGCAGAAAGAACTCGTTCTGGAACCATTAACTAAGAATCAGTAATTATGTAATCCAGTGGAAATAAACACATTTGATACACTAACCAAAAAACATATTTATGCTTGCCTCTACGCCTTCAGATTCTAGAGACCAAGAAGTGTTTTTACTGCACACGCTGGACCTTTTGAGGACAATCGCCATCTCTGACCCTTCAATATTAATTAATGGAACATACCAGACTGACAGACTTGTTGCATTGGGCTGCACTCATTCCACTTCTCCTGAACACACACCTCTGAGCATATACTTTAATCGTATGTGTTGATGCATTGTTATATAGCAGGACACTTCCTATACGTAGACCCTTTGCAGAAACCCATCAAGCAACACAACTGTTACCATTTTTTTTTTTGGCGTAAAGCACACAAATGGGCCCCAGCTCACGTCGAATCCTAATGCAGCATTCAAGTCCAATAGGCGCTGAGCCGAGTTCGCAGTGATTCAACACGGCAGAGAGTTGGGCGAGTTGGTTAAGCATCTTAATAGGTGGGAACAGCGCAGAAAAAACCGACGATGGGTGGTCGGGTTTACATTGGACAGACAGGGAGGTGTGTGAACGTGAGGGCGAGGGAGCATTCCCTTGCTCTCCGTTCCTCACCCTCTGGCCACCTTGCGGTACATTGTAGTAGGTGCGGCTGCGTTCCCCTGTTCAATGAGTTGACGATCTTGGCGCGCAACAAAAACAAGACTGCCCGGGAGATTGATGAGGCCTTTTATATTTTATCAAGGGGGGAGGAAGAATGCGTCAGTGCTCCGTCGGTTAACTTGGGGGCTGACGAAGTGTTTTTTATCAAGAACTGTGGCAGACGTGTGTGAAAGTGATATGGCGTGGTAGTGTCTTGTTTTATCGGGTTCCCTCCTTTTTTTGGCTTCTGTGTTTTTTTCCTCTCCACACCCAGTGTTTACTTTCTGGTTCGCTTGAAAATAAACATTCAGTTGTTAGTCAGCGCTGTGTCTGTGCACTTCTTCTACTCGTCCTTCGTCGGTTTTTTCTGCGCTGTTCCCACCTATTAAGATTCACAGTGATGGCGGACATAACATTCTTGGCGAACAAATGACCAAAGTATGAAAGCCTGTGGTAATTAGAGTCGTAGCTCCTGTAATTCGTTTCATCACAATTTGGCAAACAGCAAATGCTACAGTCTCGGTGAGCCAATATGCATGTTGGAGAGAGGCACATGACAACATGTCATTCAGAGTGCTCGTCTGCACAGATTTGTCACACACCTTCGCACTGTCTCTCCGATTGGCTCGAGGGTGCTGTGGCGGTCGCCCTTTTCCAGGTTACAATGATACGAAGTATAGGCAACCCACACGTTTCGAAAAAGGCTATTGAAGAGACCGAAAGGAATGGTAAACATTTTTCAACAAGACTGCTCTTCAGGCAAGGGATGAACACAAATATGAATAATCTTATCCAGGTAATTAGAACAAGTAAATAATTGACCAACTAATACAATGCACTTTTTATGAAAAAAGTATTGCTGCAACAAATCCTACGAAAGAGAAAGAGGTGACGTTAATCTATGCATACACCAAAACAGTTGTTCTTATTGCAAGTCGAATAACTTTAAAGCAGGTGCCTGCAACGATTTATTCATCCCCACACTCAATAAAACGTCATCCTCGTAGCTGAAAATAAGTGAGCACTTCGCACTCACCAAAAAAGGAAGAAAAGCGATCGAATGTAGAATCGTGGATTAGCACAAAAGAATCGCAGGAGCTTCCTCGCTAAAAGTTGCTATGATTGTTCGGTGACGGAGGGCTGAAACAACTTCCCTTAGGCCCTAACGCGACGTATACATTTCGCGTAGATTCTCAGATATTTCAACGTTCAAACAAAGCTAAGAGAATGCTAAAATTTCATGTTAAAAGCACTCAAAGTTCTACCGGTCCTCGGACACATCCCGGAATCCGAGCAGATGCTGTCTCACAGGCATTAATATCCAGATGATCAGAGCGATCTTGCGCAAAAACAGTATAAAGTCTCATTCCTTCATATTTTCACATTATATTTGCGTCAGCGAGCACGAAGAAGCCCGAAGTCGTTGGAAAGCAGCTGCACATCACGGCTACCGCGCACCGAACAAACTCGCATCCGCCAGCTCTGGGCGCTGCCATCTTACCTGTGACGTCACGGCTCTTGAGAGGTCACGTGACGAGTGGTCACATTTGCGTAAAATATGGCGGCAACCGGGGGGGTGCCATTTCCGAACTTCCGGTTTATCACTCTAAGCCCCTCTACCTCGTTGCTTATCCTTTCCGTTTCTTCAAAATAACAGTTATTAGAGTTCGCAGTTATTATACTTTGTTTCAGCTTAGGTCCGAGCGCGGCCGATGTTATGAGCCGAAGGTCCAATCAAACTGTGAAAGAGGCACAACGTCATTGCGTGCTTTCTGCAGTTGGTAGGACCAGCCGGTATTCGCCGTTTCTCTGTGCGTGCTCCTCTGCCGGGTAGTTCTATAAAGCGCAGAGAGCACGCCATGACGCTGCGCTTTTTGCGCTGTATGATTGGCCCTTCGGTTTTTAACATAGGCGGCGCTCGGTTCTAAGCTGAAACGAAGTATAGAGTTCACTCATGAATGAAAAAAGTGATTGACTCACTGATAAACCATGCCGAAGAACGTCCGCTTTACTTCACGTGCAATGTACAAATCATTTGCCGGCAATGACGGGGGCAAGGCGCCCACAAAAAGCGATGCCGAAATCGAAACCCACTTCCACGCTTTCAGCGGGGAGTAGCATCAGAGCTGAGAACAGCGCTCAATCTAAGCGCTTAATCTCGACGAAGCGAGCGATAAGAAAGCGAGCCGCCACGGCAGCCGCGTCATGGCGCTGATAGCACGCACCGGTCGACGGTCCACCGTTCACCTTCGTATCGCCTGCGGGTGTACTTTCCGTACTCAGTTTTATTTGCTCAGCGAACTTACCATTGAACTCTTGCTGCCCATAGCTGTTAGTTGTTGACTGTACTAGAGGCAGGCTCGTTCTCGCAGTAAAACCACACGCTTTCTTATATTCTCCACCCCGAACTACTACGGTTTGATTGAAGTAAATGGCCCACTTCTATTTGTGCACAACTCTATATTTAAAGTGTAACAATATGGTTTAATCTTGAAAATGGCCTCTGGCGGTCCTCAAACAGACGGAGGATAATAAAAAGAAAGAATTCGGCTTCCTATATTTTAATTTGGAATTTGATTTATGTCTGGTTCCGGTTGCGACAGCGGTATTCTTTGTCATTAGTTTGTTCTCTGTAGATAGACATTTGTTTTGCTTTTAAATCAGTCTAAAATTTCAAATATTATGACCACATTGCCATTACAGATGCTGGGACATGAAACGAGCATTTGAACGCTTTCTCACGGAGGAAGAAAGCTTCGGACACTTCGTGGTTCCAACCAGTTATACTGCCTTTTGAGTGCCAACATTTTCCGAAGCTTTATTTCACCACCTTTCCTTCTTGCTAGCGTGAGAAGCTTTGAATATGTAAAAATGAAGCTAATGATTGCTGGAGGCTACCTAAGTGGCTCATTTCTTAAATCAGTGAACAACTTTACTTTCAGTGAGCAGCTGATCCAACTTGGCATGTTGAATGCGTAATTATGTGGGCCAATGTGTACTCTTGTAAAGATATATGTTAGTGATAAATCCCAAGAAGTGATAGTGATAAAATAAGTGATAAAGCCCATTCCCAAGAAGGTGTGCGGCGCCGCTTGTAATAATGAAGTGATGAGATCGTGCACAGAGGACAGAGGTTCTGGCGATCTGAAACTGGAGCTTGTGGGCGAGGGTAACGAAGTGATTTTGTCAGTGTTTTATTTTTGCGCGTATGCAGGGGCAGTGCTGTACTTGATATCGCTTTTAGCATGTTGGCAAAAAATATGCCTCCAAATATTTCGGTCGTAGCTCTGGATTCCTAACTGGACTACTGGATGCCTCGAAACAGAAGAACAACGAACACATACGGCTGCGCACCTAATACAGACGAGAGCGAATTCGCACATCGTATATTACGTTAGGGACTTTTAGCGAACTGTTACCGTGTTCCGCATACCGCGCTACGGGAGCCGTTGAAGCATGCTTTTTAGGTGCGCGCCCGGGGTGATACCGTTACCGCTGGGCGCGCGCTTGAAAGTATGTTTCAAAGGCCCCGATAGCGCGGAACGCGGCAACGGTTTGCTAAAAGTTCCTATTATTACACTACCGGGACCGGGAGTGATGCTCAGGAGCCTGGATTCAGCACGACCTCGAAGCGATCATACGAGAACCACCTACAAAATAGAGGGGCGCCATGTTGGATTCTTTATGGCTTGCCACAAAAACGGCTTCAAAGTAGGTGACTACGTTGCAAACGTAATATAAAGAAGCCGTTTCGAAAAGTGAGCCAGATATTTTATTAATAGCATCATTAATTCTTAATATCATTTTATAATTTACCGAATATAAAATGACAAGTTGGCTCGTTCAAGTAATGAGAGCCCCTCACCACGGACGGGAAATTTGACGCTAATTTACAAAAGTCGACTCCATTGGCCCTATGGGAAATGTCCGGGGGTTGCCTCAGCGCACTCCGCGGCGGCGCGGAACTAACTACTCCTGGTTCGAGGCTAGCTCCGAACACGATCTCGTCGCTCGCTTCCCGCGGGAAGAGCGGCCAGGGTAATTACTTTATATGTTTCTTCCACCGTGGTAGTGGCCGACAAAGCAAACATTCGAACGTCACGTTGTTTTTGCTTTCACGTCTTTAAGTGTAAACATAAGTACAATCTCAGGCCAGGGAAAATCAAAGCCTCGTTCCTTCATGATGCTATCGCTTCCAATTTATTTACGGACTGCCGAAATCAGGAGAATATGTTTATTTTTATAACAACGTGAAGAACACGTCAAATTCGCCTTGTGCAGAAATAATATTGTTAATTGAATGCGTCAGTTCCCTCCGAATAGAAGTTGACACCAATCGTATAAGAGAAAGAAGAAGAAAAAGAAAGACAAAAAAAAAAAAAGACAGCAGGCCAATATTAGAAATTTTCTAGCTGGCAAGGCTTTTAAAAAAAAAAAAATTAAATTACAGGTTAAGAAAAGTTTACGGGCTACAGAGGAGAAAGCAAATTCAAGCTTGGAGCGGAGAGAAGGTAGCTCCTTTCTTCCGTTTTAGGTCATTTTGGCGAAAAAAACACGCAGGCAACCTTTCGTAAAGCAACGAGGCTGAAGACTGGGGTCTCGTTTATGAAAAATAAAACAAAATAAAAGAAAGACGCCTCGAGTACGGGCGAAACAAATGTTGGTACGGGGCGGTCAGGTTACGTGCGAAGCGGGGAACGGCTGTTTATCTCGGGCTCCGAGCGAACGGCGGTTCTCGTTCGCTCTTCGGGACTTGTGGAGCTCGCGAGCGTCGGAGGCTCCATCTGCCAAGCTTTTGTCTGCTTCCTCCTCTCCAGCTCGCAGATGTTTCTTAACTTGTTGACCGGTTTTGCCCAGAACTGAGTGGCTCTAGCACCTCTAACCCCTCTTGCGAAGAAAAAAAGAAAAAAAAGAAACAGAAAAATTGTAATGGGTACCTTTGTAATCGATTACAGCAAGAAAGTAATTACATTACAAGGATCGTTACTCGTTAAAGGAAGTAATTGAAGCGTTATAAAATTACAGTAAATCTCAATCGATTACAAGCAAGTCTGGTCTCACCCCAGCGTACGATCCTGCTGTTACCCCGCCGTGAATGCCCGCGACGCTCTAGTGTTATCTTCTGTTTCCTTTCTGTTTTGGACACAAGTTCGCCCCATTAATCGTTCGGTTGGTTTCAGTTTTCGTCGCTTCATCAATCGTCATTCGTGACGTTTTGGTGGAGGTGTGGGGTATCGCTTTCTATGCCCGTGAAGTGTACCCCTCCAAAGACATCCCGGCCAAGTGAGGTCCTCGGCCCCGGAAGGCCAGCTTTCGCAGAAGACGCCGACGCCAGAGCAATCTGCCGAACCAAAGGCCAATCCCGGGAATATGGACCCCTGCCGCAAAAACCAAAGAAGAAGACCGCGACGATGACCACTCCACCCGTCGTTGTCCTACCCGTCGCTGCCCGTACGCTCGCGTCCTTTCAAGGTTAGTGTAGAGCAGACTTGTACGTAACGCGTTACAAGTAATTGATTCCTTGTAATCAATTACAGTTAAGTGCAATTTTGTAACGCTTCAATTACATTTGTCAAGCTGTAACGCTCGGAGTAATTCAATTACTTTTTTCTGTAATCAATTACAAAATCAATTACACAATTACCAATTACATTTTTCATTCCACAATTTTTTTTTTCTCACAAAATCAACATAGTCACTCAGCCATGGAGCAAAAATGATTGACATTTTTTTAACATCTAAAAAAAATAAAGCTAGGATTAGTCGGCAAATCCTTTTTTCTTTTGCGCCACGCTCTTCTACAAGCGCGCCACCAGCCTTGGCTGAGGAGTTCCGGATCTCGTTGCAGATTGCTGATAAAGTCGACGGGAAGCGGGAACTCGCTATTGACTTTTTAGTGGGCTTTGTTCCTTAGGTCGACGCGTCAGCTACACGACAAGATCCGGGTCTGAAAACAAAAAAAGGGAACAATAACCAAATCAAATTGTGTACGCAATATTTTACTGTGTATTTGTGTATTTCTGTCATCGCAATAAGAAGTAACGTGAAAGTAACCTGAAAAGTAATCAATTACTTTGCAGTAATTGTTCAATTACTCCTGGGAGGCAGTAATCAGTAACGGTAATCGGTTACTTTTTTGACTGTAGTAATTGTAATTGTAATCAGTTACTTTTTTTCAGTAACGTGTACAAGTCTGGTGTAGAGTCCTCAGGGTGTGGGGACGTGTGTCAAGAACAACCAGTCAGTCGGAGCTCTCAAAAAGACTATTTTTATGTCACGAGACATTCCAATTATATCCCATAAAACAAGAAAGAGGAAGAATGATGATTGCATGATAGATAGGACAACAGAGAAGAAAAGGAAGTGATAACGAAACATGATGAACCCAACATTTCTCCCCCCCCCCTTAAACGACAAGTAAGAAAAACTAAAAGTGAATATAATATAGCCGAGAAAAAGAGAAGGATAGAAATAGGACATAGCGCACAAGACACATAACCGACACACTATCAGTTACATATGTCAACACACTTTCAACACAGTTTTAACACGCATGCGAACAATACACTTATTACATCGAAACATATTCAAATCATTGAGACTTAGGTGTTCCTGGCCAGGAACTATAAAGCTAGTCACGCTAACTTGCACGCATCGATTTCCATGGACTCCTGTGTACACTTTGTTAATCAAACAAAATCGCCAGAGTACAAAGGCGTTCTAGAGTTTCGAGGTGTCCTTTGTAGTCCTGGCAGTCGGGGCGTTTCCTATGACTGTCTAGCGAATGCGCTGCCCCTCCGGAGGGGAAAGTCTCACCGACCGGCGACTGTCTCCTTTGTCCCGAGCCACGTCCCGACGGCGTTGCACAGGGCTCCATTTTGAGTTCACGTGAGTTTCTTGGGGTCTCGAAGGGTGGCGGTGGATATGGTTGACGCTGTTGTCTTTGCCACCGCATCGGACTAGTCGTGGAAGGCTGTATGTGTGGTCGGCGCTGTTTTCGCTGCCACTGCGTGGGAGTAGCACCGGTTGGCTGCCAGTCATAGTGGCACCATCTTGCACCCCCGGTAGGCGTTACACCTTGAGGAACTCTTTTGGCTTCACTTGAAGTGGGCTGTCCAAGTGTATCGTTCCTCGTTGCTGGCCTGTTCTGATTGTGCGTGCTCGTCTCAGGCTCTGGGACGAACGACAACTTTGAAGCGTTCCACGCCCTGCCATCCTCAAGTCTGTGTGTTCATCTCCCGTCCTGCTTGATTATTCTCATAGGAGGAGTGAACGCTGGGCTTCTCTTGCGTATATGGCGTATATGCGTATATGGCTGGGCTTCTTTACCCTAACGAGATCACCCACTCTAAAACGCGGTGTCTTGGCCGCCCGTCTTCCGTCAGTGTAGTACCCGCTCTACTCTTGTCGTTGCCGCACGCGGTCGCGCATTCGCTGCATTTCCTCACCAGGGCTTCTAAGGAACTCCGTGTACGAGAGTCCAAGGGTGTGTAGCCTGTTGCGCGACTTGGGACCGTGGAGGAGAAGAGCGGGAGAAAGTCCCCTAGTAGCGTGCGGTGTACACCGGGAAATGAAAATGTAGTCAAGAACAGCGGCTTGTAGCGATCGGTTCTCGAGTGTAGCACACTGTAGTAGGACTTGAATGTGCGAGTAAATCTTTCAACTTGCCCATTGGCTTGCGGGTTGTAGTTCGAGACCAGCTGGTGCTTTATACCACGATGAGCCATGAAATTCCTAAAGGGATACTGAACCAAGGAATTTAGTGTCCATAATAACTGGCACACGTTCTTTCCACGACCTAGCAGCCTCATGTGTGCGCGAGCACACGCAACAAAAATGACGTCAGAGACCTCCATTCGCGGTTAAGATGACAGTGAAATGTATGGGCTTCGGGCCAAAAGAGAATAAAGACAAGTTTTTCATCTACACAGTGGTGTCTGGTGTAAACGGTAAGCGATTAATTGGTCCAGCAAGCACGTAGCTTTCACTTGTAGAGATGAAAAGCCCGTCGTTATTCCCCTTTGGCCCTACTTTGGCCCGAAGCCCATGCATTTCACTGTCCTCTTAAAGGTCTTTGACGTCATTTTCGTTGCGTGTGCTCGCGCACACCGGCGGCTGCTGGCTCGTGGAAGGAACGTGTGCCACTTATTATGGGCAGTAAATTCTTTGGTTCAGTATCCCTTTAAACTCCTCGGGCGTAAACTGGGGCCCGTTGTCACATACGACACTCTCTGGATACCCCTCGCGCGTGAAGACCATATGTAGAAAATTCGTCACAGTCTTTGTGGTGACGTTAGGGCAGAAGTGTACTTCCGGCCATTTGAAGAAGTAATCGACCAACGTGATTACATAGCGGAAAGCCGGTGGTGCTCTCTCGAAGGGACCGACAATGTCAATGCCGACCTTCAACCACGGCCGCTTAGGCAGTGGGACTGGTTGCAAGGGTGTTGGCGATGTCTTCGCGCTTTTGTCAGCGGTTCTGCAAGCACCACCTGCTTGTACTGCCGCTTTTACGTCCGCGTTCATGAGTGGCCACAAATAGAGATCGCGAAGGCGAGTCTGTGTCCTGACGATGCCTTGGTGACCCTCGTGCCCTCGCGCGATGAGTGGTTTTCTCATGCACACAGGAACGACAAACTGATCACCCCGTAGCAGTAGACGATCGTACACAGAGAGTGTGTCGTTAATGCTGTAGAAGATGGCTTCGTCAGAAGACGACTCCCTCCACGGTGGCCATTCCGAGGTGATGAAGGACATCACGGCGGTCAGTTCCGGGTCGTCAGCTGTTTCCTGTTGAAGCTGAGCCTTTGTGATGCATTCGTCTTTGAGCGCGGTGAAGGACACGATCTCTTCGTCGAAATCTGTGGCACCTTCGTCAGCTGGTACATAGAGCCTGAAAAGTGCGTCCGCGACCTGATTTTCGCTGCCCCGCTGGTATTCCACTTGGAAGTTATGCTTCAGGAGGCGTGTCGACCACCGAGTGATTCGGAGTGGACGAAGTCCAGTTCCTCGCGTGCTCAACAAGGACGCGAGAGCCTGATATTCTGTGCGTAAGGTGAAACGGCGACCCCATAGGTAGGAGTGCCATTTCTCGCATGCCCACAAGCAGGCAAGAGCTTTTCGCTCTTTCGTGGAGTACTTGCGCTCAGCCGGAGTGAGCGTGTGTGAAGCGAAGACGGCAGTCTGAACTTCCTTGCCCTGAAGCTGCTGCAGCACTGCTCCAAGTCCATAGGCAGAAGCATCCCGTGGCTACGATGATGGGCAGGCTTGGATTGAACATCTTGAGAGCTTTAGCAGATGACAGCAACCGCTTCATACGCCAGAAGCTCTGGCCTGCATTTTGATTCCAAATGTACAGGGTGTCCTTTTGGAGGTACCTACGCAGAGGAGGCTCCACCTATGGAGCCAGATGGGGTAGGAAACGAGAATAATATTCAACCATTATGAGAAACGATCTCAGTTGCGTCAGATCTGTTGGAAGGGGAGCAGCCTCTAGGGAACCCAACTTTGGTTGCAAAGGAGCAATTCCGGCTACACTAACTTTGTGCCCCCGAAAAGAAAGTTCTGTGACGTCGAAAACACACTTGTTGTCCAGCTTCAGGCCCACGTCAGAATTCCGGTAGAGCACTTCCCGCAGGCGTTCCAGATGTTTTTGGGGGGTCCTGCCGAACATGACAATGTCGTCAAGGTAAAACAATACACCTTGACAACCATTCAGTATCTTGGACATCATATTTTGAAAAATTGCTGGTGCGGAAGCCAAGCCGAAACATAGTCTTTTAAAGCGAAACATCCCTTCGTGTATGATGAACGCTGTGATATCACGGCTGTCGGGATGTAATGTCACTGGATGGTATGCTGCTACAAGGTCGAATTTCAAAAAGTGATGAGCGCCGTGAAGCGCATTCAGTAGCTCTTCGATGTGTGAGAGGGAGTAACTGTCAATTACCACCGCTTTGTTTGCGTTACGGCGGTCCACGCACATCCGAATGGTTCCATCCTTTTTCTTTTTTCGGATTTTTTCGGTCGCTCACCAGTCACCTAGCTGTGTTTGGAGTTTTATGTTTGTCCTTTGTCCCTCTTGTTCCCCTTCTCCAGGGATTACTTTCGTCATCCTTTTTCTGTACTACCAAAATGGGTGATACCCATTCTAGGCATTGAAGCGTTTATTGACCCCTGCTTCTTGAAGACGCTTGATGTCTTCTGAAAGAGGTTGGCGAGCAGTTTGTGGAATTCGCCCCATGCGATGTTTGACAGGTGGAACTGAAGGACGAATTCTCACCTTGCACGCGATTTTCTTGACTCTACCCAGGCCAGGGGTGAACAGGTGATTAAAGTGCTCGAGACACGGTGGAAGTTTCGGCTGTATAGATGCAAGTTTTGCCGGCGTAGCTGCAGACGTTGGCTGTCGCCCGTGCGTGCGACTGTTGCCGAGCCGCCCACTCTTCCTCCAGCGCCTCCGAAAAGACATCCGGTGTTGACGGTACGCCGGTTGATGTTGATTAATCTGGTTGTCGACCTTCTATGATGTCAGCAGCCTGCGTTTGTAATAGGGAGGGATCTGGCGGGCTCGATGACGCTTCGTCAAGTTCGCCGGTCTCTGTGTAGAAGCACGTTTTGGTTGTTCCACTCATTTGAATGTCCAGTGCCACTATAGCGTCCATGCTAAGTAGCGACGTGCCTCTGTCTGAGATATAGAACAAGGCTTGTGCCTGTCGCGTCTTGAACATTACTGTAGCCGTGAAGCCACCCAGGACGTTGATGGCTTCACGGAAAAAGTTCAGTAATGTAAAAGGTGGTGGCACGACTTTTGCATCACTGGCGTATCGCTGTGTGAATGTGGACTTGTCCATTATAGAAACGGACGATCCCTTATCTAACAAGAACGACAGTGGTGTCCCAAACACTTTGACGCTGATAAAAATACGCGTCTTAGAGGCTCCCATTATGTGATTTACGAGCCCCGCTTCATTGTCGTCATCGAAATCCGATCAAATTTGTTCAACTTCTTCGCGCCGGCGCCATTGAGAGTGAGCTCTGCACGCGTGCATTTCTGCAAACATCGCCCAAATGACCTCGACGGCCACAGCTGTAGCAGCAAAGGTCTCGTGCTGGGCAGGTGTCATAGCACCGGCAACGTTCCCAGCCGTGACCGCAATTGGAGCACGTGCGCCCATGGCTTCTTGTGTAGTCCCGTCGGGGAGACTGGTGTCTCGCGAAGTCTTGCCGCGAACAAGTTGATGGTGTAAACTGGACCCTTCTGCGATCCGACGACTCTATGAATCCTGAGTGTCCACCTCCATAAGATTGGTAGCGACCGGTACCGCCGCAGGCTGTACAAGACGGAGCAGTCGAGGACTGTCTGTCACGCGTGCTCCGGGAGGACGATCTTCGCCTGTCTGCGGGCTGATGCCTGGAAGAACGACTACTGTACCGGCGCCGTACCTCCCGAGGTGGCTCATTTCTTGGAGACGGCAGAGACCGTTTCCCTGAAAAATCTTCCCTTGCCGGTGATCTTGCTTCAAAGACGCTATTTTTGGTGGCAACTTGACAAGTCGCTTGACCGTTCGCAGGCGGAGTTGTCATTGACGCCCATTCTCGCACCTCACGTTGTGAGCGTTCAAGGTTCAGAACTGTCTGGATGACCACGTCAAATGGAAGAGCGGCATCCAGAACCATACGCTCCTGAAATTCCGTCGACGCGGCGCCAATCATAAACTGCTTCCGAACCTGCTCTTGGGTTTGGTTTCCGAAGTTGGCCGGAATTGCAAGTGTTCTAAGCGCCGACAGGAAGTCTTTGAGCGACTCACCCTCTTGTTGTTTCCGACTGTGGACTTTAAGCTGTTGCAGAGTTCCGTTCGTAGGTTGCGTGAACTCTGCTTCCAGAAACCTTAAGGTCTCTGAGTAGACGTCTGTCGCAGGTTGACTGACGCACCTCCGCCGCTTTCTGTTGCCGACGTTGCTGGCGACTGTTCAACAGCAAGCTGTGGCATTGGTAGGGAGTCGAATATTTGCTGATTGGTCTGGCCGAGACAGCTGAGCAGCATGGCTTGCCGACGCTCTGGGTCGTAGTCTCGAGCACCAGTGGCCAAGAAATATCGCTCGAACATCTGAATTCACTGTTCCCATGGAATAAGCGGAGGACCCGGCCTTGTCAAGAACTCCGGAGGAAGTCGTTCACCGGACGCCATTGTCGAGTTGACTCTGAATGGAGGCCGTTCTATCCAGCCGCCATCTTGATTGTCGCATGGACGAAGAAGGCTTGTCCAGCAGGATCACTCGTCGGGGCCCGACTGACGAAATTGGAGACCGAGCCGTCGCTTGCCCAGGAGAACGGTAAGGCTCAGGGACCTCCTTGTCGCCAAAAATGAATGTAGAGTCCCCGGGTGGTGGGGGCGTGTGTCAAGAACAACCAGTCAGTCGGAGCTCTCAGGAAGACTATTTTTATGTCGCGAGACATTCCAATTATATCCCAGAAAAGAATAAAGAGAAAGAATGATGATAGCATGATAGATAGGACAACACAGGGAAGAAAAGGAAGTGATAACGAAACATGATGAACACAACCGTGAGCCCTATGAAGACGTCCAGGACTGGCTACAGCAGTACGAGCGAGTGGCCAAGCACAATCGATGGACGGAAAAACAACGTCTACAGAGTCTTTACTTCGCGATCGGAAGAACGGCCAGGCACTTGTTCGAAAATCACGAAACTTCCTTCACCTCGTGGACCGCCTGTAGGGAGTACCTGAGACGGACTTTCATCAATCAATATCGACGGGAGAGAGCCAAGGACATTCTGCGAATGAGGACCCAAGGCGCAAATGAGACAATCACCAGTTCTGTCGAGGATGTGCAGCACCTGATCGCTCGCGCCGACCCTCACGCCACCGGCGAAAAGATGCAACGGATCCTTATGCGAGGTGTAAAGGATGACATCGTCGGAGGCCTCGTTCGCAACCCGCCGACCACCGTCGAAGCTTTCGTCACGGAGGCAGCCAACATCGAGCGCGCCCTCTAAGCGTGCGCTTGTCACTACCAACAAAAGCCAGGCGTAACTGCATCCACCCTGTTCAATGGCCAAAACCTCCCCTCTAACCTCGGACATCCGCGAAATTATCCGGGACGTCGTTCGGGAGTAACTCAGCAGGTTTCTGCCGGCATCAAGTCGTCCAGCGACACTCTCCATCGCCGAAGTTGTGCGCGAGGAAGTCAAACGGGCGGTCCAACCTGAAATTCCCATTACCGTGAACAGACGCTGAGCTACGCCGCCATGTCCCGACGACCGCCACGGGCTCCCCGCCAGGCCTTGGCGCCACACGGAAGAGACGCCCCAATGCCGGGTATACTCAGCGTCATCAAGAACAAGGCCAGTACGTCCACCCGGAACGGCCCTTGCTGAGAACGACCGACGTATGGCGAACGGCCGATCGACGCCCGCTCTGCTATTACTGCGGGAAAGCAGACCACATCCACCGCGGCTGCCTCTGCCGTCAACCTGGGCTGCGAGGTTTCCACCCAAACAACCCGCGCCCGAGGTACGGTGAACGCCCTCGCTGCATTGTAGAGTACCTCCGATGCTCGCACTCCTTAGCGCCGACTCTCCGCCGTAAGTCCCGCTCACCATCGCCACGACGTCCAGCATCTCCGGCGCTACAACAACGCCGAGAGAGCCTGTCTCCCCTGCGTCGACAGAAAAACTAAGTGCGGCAACGCCCGGAGGTAGCGTTGCGAAAGACGACCAAACTAAAGAGTCTCCAAAAACGCCGGAGCCCTCCCACTCTTGCGAAGCTACACATCGCAACGGCACTCCTGCAAGGGTGCCCAATATTCTAAATGTTATTATCGACGGCCACGACGCATCGGCCTTCGTGGACACCCGAGCAGACTTCTCAGTCATGAGTGGGAGGCTCTCTCGCCGCCCTCGAAAAGTTACGACGCCCTGGGGTGAACCACAAAATTCGAACCGCCGGAGGACACCTAATTACGCCCGTCGGAATGTGCACTGACCGAGTCTAGATTCACGGCAAAACGTGCGCTGCAAAATTCATCCTTATGCAAGGCTGTGCCAAAGACGTTATTCTCGGCATAGACTTTTTGTGTGAATACGGTACCGTCATCGACCTTGGTGAGAAGAGATTGACGCTGCGGATGCCTGTTCCGCCTTCAGAGAAACCACAAAAAGCGTCAGCCGCCGTCCGAGTCGCTGCCGACCACATGAACCTGCCGCCGTGATCAAGTGTTGTCGTACCCGTCGTGACTGATGCAGCTGCTTGCGGCGAAGTTGTTGTGGAAGGCAACCTTCAAGGGCTCCTGAGAAGAGGAATAGGCGTCGCTAGAGGAGTGGCTGAACTTCAGGATGGGCGCACCATAGTGCTCGTGGCGAACTTCCGACAAGAAACGCAACACCTCACGAAAGGTGCCACTGTGGCCACGTTGAGGAACTTCGGAATTGCCGCGATTGCTAAAGAATCATCGTCACCCCCGCAAGGCATTACGCCGTCAGCGCAGGTGACATTGATCTCAAGCTTCCAGGTCCGAAACAACGGTAGCTGAGTGATCTTCTCGCCGAATACAGCGACTGCTTTGCGACGTCGTCGAAGGTGAAACAAAACGCCGTTGCGAAGCATCGCCTCGTTACCGAGGATGACGCGCTCCCTGTGCACCGATTGCCGTACAGAGCCTCCGTAAAAGAAAGGGAGGTCATCCAAGAGCAAGTACAAGGGATACTGAACGACGACATAATCCAGCCTTTAAGCAGTTCGTGGGCCTCTCCAGTCATGCTGTTTAACAATAAGGACGGAACGCTGAGGTTCTGCGTGGACTATACGGCATCTGAACGCGGTAAAGAAGAAAAACGTCTATCCACAACCCGCATCGATGACAGGCTAGACCGGCTGCGCCACTCTCGATACCTTTCATCCATGAACCTGAAGTGAGGCTACTGGCTGATCGAAGTCGACGAACGGGACCGAGAGAAGACAGCTTTCGGTACGCCGGATGGACCGTACGAGTTTAAGGTGATTCCCTTCGGACTATGCACGGCGCCAGCAACTTTCCAGCTTGTCATATACACCGTACTGGCAGGTCTGTCTGGAGTGGCAGAGCTGTCTCGTCTACCTTGACGATATCGTACTGTTTTTAAGTGACTTTGACAAGCACTTTCGACGACTCGTAGCTGTTCTACAAGCCATACTGACCGCCGGACTCACCCTCAAGTCGTCAAACTGCCGGTTCGCCTATGTCGAACTGAAGTTTTTAAGCCACGTGGTTAGTAACGAAGGCGTCCGCCCAGACCGCAAGAAGACTTGCGCCGTAGTGGCATTTCCAGCGCCCATTGACAATGAAGGCTCTGCGAAGATTCCTTTAACTTTATGCCTACTATCGATGATTCGTTTGGGATTTCGCAAAAAGTTCTGCACCGCTCACAAAATTCACAAAGGACGCCGAGAAGTTCGAATGGGCTGACAAGCAGCAGCACGCATCGGACGAGCTGATGCAACGACTCCAGAGTCCTCCAGTTCTTGGACACTTCGATCAAGATGCGGCAACCGAGACTCATACGAACGCAAGTAAAGCAGGACTATGCGCGGTACTGGTTCAAGTGGGAGAAGGCAGCGAGCAAGTCATGGCCTACGCAAGTCGGATACTGTCCAAAGCGGAGAGAAATTACTCCACGACTGAAAAGGAATGTCTTGGGGTCGTCTGGGAAATTACGAAGTTTCGCCCGTACTTATACGAAAGCCCTTTCCGAGCTGTCACGCCTGGTTTGCGAACCTAAAGGACCCTTCAGGACGTCTCATTCGACGGAGTCTCCCACTGCAGGAGTTCAACGTGAATGTGGTCAACAAGTCAAACCGCAAGCACAGCAACGCCAGTTGCCTGTCCAGAGCCCCTGTCGAGACATCTCCCGGTAGCAGCGACGATGATGACGACGAGTGCTTCCTAGGCGCAGTGAATACCGACGACATGGCGCGACGTCAAAGAGACGATCCTGAGTTGCGCGCGCTAATCGAGTACCTCGAAGATCGAGGGGGTACTATTCCCCGTCCCGTCTCGAGAGGCCGACCGACCTTCGTTATTCGAAAAGGAGTACTTTACAAGGAGAACTTCGGAAACAGCAGCTCGCCATGGCTGCTGTGAATCCCTGCCAACCTTAGAGAGAAGATCTTGCAACACTGCCATGACAACCCAACGGCTGGTCACCTTGGCTACAGCAGGATGCACGCCAGGATTCGGGAAAAATACTGCTCGCCAAGGCTACCGAAGTACGTTGACTTCTACATTCGATGATGCCACGAGTGTCAGCGACGCAAGAAATCACTGACGAAGCCGTCAGGACTTTTGCATCTCATTGCTCCTCCGTCCACGCATCCTAGCAGATCGGAATGGCTTTACTTGGCCCTTTTCCGCCGTCAACATTGGGAAACCGCTGGATAATCGTCTCCAAAGATTATCTGAAGGAATACGCCGAAGCCAAACCCCTTCCTTCAGGGACTACTGTTGAAGTCGCTAAGTTTTTCATCGAGTATATTGTCCTCCGGCACGGCGCCCTGAAGTCCTCATTACAGACCGTGGATCATCGTTCAAGGCTCAGCTGAAGCAACTAATTCTTCGTCTCAGATGCACCAGCCACCGTCGACCCACTGCACCTCATCCACAGACAAATGGACTAACGGAACGACTGAACGAAACTATCGCCGACATGATTTCTTTGTATGTCGACATAGAGCAGAAGACGTGGGAAGAGGTGTTACCCTACGTCACGTTTGTTTAAAACACGGCGGTGCAAGTGACCACAGGAGTAACACCGTTTCAGCTGGTGCATGGCAGAAAAGTAACGACCATGCTCGACACGATGCTGCGCCACGAACCAGCTAACGATGGGAGCCACGACGCCCAGGTGGTGGCTCAACTAGCTGAAGAAGTTCGCCAGCTCGCCCGACTCCAGATTCAAGATCGACAACATGTCGGCGCCAAGCGGTACAACCTTCGTCGGATCGACGTTCGCTTCAAGCCCGGGAATGGTGTGTGGGTCTGGACCGCGATACGACGATGCGGTGTAAGCGAGAAACTCCTGAAACGCTACTTGGGACCCCACAAAATGCTTCGTCGACTCGGGGATCTTAACTACGAGGAGATGCCCGACGAATCACGGACTTCGTCACGCCGCACTCCACGACCAGAAGTCGTTCACATCGTGCGCCTCAAGCCGTACTACGATCAATAGGACTGTGAATCGCGTTTCGTACTACCTCGATAAGAGTATATTTTACAAGTTTACATAGTTCGCCATTATTTTTGTTTCTTTTGCTGTTTTGTTTCCCGGCATGTCGCATTGAAACGATGCGCTTTTAAAAGGGGGGAGTAATGCCACGCGCCTCGATGAGCAAGCCCGTATGTGGGCGAACGGTTACAGTGCTTGGCTGTCCCGCAATAGATCTGAGTTTGATTCCAGGCAGCCGAAATGTTCTATTATTTATTCTTTCAACTTGGCGTTCTCGCAAATTTGAGAACTTTCTTGTGTGTTGGAGTTACGAATGTGCTACGCGCCGAACGTTCTAGGCCGAATGTTCCAGAGATTTACGCGACTACAAAAGGTGCTCCGCGTGGCAAGCCGGGGTCACTCTCGCCCGTGGGTTAGATCCTGCTGCTACGCCGCTATCGACGCCCGCGACGCTCTAGTGTTATCTTCCGTTTCCTTTTTGTTTTGGGAACAAGTTCGCCCCATTAAACGTTTTGTTTGTTTCAGTTTTTATCGCTTCATCAATTGTCATTCGTGACAATGGACGTGAACGTGAAGTGTGCCGGGGCTACCCAAAAGTGTTTTACCAAGCAAAAAAAGACGCGAAATATTATGTTAGGCTTGGAAAGCCTAACACAAAATGATTTTATCCCGCCGACGGGAAAACAACTCCCGGGAGGCGAAATGCGTCCGAATGTGGAAAACGCAACTCAGCTGGTTCTGACGTACCCACGTCGGGCTACAGCCTCACTTTGACCAAATCCTGAAGGCCGACAAAAATAAAAGGAGCGGTAGGGACGTCGGCAGTTTGATAATTTAGACCCATGTTACGGATAAAAGAAACATAACGCGGGATGGCCAAAAAAAAACGCGTTTTAGAGCGCAGCTCTTAGGCGCCCGTTCCCGGCTTGAGCGGCGTCGGCGTCGCCGTCGGCGTAACCGCAACCCTCGTAACCCTCGTGAGGGTTACGAGGGTTACGAGGGTTAATCTCATGAGGGTTACCCTCACGAGGATCACGAGGGCCACGAGGTTACTTACCCTCGTAACCCTCACGAGGGTTACGAGGGTTAGTTACCCTCAAAAGGGTTACCTTCACAAGGGTCACGAGAGTTACCCTCACGAGGGTCACGAGAGTTACCCTCACAAGGGTCACGAGAGTTGCCCTCACAAGGGTTACTAGGGTTACCCTCACGAGGGTCACGATGGTTACCCAGGTCACGTGAACCCCCCCGGGGTCACGTGACTTGGGGATACCCCCGAGGTCACGTGACCCCCCGTTGACGTCACCGCCACTGATGACGTCATCAGTGATGTCACTGATGACGCCACCGGCATCCGCATCGTCATCGTCATCATCACTGATGACGTCATCAGTGATGTCACTGATGACGTCACCGGCTCCGCATCGTCATCATCATCACTGATGGCGTCATCAGTGACGTCACTGATGACGTCATCGGCATCGTCACGTGGCCCCAGGTCACGTGACGCCCCAAGGTCACGTGACGCCCCAAGGTCACGTGACGCCCCAAGGTCACGTGACGCCCCAAGGTCACGTGACTCCCACAAGGTCACGTGACCCCCGAGGTCACTTGACCCACCCCCCCAGTACCCCCCTCCTGCTCCTCAAGAGCTGCGCTCTAATTCGGCGTTACAGGGAGGGAGTTGTAAACGGCTTTCATTTTTTCGTGTAAGGCTTGTCAAATTATGAGGCGCTGGAGAAATCCTGCCTTCTGCGTTAAGTCCTTATTTTGAACTC
The DNA here is from genome assembly GCF_016920785.2 of Ixodes scapularis. Taxonomy (NCBI): domain Eukaryota; kingdom Metazoa; phylum Arthropoda; class Arachnida; order Ixodida; family Ixodidae; genus Ixodes; species Ixodes scapularis. Next base: position 97,886,788 of record NW_024609835.1, on the reverse strand, counting down.
TTTTTGTTTGTCTTCCGCCCATTGAAGAGCACGCGGGAGGGCCTTAGAACGCACATGGTATCGCTGCACCGCAGCCTTCTTCCGCAACATAAGTTCGTCTGCTTTCCTCGCCGTCACCATGGCAACGAACGCCGAATGAATGGAAGCACGCACGGTACCGCCGCGTGAAGCTAGCAACAGCAGACGCCATTTTACGAACGCCGTCTGCTGGCCAAAGCCGAACGCGGTGTGTCGGATCAACCGCCTCCGCCGGTGCGCCTCTGGCAAAGACAACGACATTGAAACACGCCGATGGCGATTGAACAAGCGAGAGCACAGCTGGACGACTGCAACGGCGGCATCTTTTTGGATCAAGGGCGCGAAATAAGCAAGAGCAATTTTTATTTGAATCATAACGCGCGATATCCAAGTTGAGGACCACATACCTTTGCTGGGTCTTTCCTATGAAATTTCACAGACACACGGGGTGCCGCATTCAGAAAACAGCTCCGTTTGCAAAATAGGGAAGCCCTGAAAAGGGCCGTTTAGACCGCTACCAGAACCTATAACTGACGTAACGAGCACTTGAAAAGCGGTTGGCGCATAAGTCGTCTTTATGCACGCAGGCGGGCGACGGGCTCAGCACAGCGGATCACTAGAAGTCACCGGGGCCGTCAGAATCCTCGCCCTGTCTGCGTCGGGGCTCTAGATTTCGGCGGCCGCGGCGACGAACGACTGGACTCTATCAGTGTTTCCGCGCACCTTCTCTCTCCTCCAAAAACATGACCTTTGCAAGGTGACCAGTGAAATGGTTGCTCCCGCGCCGTCCAGATGGAAGAGAGTTTTTGACGTGGGCCCAGGTGCCCTTTACCGTACTGGGGTGTGCAACAGAGTTCGGGTCGACAAACTGCAGCTTGTGGTTGACGGTGAGGTGCGTGAAGCGAGCGTCATCTGCAAGCTTGCAATAGCCAGCCCAACAGTCAGTGATTATTCTTGTTCCAGGGCGGACCCACTCGGCTATTAGCCCTTGCAGGGCTTTAGTGTCACGGGTCTCCACGGGAACAAGAAAGCAGCACCTGCTGCCACGCTCCAAACCGCCGAAAATCCACTGGCCAGGCCTTGATACCCGCGATGGTACTTTCACCGACCGAACATACTCTCGACTTGTTCTACAGTCACGCCTTGTCTTTACGCATTCAGACAATCATGTCTGAATGCGTAAAGATGGCATTTACCATAACCTCCCGACAAAGACTCGCCCAGTCAATTATTGCCTTACTTGCGACATCAATCTCCCACTGAATGACGGCGCACGGTAGGTTCTGGCACCTGAGGATGATTTTCATGAGTTGGAGGAGCGTCAGGTACGATCCTTCAAAAAAGGAATCGCTCCGTACAGAGACCTCGCCCCGGCACTGAACTTTGACCGACTTCCTCTTGGACACCTCACCAGTCATCCACACACACCATCTCCATGAGTAGCCATCCGCAGATCGAGCGCGGACTTGCAGCTTGTCATCGCAGCTTCGCAATCTGGACACGGACGAAAAGCCAGGAGCCAGGAGCAGGCCCATGCGCTGAAGCAAATCAATTGCTTCAAGAGGGTCTTTCATGGCGTCATGAAGACGGCACAGGTTAAACCCCATGACACTGCGATGCTCGCCTCTGGAACGATAAAGCGCCGAGGGCTATGCACTCCTTTGCATTTGTTGTTTTTATTTGGTCCGCCATTTTATACCTCGTGATAACATTCTAACAAACTCATTGGTTGATCGGTCGGACCACACCATGGCGTGACAAAACAAACGCCAAACGTATGACCACAGACGGCATCGTCAAAGCAAAGGGAGCAGTCGAACCCAACAACGAAATAAAGTAACAAAGTGAATTTAAAAAAAAAATATAAGAAAGGAGCCGTTGGATTTACGGACGGCGTCATCTTTGATGAGAGGAGGAGCGGCCGTGCTGCTCTGACTGCTCAAAATGTTCCTCTTTTTTTTTCTTTTTCCTTTTGTTTCTACCCTTGAGAGTGCCACCACTCTTACTTGAAGCTGATTTGTTAGTTTAATAACAAACAACGCGTTGGAACCCAAGAAAGCAGCGGGTGCTGCTTTCTTGTACCCGTGGAGACCCGTGACGCTAAAACCCTGCAAGGGCTAATAGCCGAGTGGGTCCGCCCTGGAACAAGCTTCACTGACTGTTGGGCTCTCTATCGCAAGCTTGCAGATGACGCTCGCTTCACGCACCTCACCGTTGTAGCAATATCTAGAAAGGACGAGACGAGGCCATGTCCGCTGGGCTCTAGACATGGAACGCGTGTGTCGCCGGCGCTTCGTTCTTCTTTATTCCATGCCTCTTGCTACCTCTCCTCCCCCTATAGAGGCTTCAACCAACAAATTGCGGACACAAAAGGCATACACACGAGGACACACATATATACATATATATACACGTAAACAGTAAAAGGAGTCACCCTGTGAACCTCTTTGGCTTTTTGATAATCCGACCGGACCTTGTTCGTACTTCGGCGCCCTTGGAAGCCGGGTATGGCAGCGTAGTTCTTGACTCCGAGACCAGTGAGTGAGGTGTCTGCTCACTTATGTCTTTCGGCAGCGGAGCGAGATGGCATTTGTTTCTCACCAGAAGTCCTTTCGGGATCTCTACGACATACGACCTTGGTTCTGTCCTCTCTCCGACGACTTTACCAGTTGTCGCCGCATTTCTCACCCAGACCGTGCTATCAAGAGGTTCGTTCAAGCGTTCACACACTGCATGTCGGCTATTATAGTTTGTCACTTGCTTCTGTTTTTCTACCTTGTCTTTTTTTCTAAATTTTTCGTGATTGGGAAGTTTCGGAATTAACGTTGAGGGAAGAGTTGGTAGCGTTGTCCTTAATTGGCGGCCCATTAGCAGCTCTGCAGGACTGTAGCCACAGCTTCCCGTCGTTGTCCGGTAATATAGAAGGCCAAGGTTGGGGTCATCAGACTTTTTGAGAATGTCGTTGACCACCTTTACCATTCTCTCAGCTTCTCCATTACCCTGCGGGTAATGCGGGCTGCTTGTGACATGGGTTATCTGGTACTTCGCAACAAAGTCTTGAAATAATTTTCCCGAATATTGAGGACCGTTGTCCGATCGGAGTACTTCAGGTATACCATGACGCGAAAATATTGCTTTGAGGTGGCCAATTACCCCTTCAGATGCTGTCTGCCTCAACTTGCATACTTCTACATAGCGCGAGTACTAATCGACTACTAGGAGGTAGTGTTGTTTGTTCAGTTCAAAGAGATCTGTCGGAACGGGCTGCCACGGGCGGTCTGGAAGTTTCGATGGTATCATGGGCTCTACCTTTGGGACACGTTCCCGAATACATCTGGAACAGTTCGTGACTAGCTGTTCCAGGTGTGTGCTGAGTCCTGGCCACCAGACGGACATCTTCGAACGTTCGCGGCATTTGCTAATGCCCAAGTGTCCCTCATGAGGACGACGACGAAGTGCCCCGGCAAAGGAACATGGAATTTTCGGCTCCTGATAATTTTCTATGTTTGGCGCTTTCTATAGCTTTTGGACTTCCAACTACCTTGAAGATCAAACCTGGACGCTCCGTGGCATCGTTAGGGGGTCCCGACACCCCCAAAACAGCGCCACGTTTATGAAGGTGTCGTGAATCACCAAGGACCTTCGAAAACGCTCCGCCCGCTGATTTTGCAACCGACGGGGTCGTTTCGACGAGTTTGGAGCCAGAAAAGATGGACACCGCAGCAGCCCTGACTTCGGGAACGCGCGGTCAACAAGCCGCAGTAAAAGCGCAGCAGCAGCTTGAACCCGCCAGGACCACAGCCATCGAGCTTGACGCTGGACTCCTCGGAAAATTGGGAATCACCAAAGAGGATATCGGCAAATTAATAACCACACTCTTGCACAGCTACATACAAGGGACGTTGACCCCAGGCTGGATGGCAAGCCGGCAAAGGGACGCCATGGAATCTGAAGAGGTGTGTTCTCAAGAAACTTCCCAATTTCCACCACTACAGAAATTACATAAACCAGAAAATCCAACTTCAGAAGAACGACAAGCTAAGCCTAACAGCTTAGGAACCGCCCCCGTGGAGGAGAACCCCGATGACGAAGGGTTTGAAATGTATATAAGTAAACGCCGACGAAAACGCCGGTGTTCGACAGTCCAAAAACCGAGAACATCATCTGAGGAAGATAGGCGGGAAACTCCCACGTCAACCCAGACAGTGGTACTAAAAGCGATATGCAAAAAGAATGTCAAGGACTTCAAGACCCGAGATATAAAAACAGCGGTGGAAAAGACGGGAATCGCCAGTCGTGATGACTACAAAATTCAAATTCAGCCGAAGACGAACACCATTGCGCTAAAAACGCGGAACGAAGAGATAATGCAATATCTCCTAAAAGTCACTGAGATTACGAAAGGCGAAGACTCGTACGCCTTAAGCCCATACAAGGCAATGGGAAGCGACCAAGTACGCGGTGTCATCTACTTGCACGGTGATAACAGCGACGAGACACCCGAAACGCTACTACCGGATTTGGAATGCAGAACGGCCAAAGTAGTCTACGCCCGCCTTATGGGCAAGAAAGGCAACGCTGTGGTGATCACTTTTGAGGGAACTTGGCTGCCAGAGAAAGTCATGTTCTGCCGCGAAGTGTTCACCGTGAAACCGTACCGTCCAAGACCAATAGTCTGCTTCAATTGTCACAACATTGGGCACAAAACGGACGTATGCCCAAGCAAAGAGAGCAGATGCGACCGATGCGGGCACATCCACGAAGAAGAAATGGAGGAGTGCACAAGGGATCCACAGTGTAAGAACTGTGGTGGGGTCCACGTGGCAACCAGCAACAATTGTCCCAAGAGGAAGATCTCAGAAAAGAAGCTGCCCGCAAAGCCACCACAGCCGAAGCTACTGCGAGAAAGTTACGCGGCAGCAGCCAAAGCAGCTGCCACCTCACAGGCCCAACTTCGCGGCCAACAAAACTCTGAGCAGAAGGTCATTCGAATTCCTCCCAACCCAGGAAAGACAACAGTTGACTCCAATGAGAAGATGGCAGCCCCAAACTGGATCCCAGAATGGGCCCAGCGCACGAAGGCTAAGTCCACCGAACTACCAGACTGGAGGAAGGAAGTGCAAACACTCGAAGCAAGGTTCGAGAAGCAAGAGTCCAAAATCGCAAAATTCGAGAAAGACGTGGAAATGGGATTTAATATGGTATTCCAAGTACTCGGAGAGATTAAAAAGGAAATTGCTGAACTCAAGCATAGCAACTAGAACTAACGAACCCGGACAGACCAAGATGGCACCGACACGGATCCTACAGTGGAATTGCAACACGTTCTCGGCAAGAGCAGCGGAGCTCAAGCTCCGCTTCGAAAGAAATGCGCCACCAGAAATTCTGCTGCTGCAGGAGACTAAAACACCGGACATGGCAATCACCGGCTTCAACGTTTACCTAACTCCGACCATCAAATCTAAGCCAAGCTGCAGGGAGAAGAATCCCATTGAAAAGAAAGGATAGGTGGCAGTTTGCGTACTCCAAAACATACCACAGACGCAGCTAGACACCACTGCACTCTGCTCGGACAAGAGGGAGGTAGTTGCTGTCCGACTAAAGCGAGGTAAACTCAAACTGGTGGTGGCATCTGTCTACATAAAGCCCAATACCACCCTAAAAAATGGAGAGACGGCAGAATGGATCCGAAAGCTATCCGAGCTGGCGGATGGAGACCCACTGATTGTCGGAGGGGACTTTAATGCACAACACCGCGAATGGGGATACGACACCAACACAAAGAAAGGCCGAGACATCATCGCAGCCATGCAAACAGCCCGGCTTGAACTCCGCAATGAACAAGGGGTCAAGACGCGACTAGCCAAACAACAACGCCAGAAGGACACTACACCAGATCTCACGTGGGCCACAAAGCGCCTCGACACCCAATGGACACCAAGGAGGGACACACAGGGCAGCGGCCACTACCCCATCGAGGTCACAGTCACACACCCAAGTGGGCGGAAAGATAAGGAGCTTCGACCGATCCTAAAATGGGACGAATTCCGGGAGCTAATTCTAAGCAGCCTGGAGCGGCACGAAGACGTTGAAGAAAGCATCTGCAAGGCGATGAAGGAGGCAAGAACCCACGTTAATGTCAAACAAGGTGATCCGACACCGGACACCCACCTCCTGAACCTATGGGCCAGTAGACTACAAGCGTTAACAAGATTCAGGAGAAGCAGGGCGACGGCGCATAAGATCAAGCTCAACAAAGCGACTGCCATGGCTATGAAATACTCCAAAGAGCTATGCCGGCATGAATGGAGAAGCCACTGCGCATCATTCAACGCACGTACCGGACTCGGAAAGGCCTGGCGGACTTACAGGGGGATGAACAAGAACAAACGCAAGAGCCGGAACGCAGCACAGAACCTTACGCTTCGCCTGAAAATGACGGAGGAGGAGCTGGCGGTAAAAGCAAGTCAGATATTTTTCCCGCACATCACGGCGGCAAAACAGGGAGGCAAAAAACGCTCAAAGAGCTGGGCTGCAAAACCACCAAAAGAACCGGGAATGGACGAACCTTTCAACATGGGGGAGCTGCTTGCGGCCATCCACTCAGCCAAACAAGGAAGCGCACCCGGACCCGACGGGATAACATATACGGCTCTTAGTAACCTCCCAGGCGAGGCCAAAGAAGAGCTATTGAAGAAATATAACGAAACATGGAAGAAAGGAAAGATCCCTGACTCCTGGAAGATCTCTTGGGTGACACCAATACCTAAACCCGGAAAGACGCAGGATAGAATCGAAAATTTCAGACCAGTTTCACTAACGTCCAGCATCTGCAAAGTCTTAGAGAAAATGGTCCTGCAGAGGGTACAATGGTATCTCGAGACCTACGACAGGCTAGACCCGAGGCAAACAGGATTCAGAGAAGCCATGGGAACACCAGACAGTCTCAAGCTGCTATACGAAGACGTGATGGCAGACAAGAAGAGCATAGATCCAAGACTTGTAGTTGCTCTTGACATAAAACAAGCCTTTGATGCCGTTCCGCATTGGGCGGTGAAAGAAGGAGCTAAGAGATGTGGAGTAAGGGGCAGAGCGCTAAAATTCATCAAAGACTTTCTGGCCAATAGAAGGTTTAAGGTGAAAATCGGGAACACAATGGGCCCGGAGACACTCAACAACAGAGGCGTACCACAGGGGGCAGTGATATCGCCCACATTATTTAACATGGTAATGGCAGATTTACCAACGAGACTGGGACGCATTGAAAACCTCGGGTTCACAATATACGCGGATGATGTCACATTGTGGGCCAAAGGAGGCTCGCTGGGAGACCAGTAGTTCACCATGCAACGGGGCATCGACGAAGTTGCAAAGTACTTGGAGGAAGTCGGGATGGAGCCGTCCCCTGAAAAAACCCAATACATGGTCGTTGCGAGACCAAAGGACCACAGAAAAAGGATTGCACAGCAAGTGCAACTTCAACTCATGGGAAAAGAACTAGAACGGCGTCCGAGCATAAAAATCCTCGGAGTTACATTTGAAGAAACAGCTGGGAGTACCAAATGGCTACCCGAACTGAGGAAGGTATGGGACCAGGCTCTGAAATTGATTCGTAGGACAACGAGTAAATCGTGGGGGGCGGACGAAAAAGCAATCCGGACCATGGCAAAAGCCCTCCTCACATCCAGAGCGCTCTACTGCTGCAACTGGATGAACCTCACCAAGGCTCAGTGGAAGCAAATTGAAAGACTGAACAATCAAACCATGAGAGTGGTAACTGGACTACCGAGATACACACCCCTCGACGAACTAAGGAAATATGCAGGAATGAACAAGATAGAGGAGAAAGCAGAGTCACAACAAATCGCACACTTTCAACGCCTCGAAAGGACTAAACATGGGCGAAGACTATTGGAAATCCTAGGATACTCCACGGAAGGTAGGCCCCCGATCGAGGAGGCTTCCCCACCATGGCAAGACATAGGCGTAACTGATCACAAGCCAACATTCAAGGGACAAGGAACTAAACAGAGAAAATTCGCAGCCAAGAAACACGTCCAGTGGCTCGCGGAGAACACTGAATGTAAGGAAATAAGGTACACGGATGCCGCGAAGGACGACGGGGCTGCCGCAGCAGCCTTTGTCGACATCGCGAGGGACAGGACCTGGTCAGAGAAGCTTCCAACGCAGACCTCGGTTAAAGAGGCTGAACTGCGTGCAATTTTAGCCGCAGCCAAAGATATCCGTGAAAGAATCGACCCAGGTAACAGGGCCTGGATCTTCACCGACTCTCAGACGGCACTGAAAGCTTGCCGCAGCTGCAGAACGAGAAGCAGAACGGTCAAGAAGATCAAGAATATTGCGGAGGAGCTCAGGAAGCTGGATTCCAACTTAACGATCGAGTGGCTAAACGGACACAACGATATCCCGGGGAACGAGAGGGATCACCAGGCCGCAGCGGAGGCAGCTAGCAGCACCAGCTCCGCGCCAGGCCTTACCTCTCGAGTCGAAACGACGAATGAAATGTCAATAGACCCAGATGAAATGGCCGAGCAAGCCAAAGAAGGGAGGAAACTGTACCTGAAGGGTCTTCTGCTAACAGAGGAAGACCCGATACCACCAGGGTACACAAGATGGGAGACGGTTCGGCTACGGCGAATCAGGACAGGTATGGCACTAACTCCAGCGAAAAAAGCATCCTTCGGACTGAAGGACCACGAGGACCCAACGTGCAAGACATGCACAGAGGGATTCATGGCAACGACGAAACACGTGCTCTGGGAATGCAAAGGCCTGGAAGACTTTAGAGTAGAGTCATGGGACTCGCTACCCAGCGAGAAAAGGCCCACGAACCTTGAAGACTGGACCCACCCCAAGGGACAGCCGCAGCACAGAAAAGAAATCCTGGACTCCCTGATCAGCTACATCAGGGACTCTGGGGTCCATCACTTTATCTAGATTCATTCATTGTCACTTACCCTTTCCTATAAATCCCTACATTCCTTTTCCCTCTCGCCTCAGGGACGTTAACCCATAGACGAGTGAACCTTTCATTAAATAAATACATGTTCTCTCTCTGTCCCTCATGAAGTTTGTCTAACACCTCCTTGCGAAGCGGCTGGGGGATGAAAAGGCGGTTCGTCCTCACTAAAAGCCCGTCTTGTATGGTGAGGTTGTTTCTTTCGGAATAAAAGTGTACCACTTCAGGAGCAACCTTGGCCTTTGTGGGCCATCCAGTGGTGGTATACTCCCTCAGTTTTCTTCCGACCGGGTCTTCCCGTTGCAGTGCCCGAATCTTGTCTAAGTACTCAGTTGAAACTGGCAAAGAACCGATGATGGCTTGTACGTACGCTTCCAGTTCCTCTCCCATAGTTCTTCCCGGCAAGTCTACCGGCGATCTGGACAGAGCATCGGCCGTACACAGCTCTTTACCAGGAACATGAGAGATCGTGAAGGAAAACCTCATGAGGCGAAGTTTAAACCGCTGTATTCGCGCCGGAATAAGGTTCAGCTCTTTTGATCCAAAGAGAGGTACCAGCGGACGGTGATCCGTCTGAACATGGAACGTAGTTCCCAAGAGAAACTTCTCAAAACGCTCGCACGCCCATGTTACGGCGTACGCCTCCTTTTCAATTTGTGTGTACCTGACCTCTGTGTCATTCAATCCTTTGGACGCGAATGCTACGGGTCGCACATGTCCTTGTTTATCCCATAGTAGCAGTACAGCTCCGAGGCCATACGACAAAGCGTCTGCCGAAACGATGAGGTGTTGTCCTGGATCATACAAAGTCAGGGTTGCGGCGTCTTGGATGTCTTTCTTTATTGCTTCCCAAGCACGCTGCTGCTGAAAATCCCAGGCCCACTTTATGTCCCTTTTCAGCAGGTCTCGTAGCGGTTTTAGTTTTTCCGACCTGTGTGGGATGACTCTACCGAATTGGTTGGCCATCCCGATGAATTGCCTTATCTCATGAACTGTGGTGGGTGGACGCATTTTAGTGATTGCATCAACCCGTTCTGGATCCGGCAGAAGTCCTTGGCTGCTGATTATGTGGCCAAGGAACTTGACAGAGGTCTTCTTAAATTCACACTTCTCATTTAGTGTTACACCTGCTGTTTTCAGTCTTTGAAGAACTTCTTTGAGCCTGGAGTCATGTTCCTTCTCGTTCGACCCCGTCACCAGGATGTCGTTCATATGACACAGCACCCCCGGAAAGCCCTCCAAGATTTGGTTCATCTTCCTTTGGAAGTGCTCAGGTGCAGATGAAATCCCAAATGGAAGCCTTTGAAAGCAAAACCGACCAAATGGGGTGATGAAAGTTGTCAAGAGCTGTGACTCCGCCGCCAGCTTGATTTGCCAGAAGCCTGCCTTGGCGTCCAGTTTTAAATACAAAGATGTATTAGAAAGAAGGCCCAAGGTTTCTTCCACTTATGGCAAGACCAGTTTCTCGCGCTCAATGTTCTTGTTGAGCTGTGTCGGATCTACACATAATCTGACATCTCCGTTCAACTTAGGAACCACCACCATTCCAGAGCACCACGCGGTGGGTTCTTCTACTCGCTTTATGATCCCGTCCTTTAACATTTTTCTCAGGTGCTCCTCAACTTTTGATATCAGAGCCAAGGGTACACGACGGGACGTGTTTACTCAAATTGGTGTGGCATTGTAAATTAGCTTGATCTTGTATTCCACCTTCATTATTCCAATACCACTGAAAAGTTCCAGATATTTCTGGTGATAACCGGCAGTAGTGGGGTTGGTGACTGAATGCATGAATTTGACAAGTACAAGTTCTGTGCTAGCTTCACGTCCCACAAGCGGTTCGTCAAGGTTCGTGACAACATAGATGTCCTCATGTATCAGCTGCTGACCATGTTGAATCGTGGCCCCGAACTTTCCAATGACTGTTAACATCTGCCTTCCGGGTCCGAAAAGTTTGGCCGCAGTAGGCTGGAGGTTTTTGAAGCTCGGTGCCGCATCCTCCGGTAGGGCACTGACGTCGTCGCCTGTATCAATCTTGAACTGGACGACCTTGTCATTGACCTTGAGCGGGACTCTCCAAGCCAGGCCAGCAGAAGATTTAACACTTCCGAGCAGCCATTCTTCTTGATCTGTCTCCAGGTTTACTTCCTGTATAGACTTTCTCCTGCATACCTTAGTCTAATGTCCTCGTCTGCCACAGTTGAGGCACTTGGAACTGATTGCAGGACGCTCGGAGTTTGTGTGCGCCAACTTGCCACATTTTCCGCAGGTAGGAGCTTTCGTGTCATTTCTCGACTCTGAATTGCGCGGAGCCTTCCATTTTTCTGCTCTTTTACCAAAGACATCGCCGACCATCTCCTCTTTTTCTGTTTGCCTGTGCCCTCTGACCACTGCTTGTTGCTTGTGCACGGCTTCTTTCCGTCGAGCTCGTGTGACTGCAGCTTCTAGTGTGAGGTTGGGGTCTCTCTGCAGGCTTTCAGAAAGGGAGTCATCTGACAGTCCGACTACGAAGCGATCTCGAACCAGTTCGTCCTTCAGAACGCCGTAGTCACAATGTTTTACCAGGTGATGTAGCCTGGTTATAAACGATTCCACAGACTCTCCAGTTTCTTTGCTTTCTTTGATGAAATTTCGCTCGTTCGTAGATGACGTTTCGCTTCCCCACGAAGTGATTATGAAACAAGTCCGACACTTTCTCGAAGTTTTGTTTGTCGTCGTCCGAGAGGGACGATGCCTCGAGAACACCTTCGGCGTCATCTCCGAGGAAATATACAAAAGCATCTACCTGTTCGCCCTCATCGGCTTTGACGAGCTTGGAGACCTTTCGATAGCGGTTGAATCTGTTTTACCACCTTGGCCAGTCGCCTGGGTTGTGGAAATCGAACGTTGACGGTGGGGTGATGGTGTGGGCGTACATCGTTGTCCGAGATGCCACTGCCGCCTCTTCCCCCTGGCTCGTCCCAGCGGAAGACTCTCGTGGACTGCCTGGAGTGTTCATGATGAAACTCTGTTCTACCACCCAGCCACTTCTGACACCATGTAGCAATATCTAGAAAGGACGAGACGAGGCCATGTCCTCTGGGCTCTAGACATGAAGCGCGTGTGTCGCCGGTTCTTCGTTCTTCTTTATTCCATGCCTCTTGCTACAACCGTCAAACACAACCTGCAGTTTGTCGACCCGAACTCTGTTGCGCACACTAGAGCCACTCGATATGGCAGCGTAGCTGCCAGAGTAGCGCCACGCTTTTTCCTGTGCCGCCTCTCACCGCGATTGGTCACACGCGGTACCATAGCAACGGGCTGAGCTGGCTGGGTTTCCGTAGCAACCGAGTGACGACTCGTCACGTGACCTCTCAAGAGCCGTGATGTCATCGGTAAGATGGCAGCTCCCAGAGCTGGTGGATGCGAGTTTGTTCGGTGCGCGGAGTCGTGATGTGCCACAGCTTGCCGACGATTTAGGGCTTCTTCGTGCTTTCTGACGTAGGTATAACGTAAAGATCTGAAAGAATGATACTTTATACCCTTTCTGTGCAAGATTGCTCTGGATATTAGCACCTGTGCGACAGCATCATTAATATCGCCTTAGCGGTGCTCGGGTCTCCAGATGTGTTTGAGACTCGATAAGACATTTAGCATGCAATTTTCGCATTCTATTAGCTTTATTTGAACGTTGGAGTGTCTGAGAATCGATGCGATATCTATGTGTCGCATGGTGGGTCTTGAAGAATTTGTTTCAGCCCCAGGTAACCGCATGATCACAAACTTTTAGCGAGGAAGCTCCTGCAATGATTACGTTTTGTACTAATCAACCAGGGAACCTGAGTTCAATCCCCACCCCTGCCCGTTTCGATCTGGATGAGCATCGTACCGTCATCCGGTTGTGTATCAGTACTGCGTGGCGCACGTTAAAGACCTGTAGAGCTAGCGGTTATACTGCATTGTCTAAATTGCTCATCTACATCGAGTGACTCGTCGCAACTTTGAAATGGCTGACCAAGTACACGCTGTATAAATATTCACACACCTCCCAAGTATACTAATCAACGATTTTACGATATGCGCAGCGCAAGTTCGTCTGCTTCTTTTAGTAGGGGTTGTGGTGACGTCAGAATGCCGAGCTCTGATTGGTTCTGAATAAAGAATAGTGGGTAGACCTCAAGGCAGCTTGCTTTTAGGTCTGCCCACTCTCCTTCAATCGGAGCCACTCAGATCTCGGCGTTCTGACGTCACCACAACCCCTGCAAAAAGAAGCAGACGAACTTGTGCTTCACATAACTTTTAGGATAAAATTTTCGCACTTTTCTAGCTTCCTTTGAAAGTCTGAATTTCTGAGAATCATAATGAAAGTTATACGGCGCGTGTAGGGCCTAGGGGAAATTGTTTCAGCCCTTGACCACCGAATAATCGCAGCATTTTTTAGCGAGGAAGCTCCATGCGATCTCTAACCTTTTTTACTAATCGCCAATTTTACGAATTTGCAGTTCTGAAGATTTCGATATAACTTGCTTTCGTTGCAGTAGGTTGCATCTGATCGCAGTGTTTTTTTGTTTGTTTTTCAAGTAAAAAGCTGGCGTTTGCTCAAGTGACGTATATGAAATCTCCTGCTATATGACAATGCATCAACACATACTATTAAACTTAGATGCTCAGAGGTGTGTTCGTCTTTGTAATTAACAAGTTACAGACGTGTTTATTTCTTAGGAGTGTAATATTTATTTTCTGTAGCTGGACCCGTTTTGTGCTCCTTAATGTCAGTGTGCTATGACGTTATCATCATGTGTGTATGGTTCTAAATATCCTCTTTGCAATGCCTACAAAGGCCAAAATGACGTCAGCCAACCCCAACTCACGCATTGGACACGAAAACTGCGTCGCTCGGATGTATGCGCTCGTCAGCAATCAATTCGTCCATGGATATTTGAATTCGCGTTTCTGGCGAATGAGTGCCCTGACGAAACTTATCATTACTTGCGAATGCCAAGTTCTACGGTGTGCTTAAAAAGCACGGTGCAAGCATGGGGTCATCGCACCGGTGCCCTAGCATGTCACGACTGCGTGATTTCACAGTTCTCTTCTGAGTTGAGGATTACAGGTAAGGAAGAAAAAGTTTAAAAATAATTTCGCGGCCCCTTTAACACGGATATGCGTGCTACACCAGATAAAAATATTGACTTTTTGAATGCGGGTAAACTTCCGAACGACCATTCGGCCTGTCGGCAAGAACACCTCAAATCCGGCGTCCGTCTCTTTTGGTGGCGTCAACAATTCCCTAGAGATCATTATGCCGTCCTTCTTGGTTGAACCCCGTCGACGTCGCTCCTCACCAGTCGGTGAGAAAATATCATCTTGAAGGGATGATCGGGTCTTGAAGAAGTATGATGCTAAACATATATACTCGCTCACTATAGGGCAGTCGAGCAGCAGTCATGTTCCGAGCCAATCGTCCGGTCGCGGCCGGCGCAATCGGATTTTGTTCCATTGGAGCGAAGTCCGAAAGTATTAGGACGGTACGTTCGACCCACGAAGCGGCCGCCATCCCGGCGGCGCCGAAAACCACTCGCCTCGTCCGTGCACGTACGATACCATAGCAGCTCTCGTCGCCCGACAGTCCCTGGGCTGCAAATCGTCCCACTTTTCAGAAAAAACAGGCACCGTTTCTCCAGAGGTTCTTGCCGTACCGCGATGCCAAGCGTCTTATACCCCTTTTCAATGAACGAATTTAGATATCAACTAGACTACAAAGGTTGCCGCCCGGCGTCGCTAGAAGCACGGTTACCATGGCAACCTCCCAGGCCCAAAATGGAGATCACTATCAGCGCTTCTGACGTCGTGCATCTAGATAATTTTGCGTCGTGTCGCTACTCTGGCAGCTACGCTGCCATATAGAGTGGCTCTAGCGCACGCCAGTACGGTGGAGGGCACCTGGGCCCACGTCAAAAACTCTCTTCCATCAGCACGGCGCGAGAGCCACAATTTCACTGGTCACCTTGAAAAGTTCATGTTTTGGAGGAGAAAGAAGGCGCGCGGAAACACTGACAGATTCCAGTTGTTCGTCGCCGCGGCCGCCAAAATCTACAGCCCCGACGCAGACAGGGAGAGGATTCTGACGGCCCCGGTGACTTCAAGTGATCCGCCGCGCCGAGCCTGTCGCCCGCCTGCGTGCAAAAAGATGACTTATGCGCCAACCGCTTGTCAAGTGCTCGTTATGTCAGTAATAGGTTCTGGTAGAGGTCTGAACGACCCTTCTCAGGGCCCCCATATGTTGCAAACGGAGCAATTTTCTGAACGCGGCACCCCGTTTCTCGTTAAAACGTTTACAGGAAAGACCCAGCAAAAGTATGTGGTCCCCAACTTGGATATCGAGTGTTATGATTCAAATAAAAATTATTCTTGCTTATTTCGCGCCTTCAATCCCAATAAATGCCGCCGTTGCAGTCGTCCCGCGGTGCTGTTGCTCGCTCAATTGCCGTCGGCGTGTCTCAGCTTCGTCGTCTTTGCCCGGCGCACCGGCGGAGACGGTTGATCTGTAATCTGATACACCTAGAGCCACTCCATATGGCAGCGTAGCTGCCAGAGTTGCGCCACGCTTTTCCCTGTGCCGCCTCTCATCGTGATTGGTCACACGCGGTACCATAGCAACGAGCTGAGCTGGCTCGGTTTCCTTAGCAACCGAGTGACTACTAGTCACGTGACCTCGCAAGAGCGGTGATGTCACCGGTAAGATGGCAGCGCCCAGAGCTGGTGGATACGAGTTAGTTCGGTGCGCGGTAGTCGTAATGTGCCGCTGCTTGCCGACGATTTCGGACTTCTGCGTGCTCTATGACGCAGGTATAACGTGAAGATCTAAAAGAATGTGACTTTATACCTTCTTTGTGCAAGATCTCTCTGGATATTAGCATATGTACGACAGCATCAGTGATATCGCCGTAGCGGTGCTCGGATTCCTGGATGTGTTTGAGGATCGATAAGACATTTTGCATGCAATTCTCGCATACTCCTAGCCTTGTTTGAACGTTGTAATCTCTGAGAATCGATGCGAATTGTACGCGTCGCATGTTGGACCTTGGGGAAGTTATTTCAGCCCCAGGTAACCGCGTAATCACAGAAACTTTTGGCGAGGAAGCTCCTGAGAGCTTTACGTTTTGTGCTAATCAACGATTTTACGATACAGCTTTTAAGATAACATTTTCGCATTGTCTAGCTTCCTTTGAATGTTGAAATTTCTGAGAATCGAAACGAAAGGTATACGTCCTGTGTAGGGCCTAGGGAAAGTTGTTTCAGCCCTGGGTCACCGAATAATCACAGCAACTTTAAGCGAAGAAGTGCCTGCGACATTTAACCTTTTGTACTAATGACGATTTTACGAATTGACAGGTCTGAAGACTTTGATAAACGTCCTTTCGTTGCAATAGCTTGCATTTGATCACGGTGTTTTTGGCTTGTTTTTTTTTAAGTGATGAGCTCGTTTGCTCAAATGACGTATATGAAATGACCTGCTCTATAACAATGCATCAACACATACTATTCAACTTATATGCTCCGAGGTGTATTCGTCCTTGTGATTAACAAGTTACATACCATTATTTTTTACGAGTGTAATATTTATTTTCTGTAGCAGGGCCCGTTTTGTGCTCAATAATGTCCGTGTGCTATGATGTTATCATCTTGTGTGTATGGTTCTAAATATCCTCTTTGCAATGCCTACAAAAGCCAAAATGACGTCAGCCGACCCCAGCTCACGCATTTGACACGAAAACTGCGTCATTCGGACGTATGCGCTCGTCAACAACCAATTCGTTGATGAGTGCACTTGCGAATGACAAGTTCTATGGTGTGCTTAAAAAGCACGGTCGAAGCTTGGGGTCATCGCACCGGTACCTTAGCATGTCACGACCGCGTGATTCCACTGTTCTCTTTTGAGTTGAGGATTAAAGCTAAGGAAGAAGTTAAAAAATCATTTCATAGCTCCTTTAGCACGGGTCTGCGTGTTACACCAGATAAAAATATTGACACTTTGCATGCCGGCAAACTTCCGGACGACCACTTGGCCTGTCGGCAAGAACACCTCATATCCGGCGTCCGTCTCTTTTGATGGCGTTAACAATCCTCTACCCCGTCGACTGTTCATCGCCCAAAACGAGGGTGATAGCGTCGTCGACGTCGTTCCACGCCAGTCGGTGAGATAATCTCATTTTGAATAAATGATTGAATCTTGAAGAAGTATGGTGCTAAGCATACATTCTCTTACTATGGGGCAGTCGAGCAGCAGTCATGTCCCAAGGCAACCGTCCTGTCGTGGCCGGCGTAATCGGATTTTGTTCCATAGGAGCCAAGTCCGAAAGTACAAGGACGGTACGTTCGTCCCACGAAGCGGCCGCCATCTCGGCGGTGCGAAAAATCGCTCGCCTTGTCCGTGCACGCTGAAAATGGTCTCATTTCCCAGAAGAAACAGGCAACGCTCTTCCAGAGGCCCGTGCCGTACCGCCATGCAAAGCGTCTTTTAGGTCTTTTACCACTTTTCAAATAACGAATGGAGATATCAACTAAATAAAGGTTGCCGAAAGCGTCGCTAGCAGTAGGGTTACCATAAAGCCCCTCGATGTGTTTGCGCTTGTTTTTAGTTTTAGGTTTTAGGCTTTAGGTTACCACACCGTGGGTTACCGTGGGTTACCGCGTTCGGCTTCGGCGTTCGTAAAATGGCGTCAGCTGTTCCTGGCTTCACGCGGCGGTACCGTGAGTGCTTCCATTCATTCGGCGTTCGTTGCTAAGAAGACGGAGAGGAAAGCAGACGAACTTTATGTTGCGGAAGAACGCTGCGGCGCAGCGATACCAGGTGCGTTCTAAGGCCCTTCCCGCATGCTTTTCAACGGGCGGAAGGCGAACAAAAAAAGTTCGAAATTAGGACTTAACGCAAAATGCTGCATTTCTCCAGGTGCTCATAATTTGACGAGCCTTGCACGAAAAGCATGTTTTTAGAGCGGAGTTTAGTTGTTTTTTTTTTTACAACAACATGGGTCTAAAGTATCAATGTGCCTTTTAGAATGCCATTACCAGAAGGCCTCCGCCGTTCGTTTTAGAGACCTTCGAACATGTTGGTAGGAGCAAATAATTTTTTTGGTGACGTCATACCTAAGAACGACGGTCGTCACCGCGCGCTATCTCGTGCTGATCTTGTTCGGCGCCCAGCGAGTGGTAAGGGCCGGTTCAGACACTTGCGCTTGAGTGCGTTTGACTGCGTTGCGTCGAGTACCGAAAGCGAGTCACCGGTACATCTGTGCTTCGTACGAAGCGTGGAATCCAGTTCAAGAAACCATCCTGGCACGCGATATAAGCAGGAGGGATGTCCTGTTTCTCGCAGCCGCAACGCAGTCAAACGCAACTGGCTGAACCAGGCTTAATGATATTTAGCCCCTACAATGAAAAACGTCACTAAGATAAACGGATCTGCGGGTTTGTGAGAAAAGAAATCTTCGCGGCAATCTTTCGGCTCCCCCTCCCACTATGTCATAACCACGTCATAACACAAAGAATCTTTCTGTTTGACGAGTTTAGCGACCGTAGACTGATAGGCTTTCCCAACACACCCTCTCCACATCGGCGTGACGCCAACCAATGTGTCCGGCTTCTCCGGTCACCTCGACTCGGTTCGAAAAAGCCGATTCGAGCCGCCGGACAAGTTCTAGCCGGTTCGCCCATGCTGTTCGCCCGTCGTCAAAGTCGCCGAATGCGCATTCGTCAAAGCGAGAAAGTATTTAATATGTACACAAAGTCTAGAACGTCTATATCGTTGCGAGAGAGAGAAAATTAATCTTCATTAAAAATAAAAACGTTCAAATTGGAGATTTTAGCAGCTGCAGGACCAGCGCCGACTACTCCAGACTATTGATTGGAATTATAAGCAGCATATAAACCTGAAAAAAGAGAAAAAAACATATATATATATAGAGAGAGATAAAATAATTATTTATATTTGTACAGTGTCCAAAGCCCGATGTCACAATACGTCCGCCCATCCCTCATGGCAGGCACCGTCCCTGGAGTAAGCGCCCGTCCTCAGTATGAGGAGGTATTCACACTACCTGGTCCTCGGACCAACAGCTTCCAAAACGGTGTCCTGTCCCTTTCAAAACTAGGACGCAGCGCAGCGACGGCATGCCAGTAGCTTACTATACATGAAATTTATTCTTGTTAATAGTTCTCACTTAATTTTGTGTCCTCCAGATAATCTACGAGGTACCCGATCACAGTTTGTTAAGTTTTTGGTGTGTTCCATGGAGTGTTGAGATGGAAAATGGGCGGTTATCGATAGTGGAAATTTGTTCTCGAAGATAGTCTCGTAGTCTCGTTCATCTGTATACCTTCGGCAGTTGATTAGTATGTGTTCTGCGTCTTCTATTTCGTCACATGAGAGCACAAAGGGGAGGTAACTTGTCGTATTTGATGTAGGAAATGTTGTCCAAAAGGAACACCCAATCGAAGTCTGTGTATCAATGTTTCAGAAGCTCTTGAAATATGTCTTGGCATCCAAAATTTTAAGTTAGGGTCAATCCGTTCGAGATGGGGGTTCTGTGCAGCTTCTCTAAAACAAGTTGCCTTTGATCATTGTCTTGACGTCCTTCTAAGCAGGTTTAATGTGGTCCCCTTCGTGAAAGCAAATGCAGTTTTGTAATTTATATTGTGAGCATTTCTGGCTGCCAGATCGGCCGCTTCATTTCCTTGAATGCCACAGTGTCCAGGGGTCAATTGAAAATTAATTTTATGTCCAGTTTCAACAGCTCTCGAAAGATGGAAACAAATCTTAATGGCAATCGATGAACTTGTTGGTGATATGTATTAATCATGTTCAGACCACTCATTGAATCCGTGTAGAAAGTCCAACTGTTAATACTTATTTTCTAAGTAAAGTCGAGAACCACTTGTAGAATAGCAAAACGTTCTGTGTTAGTTGAGCTTGTCTTGCGTGAAAGTAAGAAGCTTTTTTTCTATTTTTAAAGACGGAATTATAAAGGCTGCTGTGGAGGGTGAGTCGCTTGTTGACCCATACGTGTACACCGCAGTAGCGTCATCTGGGGCTTCAGAAAGCATTGAAAGCGCCATTTGCTTCAATGTGGTCTGGTGTAAAGTCAATTGTGTCACAATTCCTGGTACTGATGTAGAAATATTTGCAGAGTACATTGTCCAAAGCGCAGCTGGAGATTCATATGGCAGTGCGAAGTTTTCTGAAATTATATATGTATTAGCCATTATTACATTATGCGCACTGGAAAATGTTTTACGACGGATAGTTGCAACGAGTGGGTGATCATGATGTTGTGGAAGAAGGCGAATGAAATGTCGGAGAGTTTCCCGTTCACGTAGAGTCGGTATTGTGAGGGCGTGAGCTTCTGCGGCTCTTGGTACTCCCAAGCATATTCGTAGGCTGCGGGCTATCAGATGTTTAAGTCGTTTTTCAAGGGTCAGGGAGAGCCCACATACTGCTGGAAGTGAACACGAAAGGGACTGTGTAACAAGTGCTCTATGGAGAGTGCTTTCGAAGAGCTACCCCATCTGGTTCCAGAGCATCAGCGTAAGATATTGACGCATGGCTCTATCTTTCTTTCTAAATATTTTACAGGAGCTGTCCAAGACAGGTTTCGGTCAATGTACACCGAAGGAAACGATGAACCTTCACCACAGGCAAAGGTTTCCCGCCAAGCGTGAGATCAAAGTTAGTGAGTCTTCGTCGTGTAAATGGAAGGACCGCAGATTTCTCAGTAGAGATCAACATACCTCGTTCAATGAGAAATTGCTCAATTTTTAGAAGTGAAGTCTGGAGACGAGTCTGAATTGCAGTGAGATTAGCATCTGAGGACCAAATAGATATGTCATCAGCATACATGGAAATTGATACATTATCTGGTAATAGACCAGGGAGCTCTGTCAATACAAGGCTAAATAATGTGGAACTTAATACGCTTCCTTGGGGAACTCCCTGTGAAACATAGTGATTTGATGTAAAACCGTTGGGCGTCCGTGCGTACACCGATCGATCATGGAGGAAATCACTCATCCAATTCACTAGGCCCTCACCTACTTCTAGTCGCTGAAGCTGTTCGATAACAATGCAGTGACTAACAGTGTCAAATGCCCGCTGAATGTCTAGAAACACTGCTACTGATTTTGTGAATGCTGCGCTCGTGTTCTACACAGGTCACGAGATCAAGCACTAAATCCGTAGCTGACATATTCCACCTAACATCGGCCACTTGGAAAAGCAATATTCCACAGGAATGTAACCACCAATTTAATCACTGTACGTAAGACCATATGTTCCATCGTCTTCATCAGCACACTGGTGAGGCTCACTGGACGAAAAGATGACGTGCTTAGAGGTGATTTTCCAGGTTTTAAAACAACCACTAAAATTGCTTCCCTCCAGACTACGGGTATACAACCTCTAGCCCACCATTGGTTGAACATATCCAGTAACAAAGACATAGCGTGCTTCCCAATATTCGTTAGTGCGGCTGGAGTGATACCATCAGGTCCTGGAGCACTTTTTCGCCTGAGCTTTCTCAATGCCCATTTCAGTTCACTTTTATTAAATGGCAGATTCATTATATGGTTGTAGGCTGTTGATAGCCGCGGGGATGGGGTTTTTTGAGCTGTGTTTACTATGGCTGTAGAGACGTGTTGCTTCACTGCTGTGCAAAATTCTTCGGCTATATTCATATCACTGACACCTTGATGAAGTGCGAGCGCGTGCAATGGTTGGCGTAGTAACACCGGCGATTTTAATGAGCGAACTATGCGCCATGCTTGTATTGTCGGAGTGTTCGGTAATATTGAATGCCAAAGACTCTTTCAACGGCGTTTTCCCAAATATTCGAGCTCGTGTTTTGTTTTCCTCTAAATCCGTCTGTCTTCCATCTGATCTTCGAGTATTCCGCTCTTTCGAATTTTTTGTTCCGCCTCACGGCGTTGAGCACGTATTTTATGGCATTCAGGATCTAGCCCTAGATGTCCTTGGGAGACTTTTAATGTTTCTGATGATTTCTCAAGGTTAATTTTTATCCCAGAAACAAAATCATCGAGTGTCTTCCAATTTGTCATTGTATCAGCGTTCAGTGCGCAGAACTTGAGCCAGTTAGTTAAAACTGCATGTCTATGTTTCACAAAGGGATGTAATGTGGTGTGACTTATATAGATAGGTAGATGATCGCTTCCCCTGGTGTCGCAATCGGTATACCAATTGGCTTAAGCTACCGAGCCTGCAACATCAAATGGTTAAGTCTAAGCAACTCGTGTACCCGTCTCCTTTAAGGAATATCGGAGATCCGTCGTTTAGAACGCAAAGGTTGTTTGAAGTGACCATAGAGTCTAACATTGATCCTCTCTTTAATGTATGAGAACTGCCCCAGGTTGGACAATGCGCATTGAAGTCTCCACACAGTATGTAAGGTGCATCCAAAGAACCAATGAGGCCTTCTAGACGTTGTAAGTATGTTGTCCTTCCTGGTAATATATACGCAAACAATATTAAGTACCAGGCCACGAATGCGTACCTTACAAGCTGCAAATTCTCCAGAATTATCAATGTCGCTCACAACTTGTATTGATAAAACATCGGATCTTATACCTAACATTACTCTTGAGGGACGGAGTTGAGCGCTTGAGGGAAACAGCAGGTAATCAGGCAGGCGAAATTGTTTAGCTATCTGTGAAGGCCACCTTCACAGATAGCTAAAACCTGGAACTTGTAGTGACTGTCAAAATCCTTGAAATCACTGCGTTTTGGCGTTATGTCGCACGCATTCCATGCAATAAAGAAGAAGTGGCGTATATACCTCAGATGGATGAGTCATTGAATGCCGTTGAGAAAGTAGCGGCGTGCGGTCGTGTATCACTACTGCGTGGTGCACGTTAAAGACCCTGCAGGCTAGCGGTTGTACTGCACTGGCTAAATTGCTCATCTACAGCATGTGACTCGTCGCAACCTTAATGGCTGAATAACTACACGCTGTATAAATATCCCCATAACCCAAGTTTTTTTTTTTTTTTTTCGCCTTGAGAAGTAGTTCCAGGGCCGACAGAGCTCTGATGGATGACTTGGAACCGATTTTCGGGTATTCTTTGATAATTTCTTTTATGACTTCCATCATGAGAGGTAGGAACATGTGAAGGATGCCTTTCGCGCTGCTTTCTTGATCTGAATGGGCAGACAATGTATGATGTGCGGCATTAGAACTAGTACGGCGTCAATTATCCACATGGGAAGGTACTTGCTTTTGGGTATCTGCAGTTGTTTTTGTATTTTGTGATATGGGGGGCGTGGGAAGTTCCTTCCTGTCTTGTGATCTGGCAGTGTTGTGTTTCTGCCGCTTGGAATTCCTTGCAGAACATCGGAAAAGGTAGCCCGTGATGTTTTATTTTGCGTGTTTATTCTGTCGCTTGCCTTGATAACTTCCAGATTAGGAGCTGGAGCTTTCCTTGGAGTAGGTTTTCCATAGAAAAGATCATTTTTCTTAGCAGCATGCACCGCCTGTTTTCGTATACAGCCTGCATAGGTTGATACATGGCGCGAGCCGCAGTTGGCGCACTGCGGTTCGCGTGGTGTCGGGCATTCTTTATGGTGATGAGAACCTGCGCAGATCTTGCAGCGACGGGAGCTTCCACAGTCGCGAGCCAGATGACCATGTCGTTGGCAGTTGTAACATTGAGTTGGTGCCTCGTGGTGTTCTTGCATAGGGAAACTGTTAAAGGGGTACTCCACCGATTTTTTTGAGCTACCTCAACTAACTATATTTTCTGACTCCCCGGCCTTTACTCTCTCCGGTATGCTATTTAGAATCGCGAGATTCATAATAGGTATTGTGAAATCGGCAAATGAAGATGATGCAAAAACCACCATTCAAATATTCGCGCACTTTTCAGTGCCGTGACGTCAGTGGCAGGCAGGCTTGCCAGTCGAGCAAGCAGCCAAAAAATAGAATATGCTAATCATTTTTTTCCGTGCTGGAGCGCGGGTACTGCAGCGAGGTTCCCAAGCATTCATTTGACACCATGAAACTGCTTCGAATCAGTTTAAAATAAAATCTACAGCTCAAAGTGTGAACCGCTGCCTTCCACTGACGTCACGTTTTCATTGTTGCCAGTAGAGACTTCGAGCTTGAAAAACACGGTGAGGACCAAAACTGTAAATTCAATAACTTTGCGAAAAAACAATATTTTGACCTAATATTTGGGATACTATTTTTGCGGTGTTTGTTGGTTAGTTTAGCAAAATTTCAAGCAATTCGGAGACAATTAAAAAACCGGTGGAGTACCCCTTTAAATCCTAGTTTGATTCGTGAAGGTAATTGTAGGTCTTCACGGAATTTAAAGATTATGGTTGTCAGTGGATGTTTTGTTACGCGGCCATCTTCCCGTCTTGTGAACTTCATTTGTCGTTGTTCAGAAGGGACTCCGTCGTCTCGTACGTATTCACCTAGTTGATCATCACTGTAGTCGAGTGGCACAGCCCAAATTTTCCCGAGATTTTTCGAGTACGTCTGTGGTGCAACGATATCCACCTTAATTCCCGCGAGGGCGTTTAGTTTTAGCAAATTATTCGCTGCTTCAGCGGACGCCACAGTGACAGTTAGTCCTCCTTTTTTGTCAATGCGTTGAGACAAAACTTTTAATTGAAACGTTGCGACGATTCCTTCCGCCAACCTATTAGGGTTAACCTTCCAGAATGACTTAGATGAATCATTGAGTTTGAACAATACTGGAATGCCAGCCTTGCCAGTCTTCTTGTAAATCACCTGAGTGAAAGGTGCCTCTTCATCGGTGATGGACTTCAGATGTTCCATTGTTTCAGCAGGTGGTTTTTGATATTCATCAGCGCGGCTATTTTCTCTGAGGCATGTCATTTGCTTGGGCAAGGCTTGCACCCCAGTCATGGGATACTGCGGTTGGTACTACCACAAGTTGGGAGGTTCATAGAATTGTTGAGGAGGCCTGTTGATGGCGGTACAGGGCCAGCGGGCTGACCACAAGCTGGGAGGTCCGTAGAATTGTTGAAGAGGCCTGCTCATGGCGGTACCGGGCCAGTGGGGCTGATGACAGATGTCATCGCCACAGCGGTTGGTTGTGGTTGACCGATTAACCGTTACTAGTGGGTATAAATACTGAAATGCTTGCAGTATGGTAAAAAGAACAGGTTTCTTCAATCGCACGCGGGAAACGCAAAAACGCGCACGCGGAGCGAGCGCAGAAGGCTCGCGCCAGCGAGATATAGCGCGGGGATACTTGTTCGTCAGAGCATTGGCTCCGCTATACTCACAAAGTCTGGCAGTTCGATGGCGGAACCATAGAGTGCCCGGTCGCAGATTTGGAGCGCGAGGATTTAGTAACACAGGGCATTTCTCGGGGAGTCTGGTATTCAGCGCATAGCTTTTGCAGCGGCGAGGACCCGAAACATGCTTTTCAAACCCGACGAGAAAAGAATCGGTGGCCCGAGGAACGCGGGAAGCAGGAGCGGACATGTGTTCATAACTCGGGACAAGTGTGTTTCGGCGTCTCGCCGCAGCTTGGCGCCCGTTACATGACTCTTGTAAAGCCCCTTGATAAAGGTGTTTTCACAAGTACCACCAACCATTGCTGTGGAAATGCGCAAGACACGTGCCACGAGCGGGTGCTCCGCCGCCATTCGCTTCCAAGGGCCGCTCATTTCAGTGCTGCGCCGCCATTTGCTTCCAAGGGCCGCTCGAGACCTGGACTACGTGCGCTCGCGCATTTGGCGCTACTTGCAAAGACAAACGAAAACATATCGAGGGGCTTTAGACTCTTGTAGGGTGCTTACGTGTCTGTCTGTCTGAAAGTGAAGACATTGTTGCCATGAATGTGCCAGCGCGTGACGCTCTCGCGCACTTTGTGCGTCACTTGGGAGGTAAAATGGCGTCTGTGGATTAGCCAAAGCAACGCCAAAGCTACGCCCTCGAACTGAGTGACACCAGATTACGCGCGCTTCAAATTGCATAAAAAACGATTGGGCGAAAAAATGACTGAGGTGTCGCCACTCAAGCAAAAGCGCGCGTATGTGTGAATGCACTTCAGACTCTTGACTGCCGCTCTACTCTTTCACTTTCGGCGGCCGCTTCACGTGGCGATCTACCAGGCTTTGTCATATCGCGACTCCAGCGACCTATAGTGGGCGCCACTATCGGGCAAATATGTCGGTCGAATCCAGGTCGTGCCGTGCCATGTGCCAGCTCAACGCACAACGCCGAGGCACCAGCAACTAAGCATTGGACTCAAGATTGGTTCTCCCACGTTTTATCTTCCACGTTTCGAACCTGCGGCGATGTGTTGGGGTAAGCCAACTTCCAGGGGCTTGACTTTCTTCGAGGAAACGAGGAAAGGACTGCCCACTTTCCTTCCACGGTGTTGATGAACGTTGATAAACGCAGAATGTTTGACTCACGTGGTTACGTAGGTCGCGTGCAGAGCAACCTAGGTCACAAGACGATAGTACGGTTACGACACAGTCACTGGTAGAACTGTTCTGTCGCGCAAACCACCGACAACATGTAAACATGGAAGCCAGAAGAGACGAGCAGAAATCGCGAAGGGACCTGTCCCTGCCAGTTTAGTGTTTTTTTCCGTTAGGTGCCGTTCGTTTTTCTGGAGTCGCGAATAGAGGAGGTTATGATTGCACATACGTATTCTCCTCGGTAAATCCGAGGGCATGCCCAATGCAAGTGCCGAGGTCTGCTGCCGGTGCAAGTGCCAGAAACTTAAGAACCAAGTGGTGTATAGTTTCCTCCACTTCACCACACCGACTGCATATTGTGTTGGTCGCGTTGTTGTACTTTTGTCGACACAGGAGGGTACGCATGGCGCCACTTCGGGCCTCGGTGAGGAGCCTGCTGCCCAGCGTATTTCCACACCAGAGGATGGGAGCAATGCTGATTTTGAAACATGCATAAAGGTGCATGCATGTCTGCTCCACCGGTCGGTCGCGGCGCTCTTAATTTGCTCTCTCACCTTGGCCACCCACTTTTTCTTTGTTGGAAGTTTGTAGAACAAATTGAGAGTGCCCCGTACTTCGCCCCCAGTTGAATGGTACGGCGTCTTTATGTTGTGTGCGTGCCTCTTAGGCGAATGTACACGAAAACCCACCTCGCTCCGAAATCTCCATTCATGTGTCGCAATTGGGCGTAGTACTCCAACTTGCCGCTGGTCTCCCGTGCCTCAAATGAGGATCAGCCAAGGTCTCCTTCGACCAGTTCCTTTACGACTCTTCCATATTGAGGAACACAAAAGCGCCCATGGCGAGCTTGTCATAGGGAATAGACAATGGACATTTAGCTAAATTAACCAAGCATCAAAGATAATAATGGAAACTTAGGTACACGAGCCGCACGTACTCTCCTTCCGTGTACAAAAGATCCGTAGTAAATAACCAAAATAAAGCTTTTGTGGAACGCGCGTGCGAAGTGCCTTTTGTTTTAGATTTTTGCTTTCGAAGAGTTACAGATGCAGACGCCAGCACGTGCAGTTCGTTTACCTAGGTTCCGGGCATTCTCTTTGATGCTGGTAATTGGGCAAAAGGTCTAGCAAGCATATCGCCGCTTGTGATGCTCCATGTGCGCAACCACGTGAAGCGTGGTCGTGAGCGTAGCTTTCGCAAGCATGCCTTTGCATGAACTCGTCCGCAGGAGCATGGACATGGTAGCGGCCTGTCGCACAACTTGCAATCGTCTATATACTTTTCCAAACCTAGTGTCCCGACTGGTGCCCCACGCATGCGAGCACGTCCAGCATGTGGGTGAAAATAGCTTTGGCAGGCTTGCAATCGCGCGTGCTGCTCACACGAGCAGGAACATGGCGGCGACCAGATGCCTTGTTTGCAATCGTGTATAGACCTTTCCAAGAAAGAGCGTGTGGCCGGTGCCATTTCCAGTGTTCGTGCGTATGGCGCGTGCTTTACTCGTTTTCCGGAGCGACGCACACGCGCGTGCTGAGCTGTGGAGATTGCACGCTGGGCTGTGAATTTGTAAACATTGGAAAGGTCTATAACCTGGGACTCTGAGTTTTGGAGCGCGAGCTTTCGCTCCACGAGCTCTAGGCCACAGCGTTATGCTCTAAGCTGGTGCGCGCTAGCCCACTCGTCCACCGATCCCGGAACGGCTGAGGAAGAAAGCGATCCAATCTCTTCGGGAAGAGGACAGACCGGCGACGCTCGAGGAGTGGTCCCGACCCCAGGGAACACCGCAGCACAGAAAAGCAGTCCTCGATTCCCTGATGAGCTACATCAGGGAGACGGGGACCCATCATCACATTTAATTTTTTTTTCTTTTTTTTTCACATCATTCATTTCCTTTTTCCTCTAAAACCCCATGCCCCTCCTTTCTGTCTCAGGCCACCCCACCAAGACAGCCGAACCACTCATCTCAACAATAAACATAATTCAACAACAACAACAACAACCCATGAAACCTAGGATATCCAGGAACAAATAAAAGCAATTAAGAAAATAGAAGACGACGAAGGCGAAAATCGCGTGGGGCCCGGCGTCGCGTCCAAAATAATGAGATGATTGGAAGCCGGCCCTAAAATCTTCGGGGCAGTCTTGACGACTCCGCCGTGGGAGCTCGAAGAGGTCCCTGTCCGCCAGCGTCAGTTTAGGTAAGAGAGTGGATTACCTGACGTCCAAATGAAATGTGAACGCATCTATGCATTGATTGAATGCACAAACGGGATATATGAATCGTTGCACGGGGAGCAGTGCTTAGGGCTCATTCACACTGGAAGCGGATCCGCGTTCGCAAAGCGGTTGCGAACGCGGTTGTATAAGGATTCAGTACAATTGCACGCGCACTCGATGACATCAAATGCGCGTGCAATTGCACTGGATCTTTATACAACCGCTTTCGCAACCGCTTCGCGAACGCGGATCCGCTTCCAGTGTGAATGGGGGGTTAGAGTGCTTATGCATCTCAATGGGCGGTCTATTCAGATGCTCACTCAGTGAGCCCGTCTCATAGATAAGCAGTTTTGCGGAAATTAAGTGCCCATTTACACAGGAGCGCTTGCTTACGTTTTCTTGCGTTAAGTTATGAGTCAACGGGACATCCGTGTTTTGAATGTCACATGCCAGGCTACTCCTTGAATAGGTTGCTACACTTAAAACTAAGCATAGTTTTGCCGGTGACTCTCGACAAAAGGAGACGTAAGTTTACATAACATAACTCAATGTAAGCGAATGACACGATTTGAACGGGCTTCAACTCACATCATGCTCTCGCCCAACCTTTGGTGCAAGATGGCGGCATAGATGACGGAAAGGAGCGACCATACATCCACTCATATTAGCATAGACTAACTGCGAAGGCAGTGCAAGCGAAAGCGGCTATCATTGACTTCCTTGACTGGAGCAATAGGTGGTATTCCCTTAAGGTGCAACCCCACCGTGCATGTCGTTTTTGTGCTTTTTCGACGGCTTATAACTTTCTTTCTATGTATCTTACAATTATAAAGTTAGTGTCAAATTAAAGAGCAGTTTCTCAACAATGCTTTATAGTCTTGATATTACGATTATTTTCAGTTGGTTATTAATTATTTGGCTTTTAATAGACCACAGTCTCTAATATTGAAAAAATGATTTCTCGAGTTATAACGTCCCATAGTACACGATATTTTACGTGAGCGTTAGGTTAGATGTAATAAAATAAAAAAGTAAGCAACAAACTGTACAGATAATGTATATTTTAAAATAAAAATTAAAGTTTAAAATTGTTATATTTTATGGCGCTATAAAAACGGAATCGCGTCAACTAATCAAAATAATGAGACATTAAATTAGAAAGCATCCTTCGATATTACATTTTCCAGGACTTCCACATCGATATATAACACGTTAAGAATGTTATAAGACCTCAAACTTTTCCCATTCAGTTACGGTGAATTGTAGTTTCTTAATATAAAGTACAGATGGCGACACGTGTTCAAGAACAGCTTGATGTGCATTTCCCGTCGTGAGCCGCTTGGAACGCCACGTGAAAGACAGAAAAGCGCCAGGGTCAGGGTGTCAGATGCTTGGATGCCCGC
This sequence comes from Ixodes scapularis, assembly GCF_016920785.2. Lineage (NCBI taxonomy): Eukaryota > Metazoa > Arthropoda > Arachnida > Ixodida > Ixodidae > Ixodes > Ixodes scapularis. The sequence goes on along the minus strand of NW_024609835.1, from coordinate 97,856,715 downwards.
AGTGAGCGAGCCAGAGATGTGAGAACAACAAGCGCGAGGCTGCGGGTGCACCACAGCTACTTTTGCGCGCGTTCTACTGTGCGTAGGTACACATGCCCGACGCGATCCAAAAAATGGGCGCCATGAAATGCATTCTGCCATTTCAGATTCCGCCACGTATGCGAAAACATTTTAATATTTTTATGACTTGCATAAATCATTTACGATATCAAACTATGCTTGTCGGAATGGTTCGATTATATTTTGTTTCACAAACCAGCTCGGTGGCTCTTAAGTGGCAATGACATTAAAATGTCTCAGTTCCTCTCAGCCCACGCGCTGGGCTATGAATCTATGTTTGTCGGGTTTAAATATCGGCCGAGGTGCCCGCAATCCGACGGAGGCCAATCTGGGATTTCGGTTGCACGTCAAAAGATCTACGGTTAGTCAAAATAAACCCGCAATAATTTTTTTTTATTCGGGCGTGTTAAGTGCTTTTTGTTGGTTTGTCTTGTGAAACCCTAAGATCTGAATATTTGCTTTGCTTTACCTTAGTTCGGAGCGCAACCAATCCTACGGACTGATGAAGCCACTGAAGCAGCGCCAAGAGCACGAAGTTAAGCTGTTCGTTCTTTTTCTGTGCCTATGCGGTCGGGCTAAACTAGACCCACTAAATAAGCTACGCTTCATACAGTAATGAATGCTTAAAATGATGGTAGTCAGTTATCTGGAGATTTATCTGAAATCACAGGAAACGCTTTTACGTCCGCCAGAAACGTTTGAACAGTTGGCGATAAAGCAAAGCAATATTACGTGAGCTTCCTGACACCAAAACTATTGCTGAGGAAGTCGATCTTTTGAACCATGACGACCGGCAGTTGCATTTGATTTGTCACTAACCACCAACATGGCGGCGCCCAAAACAATATCGGGGGAAAAATTGCCGATACTCTAAGTGTAGATCATTTGGTCTAGCTCACAGGATAAATCAAGTGCGGTGGGGGATCGTTGGCCGAGTGTGCTGTGGCACCGCAGATCAGAGCACGTGGAGAAATGCTCGAGTGCGAGCTCCGTTCAAAGCACGGAGCTCCCGCTCCAAAGCGTGCAGGGACTAAATCCCCTCGATGTATTTGCGTTGGTCTTTCAAATAACCTCAAAAGTGCCAGTGCACGAGGCCCGTGTTTCGACCGGCCCTTGGACACAAATAGCGACGCAGCACTAATACATTCGAGTTGCCCGTGGGGCATGCGTGCCACACGGGCAACTCGAATGTTATTCACAACGAATGACAGTCATGTGATCAACGAATCGGCTCGCGATCTGTCGCTCGTGGAACGCCCCGCGCTCGGAGTTTCGCGCGCTGATTGTCCGATCCTTCAAATGTCATTCGTTGTCAATGGAATTCGAGTTGACCGTGTGGCACGGGCACCGTGGGCACGGGTATATAATGACTGGCCCTTGAAAGCGAATGGCGGCGGAGCGCCCGCTCGTGGCACGTGTCTTGCGCGTTTTCACAATAATGGTTGGCGATACTTGTAAAAAACGCCTTTATCAAGGGGCTTTAGCAGGGACCCTGGGTTCAGTCGCCCATCTGCATCCTACGGTCGTGCGATCGTGTATCACATATACTGCGTAATGCACTTTAAACACCCCGAGCTAACAGTTGGACTGCACTTTTTATAACCTTCATCGGGTAACAATGTCGTCCTACGAAATTGCTGCTTTCTAAAAAACTAACGACTAATTTTGAATGCGCCGTTACATCGCATTTTCAATGTGTGCTCGCGTTCTTTTTTATTTTTACTTTTTGTCTACATTTTTGATTATGTGGCTCTTACTTATAATGAAACAGACTTCTGGAAAAATATTATATAACTAAGAAAATGGCACGTGACCGTAAAAGTAAAAAACAAAACAAAAAAGAAACGCACAGGCGCACTTAATAAAAATAATCGAAATAATAGAATTGATTACAATTGTGTTTTCAAAGGATTGAGCTCCCCAGACGCTATAAAAGCGAGCTCGGTGCTTTGGATGGTGCGCTTGTTCGAGTGGGGGATCGTTGAGCGCACCAAACGCTATAAAAGCGAGCTCGGTGCTTTGGATGGTGCGCATCTTCACTGGAAGTGTACTCCAGGACAGTGTACTCGCACTTGTATGTTTCGCTTCGCTCGCAGGATAAAACCAAATACTTTATTGGTAATGTATTTAGTGAGACAAAGCTTACCTTCTGTATATGTGCAATGCCCTCAGTTTTCATGTGATTACACGCTTGTTTATAATTATTGTTTTCGTTTCCCACAGCGATTCAGTTTGTGCTCTTTTGTGTGCTACATGAATTATTAGAGACCAAGGTAACCCAAAAACATTTTTTTTCGCGGATTCTAAAAAAAAAAAAAAAATTATGCAACTTGCCACGTGTGCTACCACCAATAGTAAATATTCTAAGCTTCACATATGACCGCTTGCCTGACTAAACATTGTTGTTTGTCAAGAACAATTGCGATCGTATGAAATCACGTGGGAAAAACTCGTTCTAAGCACGCGACCGTTGGCATGCAGTGAATACTCATAATCGGCGCCGAGATAACTGATGGCCGTTAGCAGGGGGAGTTTTTCTACCAACCCAGAGTTAGAATGCTTCCTTCTTTGTGTTGTAAGCAATCAGGAGACAACTTACACCAAATCTGAGGGTAATAAATTACTATGAGCATTCAAACACAATGGCCTGAGCAGTATATGTGTACACGCTTTAGCTTTTGATGCACCCTTATCTTTCGACACGCTCAACACTAGTGTAAAACGTAGGGCTGTTTCATTCTTAATCAGCATACCATGTGCGTGCTTACACTATATTTTATACAACGTCAAAGCCTACCCGCTTGCATCGTTTTCATTTTTGCACACCACTATACTCTGTTTCCCCTTAAGTTGTACCGCAGGAAAGGCTACAAACGCGAGCTCCTTGCTCTGGGGTAGATCTCGGCGGCACACGGTCTCGTGCATTAAAGGGCTACTCCACCGATTTTTTCATTGTCTCCGATTTGCTTGAAATTTTGCTAAACTAACCAACAAACATCGCGAAAATAGTATCCCAAATATTAGGTCAAAATATTGTTTTTTCGCGAAGTTATTGAATTTACAGTTTTGGTCCTCACCGTGTTTTTCAAGATCGAAGTCTCTACTGGCAACAATGAAAAAGTGACGTCAGTGGAAGGCAGGGGTTCACTCTTTGGGCTGTAGATTTTGTTTAAACTGATTCGAAGCAGTTTCATGGTGTCAAAAGAATGCTTGGGAAGCTCGCTGCAGTACCCGCGCTCCAGCAAGGAACAAATGATTGGCATATTCTATTTTTTGGCTGTTTGCTGGACTGACAAGCCTGCCTGCCACTGACGTCACGGCCCTGAAAAGCGCGCGTATATTTGAATGTTGGTTTTTGCATCATTTTCATTTGCCGATTTCGCAATAACTATAATGAATTTCGCGATTCTAAATATCATACCGGAGAGAGTAAAGGCCGGGGAGTCAGAAAACATAGTTAGTTGAGGTAGCTCAAAAAATCGGTGGAGTACCCCTTTAAGGGCAGCTGCCAACGCTATGAGCTCGCGCTTCTAGCCTTCGCTGCGGTACAACATAAGATGAAACGGAGTATACTTGCGCGCATGAATCACCAAATTAAGACTGGCACAGGATGTCACAAAAACAATTTACAGGGTTGTTTTTTCTTACCACAAAAATAAACTACGCATTGCCTAACGCCCATTTTCCGCCCAAAGGTAGCGCTAGGTCACAACCAGATGCCAAAGTTTCATCCCGAACGGACACCTTATTCAAAAGTTATAAGTGATTTTCTGAAAATTCCAATGGGAAAAATGGAGCCCATTTTTGGCCTGTTTTTCGTTTCTGGTGCCATAGAGCCCCATGTATTCGAAAACTCCGTCGGCTGCTGTTTTCCGATTGAACTTTTCAGAAAATCACTTATAATTTTTGAAGAAGGTATCGCATTGGGCTGAAACTTTGACATCTGGTTGTACCGCTAGCGCCACCTATGGGCGGAAAATGAGCGTTCGGCGATGTCTAGTTTATTCTTGTGGTTAAAAGGAACCCTGTATTTTTTTCTTTTGTAACGCCCTGCAAGTTGCTTAAACTATGTGCAAAAGCTATCAACAGACCCAGAATCTTTGCATGGTCAGTCATGGCACTTATCACCGAATTCGTTATTAAAAGTAATAATTATTCTTTATTGCTGTGAGTTTATTTTTAATCTTGGCATTTTTTTATTGTGCACCAATCCTACTTTGGGTTCACCAAGCTCAACATCTAAACCGGAGTGTCATTTTTTGTGTTTTCCAATCTTGTGGTTTGGGTCAAAATAAACACCTAGCTACCTAAATGAGAAACCTGACCGCCCAAAAAATAGTCTTTTCTTTTAGGTAGTTAATTCCTCAAGCTGGAATTTTGAAACCAGACTATGACGTCATCATGTTTGGCTGAAAATCCACAAAGATCCAAACACATGCACGATAAAAGGGCCGGCGCGTCATATTGCCGCTCGCAGAGCCGAGAAAGCAACGCTCGGTCACGGACTTCTGGAAGATTCGCGTTCATTCTTCCACCAGACGGAACTTTCGCCCTTTTTTCTTATCCTCGAAAGTGCCAGTTCATCCTCGCCCCGAACGCGCGATGCACGAACCTTCTTTGCCGAACTTTCGAGATGGTGACGTGACGCACTCTAGACAAGCAGCTGCCAGCGACCTTGTCGAGTCAGTCTCGCTCTCGCTCTTTGTTACGCTGCCGAATCGCCGCCCGCTTTTCTGCTGCCTCGACGCTCTTTGTTTACTTTTTTTTTTGTTTGGAACAAGTTCGCCGATTAAACCTTTAGTTTTCAGTTCACTGTTCGTCCTCTCCTCACCTTCATTCGTATAAGTATAAATCTGATCACATTGTAATATGTGTCAATGGCCTCTGAAATCTCCGGTAACGGCGCGCAGGCAATTTTACATTTTCAACGCGTCAGTAGTTTTGTTGTGCATGTGTCTCGCCATTTGGCTCAGGACAATTTTCGCGTTTTGTTCTGCCTACATTTGCTGGAGACGTGAGCTCGGAGCGTGGCAACTGGCCCCCTTGCACGAGAACTGGCGCAGCCGTGCGCGTTCCAAAGAAAGCTCATGCAGAGAAAACCAAGCAAGGGACCAGGGATGTCAAATTCTGGATATAGAAGAATATCCAACTGTATCGAAGCGCCACCACACACGATTTCTCGCATTGATGTATAGGCCTGGAAGGCGATCCCACCGCCATCTGTTGGTTCAGAATCACACTAACCAGGGGTGGGGTTGCACCTTAACGTCGTATTTGAGGGCGATGTTCAGAGCGCATGCTCAGAACGAGCTCACATTAATAGTCTGCTAAGACCGGCAACCTTGATGGTTCTAAATGCACGCTTCAAAGGACTGCGGAAGCTCGCCGTCAGCACGCGCTCAGCAGCAGAGCACACGGATATGGCCGCCAGTGAATGCTCCCTATAGCTGGCTGAGCGCTCGTCGAACACTGAGGCTTCATCCAAGGCAATTAGCTCGCGGTTTTAGCATGCGCGGCTAACAATAGTCCATGCTAAGGCGAGATGAGTGTATTGGAATGCTCTTGTATGCGTTTTTTTCGACGTCGCTCGTAGAGAATTCATGCACGCCGGCTAAAATATGTCCTTGAACAAATGGCAATCTTGCCACGAGAAAGCTGTACAATACCCTAGTTACACTAGAGCTTTTAACTGTCATTAAACCAACGATAGTTGACTCAATCGCGATCGACCGGAGCTACATGGCGGCGCTAACTGTCATTAGCCGCTAACAATAATAAACCCAGACCCCTTTCGAAAGTGTGCGCTCCGTTCGGAGCTGCGGAATCTTTGCGCAATGGCGGACACAAGTGCAAGCTTCTATACTTCGTTTCACCTTATGTGCGAGCGAGGGCAAAGCTGGAAGCGCGAGCACGAAAGCTCCGTGCGTTCAGGCTTTGCTCGAGCGCGCGAGCTGGGGAGAAACGCAAAAAGCGCTGGTCTCGTGCTTTTAGCTTTGGCTTCGCTCGCAGATAAGGTGAAACGAAGTATAGGGGTTCGAATGCGTCCCTGTTTACGAGCCCTCGTGCAGCGGGAGCACCCAAGTTGAAGCTACCCATTCCCGATACTTGCACGTTCGCGGCGTCGGTTGTTCCACCATTGTGCAGTGGATCGGAGTTATTTTCAATCCGTACGTGACTTTCGAAAGGGGTCTATTGACTTCAACTGAGCTGGCCTACCTCAGTTAACTGATGGGCGTCTGCCCCAATAGAGCTAAAGATGGCGTCATCTGCCACAATGCCGCTCATGGCCCGTATTAGCTAAGCATTTGCTATTGCGGAAGATCAAGGGAGGTATCTAGAATATATCGTAGCAGCAAATACTGTCGGCAGAGGTATGATTCGAAGCCAGAGCTGCCACTAAAACGAACATGGCAGGTCGCGGAAGCCAAATCTCGGCAAGGGTGGCCATAATGATGTCGGTGCCGATAAGACTTTTATCATGTATCACTTGCTTTTAATTACTGCGAAACGTTCTAATTACAATTTTTTACTCGAAAAAACAAAAAGCAAAAACAGGTTCGTTTTTTTTCTACACGTTTATAATGAATAAAAAGTATGCAAATAATTAATTTGCAACACTTAAACAAAAGGCAATGTGAGAACAGTTTTAGTATTGTTTCGGTTTCACCTGTGCGCCTTGACGCGCACCTCAACTCGGGTTGTTTGGCCTATGTACTGTGTAACACCGCACAACTCAGTTGGGCTGAGTCACACTTGGAAGATGTCAACAATCGTTAGCTTGATGACAGTTAAGAGCGCTAGTGTAACTACGGTATTAGAGCTTTGGCTAATTGGCACTGTCTCAGAGCTCGCTTTTTTTTTTTTTTTTTTTTTTTGTGCAAAACGTTGGTAGCGAGAATGGAATCCACCATTCGTTATTTGACTATCGGAGGTCGCTCATGTACAATTTTTGTGTTAAAAATTTCTAGATCTATGTTGATGTATGTTAAATTGTCGCTGATATTTGCTGCTGCAACGAAAATCACTTAAACACAATGATGCTGCAAACGTTGTTTATCTCTAAGTTCTCTGGTAGCTTTACTTTCACCACGCGCTCTAAAAGAATGTCTGTGTGGCATTTTTTTACAAAATTGTTTGTTGCGGCACAACTATGTTCCTTAAAGATAAAATGATTGACAGTACGCTTGTAATGCATTGGAAGCTCACTCCTTTATTTGCCAACACAAAAAAAACAGTAATTTAGAGGACCAGGCCAGTTTTATGTCGATTGGGTAAGCTAGAATATACGCTTCTTAAAATATTGAAAACTCAGCACTTGCGGGCGTTATTTATGCACAGATTGCTATTTTTATTTGCTTTGATTCATATTTTTAAGTAGCTTATTCGATAATTCATTGGCGTTGGGAGTTTACTGTAAAAACCGCCATGTACCTAGGAAAATTGGCCTCTTTTATGTGCTGCCCGCAATAAATGACCAGGCATGATTGTCCTACCCATACTAGAACTCGCGCAGCCTTGTTCATCGCAGGCAACATTCAACATCAAAAATATCTAGCGCGTCTACTGCATATACTGCGTCTACTGCATATTAAAAAATATGGTATGAAAACTTTGCTCTTAAACATTACTGTTTTAGGCGGAGGAGGGACTCGCACACGGTGTCCAAGTCAATAACAAAGTTGTAAATTTTGAAAAACGATCGCCTCCTTCTTTTCTGGAGTGTTTCTCTACAACACACCGCATCAGTAAAACAGGGTCCCATATTATTTTTTTTATAAAAAAAAAGATTGTGCGAAGAAATCATTTGAGTTGTGTGTATGTTTATACAGCCTAGAGCATGATCTGCTTCAGCGGGCGACAAGACTCCCAGCTGTAGACGATAAATTTAGCCAGTGCAGTACAACCGCTAGCCTGGTTTTTTTTAACGTGCATCACGCAGTAGTGATAGACGACCGCACGGCGGTACGATGTTCATCCAGATCGAAACGGGCAAGGGTGGGGAATGAACCCAGGATCCTGGGTTCTGCAGCGCGAGCTTTGTCACCACGTGCTCCGATTTGTTTAAGTGGAAAAAGGTTTTAGTAAATGGAACAGATTTAGGTGAAACAGGAAATTCCACCTAAAAAAATCAATGATAGAAAGATGAAAAAACAGGCATTCCACTTAAAATCATTTGATCCGCTAAAAATTTGCCCGGGCTCAGTCGAAGTTAGTGGAACGCTAGCCTAATACAGGACTTAACTGGAACCTAAGTGGAAAGAGATTAAGAGTGTACCCATAGCTTTTTCATCACTGACTGCGAGGAAGGCAAGAGGCCGCGCTTTCAACGTCCATTCCACACATTCGGAATTGTTGTTCTTGGAAGACGATAAACGAGAAGCTTGCTTTGAGCATGCGCTGTGAACAACGTCCAACGATATGACGACCCTGGAATGCCCCGTATAGTGTCGACAGCTTAATTTACGCTTGGAAAAACCTGTGGCAAACAGTCCTACGGCTGGTAGACATATTTACTTCATTGTCCTCCGTTGCGTGGAGCCCTTACGCTGAAATATATAAACCCTTGAGCATGGGAAAAGGGCGTTTTAGAGACAAACACCGTGGCTACTAACTTGCGAGCCCTACATTTTAAGTTTTACACCCTTTTTAACGATAATATGAGTTGTTGTTGCAGGGAATACCATTTGTTTTTAGCGTGTTTGTTGCGTTCAGAGATGCTTGAAACAGCTTGTTTTAGCGACTATAGTGAAACAATTATTTGCTCGCGGACTTAATTTACGATAATTTTACAATTTAAAACAAATATCGCCGAAAAAAACTCTCGTGAATGTATTATTCTGTAGTAACTAATACATATAGTACCACTCCCAATCGCGAAATCGTTTACCCATGAAATATTCCTAAATTTCACACTCCGCCGAATTCGGTAAATATAGAGTCCACAAAAATAAAGTAGTTTACAGTATATCGAATAACTATTGCTTGTAAGAATAATTTGTACTTAGAGATACATTCCACGAACTTAGATACAATATACTCCTCGTGAAGTATTGGTGAAAACAATAAAGCAATGTACATGTAACACTCGTAATTGCGGAGACGGGCACCAGCGAATGTCTGTCTTTGAAATGTGGAGTATGTAAGGCGGTGGAGCAATGAACAAGGTCGTGATTCCTATGCTAAGTGTGATTCATCACGCCTGTACCTGATGTTGCTGCGCACGTGAGACCTGCATCTGTTTCTTGCTGCTTCTAAGCATGTGGCTGCTAAAATATTACCCCTTGAAAGATACTAATATCGCTAGCACTTTAGTTTTAGGCTGTTCACCAGCGCCTTAAGAGTGTTACGGTTAAACCCTATGGGTGTTAAGTTAGCCCTATGGTGCTATCCCTTAAGGTGTTACTAGGGTGTTCCTCTTAACACCATAGGGCCAGCAGTTAGGGCGCCAGTCCTGGGACACGCTGATTTACACTCTTTAGGGCGTAAAGGCTCTAGTGCGTTAAACAATTTCGAATACCTAAACATTTCGATGTGCACAGCTGTGCAGGACGGGGCCGGGGGTGGCAGTGGCGCCATGAGTGCAGCGGGTATGGCCATCGGCATCGACCTAGGCACCACGTACTCGTGCGTCGGGGTGTTCCGCCAGGGCAAGGTGGAGATCATCGCCAACGAGCAGGGCAACCGTACCACGCCCAGCTATGTGGCCTTCACCGAGCACGAGAGGCTTATCGGGGAGGCGGCCAAGGGCCAGGCGGCGCTGAACCCAACCAACACCATCTTTGGTGAGTGGTACAACTTGAGCACGCTGAGTTGAATTATGGGCTCTGAGCTACATAATAAATTGGGTACTATGTTGGCAGTATAAAAGGAAAAATTTAACCATTTTCAAGCTTTTCTCTACTAGGTTGCCAATAGGCAAGGAAGGGATCGTGCCCATTATACGACGTGTTTTAACTAGCTTATCATTCCTATTCTGGGTAGTAGATGCATATTGTACTCACTATGGATTACAGATAATTAAAAAAAACACTGCCAACGTTTCTGAACAAAATGACCCGGTATAATTTTGATAAACAATCCTGTAGCATGTATGATAATAGGAGATATTGTCTATCAAAGTAATTACGTGATTACACTGATTCCCTCGTTGGTGTGTTTTGTTTGCTGTTTGTTTTGATATTAGGAGATATTTTTCTATCAAAGTAATTATCTGATTACACTGATTCAACCGTAAATGTTTTTTTCTTTGTTCTTTGCTTTTATTGTTTTTCACTTTATATAATTTCTTGTGTATGCTTTTGCAACCTCTGGGTATCTGTAAAGGGGCTGAGGACCAGTCAAGCTGATCAGACAGCTTTTTTCCTCAGCTCCCACCATAATTATATGGTGAATAAAAACTATTATTATTATTACTTTATTACGCTTTTTTTCTTCCTTTGAGCACGTGATACTTGAAGGCGGAAGCCCCTGGGCGGCACAATTTCAAGAAGAAAAAAATAAGGTCATCATTCGAAAAATATTAAAACAAAAAACCACTGGTGCTCGCCAGAGGTTACGCAAAAGACGTAAAAAGAACACAGATACCGCATTAAAAGATAAAGCTCTCATTTTATTCGCCTTAAGTTCAGCGACAACATAACAAATCTACTGAAATTCAGGACCGCGAATTAATGGTGTGACATAGTTCATCTCTTGGGATGGCTCTACCGACACGGGGGACAAAGATGACGTAAACTGTGCGCTTTGTGGTCGTGACCCAACATAGAACGGTTGCCGTTTTTAAACATGGTGTCAGAAGGGATTTCTCAGAACACGAAGAAACCGCAAAAAGCTCCTGATACAAAATTTCACCTGTCAACCTCAAGGTACGCAGTCATGAGGTTATGGCTTTGTTCTAAATAACTTCAATCGAGCCATTCACATTCACCACTCCTTACGAAAGGCCCGGATAGAAGAAACATCTTCTTTAGTACTGCACAACCTCGGAATTACAAGAGGAAGCCGAAGAATGAGCAAGTTCACACAGATGTCTGCTTAATGAGAGCACAAACGGGAGCCATCTTTACTACGTTCAACTTAACTCCCGCAAACGCTAAAGTGTTCGAAGTGATCCTGCCTGTTACTATAGCTATTCCTTTCCAAGACGCAACATAATCTTTGAGAGAGCACGCTTCAACAACCGAACTCAGAGAGAATGTGAACCTGGAAAAAAATTGCAACGGCTTTGTATGCTCTGGAGTCTAGAATTTAGTTGATATTTACAGGTTGGGTGAACTAAGGAAGAACTTACCAGAGGTTGCTAGGTGGTAGGCCTGCAAGACAGAAAGGATTTAGGAAGACGACAACTGGACTCCACATTGGACTTAATGAGGGCACTGACAATCGCTCAACAACTGGAGACTGTCCGTCAGCAAACGAAATATATAGGGGCCCAGAAAGCAGAGCATTATAGCAGGCGAAGTTTATGCCGGACGAAAATATACTGTGCCACAAAAGCTGCAGTGGCTGAGGAACGGATGTTGACACAAAGTTACCAGTGCAGGGGCCCTGAAGTCGTCAAACACAAAGTTGGTGCCAAAAGTTCGCGGAACGCGCCGATTGGACATCGGCGATAAAAGCGCGAAGTCATCGTTGTGAGTCTAATCGGTGCGCTCCATGAACTTCGGCGCGAGTTTAGAAGCCCAGCACCCAGAATCTAGAACGATCCTGTGCCGTAGTGTGGACATCAATCACGCCCTCGAGCACTCTACCCAGCCGGGTTTGTGGATTTATTGGAGTTGTGGGAAAAGAGGACACATTATGACTGTTTGAAGGTCGACGTCTAATGTCAAGATTGTTGCTGAGCGGGATAAAGAATTTCTCTCTGAGAGACACTTAAAAAGGTATCAGAGCCTACCTGAGCAACAAGTAAAAACAATGAGCGGGAGTTAGGATTTCTTGGCACAGCCTCGCATAATTAAGCTTCAAAGTGGGAGGTATTAGTACTTGTTCAAAACCTCCCCGTACTCGTCGATATCGGCCATGGTGCTGATGAAATGGTGATCCCGGAAGGCCTTTTCAGAGGTCCCTTTGAAGACACTACACTTCACCCGTCAAGGCGCAAACTTCAGGCACCCGATTTTGATGCAGAAGATGGAAAATTGAAGAAAATGGAAATGACTGAACCAGTAGAGTGGTGCGTCCCGATTGTGGTGGCCTTCGGGAGCCATACGTAACTGTGTTGACTTCACACAACTCAGTCAATATGCTCAAATAAAATGGCACCCGATTCCTACCATGTAACACTCTTTGGGGGTGCTAAACAAAGCAATCATATTCTCAAAGAATCAATGCCAACTTGGAATTTCGTCCAATCTCGCTAAGCAAAAACAGTCAAACTTTGACCACAATCATAACATGATTTGGAAGGTTCAGCTTTAAGAGGCTGCTTAAGGGGTATCCACACGAAGGAGAACTCCGCGGACGGATGTGGTGACGTCAACATCCCGGGAAACTCCGTCCGCGGTTCCGCCGCGTGCACTTGCGGAGCTTTCGTGCTGTCGGCACAAAGCCTCCGCGCCTCCGCCACGGAGGAGAACGCGCCGCGAGGCGTCAAAAAAGGGATGACGTATGCCTCACGTGATGCGCGATCCGCGGAGGAAAGTGGCGGATTTCTCCTTCGTGTGGATACCCCTTTAATGGAACCTCTCTGGCGCCAGCAGATTTTTAAAGAAAAATGGCGGAGGACATCTTGTTCCTCTATGGAGTGACACGCCACGTGGACGACGTTCTAATCTTGGGATCGACAAAAGATGAACACGATTTTCGTTTAAGGACAGTCCGTGAGCGCTTAATTAAAGCAGGGATCACGCTAAACATGGAAAGATGTAATTTCAACGTCAAGATTTCCTTCTTAGAACACCTAATCGAAAACAATGAAGTCCAACTAGACCCAGCAAAGCTGTCGGCTATTGTTTGTATGCCACATCCCACATTGAATAATGAGTTGCGACGCATCATGAGAATGGCAACGTATCTTACACGCTCCATGCCCAATGTTGTACAGATGTCGGAACCCCTATTGTCGATGCTAAGCACGAAGCAAGACTTTATGTGGAATCAACTTCAACAGCTCGATTTCGACCAATGAAAAGAAATGCTTTCATCAGACCCAGCTTTAGGCATCTATGATCGAAACTGAAAAACCGTTGCGACCGCAGACATATCTGCGAACGACCTGGGTGCTGTCCTGCATCAGAAGGAAGGACAGCGCTCAAGGTGATAGTATACGCCTCGAGTGTCCTCACAGACATTCAGCGTCAATACGCCCAGATAGAAAAAGGGGGCTTGGCTCTCGTATGGGTCAGTGAAGAGTTTTGTGACTACCTCGTAGGAACAAACTTCACCCTCGAGATTGTTTCAAAGACTGGGCCATTTTGCGGCGAAACCAGCCACGCTCCTGCAAGAAGCAACGGGAAGATATGCACGCCTCTCTGAAAAGTTTAATTCACAATAAAAAAAACGTGGAGTGATTCTTAGTGAGTGCGGTGTGCGATCTAGTCTATATCTCTTATTACGGCCTTGCCGACACGAGGGACGAAGGGCAAGTAGAATGAACTGCGCGTTTTGTAGGCTTCACCGTACGTAGAACGGTTACCTTTTTCACACAGTTTGTTGCAACAGAATAGAAGCACTAGATGCTGTGTCTGCAGCATCTAGTGCGTTTTTGGCTTCACGTTCGCCGAAGTGGTATGCAACCTGGAAAGCTCGCTTTGAAGGCGTAGCATCTACCGCTGATCTTATTTTGCAAGACTATATTAACCTCAGCAGGAGAGACCGATCTCACCAGCCAGTTTGACTACGCCACCGCTGCCGCAATGCATCGAGGGAACTTTAGTCTTTCTGCGGGTGCGACAACCTCGCTGGAGCTCTGCGCGTGCAGGGTACGAACAGTCTCGTGCACTTCCGAATTACCCCTGTGAACTAAAGTTATGGCTGCCTCGCACATGCGTCGAACGCTTGGTGAGATCGGTCTATTCAAAGGCTTCCAGATCTTCCGAACTTTGCTTTATGCTAGCTACACACACACACACACACACACACACACACACATACAAAACAGTAGAAGGAGAAATGGAGAAAACAAAGATGTTCCTTGCTGTTGCCATTGAAAGGGGAGGAAATCGCTCCCGCTCCTCTATTTCACCCATTCATACGCAGCACCGTCTGGAGGCGCTTAAAAAAGGGACGAAAACTCCCTCCTCTACGTTTGCGCCGCCGCGAACATGTTCAATGGCACTGACGGCAACTCGAGTGCTTGGCTCCTTTTTACTTACTTATAGATATCTTATAATGATGCGCCAAAGTTAGGTCGCATAAATAATAATTGCGTTCCTTGCTGTTGCACTAGGCACAGTCTATCTTGCGCATATTAACAATAGAGACGTTTAGTAGATTGTTCTGGTTCTCCCACTACGCTATACGATAAAGCAATCCCACTATTGCCCATGTGCGGTGCTAGCGGAGGAATGCTAGTTTAACAAAATAGCCAGGCGTGTTTCTCGGGGAGAACAACGCCGAATGTGCCCGCTTCGATATTGCGCTTGCCCATGGTAGAGGAAACCTTGCTGCTGCAAGGAGTACAGATTTGTCACTGACATGCCAAAATACGGCAACTTTCGTCGCGTTACTTGCTACATGACAAGTGGGGCACGGAAAGTGAATCGTCGTTATCTCGGAACTTTTTAGCGTGCTCCCATAGCTGCCAAGATCGCTGCTCTATTCGAGTCAACTTAGCAACGCTTTTACTCCCGGAACCTTCGCGAGAAATGTATACTCATAAATTCAAGCGTAGATACCAAGCAACGAAAGATAATTCGTGCGGCGTTTACTTCAGTTCTACGTAAAACAGGACAACAAGAACGAGCACTGCCTTGCGACGACAAACTGCGTCCGACACACGTTGTAGTCCGTCAACGTCGAGACCACGACCGGCTTGCGGGCAACACGCATCTTTTGAACACTCCATCCCCACACCAAAAATGACACTGAAGCGGCGGTTTGTTGAAGGAACGAACAACGGATCCGGAAAACGAGGTCAACTATTCATTCGGGAAGAGCCTACTTGGAAGAAAGGGTCGTACAGACGTTCCATACAGGTTGCGGGCCGAAGTGTGGGAGAAAGGGCGGATCCGCTGTCTTGAAGGAACGCATGATTAATCTCAACCAACGATTCAGCGCTGTTTTTTTTGTTTTTTTAGTTTGCACTGCATTTTTTGTTATATAGCAAATAACGCACCAGCAAAAACAACGAAGAACAACAAAAAAATATGCGGTTGTTTGAGTCCATTATCGCGTGGTTCCCCTCGTTTAGAAAAACGAGCGCGTCTGTACACGACCAAGCAAACCCGACGCCAACAACGCTGACAACAGGAACAAGCCAACCCAGGATCAACAACGCCTACAGGTCGCAGACGTACTGGAGGTACTTATAAAAGAAGCAAGGATGAACATAAGGTTATTGGATAATAAATTAATTTTATATATAGATAGCGACATGAATAGAAGATTACTTACAATTGATGTTGAAACCTTTCGTTTCTGTTAGCTTTAGTGTCCGAAATAGTCTCCAGTGGCCTTGCGTTAGCTCTCGTAACGTTATATTGTGCACCGGGTTGTAAACATTCTACATAAACATGAAAATGCGGCTCCACTACGGTACATATAGCGAAGGTCATAACGGAATGCGTATGGAGTTGCGGGGGCGACGAGACGATTTACGAAAACTCTCAACGAAGACTTTTTAATTCTTTGACTTGAGCAACGTGATGTTTTCAAGCAGATGCATTATATTGCCAAATACAGTCTCATTTTAGTTCTCTGGTGGGATACCAAAGTCATGGTAACTGTGCCTTTATCACTGCTAGCATTACGTTTTCTAAAAAAAAAACGCTTTAGGTTAGCAAACTATAAAAATATTAAATTTCTGTAATTCCGGCGACAAGGCCTGACCCAAGATTTATTATCTGCTGTTACAACCAATATTGTTAAAACAAATAAAATTGTTTGTTTGGAAAATCTATTCAAATGCTTGAGCGACAATTAAAATAAATGACTGTGCCACAAAACTGAAAATCGATTACAGTGGTGCTGATAATTGCAGTCAAGCAATAACTTCATTGCAATGTTCAGCACAAGTGCGCTGCGTTTCAACACTGCATTCTCAACATGATTCACCAAACTTATTGAAAAATATTTAATAAAGTTGTGCTAATTAGCCTAGTAATCTACATTGGCTTTTATCAAGATGTTGAAATAAGAGATTGGGGCTATTCCAGGAGACAATTGAAATGATTAAATAGAGTAATATCTGCTCCGCCTTTTCGTGTTTTTGCAATAAAAGATGTCAGCCACCGGCCAAGTTAGGATCAAAAATAAGACTGCCCTATATAAAGATAGTGCAAACTTGGCATACGTACAGAAGGGCAGAAGTCCACCCTTAGCAAAAAAAGGCCGCACTTGAAACGAGGTTGAAATGTATTCAATATGTATATTCATGTTGCATTTATTCTGTATTATTTTGTCCACATTAGAAATACGCGCGTAAGGTATTCAAAATCTATCATATAATATTAATCAGGGCATTTTTAGATATACCAAAAATGTAATTCCTTCCGCATCAAGATGCCATTTGCGTATAAAAAACTGGCTACACAATTTATATTTTTTTATTTTGGATTTTGTTAGTAAATGGTGTTCCTATGGTATTTTAAGGCACTATTAAATACATCCCACAACCACACAATTCAAGTTTGCCAGGTGTTTGTACCCTGAGCCGCCAAATTTCTACGAGATATAGCCCAAAAATAGCCAAATGTCGATCCAGAAAAGTAGCCCAAAAATAGCCAAAAGAAAAACTGACTATTCGGAATGTTTATTTTAAGAACAAAACACACATAATGCATTTTTATACATCAAATAGAAATATTCACACCACTAGCTCGCTGAACCAACGGCATGCAGAGTACGGGTACATCACTGCGGTATTAAAAAGTGTCAGAAAAACATCTGGAGGACCATAGTCCTTGCAGCATTGCTTTTGCCCCACAGTTCGAATTTAACAGACAAAATGTTCGCCAGCGTTTCCATCGACATCCTGTTTCGCAAGTCCGTTCTTGTGAGGGTGACCTGGGGGGGGGGGGGGGGCTGAACACGCGTTCTACTGCAGCGTTGGACAATGGTAACCTAAGCAACATACCTTCCACTGTATTAATGGGATGCTTAGTATCGGGGCATGTTGACCAGAACGACGTCACGGAAAAACTATACAGATTTAAACACAAAGTATATGTGCACGCCGATCAACAGACAACCTAAAGAATGTGCAGAACAGGTGGTACTGTTGGGGCCGCAAGGAATGGCGCCATCCCTGGTTGAGATGGAGGAATAACAGCACGCGCTTGCATTTGGACAATATTCGGGGGTAAAGAATGGTGAGCAAAGAGCAGAAGAATTTGCTTGCTGTTGCATACTTTTCAGAGTTAAGAGACTGAAGCGCCAAATGTTTACACAACTTACTATAAAAATAACATATTCGAACCTATAAACTTAAATGCTTTGAGGCATTCTGGCGTGCCCAGCACGGTTCAGAAAGTGCCCAATACTAGCCAAATAGCCAACTACCACTTTTTTCCGCCAACGGCAAATATAAAACTAGCCCAATTTGGCTATTTCTAGCCTAACCTGGCAACCCCCCCTCATATTAGAAACGAACACAAACACAAGCACCATGACGCACTGAACACCTGAATCACAGTCCCGTTGACTGCTCTAGAGCCTTATATAGCCAACGTATTGAAGGGAATCATTTGGCCGTTGACCCTCTGCACTTACTAAGGTTCCAGGTATTCGACCGTCTCCACAAGGAGTCTGTCAAAGGGAAACAGTGTTTTGAAGTTTGTGGACGATATCTCTTAATAAAAAGCATTGGTACAACTAATAATAATTAGGCGCAGTTTCAAAAACAATATCCGCAAAAACGGCTCCTAGAAGGAATCTTATTGCTTCTCTGCATAGCACCGCTCAGGACGAAGCGATTCAAGGCAGTTTCTTCACTCTTAAATTGTTATTTTGCTTTTCTTAACTAGTTGACTATTTAATATGGCCATTAACGTCACTATATTAAATCTCTACTCACATCATCTACAATGGTGAGTATACACATTCAGTGAACTAACATTGTGCTAGCACGACCACGCCAAAAATATCTGCTCACAGCACTTGCTGAAGCTTTCCAGCATCAGCAAGTGTTGTGGTTGTACTTCCCAATCCCCGTTTGTGATTGGTGCGCAAGAAACTCATCAGGTGTGTCTTGATAAAAAAGGAGACAATAACATAAACTGGGCTGATTTATCAGTGGGATGCTGCTCAACCCAATCGACAAACTAATCAAATATGTTGTATTTAAAAACATTTCAGTGTACTCCACATCTGCTTAAAGTGAAATTCTGATAGGCGAGCTTTTCGATACTTTGGTAGTTTAAGTCAAACTACCAAACTCTAAGTATTGTTTGACTATTGCAGTCAAACGATACTTAGAGTATAACCCAACAGTATTTAGGATTTCCAGGTATTTTAAGTGTTCTGCGCATATTTTTGATCGCTGCATTTTTTTAAGGGTTACAGTATATTTTGCATGAATTAAATAAATATTTTAACAAATCTATGTGAAAAGTATTATGCGCCTACTATTTTGGTATTTACATATTTCAGAACGCATCAGGGGAACTTAAAATGTAGTTTAAATAATGGCATTTAAAAAGATTTTCAGAAATATATTTTACTAGTAAGTAAACAAAAAAAAAATAGTGTATATCTTCGGTCCTTTTTGTGTACTTACAGTTATGAACTGTACTCCAAATACACTCAATTTAGAATGTGATATATTTCAAACGTATTAGTTTTCACTAAAGGCAGTGTCGTTGCATTATTGCTGCTGTGCGGTGGTTACTCTGCTTTTGTTCCGTGTATTCTGCGTGATCAGTGATGTATGTGTATCTAAAATATAACGTTTGGACGTCAGAGGAAATTACAAAAACAAAAAAACACAATTGGCGTTTCTTCGACCTTTTTTTCATGTGCCGTTTTGGGTGTCAAATGGTGCACGCTATCTTAATTATACGAAGTGAAAAAGTCCCCTTCATTTGGAGAGAAAAGGTAGCAGTTTTCCTCCTTTTTAAGGAAGCAAATTTACTCCGCAAGCAGAAATAGGTGGCAACTTTCCTCCCTTCTAAGGAGAGTATTTCCTCCCCGTTTTATAAAAGGAACTTTCCCCCTTTGATGGAGAAATATAGGGGAGACGTAAGTTCCTCTTTTAAGGGAGGAAATACTACTCCACTTCATTTTAAAGTGTAGGTTCAACGCTTGCAGGAATGGCGTCACCGTGACACTTGATACACATCATGAACAAATTTTCAATGTGGCTCGACGTCTCATCCACACCCACACGTGGCTATGACGTCACGGCGCTGCGGTGGCACTGCTGTTGAAACGGCGCATGCGCAGACGCTTCACCTCAAGCAAAACTGGTTTGTACGCACGTGCAGTGCCCACAGCCGGTGTGGAAAAACACAGGCTTGCTTGTACACAGCGCGTTGATCTATATAGCCACCTAATAGAAACCGTAACTACACAGGACTATTTACAATAGTGTAGATAGTCTAAATATGGTATAACGTGTGATAGCAAGAGTGAACGTTTCGGCGATCGCAGAACTAAAACACATGATTCACACTTACAGTACGTAGGTCTCCAATTCGCTCCTTGGATAAAAAGCAATTTTTCATGCCCCTGACCCCGTCCTGTCCAACGAGTGTGAAGACTGCAGCTCATGATGATCATAATGTGGAAAATATCAGGGTTGCAAAGAAATCCACATCTTCGTGAGTCTCATCGGATGGAGTAATGACGATGATAATAAGTGCGCGTAGCCAATAGACCCTATTAGCGATGTCGCGCCATCTAGCGGCGCCGATTCCAAACTATGCGCACTCGCTGGGAGTGGTCACGTGCGGCTCCGGCATGGCTGCGGCCGTCATTGTGTGGTATACAGTCCCAGAGGCCAGTACTCTGCACTGCGCGCATAGAGCCTTTCCAGGCGAGTTTTTATCGCTGTGCGGCACTGTCCAGGGCACAAAGGCGTGAAGAATAACCTCCCAAACAGGACTAGATTTACTGAGCATAGTTGTAAACCCGAGACTGCGGATACGGACAAGGGACAAAACACAGAACGACACGGACGAAGTCGTTCGTGTCGTTCTGTGTTTTGTCCCTTGTCCGTATCCCCAGTCTCGGGTTTACAACTATGCTCAATTTACACCACCTAGCCTGCACCCTCACCATTGCTTCAATAGATTTACTGTTTTAATGCAAATATACAGCTGTCAGCAAAAAATGCATCAATGTAACCAAAAATCTGTTAAGTGCGCGATCCCTACGTTCAAAATGAATTAAGTTAGGATATCCGGGCGAGCACGCTGATTCAGTATAATAGCACGAGCACTAAAAATGAATATCATAGCTACGAGCATACGCACATTGCTTTCCCCATGGATACTTTATTCGGGTGTGGCGTATAGCCTGTTTTGAAAGTCGAGTACTCTTTTCTTCCAGGTGCCCCATTGTTTTCATTTCCGAGTGATTCGTTGTTTGAAGCAACCAAGAAATCGCCATAAAACGTCAGGGGGAAAAGCATAATAACACAAAATATACGAGCATATTGCCGCGCGCGCAGCTGGCCGAGTATAGGCCGTGCGCGTGGCCTAATGGCTATAGCGCTTGTCTCCCGCGGGGAAAGCTAGGGTCCGATTCCTGGGAGCGGCGTGTTTTTTGTTTATTCCTGCAATATAGTGTTCTTGAAAATTCGAGAATCATGTTGCTTGTTCCAGGCCCAAATGTTCTACGCATCGAACCTTCTATGCCGATTATTCCAGAAGCCCACGCGTGTACGTACATAAGGGGCTTCGCGTGGCGAGCCAGAGTGTCTCGCCCCTGCGCTCGATCCTGCAGTTTCGCCGACACCGACGCCCGCGACGCTCTGCTGTTTTCTTCTGTTTCCTTTTTGTTTTGGGGCACAAGTTCGCCCCATTAAACGTTTAGTTTCTTCTTTGCCTCATCAATCGTCATTCGTGATATTTTGGTGGAGGTGCGGGGTACCGCATGCCCGTGCAGCGTTCCCCTCCAAAGGCCCACAGATTTAGACCGCCGATGGGCACCTAATCACACCAGTCGGGATTTGCACTGCTCGCGTCGAGATCCATGGTGAGACGTGCCCTGTCAAGTTCGTCGTACTGCAACACTGCTCGAGAGACGTTATCCTAGGAATGGACTTTCTTTGCGAGTATAGCGCCGTCATCGACCTCGGAGAAAACCGGCTGACGCTACGAAAACCTGCTCCAGCGCTGGAGGAATCCGCGGTCCGAGTCCTCGCAAATCACGTTAACTTACCGCCGCGGTCCAGTGTTCTCGTACCCATCGGGATCGATGGGGCTTTCTGAGGCGACGTTCTGCTCGAGGGAAGCCTCCAGTTGCTCCTAGGAAGAGGGATCGGCGTCGCAAGAGACATCGTGGGGCTCCAAGACGGACACACTGTTGCACTCGTAACAAACTTCCGACAGGAGGCTCAGCACCTTACGAAAGGCACGGCCGTGGGTCACGCCGAGGAACTCATGAACTCAGCCGCAATCGCCGGAATAGCAGAAGACATCTCTTCGGGGCCACATGAGACGACGGCGCATTCGCAGTTTGACATCGATCCAGTACTGCCTACCCCACAACGACGAGAACTCAGTGACCTTCTCGCCGAGTTCAGTGAGTGCTTCTCCACGTCGTCAAAGGTGCGCCAAATGACGGTTGCGAAACATCGAATTATTACTGATGACGACGCACTTCCTGCTCATCGGTCGCCGTATCGTGTATCTGTGAAAAAGAGAGAAGTCATCCAGAAGCAGGTCTAAGAAATGCTCGACGACGACATCGTCCAGCCCTCAAAGAGTCTGTGGGCATCACCGGTAGTTGTGCATGGTGAAAAAGAAAGACGGGACTCTCCGGTTCTGCGTGGACTATATATATATATATATATATATATATATATATATATCGTCGACTAAATGCCGTAACAAAAAAGGACGTCTACCCGCTGCCACGAATCGACGACACTCTGGACCGACTGCGCCACTCCAGGGTTGGGCAGGAATACTCAAAAATGTATTTTGAAATACAAATACTGGGATACATTAAAATAGTAGCTAAAATACTGATACTGAGATATATTTGTAAAAGTGTATCGCGATACGTATCGGAAATACATTTTAAAAAGAGGCAAAAAGTATTTGGAAATACAAATACAGGAATACGTTTTAGGGAGGGCAGAAATACAAATACAGAAATACTGATACTGCAATACATTTTTAAAATTTGTTTGAGACGCCAAATGAGATGAAGCTTGAAGTTGGAGGTTGAAGTTTTTGATCCTGAAATTCCTTTACCGTAGGCTTGGCACTTTGCCTTGAAGGTAGTGATTTCGGACGACGAGGAGTCTTCAGTGGGCTCAAAAGAACGTTCCATCAAAGACTGACCGTGGTCCCTTCCCTGACATCCTGTCTGTCTGATGAGGGATGCGAAGAGACTTCGACCTCTAAATAAATTATATGTCATCCTAAATCACTACGCCCCTGTTCACTAAGGACGCCCCTGTCAACATTTATCACATGACGTCACGGTGGAATGAACTGGCATTCTTTATCTTTAGGTGTGGCCTTGAACATGAAACTTTAGCACGCTGCTGTATGAAAGGACAATACATACTTTCGTTGTAGGTTACCTCGTTGAAGATCCAGCAGGCAGTGTCATTAGGATTTTTCGAGAATAGTGGACTACCCCAAGCAACCTGGAACACCTGTCTTATCTTCTCTTACGGTTGAAAAAAAAACGATACGGTGGCATCCCTGTTGTAAAGGTCGTTCGTGTCGGCCCTCTGCCACCGACGCATGGATTGCAGTTCTCAAGTTTGGTCTTGCATACTCCAAATAGAGACTTCGTGGATTGCCGGCACAAGTGGGAGCTCTCCGAGAAATAGCGAGCTCGAGACGAGTCGCAGGTGTACGAAGTCTGGGTTGGCACAGGACTTCCTTCCTGGGTTTCGGATCACCAGAGCAGCAGGTTACTTTCACGTCGGCTGATGACGTACCCTTAGGCCGTTTAATATTACGGGGGCAGCCGCAGGCGCCTTCGAATATGTATTGAACTTCACTGCGTGAGTCATCCTACTATTTCAAGTCAACCACCGCCAGGCTCTTGCTGCTACAGACTGTGTCAGCTTTGCCGGCCGGGTGTACTGCGCACGCTAAAGCAAGAGAGACGGTTAGCAGCGGGCATTGGATGTCAGCAAATAATAACTCAAGAAATTCCTACCTGAGGACCTGCGGCAGAAGATGCTCTGACTCCACTCCTGGCACGCCACCTAGTTCGAGTCCCCGACTACGCAACACTTCTCAGAAATGAGAAGAGGACGCATAGGAAAATAGTTTGGAGAATCGGAAGGAACCTTGGTCAGTATGGTAATTCCCTAGCAAAAAAAATATGCGTTGGATTGTCTCTCCGGGGGGGGGGGAGGGGGGGGGAGTATTTTTCAAGAAATGTAACGAAATACATTTCACCCTGATTGTATTGCAATACACAGGAGCATTCCAAATGTATTCCGATACAGGAATACAGATACCGGCGAAAAATATGTATCGCGATACAGAAATACAGATACGAAATGTATTTCTGAAATACTATCGCGATACATTTGTATCGCGATACTGCCCAACCCTGCGCCACTCCCGGTTCTTTTCGTCGATGGACCTGAAAGTGGGTACTGGCAGATTGAGGGTCGACGAACGGGATCGTGAGAAGACTGCCTTCGTCACGCCGGACGGACTGTACGAATTTAAAGTGATGTCGTTCGGACTGTGCACAGCACCGGCGACGTTCCAGCGCGTAATGGACACCGTTCTTTTTGTTTGCTTTGTTTTGTTTTGTGCTGCATCGAGGCGACGCACTTTTAAAGGGGAGAGTAATGCCGCACGCGCAGCTGGCCGAGGGGGGGGGGGGGGGGTAAATTTTCTCAGGTAAATTCGCTCTTTGTAAAATTAAAAAAAAAAAAAAAAAACTGCACCATTTGTGGGCAACGCTGCACAAAGTCGTGGCGCGATAGGTTAAGAAACCGAATTTTGCGGTCGATTTAAAGAGCCTGGCCTCTCCTTGAATCATCTTGTAGAATGCCGTCGTCATCCGTTTCTAGAAGCGCCGCTGCCATAGCGGCATACCGTTGCGTTGTTGTCGAGAGTGCGACCGCTATAATCGTCTGGTAACACTAATACCCCTCACGGCTCCCCGCCACTCCTCGCCGTGCGCATGACTGCTAAGGAAGTTTCTGGGGAGACAACAGAGCGATGTGAGAAGGATGGTCTTGGCGGTCACGAAGGCGGTGCCCAACGATGGAGTCCCAGGGGTCCTAGGCTGGTCTAGATTTGAGGAGAGAGAGGCCACATCCAAGGCGAGCTACGAAAGCCGTCTCTACGGATTGCCGGAAAGCGACTGGGCGCACTTCACGCTGCGCTGCATCGTATACAGAGAGAGAGAAAGAGGCACCAGATGGTTCCATCATGTGCAAGGACTACGGCAGCGCTACGAATTTCGGCGAACTGGCTTGAGGGTGTCGGCAGGTGCAGAGTCTGACCGGCTGAGATCCGGGAGAGCATACGGGCGGCAGAGACGAAAAGGTGGACGACCAGAATGAATGGCAAACCTTCCCTTGGGCTGTACATCACGGAAAAGAAGGTAGTTGAGAAGGAGATGTGTTATGACAACTCGAGGGGCAGTGGGCTTCTCGCGGAGGCCCGGATCGGAACCCTGCGAACTTGGGTCTGGAGAGCCAAATTCACGTAGGGGCTGGACAAGTCCTGCTCGCCTTGTGGACTGACGGAGGAGACAACGTGCTATGATGGTGCTATGATGCCAACGTATCACGCCAAAGCCATGGATGACGACGTTGTCGGTCGCCCTGGGTTTCCGGAGCGCCGGCGAAGATCAGGATACACCCGAGGAACTGGGGGAACAGGGGGAACGACCGGAGTGGACCGGAGGTGTTTTTGCAAGACACGCAACGGGGAGCGGAAGGAACGGTGGAGTGTGCTCAAGTCGCACTACAACAGACGCAGAGGGAAGAGACAGCCGAAGGGGAGGTGGCAGAGGTGACCACTGACTAGACCCAGAATCCAAAGTTTCTGTGATCACCCGATAGAAAGGGGAAGCCAGAAGAATCCAATCTAATCCAATCCCGCCGCTCCTCGCCGTCCGTGTGACTGCTAGAGCTGCGGACGGAGTTTCGCGGGCTGTTGACATCACGACATCCGTTCGCGGAGTTCTCCTTTATGTGAATGCCCATTTAGCAGGAAAATTGACTTCACGTGACCCAGATACCAATTTAGGTTGCCCGCTAGATATCGCGGAAACATTGACGTCACGCGACCTAAACACCATTCTAATTTTCCCGCTAAGTTTAGCGTGGGAAATTGACGTCCCATGACATGATGTTACGTGACCTAACAACGATTTTGTTTCCTAGCTAAATTTAAGCGGTTTTGAGTCACGTGGCACACCGATTCCTTCTCTCCAACCCTCTCCTTCCTTATCTTTTTTCTATCTTTCCATCCCTCCCCTTCTTAGAGTGTCCTTTCCATCCCTCCCTCTCCCTCGTCCCCCCCGCCTTCCCACCTAATCCCATTCTCTACCTTTCTTTCCCTCCCTTCCCCATGCTTTCGTTTCCAAATTCCTTTCCTTACCATCCTACAGTGCCCTTCCTCCCTCCCAAGTTGCCCCTCTTTCGCCTTCACACCTCCTGGTCACGTGATGCACCACTTCAACAGATCCGATGCGGAATTGTTCGAACGTCTGGCAACAATCTGTGCGTTGCCATCTTTGTTGCGTCAAGATTCTTCTGCTGTTTTTTTTTTTCAATTTCGTAGCGATGTCGGTAACAATCGTGGCCTACTGCTCACCGTCATCGATTCTGAAAAACACCGGCCAGCTAAGGGTTAGTATGGTTTTGCGCTCTACTTGCTCATGTACGTGATCATTGCCCCGCCTGTCGCTGGTTTCTCATCGCAACCCACATGGCGGACGTACCCTTCAGCTCGAAATTCGGACTCGAGCGCCTGAAAAAGGAAATAACGCCTGGTTTTCATAGCGCATTCTATGCGCGATTGCTTGTGCGAGAGGAGGATTCTTCAGAACTACGCTTTTGCGCCCTGGCCTTTCCCGGCGACGAAGCCAACTGGTGATAGATAGATAGAAACTTTATTCAAAAAATGATGGTGGGGATGATTCAGCCGTCTCAGTCCAGGCAGCCGCTGAGGGCCCTGTTGATGTGGGCCGCCAGTTCCCGTTGATGATCGAGGCTGACCGCAAGAGCCAGCCACTCCCGGGTGTAAGTGTGTGGTTGTGCCGGGTTATGGGGGCAGTTCCACAGTAAGTGGTCCTGGTCGGAAGGGGTGAGACAGCGGGAACAAAGAGGGAGAGGGTCACCTAAGGAGCGGCGAAATAGGTGGAGTCGAGCGGGTGTGAGAAGTGTGTATGTTTGTGCCTGCCGAATGAGTGTTTGCTCACGACGAGTGAGCTGGGTGTGGGGCGGAGGAAAGGTACAACGAGAGGCGAGAAGGTCGGCTAGGGTGGGGAGGGGAGGAGGAGGAACAGGGGCTGTGTCACAAGCGTCAGCAGGGGCCCGGAGGAGCGTTTCGCGGGCAAGCTGATGAGCGCGTTCATTCCCGGCAACGCCAGCGTGACCAGGTATCCAGTGGATATGAAGAGATCCTCTAACATTGTTGAGGAGAGGAAGTGCAGAAGGGAATGCGAGGCCCTGAGCGAGGTGGGAGCAGGCCGACTTTGAGTCCGTGTAGATGTGGGTGGTACGGCCAGGGGAAGAGTTGTTGGCAGCAGCAAGTGCAATGGCGAGAAGTTCTGCTTCGACCGGGGAAGCGCAGCGCTGCGTTTCCGAGTGTTCAGTGCCGCGTGAAGTGATGTACGCGAATGCACCAAGGGTGTCGTTTAAGGCTGCATCGGTGAATACGTGATGAGATTCGGGATCTCGGGAGATTTTCCTCGTGTAGTATGCCGCACGGAGAAGACGGCGAGTGGGATTTCGATCCCTGTCCATGTGGCGGGGAATCGGGGCCACGGTAATATGTTGGAGAATCGTGTTGTCTAGGGGAGTGGGTTGAGGTCCGGTTGGATGGGGTGTATAGCCGAGCTCGTGCAGGATGAGGCGACCTGTTGGAGTTAGCGAGAGTCGTTGACGCTGATGTATGCGATGAATGTCAATAATGTCGGAGACCGTAGGTAGTACGCCCAGTTGAACCAGTCGAGTGGTGCTAGTGGTTAGGGGGAGCCCGAGGGCGATCTTAGTCGCCTTACGAATAAGAGCGTCGAGCTTGCGTTCTGAAGTACGTGTGAGGGATACGTAGGGAGCTTGATACTGAATGCGGGAAATTATGAGGGCATCGCGAAGTCTAAGGAGGTCTTGTTCTTTGAGCCCCCTGGTGCGTGTGGTAACACGGCGCATCATGTTGAGGATGGGTGCAGCCTGGCGTAAGATGTTCTGTACGGCAGTAGTGCCTCCCCCATCGGATTGTATATGAAGGCCCAAGACTTTGAGGGACTTTTGTGGGCGAATGATGTGGGTGTCATGCTGGAGGGTCACTTGAGGGGGATGCCAGTGGCGAGAGTGGATGAGGAGCAGGGAAGTTTTCTCGACCGAGCAAGCGAGACCAATAGTGCGGGCTGCGTGATGAACAGCTTCGAGGGCGGCTTGAAGAGAATCCTGGATGTGACCAGGACTGCCTCGATTGATCCAGATAGTGACGTCGTCAGCGTATAGAGAGTACCGAATGTCAGGGAGGGGTTGGAGGGCGCGGTGGATACAGCGCATAGCAAGATTAAATAATGTTGGAGACAGGACCGCTCCCTGAGGGATGCCTCTCTGTGGGTGAGGGACCGCGTCGAGCTTGTGTTCGCCGATTTGAATTGAGAGCGTACGCGATCGAAGAAAGTTCCGGACATAATTATACAAATGCGAGCCACATTGTGTGTCGGCGAGTTCTGAGAGCATAGCGTCATGGTCCACGTAGTCGAAAGCCTTCGTGAGGTCTATAGCGAGGATGGCTCTTAGCTGGGCTGTGCTAGGTGACTGCAAGATTTCTTCGTGGATGCGTAGCAGTGTATCTTGGGTGGAAAGATGTGAGCGATAGCCAATCATACAGTGAGGAAGTGCTTGGGTATCTTCAAGATGTTGTTGGAGGCGATGGAGGACCATGCGCTCCATAACCTTGCCTACGTGGGAGGTGAGCGTGATGGGCCGAAGATTCGGGAGTTCCACCGGCTTACCAGGCTTGGGAATGAAGATCATGTGGCCCTTTTTCCACAGATCACAGAGCGGCAGTTTGCCTGTCCACACAAGGTTGATGGAATGCAAGAGATGATCTTGATCAGCGTCTGAAAGATTCCGGAGAAGGGCGGTGGTGACCAAGTCGGGCCCTGTAGCTTTGGAGCCTTTACACTGACGGAGCGCTGCGCGTAGCTCTGCGTAGGTAAATTCTTCATCGAGCCCAGTATGAGGAGAGCCTTCATAGTTAGGATACCGCGGTTGGCATGCAGGAGCGACATAAAGTTCCTTTATGGCAGCCAGAAGTGTATCCGGGTCCGTGTGCTGGTTAGTGAGGCGGTTTATCTTGTGTGTGGTCATGGTCTTGGTAGAATCCGGATTTATGAGGGCTTTCAGAATGCGCCATGTCTTGGCAGTATTCAGGGTGTTCTGAAGTTCGTCGCAAGAGGCATTCCAATGTTCGCTACTGAGCTGATCCGAGTATTGCTGGATGTGCTCATTTAGGCGATCGATGCGGGCACGGAGCTTGCGGTTCGTTTTGCAGCGCTTCCACCGCTTCAGAAGAGAAGCACGTGCTTCCCAACTGTGCGCGAGGTGGGTGTCGATGTGAGGTTTAATTTCATTGGTGGCAAGGATCTTGGTGCGTTGATCAAGCGCGTGTGTAAGTTGCTGTGTCCATGTAGGTATATCTGTGAAAGGGGGGTCGCTGCGGTCTTGCCGATAATTATGCCAATCGATTATGCGGATGGGTTTCCATCTGATGCGTCTCGGAGTTTCAGATACCGTAAGGTGGAGGATGGCGTGGTCACTGCCCATATACTCTTGCGTATGTTCCCACTGCAGATGAAGAGATGGTGTAGAATAGGTGAGATCTGGGTTGGTATTGCGCTCTACAGAGTTACCCATTCGGGTATGTTCATGTATGTCATTGTGCAGTGTGTAGCCGGCTTCTTGTAGTGCACAGTGCACCCTACGGCCTTTCTTGTCTACACGAGTGTAGCCCCAGGCGGGATGTGGGGCATTAAAGTCACCTGCTAGAATATGGTGAAAGCGGCGTTTAGCCCGGCAGGGATGCAGAAGCTCGTTAAGTTCCGGGAGGGTATTCCGGGGAGGACTGTAAACATTACTGATGTGCAGAGAGCCGCGCTTAAGGGGAATCGATACAGTGAGACTATTGGCAGTATCGTGTTCGTGATTAGCCGTGAGGGTTGAGCGAACGAGCGTGGCAAGGCAGGGAGTTTGTTGAAACGTGACATAGCCAGAGAGAGTAGGATTTAGCCCTGTCTCTTGAAGGAGAAGGATGTCAGGTAGCTGAGGTTGCGATTGGAGCCACAGGAAGAAGGAATTACGCTTGCTCTTGAAACCGCGACAGTTCCACTGAAAAATGTGTATGCACTCTTCCATGATTATACAGGGGGGGATTCAGGGGGAAGAGGGTGAGTCGAGGGGATTTGCGATAAAAGTGTCGCAAAGAGGGATTTAAAGTGCTCAGTCTGCTCTTGAAAGCGGCGATCAAGCTCAGCAGAGAAATGTGCAAGAAGGTCAGTGTTTTCTTGATGTTTCTGCTGGACAATGGCTTGCTGCTCGTGGAGGAGGGAGAGCTGATGCGTAATTTGCTGCTGGAGGTGTGATATGGCGGCATCAAATTTCCGTGCGTATTCTTCGAGGCGATTGGAAAGATCAACATATTGGTCCGCATTCGAAAGGGTGTGAGCGGGGGAAGGGGAGGTCTCCTGGTCGGAGAGACGACTACGTTTGACACCTGGAGAAGGAGAAGGGTGGGGAAGGCTTGTGTTAGCTGGGCTGGGGAGGGGTGAGGGAGGGGGTGGGGTGTGAAGCGGGACTGAAGGTTGGTTGGAGAGGATGTCCCGATAAGTGAGTGAAGGTGATCTGCGTGCGTGTTCAGGCGTGTGTGGGAGTGGCTGGCTCACCTGGTGGGATGGTAGGCGAGAAGGGGTCTGATGGGCGGTAGGGCTGTGACCCCGGGTACCAGCAGGACTGCGCCCACTGGAGGTGTGGGTCCGGCGTGGAGAAGAGCTGGTGCGGCGGCGAGAAGGGGTGATGAACCGGGTGCGACTGCGGCTGCGGCGAGAAGGGATGGTGAACCGGGTGCGACTGCGGCTGTGGCTGCGTGACCCGGATGGCGCCTTGGGAGGAGCTGTGGTGGACGCTGCCGCTGCCACACCTTCAGCTTTGAGGGCGGCCTTGCGCTGAGCGATGCGCTTGTTGTAAGCCAGCTGGCGAACGGCTGTGTTGGCAGCCTGCTTGTCTTTACATGCTGCGTCGTCAGCACGATGCGGGCCACCGCAGCGGAGACAGGCCGGGTCCGCCGAGCAGGTGTGGCTGTCGTCGTCAGGTTTCAGCTGACCACATGTCGGACAGCGGGCATTGTAGGTGCAGACGTCAATCCGATGACCAATCTGCTGACAGCGGTGGCAATATTGGGCCTTGGGGCGATGGGGGCGGCAGCGGAAGATGCCACCGGCATAGCAGATTTCATGCGGGATGTGTGTGCCGTGAAAGGTGATGAGAGCCGTGGTCGTCCGGCCCATCATGCGTGCGGCGAGAATTTTAAATTCGGGGCGAAGCGTCGACATATGGCGCATGAGATATTCAGGGCTTGTCCCAGCGGGAATATTGCGAATAACTCCTTTGCAGGTATTGGACGGAATGGCAGGGTAGATGGTGACGCCACAGCGACGGTCTTCGAGATCGACGCTGGTTATTTCCTGTAGGGGCTGGGTTACGTGGGAGTCAAGGCAGAGCAGAAAAGCGAGGTTCTTGGATTTGTCCACGCGCGCCATGAACTTGCTGGCATCGGCAGGAGCAAGGGCGGCCTGGGTGCGGAGCGCGGTGTGGATCTGGCAGGGATCATGTTTGGTGAGGTTAAGGTGGTCGCTGGGGCGTAAAACAAGCGTGGCTTGTACCTGGGAGACAGCATGGTGCCAGCCGTCTTGACCTTGAACGAATTTGGGAGCCATGTCGAAGGAAGCGACGGGCCGGAAGGCCTTGCGGCCGGTCGGAGGGCGCGCCGGTGGAGGCGTATCCGCGCGATGCCTAAGTAGGCTTAGCGAGGCGCGCCTCGGTTGGATTCGGAAGCAGGCTGAGAAAAGTTCGAAAAACGGCCGGCAGCTCACCGAAAATTTTTCAGGGCATACCGGAGATGTTGTCGGAGCACGACACAAAATTGGGTAGGATTGGAAAAGTTCTAACTGGGTTAAACTCGCCGAAAAGGCCGGAGCCGATGCGGTGCCCGTCCGATCACTTCGGCGATGCGAGCGCCTCCTCGCCAACTGGTGAGACGGAGCATGTTCTTCGGCGCCCTACTAGATAATGCTTTGCATTTCGCATAGGTCTATCTCAGTGTTCGACAACATACTCGATAAAAGTATTTAAGTTAAGTGACTAAATACCTGCTTCATAAAGTATTTAAAATACCACTCAAGATACTTTCACTGTAAGGTATCCTGAGTAGAGGAAAAGTACTTAGAAATGTAATTCAATTACCTTTGAAAATACTTGCAGATTGCGTAATTTGTATTGACCTCAAGACAAACAGAGTTAAACAGTTGCGCAAATCTGGTTTACCAGAATGGTTTATTAGAGCGCAGCAGCACATAACGAAAAAAAAACATCGTATGGCTATTCAATGCAGTTCATGTATAATGAGCAGAACATCATTGATACATGTTAAAAAACATTTCTGGAGAAAAAAAAAGATGTCGCTTCAGTTATAGCGACATTGCTGAATATCATGTCCTGCGGTGAATCTTAGACGCATCGTTTAACTACAATTCATATTCCCTTTTGGGGAGTTGACTATAACCGAACTTCGGGTACGGAAATGAGGGAATGAATAACAAAGAGAGCCCATGTAAGAGCCACGGCACTAGTCGTACCTTCTTGATGTAGGTTCCGTTCAGAAAGGCACTCAACTTTGGGGGGATGCTTTGTTAGCATTTCGAGAGGTGCTTATTTTGTTGGGCTACAGGTAGGGTTCGCGAGAGCAATAAATGCTAGACGGACGACAAAATAAAAAAAAAACTCTACAGTATTTGTCAAATTTACAAGCAAAGAAATATGTCTTCTTTTTGTGTCCACTTTTCATTTTCTTCTATTTGTTACTTTCTTGACACTGAAGTATGCGCTGCTGTCGTGTATCGTTTCCCGTTCTGCGTTCCGCCTCAGTGTGGTAATTTTTACTTCCGTAAAACAACCCCTTTTGTTTGAGGATCTTTTGGGAAAAAACTCTAGAAACAAAAGGTGCCTTTGGGAAGGCGAGGGGAAAAACTTAATTGTACAAACTTTGGTGTGAAATATGGGTCGCAAGCAGCACAAAACCGATGTTTTTACAAGCTCAAGCTAAGCCACAGTAACTTATCCGAGCTAGCAACAGGATGTGGTTGCTAGAAAGATTGTTCACGTTTGCTCGTCCACGTCCACGCCACTTCATACCGAAAAACCCAGAAAATGTCGGAATTTGAAAAATGTATTTGAGATAATCAGGACAAGATACTCACAAATGTAATTAAAGTACAGTACCAAATACCCTCGATCAAAATTATAAACAAGAAACCTATATACTTCAAATATTATTTGGAAAAAAGTATCTTGAATAGAGTATTTGAGATAGGCACGGGTGGTTCTCATTTGAACCCGTTCGCATTTCTACCTTCTCGTTTTTACCTTCTCATTTCAACCCAGCGCAAAACAACTTTCGCGTTTCTCCCTTTCTCATTTAAACCGTTCTCAAAACATACTTTCGGGTTTTGACCCTTCTCAAAACGACTTTTCTCATTTTAACCTTTCTCATTTCAAATTTTCTCAAAACATACTTTTTAATTTTGACCATTGTCAGAAAGACTTTTCTCATTTTAACCTCTCTCATTTCAAACCCAAATTAATCCAGCATCATGATCTCGCAATCTTTCTGCGGTATTTATGGCGAATTCGGGTAATTAATTGCCTTCGAGCCCTTGCCTGTGGCACCGGTGACCAAAAACGCGCCAGCGGCGCATCACGTGACCCTCTCCACCCGAATGTAAAGCACTATGGACTGGCGTTTTTATTTGACTGGGTCGTGAGTGAGCTCTGTTAACTTCTTCTTCGGTCATTCTATGGTACCATGAGAGCGCTGCATACGCCAACAACATAAATTACTACTCTTTAAGATGTGTGTAAACAGAAGCGGCTTCACAAAACTTTTCAAAATATTGGCATTACCACAGTCCGTACAGCTGACAGAATATTAAAATATAAAATCAATGAAAGGGCAGATGCATAAATCAGTGTGGTGCTGCCCGCACGCGCGTCAAATTTCAATAAACTTCGTTTGGATTTTAGATTAACTGTTGCCACGGAGGCTTGCCAGCGTCGCTTTCCATATTCTGCTTATTGTTTTTAGTAGATCGTTCCCATGACTCCGATAACGATACCCGATACTCCGCCACCGCCTCCCTTACGCATGTATAGTATCGTTATCGGGGCTATCGGGGGTATCGGAACGATCTACTAAAACTCTCTAGTACCCTTTTCTGGAATTCTCAGTCTTCTCATTGCACCCACCCTTCTTGAAATTGTAATGCGTGTTCAAGTTTCAAACTGCATCACTATGCATACTTTTTTTCAGCGGTGTAATAACTTGTTATTACAGAGTTGTAAAATAAAGTGATGTATGATGCAGTCCGTGTATCAGAGCAAACATACCTTGCTCAGGCTGGATATATTCTTCCAAAAATGTTGACTTCCTTTGAAACATAAATTATCTTTCTCTTCGTTGTTTTTGCTAGTTTGTCTCAGAGCACAAAAAGGTGCCTGTCTCGATGGCTTCGTTTGCCACTCGAACCCGCTATTTGCCGCCTCAGCGAGCATTGTTTCGTTTGGTTCCCTATCCCGATTCGGATGTGACAATACCGGATACAGTCTGGCAGACAAGCTGCCCGACCTCTTGGAGCTCGGGAAAACTTCTGCTGGTGAATTGCCGGTACACGCCTGAGAAGCGCAACCCGAAAAGTTTGCACCCGCCAGCCTTTGACCACGCGAACGCCCTTGCCGAAGATATGGAAAAACTTTTTTTAGGGAAAATGACCACCCGAATTGGCCATTACAAGCAATAACACACGACTAGCACAATGATCCATTCGCTCCACACGACATCTTAACGACATACAGCGACAGAAGAAAAATGAAGTACCGAATCTGCGCTAGCACTTATGAAACCATGTCACCATGTGACCATGTAGCTACGTCAACAGACTCGGGGTGGCACGCAGGCATAAGGAAAATTGTTTCACGTGCTATGCAAGAGATGGTGCCGCTTCGCTTCATCTTCAACCTTCCTCCTTCAACGGTTTTTCCTTCTTTCTATACCTCACTACGGTGTTCAAATGACAACGGGTTCAAATGAGAAAGGGCCGAAACGCGAAAGGTTAAAACGCGAAGGGCGTTTTGCGAATGGGTTCAGACGAGAATGGTTCAAATGAGATGGGTTCAAATGAGACGGGTATAGATAAAAAAGGGTCGAAACGCGAAAGGTTAAAACGAGAAGGGCGTTTTGCGAATGGGTTCAAACGAGAAGGGTTCAAATAAGAATGGGTTGTTTCGAGATACACCCATAGGCACAAGTCTGGCTATTTCTCCAAAATTCATAAAAATATAGGCTCTTCACTATCGGAATGACCGTTTAATATAAACCAAAGAATTGAAAAAATCGCTCCTACAAACCGCATTCAAAGATAAAGTTAGGTGCCAATTTTTTTCCTTTAAATTGTTTTTTCTGCCAGATTGCATGGGGTGAAAAGTAACGCGTGTTTCATGTGGTATTCACGTCAGGTATTCATCTAAATGATAGTTGGGGAAAATGCTAAAATCGTTGCACCGCCCTTTCAAATGCACTTGCAGATGCCAAGCGACTCATTGGGCGTCGTTTCGACGATCCCGCGCTCCAAAATGACATAAAGCAGTGGCCCTTCAAGGTAATCAACGACCAGAACAAGCCCAAAATTGAGGTGACTTACAAGAACGAGACCAAGACCTTTTTTCCCGAAGAGATCTCCTCCATGGTGCTAAACAAGATGAAGGAGACGGCCGAATCTTACCTCGGCGGCCCGATCTCGGCTGCGGTCGTCACGGTGCCGGCCTACTTCAACGACTCGCAGCGACAGGCGACCAAGGACGCCGGGGTGATCGCAGGTCTCAACGTCCTGCGCATCATCAACGAACCAACGGCCGCCGCCATCGCCTATGGTCTCGACAAGGTGAGCGGTTGTTGTTTTCCCCTTCTGCCTTACTTAGGAGGGTGTACTTCCGCGAGTAATATGAAAGGGAACACAGGAGTGCCTGACGAATAGCCTGGAACCATACTTGTGGTGACACGTCGTACTGACTTTCGGAAACAAGGTGGAGATAGGGGTGCAGCCCATTCCGTTGCCGGCATCCTCTCCACTACTGACTGCCATCTTGCTTCGCCCGCCACTATAAACTCTAAGAAAAAAGTTGGCCTCAAGGGGCTAACAGCAGCATTTGGTCCTCTGAACTTCCAGTTTTCCCCGTAAGGACCATCTGGTTCAGGCTAGGTACCGTGCGCAAAAGCTGGGGACTAACTGCGCTCGACTGGGACTAACCGATAGGCGTGAGCGAGCAAAAGCACCCATTAGTCCTCCTCAAACAGGGTGCATCTGTACGATTTAGTCCCCAAAGGCAAACGAATTTTTCGCCAGGAGGACGGATGATATTTCGCTTGTCTTGGGGATCGGCGAGACTCAGCCCAGCACGGCTGAAAGTGTCGACAAAATTCGGACGAAACTGGCGAATTTGTTTAATGTGCCACGAACGTTCAGACATTACACGGTAGAGCTTCGCGCGTTGTGCGAATGCGAGTTAACGAATGTGTTGACTCTACTTCACCCAACTATCTCATCAAAACTGATCTGTTGACATTTCACAAGTCCCGTTCACGGAATTTGCCTTCGCGTAAAAAATGAGCATTTATCCAAACGCAACACCTCCAAATACTAACACTTTTTTTTTCTTAAATGAAACTTAAGAGTTTGTAGAAGACGCGCTTTCAACACCGGAGTCTCGCAGTCAGAATAGGGAGTTTTCGTAGACCGCGCTGCCCCCTCCGCTAAGCGTTCCGCAACCAAGAAGTTGCTACTGTGCCTGCGCGCCGATTGCCTTGACAGCGGAGTTCCTGCTATTGTAGCAAGTTGCAGAGGTCCTTGCGGGACGGCGAAAACAATCTACAAAAACTCCCTAATAAATGGTCGCTCCAATCGCTAAAACTGAGTTACTAAGAACAGGTCGAGCCTCGTTTCTGCGTCTCCCCGTAACCAACCTTTCTTGGTAGTCGAATGTCGAACTCAAGATCCGCAACGGCACACTTGATGCACGGCACGTTCCACTCAAAAAGCACATTCAGGGGCAGTATCCAGACGCTTTCGTGCCATCGTCGCTGATGTTTCAGATAACATTCCAGATGAACAGCGAAGAACAAACCGCGCCCGGACGTCATTCATGGCAACACCCTGCTAATACAAAACAAATGCGAACTAAAAAAAAAAAAAAGAAAGGCCCCCGAGGAAACTGAAAAGAGAAAGAAAGACAGAGAGAAAAAAAAGTGCTTGCTTGTACGTCACTTGACCGGCGTCTTGAAAATGGTGACCCTCGACCTTCTCCCGTCCTTCGGGCATTGGTGTGTCCGTCTGTCGTGTGTCTTAAAAGGGGCACAAGAGATTTTCGGGGAAAAAAGATTTCCCTTTCCCCTCCCACCAACCCCCTGCCCCGCACTCCTCGCTCGCGCGGGGGTAGGCCAGATGGGGCAGAGAGGGTCCGTCGGGAAAATGGGAAGGGGTCTTTGTTTGAAAAGAACCCTTTTTTAGTCATTTTGTTCTTAGCCCGATACTGAGGCAGGAAAAGAGGAAAGTTTCGAAGTAGAAGAAAAATGAACAGTCGAAGACACGTCTCTAACACAGCTAAAGACAAGTTTATTTGGTCACCTTCTTATATACACTCCACAAACTTCACCACAGCACCTTCCCGATCTCGAAAGCCAAAAGATAACAAAGGTCTCACATCTTTCCACCACAATTGTCAAACGACCTTGACGTTTTCCACAAAGCAATGAACAATAGCTCCCCTCATCCGGAAGACACTTGTCTGAATCCTTCGCGTTAACAGTACACTCTCTCCCTCTACTCTCCGACCCATAATCACAAAGCATCCCGGTAACAGAAGATATCAATCCACGTGATACACAAAGGAAGAAACCACTTACACCTTCACATTCAACAAACACTTCACAAAACTTTCAAATCCGCAAGAATGATTTTGCGCTGCTGCTAAGCTGTAACGACACCTGACTAATGCAGTTGCCCATTGATTTCATTCTTATTGTTTCTTTTACAACCCTTTTGATGTCGTTTAACTCCCTGTGTATTATCTCTGTTTCAGACCAGTGGGGTATACAATTATTACATTCTTGAACATGTTTCGCTATTTCCGAATTGGCAACGTTGTTTTTGACATTCCTTTTGTGTTCAGTCAATCTCTCATTTATACACCTTGACGTCTGCCCCACATATTTAAAGCCACATTCCAGGGGGATTTCATATACCACTCCATTACCACACGGAATAGACTTTTCTCGGTGCGTTTTTGCGCATTCCCTTACACTTTTGTGGAAGGGTGTGAGCTTACTCAACTTATAATCCGAACTAAAAACCAGATCTACATTGAACTTCTTGGCACAAGCCTTTAAGTTGTGAGAAATTTTGTGATAAAATGGAATTACAATAGTTCTATTTTTTGGCCTTTGCTTTGGTTCTCCTGTACATTTGTTTGCGAATTTTACGGATAACTGCTTCCTTACTAATTCATCCTCATAACCAGCACCGTTTAGCCTTCTCCACTGTCTTTCTACCGATTCATCCAAGAAATGTGTACATGATCTTTCCATTGCATTTGTGATTAAAGACTTTACAATACCCGCTTTCACTGTTTTTGAATGGCAACTCTTTTTTGACAGCAGCGGTTTTGCGTTTTCTTTTCCATATTCCCAACATAGCCCTTTTTCATTGTGAATCATAAGTTCTAAGAACTGCAGTCTACCATTCGTAGGTCGTTCGACCGTAAACTTCAGTTCCGGGGCTGCCGATCTGATCAATGCTTCCAGAGTGTCAGATAATCCCTCCCGAAAAGAACAGATCAAAATGTCATCGACATATCTTTTCACAAAACAGGACTCCGACGTCATCTCCTGCAATCTATCAGATACAATACAATCCAAAGAATTAAGGTAAATTTCCGCTAACGCCGGTGCGACACTCGACCCAATGCATACTCCCTCTTTCTGTAAATACTTTTTCCCTTCATACTCTACTATCGTTGACTGCAAGTAATAATCAAGAATGGCAAGAAAACTGTCCACCGAAATGCCTGACCGCGATTGGAACCTTACCAAATTAATTTCAAGCACCCCTTTTACCCTTTCCATCAGCCGGCTCTTCTCTAATGAGTAATAAAGATCCTTGATGTCCATTGACAACACATCTCCTTCCTTTCCATGATGATCATCGAGTATTGTGATCAACTCACTCGAATTTGTCAGTGACAAAGACTTATCTAGAATTGCATGTTTTAAACCTTTTTGAAGAAACACGGAGACTACCTTCTGCCAAGTCCCATTCTCATTGATCACTACTCTAAGTGGAATCTCCGGTTTATGATCCTTAAGGAAGAATTTTACGCTCAACGCTGAGTTCGACAAATTTAACATAGTCTTTGCTACATCTTCAAATTCGTCTTCTTCTAAAATGGAACCTATATTTTTCTTTAACTTTCCTATGTTTCCACTCCATTCATGAAACAAGGATTCCATCGCGTCGCCTGTTTTCGTTTGAAATGACGATTTTGAAAGAACCGCGAATCTACCGGACTTATCCGTTTGTAGCAATTGTAATGAACGATCCTCTAACTCCTTTCTAACCGAGTTGACGACACGAAAATTCCTTTTCTCATTTGGGTATTCATTCCCCATTACGTTTTCCATTCTGCCAACAGCCTGTTCAATAAACGCCGCTTTTTCTTCATGCCTGACTCCTCTCGCAACCGACTGTATGG
Source organism: Ixodes scapularis (assembly GCF_016920785.2). Classification (NCBI taxonomy): domain Eukaryota; kingdom Metazoa; phylum Arthropoda; class Arachnida; order Ixodida; family Ixodidae; genus Ixodes; species Ixodes scapularis. The sequence continues at coordinate 97,817,078 of NW_024609835.1, read as the reverse complement.
ATGAAAATACATCCACCCTTGACGGTTTTACATCAATACAAAACTTCGGCCCCTTTTCCAAGACTTCTTGCGTCTTCCCTGACAACATTACGCCACCCGGGTTGATAACAGAAGATCCACACATCCGATCGAAAAAACTATAAAACCGTGACTCTCTAGCCCTTCCCTCCTGAGATCTCATCTTAATACTATCCAGAACATGCTTTCGTTTGACATACCACATTCGGTCGAAAATTGTCCTCCTGATACTGTTCCAAAGGATGTAGTCTCTGTGCCGCTTGAAATCACCTCCCACCAGGAGCTTTCAAAGTCTTTCGGAAGCGCTGCGTATTTCTTTGATCCGGTGACTTGAGGCTTCTCTGTACGCCTTGAGGATCCTTTTCTTTCCGCTCCAATGGCCCCCCGATGCCGACAGGTGTTTGAATGCAGAAGGGTCCACGAATCTTTTTCGAAGGCAGATGCCGAAATATGCAACCTCGGCCTCCAGCTCCGCCAGTCGACGTCCCAGCCGGTCCAGTACTGCTACCGCTTGACAAATCCAGGCGGTCGGTGTCGTTGATGATGTGGTTGCACATGAGAAGGGGATCAAGCCTGCTTCGGGTATAATCAATGATAATGTAGTGATTGCGCAGGCGAGCTGGTGGATGTTAACCATTTTGTTCTTAGCCCGAGACTGAGGCAGGAAAAGAGGAAAGTTTCGAAGTAGAAGAAAAATGAACAGTCGAAGACACGTCTCTAACACAGCTAAAGACAAGTTTATTTGGTCACCTTCTTATATACACTCCACAAGATGTGAGACCTTTGTTATCTTTGGCTTTCGAGATCGGGAAGGTGCTGTGGTGAAGTTTGTGGAGTGTACATAAGAAGGTGACCAAATAAACTTGTCTTTAGCTGTGTTAGAGACGTGTCTTCGACTGCTCATTTTTCTTCTACTTCGAAACTTTCCTCTTTTCCTGCCTCAGTCTCGGGCTAAGAACAAAATGGTTAACATCCACCAGCTCGCCTGCGCAATCACTACAGTATCTTTTTTTAGTATAGCCTTCGTCAAGACTTAGAAGCTGGTCGTCTCCGATCATTGCGGGATCCGGTTTGGATTCGCGGTGCTGCAACACTGCACTTGATCTGTTCTGAAGTCACAAGACAAGGGAACTCGATTAAGGTATGTCAAAGTACTTCTGTTTATGGTATATTCATTAACTGCGGCTTAAGAAGTGTTTTCTTTTGAGCGCGTTCTCTAGCTTCCAAAGCACGCGCCATGCTCTGTCCTTTTTGGCACCATGGTTGCTTATTTTGTTATGCAGCACAGAGATCTGATATTCAATCGTATCGAGCGAAACGCCAGTTCTACCGATGCCTATTTTTTGTGTTTTGCAGACCCTGGCAGGATCGCTTTACCATAAAGGTCTGTTCACACATGCAGCAGAAAGCTACAAGCATAGCGCTAACCTAGCGCCAAGCGCGTGCTGACGGGAGCTTTCACCAGCTTTGTGTCGTACCGTCAAAACTGTTGCTGATGGCAGACGAAAAGCAGCTCACGACACATGAGCAGCGCTACTTCAGCGCTTCGCTGCGTGTGAGAACCGGCCTTAATGGATACATTTTTCCGATTGTACAGACTTTGGCGTTGATGGCGGGAGCCGGCGTTCCGTTACTTTGAAGCATAGTTTGAGCACGCACACGCTGCTCTGTAATTCGCAGCGAAAGGTCTACTAAAAATATAATGCGCTGGTCTGCTGTCAACAGATCGCATGTTAGATGTGAACCATTGTAGCACTTTTGTAGCCTATGTGGTATTTTATTATGTGTGTGTTATATCGCATACTTTTGTTGAGCAATTGGGTATTTCACGCTGCCCCTGTTGCTAATAATCCAAATTCCACGAAAAAAAAGAACAACCGCATTTTTACGTGATGAATGATGTTGATTGGGGCGAAGCTCCGGTGGTGCTTGTCTGCATAGACGCTGAGCCGCAACATGTCGAGCCTTTCGTTCGTTTTCATCTATGTCACGCTGCGGTCAAATGCTCAAATGCGTATATAACTACGTTCTATACCACACATTCTCTTCCTGACATGGATGAAAACGAACGAAAGGCTCGACTAGGGTGCCTTCCAGACATTGCAGCACCCTAGGCTCGGCATGCTGCGGCTCACCGTCTACGCAGACAAGCACCACCAGAGCTTCGCCCCAATCAATATCATTCACCACGTGGAGATGCGGTTTTTTTCCCCTACACGAGCACGGGAGCACGTGCTCACGTGCTCGTGAGAACGAGCACCCGACGCCGAACATCGGACGGACATGCGGACATGGCTAGCCCCTACGGAGCTTCGCCCCTAAAAGGCAAGAAGCTGCCGGTGCCCCAATAAACGGTGCTTGGACCACGACCGGTTTAGACAGACGTTCCAGTGTTCAAGCCATCGTCGCCGCAAGTGCACTCTTCGGAATTTTGCCTTATCGTGGATTTTACAGCTCAAGAACTTCGACTTCAGTCATCCTTGAATGCGATGTGTATCTACGAAGCAATAAAGCTACGTTTAACCGGAACTGCACAATTTCGTTTCGGAGATTTGTGGCTCGGGACCAAATATAAAGGATAAACCTTCAGTCCCAGGGGTCTAAATCCAAGGGCGCAACGTTTAGACCCAGGGGTCCAAGTGCAAGGGCCTAACAGTTGGTCCCCGGGGTTCATTTGGAACGTTGTAACAGTCAGTCCCAGGGGTCCAAGTGCATGGGCCTAGCAGTTCGACCTCGCGGTTCAATTGAAACGGTGTAACAGTTGGTCCCAGGGGACCAAGTGCAATGGCCTAACAGTTTGTCTTCGAGGTGCAATTGAAACGGTGTAACAGTTAGTCCCAACGGTGCTAGTGCGAGAGACTAATGAAGGGGTGCAACTGTTACTCCCCTTCCCGTTAGAACCCGAGGGGACTAATGGTCGTGGCAACGCACTTGCTCCCCTCGGAGACTAAGTCGCACTCCCCTTTCTCTTAGAGTGCACGATGGGGCTGGTGGGTTGGTCTTCCTAGCAGGCCCTCATGACTTCTTGAGGATCAGTGAAAACGAGCACTTGTTTTTTCTTTGGATATGTGCTAGTGCAGGCGTGTTCCACGGCAACTATCCCTCCCTGCGCCTTTGCTTCTTAAGGTGGGTTGGCTGGTGTCAGTAAAGCACAAGTCCCCTTGCCCCGCAGGTGGAAGGCCAGGGCCGCTGTGCCGTCACTCGTCACCGCTGTGCCGTCTGTGTAATAAACCACTATATCCTGATCTCGTAATGCTATTTCTACTTCTTTTTCGTGTTTATCGGCCTGTTGCTTCCTCCGTTCTGGTTGAGTGGGTCCCTTTCCTGGGTGTCGGAATTCGCCCTCAAAAGTTCTCAAAGTTCTCCGTGCTCCGTCCCAAGAGTTTCATAAATCTCTTCCAGCCGGTCCATGTTTCAGCTGGAGCTCGCATATGTCCTCCTGTTGCTTTCGAAGCTCTTCAGACGTCGAAAAGGGAACACACCTGCGTAGCTCTTCTAGTAGATGCTCTTCGGCAGCCTCGCAATGCATCTTCTCGCACTGTAGAGCTAGCTTTCAAGTATCTTCACGTCTCGCATTGTGAGATAATCGCAATGCATACGATGATCTTAGAGACCAGCAGGGACTTTGTCAGTGAACGACCACGAAGCTCGTTCAAGGCTACGGTGAGAGACGGACGAATCGCGTGGGAGTTTTATCGCGCCGGTATCCTCCTCTCCTGCTGCACGAGCGGTAAGTTTAGCGCGCTACAGCGTTTCTCACGCGTTCAATCTCCGTTTAAAAAATAATATTTTAGTGGTTTTCGACGACGCTGAGCAAGTTTTTAATTAAAATCATATGTCTATTTTCACTAATTAAAAGGTATTAACAAATTTTACTTAAGTAGGAAACTGATCGTTACGATTAGCACTTTATACTATGTCCCCCTGGCAGTATAACTCACTCGCACAACCCACATGAATGTAGCTTTCACGTCTTCAGCGTAAACAAAGCTGTTACTCTTAAAAAAAAAAACAAAAAAAAAACACCCTGAATAGCATAACCGTTGCTCGAAATGCTAACGCATATCTTCGAAAAACAGCGCGGCATCGGCAATTTCGGCTCATTTTTTACACTTTTTTTTTCCCCCCGGCATTTAGTCGTGGTGCATCGACGCGGGATAAGCAGGATGCATGCAGTGATGGAAAGGTGGTGTGCCGGCAGCGGAAGGGGCTGCACCACTCTCTCAACGTTGTTTGCGAAGTCACAACAACGTATGGCCACAAGTATGGTTCGAGGCTATTCACCACGCCCTCTTGCGGTCCCTTTCATAATGCTCACGAAGTCTGGTACTAGGCCCTCGTGATTCGCATTATGTCCGACCGCAGCCCAACGCTACGATGCAAACGACCCAATCAAGCTGCGTTTGCTATCAGCGGCTACACCAATCACGCACAATGAATGTGCAGTGATCCTGCGCTTTTTTCATATGAGTGATTGGTTTAGCTGCTCATAGTAAACATAGAGAGAGACGACTAGCGCCATGACAATGCATAATGTTTTTTTTAACTGAACGTGCTGGTAATTTTTAATTTACGCGCGAAATGACAAGCAAATAGGACAGAGCAGAGAGCACGACATCATTCAACAAGCAACAAACAAAAATTAAGCACCCCCCTCCTTCCCCGCTAAAGGCGTCAACAAATCTTGGAAGGAGAGGGATAAAAAATTGTTGCGTTTCTTTCTTCGCCAATTTTTTTATCCCTTTGCTTTCAAGATATGTTGACGCCTCTTGAGGGAGGGAGGGGGTTGTTTCATTTTCGTTTGTTGCTCGTTGAAAGATGTCGTGTTCTGTGCTCTGTTCTATTTGTTCATTGCTTCGTGTATAAACTGAGTCCTTGACGATACATTTTTGACGCGAACTGACTCGCTCCATCGGATTTGTTGGCTGCCGTCCAACTTAAACGTGAAATGGAGTATAGACCTTTATTTATTTATTTCAAAATACTGCGACCTTAAGAAAGGTCCTTGCAGGAGTGGAAATAACATAAACATTGCCCTTAAACACACAGACAGGGAGCGTCATAGGTAGTGCAACACATCCTAAAAAGACATCAATAAGGAAAATAAAAGGGTTATAAAAGGGATCACATCAATCAGTAAACTAGAAGGATTATAAATAGTATGCACTCCCTAGTATGCACAAAATAACCGAAAGTGCATCCGAAAATTTATCAAAATCAAGTGAACGAGTCGCACTATCAATACTCTTCCAGTTTTCAAAGGATCTAGGAAAGAAAGAGAATTTAAAACAATTAAGTTGACATTGATAGGGTACAATGCTTAAGGAATGAGAACTACGAGTGCGTGACTGAGTAGTAAAATCAACATAACTATTACGATCAAGTACACTGTTAATATTAACTATTTTATGTGGGAGCTTAAGACGTTCAATTTTGCGTCTAGAAGCCAAGTACTCTAGTCCTACATCAAGCATGGACGAAAGTGGGGGTTACCCCTGTCCCCAGCCACGTAGTTCATACGTGCGACGAAAAAAAAGGAGGACATAACAACCTGTATCAAGTAAAATAATATAGAAGAGGCCAAACAAGAAGGAATGACAATCGCAATAAAATCGCGAAACATCTCGTTGAGTGGCGAGGGCAAAACAATGTTTTTCCACACACCGGATGTTCCGAAATTCAAGATGGCGACAACTACACTGAAAATGTGCATACAGAAGCCTTCCAGGTAGTTGTTTTATGGCAATAGGGTGCTTTAGGATAGCGTACCGAGAAGCTTTACGTGCCCAAAGAAATAGCGCCGTCGTCACTGTACATGCGCTGAACCCAACCTCGATTTAAGCTCTTTGCATACCGCTGTTGTTGTTTTCTTCTGTTCGTTTGTTTTCTCGAAAATTGCGTGGGTGTCCCCTCAAAGCCTCTGCAGTTCTCTTGCAAGGCACGAGAAGCTGGGTTAGGACTAAAGCCAATGCCAGCCGAGTTCAAAAATGGCGATTTTGTCGGCGTCCTCGCGCTTTTGAGATTTTAGATGCGACCGCATTTCTTTAGGCACCCCTCGCTTTTGGAAGGCAGCATGCCAGCCAATTTCGCGTGTTTTTAATTTTGTAGAATGTTGGATTCTTCTGACGCACGTGTCTCTTAAGGCTAGCCCACATGGCGCGTTTTTCAGTGCGTCTAGACGCGCGTCTCGGCTTGGCGCGCGCGCTAAGCAGGACGCGTGCGCCCAGTCAAACCACACGCAGCGCTACCGTGCACCGCTTCGCGTCTGCGTTTCCGAAGCGTCTGCCCAACGTAGCCAGACGCGCTTAAGAAACAAAAGCAAATATTAAATAGAAATCGCGCGGTAAATAATGGCTACATGCCATAACATTTAATTTTAGTAATAGTAAGCGCTCATTTTTATTACAGCAATCGCAATGAAGCTCAATTTCACTAATTTTCATCCTTTTTAGTGCGTACGCCTCATCCACGTTTCGATACGCCATTGGCATCACCATCGCCCGCACCAAAACATTTACAGCTGGCCGCTGGCCGCTACAGAGGTTACGTTGTTGCGGTTGTTGCCGGTAGTATTAATTTTGTACCTTTGTCTCTCGGTGTCCTTGTATTCTTTACATTTGGCCTGCCAGAGTGCAGGACGCTTTTGTACTTCGCTAGGTCCTCTTTGTTCCGCTGAAGCAGCGTCAGCCTCTCCCGCGGAGCAGAGAGGATTCCCTGGACTTGTGTAAAAGGTATGATAAACTGATATCCACGGGGGGAAGGACGTAACTACTCATGTCCGCCCTGCTGCTAGCGTTGGCGGGGCCTAAAAGCCGTTTTTATTTAAGGCCGCGAGCGTGCAAATTTTGTAAACTCCGCGCGCATGGGTGTGTGTGTGTGTGTGCGTGCGCGCGTGCGCTCTGCCTTGGAATGGCACAGGGCTGCTACCTGTTTTTTGTGTGTGTATCTTTCTGTTTTGAGTGTTTTATTTATTTTCCTTTCCCCTATCCCTTTCCTTACTTGGCGGCGGGCTAGCAGGCCCAAATGCGTAATGGTCTCAACCTTTTTGCCTAGCCTCGCACACTGCCGAGTGGGTATTGCAATATGTGCAAATAAAAAGTATTATTATTATTATTATTATTATTATTGCCTTTGTCGCGAGGTCTGTGGCGAAAACTACAGTCCTACAGTGGAGAAAATTCAAACGCTCCTTGCAACTAGTAAACACCGCGGTTCATTGGTTGTTGCCTTCTGGACGCAGCGCGAGGCGCGACGCGTGGACGCAAAATATCTGGCTCCTCCAGATACGCCGGGATGCGCCAAAAAACGCTGCGTTTCGTCCCGGCGCCGGAAGTGACGTCAAAGCGCAGGCGCAGACGCGACGCAGACGCGGAGAAAAGCGCACCATGTGGGCTAGCCTTTAATCAAAAGAGTACAATACCTTTTGTTTGGTCCAGTTTTCCACGAAGACAACCATCCAAAACCAAAAAGTTACAGTGTTTTTTTTTTTTTTTTTAATTTTTATGAGAGATGTTAAAATCAGGCTACCGACTGCACGGGAATGCCAAATGAATGGACTGACTTGAATTGCCTTCTGTCATTTTATGTGGCAATGTATTTTCTTGAATTTTAGCTGTACACTATGGTAGACTTTTAAAACGGCAATCAAGCCGCCACTTAATGTCACCACCACTTTCATCATCTCACGAAAACATCAGACCACACAGTCAATTGTTTGATTGCAAGCTAAAGCCATCTCTGAACATTTTTTTTTCAGGATTGTGGCGGTTGCTAAATTGCCACGACGTAACGCAGCCCGCGTCTTGAAACTTCAGTGCTGGAGGCCTAATATCAATGTTACACAGCCTGTTTGCATTCCGACTTATATCAAATGTCAACAGTTCGGACTTGAAGTACTGTCTGCCGAATACTGATAACAATCTGTTGGGTGCATTACAAATTACAATGAATTTACCAAGCTCACCAATGGCCTCTTGAAATAGATCATGCCTCCTCCCCACATCTCACGTAGTTCACCTGTATGCATGGGATTCCCCCCCAAAAAAGTTTACAAGATTTTTGTCACAAAAAAATATATATTAAAGAAAAAACAAACTCAAAGGTAACGCTAGAGGCCCGAACCAGATGCCAAAGTTTCAGTACGAACCGATATCTGATTCAAAAGTTATGAGTCATTTTCTGAAAATTTCGGTGGGAAAATGGCGGCCTCGGAGCTCACGAGTACATAAATAATGCTCCATAGAACCAGAAACCGAAAACGGGTGAAAAGGGACCCCATAATCCCATTGGAATTTTCAGAAGATCCCTTATAACTTTTAAATAAGAGATCGGTCTGTGCTGAAACTTTGGCATCTGATTAGGACCTCTAGTGCTATCTTTGGGCGAAGAATGAGCGTTCGGCGATGCGTAGTTTATTTTTGCGGTAAAAAAATTCTGTTTTTTTTTTTTTTTTTTTTTTTTTAGGGATACCTTGTAGATTGCAGGAGCTTCTTTCATGTATGTAAAAAAAAAAAGCTATACTGAGAACATTTTTACTCATTCGTACGCGCTGCGTTGCAGGCGGATTTCGACTGCATAATGGTTTCTCCAATAAAAGTGCACAGAACAAACGGGCGTTTGTGCTTGTAGAATCGTGTCTAGACGCGAAATATTGATTTTAAGAGGAACATTAAAAATTTTAAATCAGAGTTAAAACTGGTGAGCCATTCGATCGAGCAAGCGTAATAGTTCCCAATCAATATCGGAAACAAATTATAAGCGAAGAACCGGGAGATTCACCGATAACTAGATTTTATGTGTGTTTGAACTCCGCTGAAGAGATCCAAGTAAAACACAGAGGTGGTCGCCCCGGGCAGACATAACTCGAAAAGAACTTTCCTGGGGGCGTCAGAGCATACTTCGGTAAATTACTCCGGAAGCTTAATTCTATTACAGCTACAGCGACTTCGCTCCGGATCAAGGAAAAAAAAAGCATTTATAACTACTAGTGGCGAATACGTGACTAATTACAATTATGCGTTTCTTTAAGAAAATAATGCACTTCGCAATTGCGTTTCTTTGAGAGCTAGACGGTTTTAATTATCTCAAGAAGCCAGTGATGATCCAAAGTCGATGCTTTGTTACCTCAAACGCTTTATGATGGCGTAGTTTGATTAGTGCTTTGTGTTTTCTGGGTTTACTTCTCGAGTTTTCGTCTGCTTTTCAGGGTTTAATTCAAAAACAAAAACACCCAATTTGTGGTGTTGGTTAAGTGCCTGTGTGTGTGTGGGGGGGGGGGGGGGGGAGGGGGGGGGGGCACAGGTGGGATGTTGTGTTATGTCAATAATCGGTCTCAAACAAAAAAAAAAAAAAAAAAAAAAAACGACGACATTTGTCGGGGTTTATGTTGAAAAACATTTCATATGCGCGTGGCTCGGCTACTTGGAAAACGATCCGGTACCGATAAGAGAAGACGAGGAGATGGGTGGCGTGGTCCTAGAAGCAGGTATTCGCAGGAAGTCCAGCGGGTGCTGTGTTCCGGATGAACTTCAACGGTGATAAGTCTATCTACAGGTTCTAAGCATCTTAAAAAAATACGTTTACAAAGATCTGTAATGCAAAATTAGAGCGGAGCTCTCGAGGTATTTCGATTTGGCGATATACCACGCTAAACAATTCGAAAAAGGAATATAGTATGGGCAAATATGGATCACTTTCCTCACATACTGGTTCTCCACCCCCCTCCTATTCCGTTTCCTCTTCCTCCTTTGTACCCTCCTCCTCCGTAGCCTCCCCTCCTCCTCTTCCGTACCCTCCCCTCCTTCTCCTTCGATACCCACACATCCTTCTCCTCCGCACCCTCCCACCTCATCCTCTATACCCTCGCCTCCTCACACAGGTTCCCCGCTAAATTTAGCTGGAGAGTTGACGCCCCCGTGACCTCATCGTCAATTCCATTTTCCCGCTAAATTCAGCGGGGAAAATGGCGTCACATGACTTCGCGTCACGTCACCTATGAAAAATTCAGTTTCTCGCTAAGTATAGCGGGAAAATCGACGTCACATGACCTACTTCAATTCGATTCCCCGCTAAATTTAGCGGGAACACTGAAGTGGTGTGTAGGTCTGTAACGTCCCATTATGCCACACTGCGTAATCAGTTTCCCCGCTAAATTTAGCGGTAAAACTGTCGTCACATGACCTCCAACACCAATTCAGCTTCTCAAACTGTGACATCATATAATGCAACGCGCGCCGTTACGCCAACGCCGCTCAACACGAAAACGGGCGCCTAAAGCTGCGCTCTCCAATATTTTCAGGTATGAACGGCCGCTTTCCCTATTGAAAATTTGATAATAAATCGTGATACGCACCTCTTTCTGCGCCTTGAAGCAGACACCAGAACACGCCGTCGGAAAGTGGTTTAAAACAAGAATTACACCTCCTACACCCAAAGATTTTATGCTTTGTCAAAATATAATGCACAACGCACCTTAAGCGAAGGATAATAGTAACATTCGGAATCTTCACGCAATGAAGTAGTTTAATTGGTCAAATTTTATGGAGGTAATTGGAATTCGAAAATCCCCCCCCCCCCCCCCTTTCCCGCTCCCACGATAAAATAGTGCATGGGGCGGTGCGGGCTATTTGGTGCATATCTTCAAAAATTGTAGCACCGCGCGCACAGGACGAGGACACAGAGTAAATAGAAGAACGAAGGACGAGAATTGCCATCCGCATCGCCACCTTAATTCAGTTCATTTCTTCTACATTGGGTCCTTTTAGGTGTACTAACAGCGCCAGTCACCAAACATAGCGCTCGTCCTGTGTTCTTCTATTTATTCTGTGTTCTCGTCTTAGGCGCACTGTCTTACAATTTTTGAGGAGAGTGTCTGTATACTTCTATTGCTGCCAGTTTACTATAGTCGGTGACAGGTTGAAGACTTGACATATACTTTGCGTTTTCCAGTCTTCCCCACTCCTTCATTTCACATGTCCTCTCCCTCTTTTAACTTGCCCCAACGCGGCTCCCCTCGCTGTTTGAGAGAGGGGGGCGCTAAGAGGATTATCTTCCCTGCAGAAGACCGAGGTTCTGCGTCTGCCTTTAAGAGCCCGGGGCGAGAGAAAGGAGGGGTGGTGAGGAGGAGGCAGGTGAAATGTTGGAGAGGACAGGAGCTTCCGTGGCTTCCTTCGCCCTGGGATCTTGATCTGTCACCTATACGCTGTAGGACCCTTGCCATTTAGAACTGGTCATTTTTATTGAATAAAGATCAACAAACAAGCTTCAATAGTTAATCTTCGGGGTTTATCGGTATTTACCGAAAACGAGCGCCTGTAATATCCGCGTCGTCCTCCTTTGTCAAACCAACTACTCCAGACTTTTTCTCATTTTTTACGTAAAACAGCGAAGCCATTTTTAGAGCGCAGCTCTTAGGGGCCCGTTTCCGGCTTGAGCGGCGTCGGCGTAACCGCGCGGTGCATCATGGGAAATGTCCCATAATGCACCGCGCGAGCCCCCCACCGGGGTCACGTGACCTCGTGGGGGGGCACGTGACCCCCCGAGGTAACGTGACCCCCCGGAGTCACGTGACTCCCCTGAGGTCACGTGACCCCCGCCGATGTCGCGTGACCCCCAATGACGTCATCGTCACTGATGACGTCACCGGCATCTACATCGTCATCGTCATCATCACTGATGACGTCATCATCACTGATGACGTCATCATCACTGATGACGTCACCGGCATCCACATCGTCATCGTCATCATCACTGATGACGTCACCGGCATCCACATCGTCATCGTCATCATCACTGATGACGTCACCGGCATCCGCATCGTCATCGTTATCATCACTGATGACGTTACCGACATCCGCATCGTCATCGTCATCATCACTGATGACGTCATCAGTGACGTCACTGATGTCGTCACCGGCATCCACATCGTCATCGTCATCGTCACTGATGACGTCACCAGCATCCGCATCGTCATCGTCATCATCACTGATGACGTCACCGGCATCCGCATCGTCATCGTCATCGTCATCATCACTGATGACGTTACCGACATTCGCATCGTCATCGTAATCATCACTGATGACGTCATCAGTGACGTCACTGATGTCGTCACCGGCATCCACATCGTCATCGTCATCATCACTGGTGAAGTCATCAGTGACGTCACTAATGACGTCATCGGTACCCGCATCGTCATCGTCACTGATGACGTCATCAGTGACGTCAGTTATGACATCATCGGTATTTGGGGGTCACGTGACCCCCAAGGTCACGTGACCCCCCTGGTTAGTTGAACCCCCCCCCCCCCAGTGCCCTTCCCTCCTCCTCCTCAAGAGCTGCGCTCTAATTCGGCGTTACAGGGAGTTGTAAGCGGCTTTCACTTTCTTTTTCATCAGAAATACAGACGGTTCGCCAGTTATGATCTCTAAATAATTATGAATGATAATTGTCAAAGGAATTTTCACAACTGCAAGAGCGCTACGCCGCTAAAATCAAAATCTCAAACAGAAAAAAAAAAATTAGGGGCAGGGGAGACAGATTTAAGAGAGTTTACGCGCAGGAATGCGAAAACAATCCTACACGCAGCGCATTTCTACAAGCAGAACGACACGTCTTCCTTTTCCACACGGCGCTCCGACGGTAACTTTAAACGCCCCCGCGCAGGCGCGGCGCCCGCCGCCGGCTCCACGGCTTCCGTGACGATGCATCTTTGTTGCTGTGCTTGTCTTTTTAATGCGAAAGCATGAACTGGGGGGGGGGGGTTCATGGAGCGAGCTGACGTCATCGGTTTGAAGCTCGAAAACGGCAGATACACCCTTAAACAATTTTGTGCGTCTAATTTCACGCACAACCCTCGGAGAGCCAATCACCGCAACTTACAGAAGCAGCTCAGCGAATGGCAATGCCGAAACATATGTTTAGACCAAAAAACGCAGTCTGAGTTGTGACATTAAGCAATGCGAAACGTCACGCTTGCATTGCTTAATGGCACAACTCAGACTAAGTTTTTTGTTCTAAACATGTGTTTCGGCATTGTCATTCGCTAAGCTCCCTCCGTAAGTTGTGGTGATTGCTCCGAGTGTTGTGCGGGAAAGCAGACGCACAGGCTTTTTTTAGAGTGGTATACTTTCCGCAATTTCGTTTTCGGTTCCATTGGCTGGCGCGCGTCGACGGGGCTTCCATTGGCCGCTGCACTCGTCAGTTTCCACGACCGCTCACCCCGTGGCGCTGCGCGTCCAAGGTCACCAGGGGAGCACACGCGCTGACCGGCGACGAAAAGTACGCAGCAGACGAAAAAGGAAGCGGACGAGCGGCTTGCCTGCTTTCGCATTCATGACTCGTAAGTGCTTAGGTGCCCCTCGAGCTTCTTGTTTTATTTCTGAGGCGCGTCGACTTTTACCCTCAGCGTCCCCGCAGGGTTCAATGACGAAGCATCTTATATGACGCGTCGCAGCCATTGGGAATTCAAGTCTCGTTTTCCTGCTACAGACAACGCCGGCTTCGGTTCATTGGACAGTTAATGCTTTCGCATTCAAAATCAGAGAATGAAAGTATTGGGGTGATGGGGAATTCGGCCGTCTCCTAGCTGCTGCTCTCTATTTGTTTAGCACTGGACTTTCGGGCTTGGTCGTGCTGGGGCATCACTTCACGCAGCGCCTGCAACATGTCTCCTCATATGCACTCACACAAACCTGCACACGTCGTGTTTCGATTAACCTCTTTTTAAAAAAAAAAAAAGTGTTATAGAACGACACAGACCACTGCTTTTTGGCGCGCTTGAAGCAAAAAAGAGAAAAAAAATCTCGACCTGCGAAGTGACGCGTTCTTCGCGGGCGGGGAAAGGAGGCGCATGGCACGCGGCGAGCGAAACAGGCGCGCAGTTGGCGGGCGCACACGCCCCCGTTATTGATCAGAAGGAAAGAGGGAAAATTAAACGACATTTCCGTTTTGAATTCATCACTAGAAAAGCAGGAATTAAAAATTTCGACATCTACGTCATTGACTTGCGTGGGAGCTTAAAAACAAGCTGTCCCAAGCGACTTTTTTTTTCTTTTGCATTTTCATTTTTTTAATAGTTTATGTATGCTAAGGGTAAATTTCCAGCCGTATGCAAGATAAAAAAGAGTATTTAACTTGGGATATCAGTAATACTACAATGATATCGCGTTTTTTGTTTTGTTTTTTTCACTGAGGTGGTTTTGTTGATTCCTTGTCTGACTGTTGTGGGTTCATCGTGCGACGCTTTAGATTCGACTCATTTTGTGTCTTCATTTTACGTACTTCATACTGGCATAATACGGTAACTGCCTTTTTGATTATATTACGAGTCAGTTATTTCATTACTGTGCAACATCACCCAGATTGGCTATGTCCTTTTTATCACGGCAGGTCAAGGTAAATTTGATACATTCTAGCAGACAGGTACAGTTACTTAAAAATAAGTAATTAATTAAGTTACGTTACTGACTATTGGCCTGAAAAGTAATTTGAGTAGAGTAGAAATACTGAAATGTGAATTAATGGAGTGAATTACTAACTACTGTAACAAAGTGGCGAATTACTTTTGAAGTTATTTATATATTTTTAATGGTAACATGAAAATACATAAGAGTTTCGATTCGTTAGCGAAATTTTGCGAGCCAAATATAAAGCGGCTTGTGTTTTCACATAAATGCTTTTAGCTAGTTCCGCTTCTGTGTGACAAATGGTTTTGCATTCTTTGTGTTCTGTTCAGTGATGCACTGAGGACATATAATTTCTTTTTTGAGGTTTAGCACTGCCTGAACTTGATTTTCCAGACAGTGTTTGCTCGTTAAGTGTGCTGCGTAAAGTGCATTTAAAGTACTTGAAGTAAAGTACAAAGTTAATTAGGGGTTATATACTTCGAGTACATAACCTTAAGTACACCGGGTGCAATGTACTTGAAGTTAAGTACTATAAATACAACATACTTTTAAAGTAACGTAGAAATACTTTTTAACATAACCTTCCATGATACCCTTTCATATCCTATTTTTTACTTTATTTTATCGGGTATGCATTTCTCTAGGAGAAATTGGAGGAGACAGTTTTTTTTTCGGAAATGGCGGCAAATATTGGATAAAGTCAAGTCGCCACAGATTAGTTGTTTTACTCTCGCTGACGAACTATTTAACACAACGCACTTATAACGCAGCTATTTTCATCGGTTTTATAGCCGCCAATACTTCACTCAGCGAAATGACCAGATGACGTATCGAAGGACGACAGCGCGTTTCCAAATGAGGATACGCCATTTATTGTCTCAAAATTTGGGGAATTAACTTTAAAGTCGAGATTTTTACTTACTTCAGAAATTACCAGAAAGAATACCTCAGTAAACTACAAGTATATGCTCAGAGAATGTACTTCAAGTC
The DNA here is from genome assembly GCF_016920785.2 of Ixodes scapularis. Classification (NCBI taxonomy): domain Eukaryota; kingdom Metazoa; phylum Arthropoda; class Arachnida; order Ixodida; family Ixodidae; genus Ixodes; species Ixodes scapularis. The sequence goes on along the minus strand of NW_024609835.1, from coordinate 97,801,668 downwards.
AAGTACAAGTTTTCTAATCCTACCTGAAATAGTACTTTAAGTACCATATTCTTAAAATACTTCCCACTCCAGCTTTTTTTTTTTTTTTTTTTTTTTTTTGTAAAAACATTGGGAGAATTTTTTATCTTCTCGAACGATCTCCAAATATTGAAATACCTGCATATGCTGAGTTTTGGGAGGATAGGCAACGCAAAGAGATTACCTTTGCTCCCCCTTTAGCACGCAATTCTTCAAGTACAGCAGAAACTACGGCAGCGCCAGATGGGCTTCAGAGCGGGTGCTGCATTTTGTTACCTCCTTTGAGTGAGAGTTCATACGTTGGGGAGAAGCGGGGACAAACCCCTTCTTTAATTGCGTCGTCTCATTCAGCTCTGGGACACAAAGAAATGCCAGATTTCGAAGACTAATCCCGCATTTACTGGGCCTCACTTGAGAGTGCGACGTATCCGTCCGCTCATTTTTGGGTAGGAATGTTGTTGACCAGCTAACCTACGACTGAAATTCGAAAGTAATTTGTAATTTGAGTAAAATTTACTTGAAAAAAGTAATTCAACTACCAATTACCGAAATAAAAGTGTAATTGAAAGTTACTAAAATACTCAGATATGTAGTTAAACTACAGTAACTTCAGAAGAGTAATTGAACTACGTACAAGTCTGCATATTAGTTGGCACTGAAAAAATCCAAAGGGGACACAAACTTTTTATTAGTCCGTCAATGGCTGAGACAGGAGTTGTGATAAGCTATTCAATGTACTCAACATATTAACTATTTTGTTTTTCTGTTTTGAAAATTGAAGCCACTTCCGCTATGTGGGCACGTTCGGGGCCCCGCTTTGGGTGACATGGCTTTGACAGTTTCTCATCTGCGCGCAGGTGCACCCTCGAGCAGTGTCGGCACTTTCCAAATCTCGTGCGCCGACAGAGAGGCCTTGAGGCGAACACGGAATTTAAGATCGCCTGTCAGTGATTCAATAAAAGGCAGCCCTAGGGTGCCTCAATGTCCTTCTGTTTAGGGTGATGCCATCTTTTGTAGTACCCGGTGCCGACAGCACGCGCTCAAGGGTAAAATACAAAGAAATCGACGAAAACAAAATGTCGCCATAGCACAGTCAGCGCAAGAAACGCGTGCAGAGACACGCTCTTTCACGCGCCTTTGAACAAAAAATAAAAATAAAAGTGTGGGACAAAATGGCGAGATGTCTCCACCCAAAGCCAAGCGCACATGAAGGCACCCTAGGCAGCCCCAACGTGAGAAAATCCGAAAGAAAAAAAACTTGTAATGACTGTAATATAAATTTTTCCCTCCCGAGGTTCATGAGTAATGAATTGGAATCACAATTTACTCGGGAACTAATTAAATCACATTTAATATATCACTGTAATTTAATTACTACCGAAGTTTGCCTTAAAAGAGGGAGCCGACATTTAGCAAAGACATACGGAAGTGGCATTTCTAAGCTCTCTGGACAAAAGCTAATTTGTGACTAGACGTGTAACAAAGTAGCATCCTGAGCTGAATATAGTTGTGTTGATAATCAAAAATGTTCTAAGAAATCGTATAAAAAAAAAAGAAAAAAACGCGCGTGTATATGGCGAAAGCAAGGAGCATTATAGATATGATCAATCAATTTCTCACGGCATTCTCCTAGGTAAAGGCGAGCGCAATTACAGCAAACATCATATACGCAGGGTCAGAGTTGTCGGAGCACTTTGCCCAAATATATTTCAAACATGATCTGCAAAAAGAAAAAAAAAAGCAAGCATAACGTGCCTGTACTGAGCAGACGAATTCAGCAAGGGTCAACGTGAGCATACGTAGTACTAAACTAAACGCGTCTGCGCTCAACTTGTAATCTTTCTAACAAGCACCAATAAAGGCAAAGTACGTTTAAAGGAACCGTGAAATTATTTTTCAGCTTTTATCCAAATAAAGCTCTCAATAATTCCTGAATTCCAATAGAGTACAACTGGAATTTCTTTTCAACGCACTACGTAAACGTTTTAAAAAAATTGAAGAGGACACTTAAGACTGGTTACGCGTAGAAATGCGAAAGCATTCCTACGCGCAGCGCATTCCTGTAATCAGCGAGTCACGTCTTTCTATCCCACACGGCGCTCCGGCGGTAACATGACGCTCCCCCACTACGCAGGCGCGGCGAACCCCGCCGGCTCCACGTCTTTCGTGAAGAAGCATTTGCGTTGCTGTGCTTTTGGGCATTGGAAATTTAACTGCCGTTTGGCTGCTAATGAAGGACAGACAACGCCGGCTTCGCTCCATGGGAGAGTTAATGCTTTCGTATTAATATGTAATAAAAAAACCGCGTCGGCTTTTCTCCACGACTCACAGGCTCACCCAGTAGTCGGGTACGTCTTGACAGATTGTGCTCCTGAAGCGCTTAGATGTCACACTATAGGTTTCACATTTTAGAGCGGAGCTGTTATGGGCTAGTTTCCCTAGTTTCGTGTCCGGTACCACAAAATGTCGAAACAAAAAGTACACAAAGCTCTGGACAGCTACCACCTTCTATAAGCGACGGCGGCAACCACACAACCGGTGTGGTTGCCGCCGTCGCTTATGGATGGTGGCAACTTTTCCAGCTATCATAGCAGAATGGATAGTTGGGCGAGTTAATGGGAATTCATCGTAGGAAACAGCGCGCCAAACAGACGAGGACGAAGAAGAAACACACGAGACGAGCATACAGCTTCGCTGGTCTTCCGTCTTCGCCAGAGTGGAAAGGCTGAAAGATTTTTCCAGTTTCTTCGTCACACATCTATCTCGGTGTTTATGCAGCCCAAGATCCGTGCTTTGGATTATTGCGTCATCTACTTCGATTGAGCGCGCGCGCGGGGTACAGGTTAAACACGATTCCCAGCGGAACGCTGACGCAACTATCGACTTCGTCAGCCAGCCGAACGTTGTTTGTAAAACAGACAAATAATTCATACGGGTCGTTCCCACAGCTGCAGTGAACCGCTATAGGGTAGTGGCTGTTCGATGTCCCGCCTACTAGCTCCGAAGTAAAAAAATGGCGCGTGAATTTGCCCTCGTAAGAACGACTTTGTATCGAGACAAGCTCGTTCTAGTCGCTAAAATCACAATGCTATGTATACTTTGCGCAAGTTCGTCTGCCTCTTTTGCAGGGATTGTGGTGGCGTCAGAAAGACGCGGAGCTCTGATTGGCTCTGTTTGAAAAATAGTGGGAAGACCTCGAGGAGCTTGCTTTGAGGTTTACCCACCCTCCCTTCAATCAGAGCTCGGCGTCGTTGTGACGTCACCGCAACTCCAGCAAACGAAGCAGGCGAAAGTTCGCTCCCCAGTTGCTGGCAGCTTTAGAAAGGCAGTGAGTGACTTCTGATGTCCACGCTTGTTGCTTCGGGATTAGTTCTCCGGCATTTTTTTTTTTCGGCTGATGCCGCAATCTTATTGGCCAAGGAAGTAAGATGCTTTGGGTTTGCCACGCCCTGCGTTTTTTGAGCTCTCAGTGACTATACAAAGACACAGTTTGGATAAAAAAGGAATGCTATTTAAGTGCCGTTGCCAATCGATGAAGTGAACGCACTGCGCGTAGATTTACTGCGATAACAACGAGGGTTTTGTTGTTGCTGTTTTTTTTTTCATGAGCGTCTTTAAATATACAAAATAAAAGCTGCAAAATATTTTGGTCTAGAAAGCAAATTGTCTACAGCAGCCTTGTTAGGGCGCACACTTGTTGATATAAAACGCATGGATAAGGTATGTGTACAACAGTGTCTCAAGAAGGATGGTCTGGACCTCAAGCACATAACAGTGTGTGTGTGGTGTAGCAACCGTTGGGCGTTATAACAAAAAAAAAAAAAGTAACCCAGAACAATTGAAACAAATTGTGAGATACATGCTTTACAACTTACAGTTCATTTGCTTTTTTTGAGGGGGGGGGGGTACTTTTTTATGTTTAAGACAAAAGAGAGTTCTGGAATAAAGGGCCCCGTAGCTTGTGGACCCCCCAAGAATAGGGGCTCGCCACTGCGCTTGCGCCGAACCCGCGCTCCGCTTTGGGTTATGGGTTGGCGCTCGCCCCTGACGGAAAATTCGAGAAAAAGCGTGGGGCCCCTATCTCCTTGGGGCAGGGTTGCGTCGACAAACATGGCGACGTCCTTTCCGCTCACTCCGGAGCAAATTTGTTATGGTCGCTGCAGTATCAGCTACTTTCATTGCCACTGAATGGTTCAGCCGGCTTTCGCTTCGCTTTATCTAGCTCAAATAAAAAATAAAAAAATGATGAAGGGTGGGCTCGCCCCATTTTAAAGATCGTCTCTGATCTTGACTGTTCCTAAGCCTAAAGAGACGCTGCAACAGTTGACATGGCAACGTATTGGTACTCCCGAGGCTCCGAGTGGATTTCGTTCGCGGCTCGATACCTGTAGCTTAAGAACAAGTCTTCAAAGGCTTCATCGCTCCAGCTGAAAATTAAATACAGCAGCTGCTCCCAGAGTATGCTTCCTTGCGTTTGTCTTAGTTTCGGTATAGTCGAAGTCATCATATAGTCATCTTCGGTGACAGACAATAACGCACACACGAACGGCCAAAAAAAATATATCGAGAACGAGCGCCAAATTAGACCGCTACTGAACGGATTGTTTTGGCTGGATACAGCCCACAACATTTATACTGACAATAAATTTTCTTCTGTTTTAGCTGGTTTGATTTGGATTTACCTTAACTATAATCTGTAAAAAAAAAAAGTACTTGCTAAGCGTATATGTTTTACGTTTTTTAATAGTTCTCGTGTTTGATTATTACAGTCGTTAGCCGCATTGGCGCTGCAAAAGGTGAACCGTAAGCGCGCCGCTCTGCGTTTCGAAACCTTTTTATAAGCCGTCGACGCCAACCTTGCAGCCTTTGAGTCTTCCAATTTCTTAGGTGGACCCAAACGTTAGGACCCCTATTTTAAAATTCTCCAATAAGAAATATCATTTTGGTCCGGTTATCGGAGCCTAAGACAAAAGAGTTATAGCTTCCTTAGAAAAGACATAAGAAAGGGCAAAATATTACATTATATCCAGTGTTTTCCCGTCTTCCGGTTTCCTAATGGTGAGCCTTGTTCTCGCGGTTATTTTCGGGGTGTGGCCGGAACTATCTTAGCAGCCAACGAGTGTTCGACTGATCCCTGCTTCTAAAATATTGCTTCCGGCGTGTGCCAGACGAACGACAAGGAGCGGAACGTGGTCATCTTCGACCTCGGAGGTGGAACCTTCGACGTGTCCATCCTGAGCATCGAGAAGGGACTGTTCGAGGTCAAGTCGACGGCTGGGGACACGCATCTGGGTGGTGAGGACTTCGACAGCCGCATGGTCGCATTCCTTGCACAGGAGTTTCAGCGAAAACACAAAAAGAGCCTGGAGCACGACAAGAAGGCGCTACGCCGCCTCAGGACATCTTGCGAGAAGGCCAAGAGAACGCTGTCATCCTGTTCGCAGGCGAGGCGAGTGTACACCGGCCGATTGCGCCCGTCAAAGATCCATTGTCGGAAAATGGTTGAATTTTACATGACGGGATTGAACAGCTCAATAAACGCAGGCGAAGACAAGACACGACCGCAGCAGGACGAAACTTTGTTTTCTTGCGGTTTTGTCTCGTATTCTTCTGCGTTTATTGAGCATGGCATCTCCATCATGAGCAACGTTTACCAACTGGCCTATTCGGCTACCTTAGTATGGTTAAATTGTACTTCTGCTACAAGCCTAAAAAGTGTTTTCTAAATAATATTTTCCCCTTGCCGTCTGTCAATAAGGCCGAAAACACCATTTAGATTAATCTCCTCTTGTATTAAAATTACACTCACGTGATCATTCAAGGTATCAACCCTATTTTCGAAACAGAGTTCACCATATTAAATATGGTATTTGCGGCAGATATTATTCAGGCATTAAAATTATGCAGGTATAAAATGATTTTGTTAGGTCTACTGGCAGTTTATACAGTTTTAAGATGAATTCGTGGGCTATGTGCCATCTTTGCAGCATTGATGTATGATTGGTTACCTGAGCAAAGAACTTCGTCTCGGTGTGAAATGAATGCAGCACGCACGGGACAAAGTTCAAAGCCCTGAATTCTGTCCAGTGGGTTTTGTGTCCTGAAAACTGGGAGAAATAAAAAGAAACGGACACAAATCCAGTATAAGGAACAGTGATGCAGCAAACGAGTATCTGGTGAGTGTCGGGCAAGCGCGGGCGTGAAGCATGGATGATGAGCACAGGCAAGGCGTTTGTTGGTCGGAGAACCTCCTAGGAGAAGCAGGTTTGGACACATGGGACATTATTGGGGACTACCTAACACGTGGTGTTGGAAATGCTCTTATAGTTGAGTTCCAGTCCCTATGCACCTTACATCCTTGAATGCTTTTATACAAACTAATTCTCCACGCGCCTGTTTTTTTTTTCATTTAGTTTTTAGGTACTAGGTTATTACTGTTATTCGAATGTGTCTAATTGTTTTCGCGTGTTTAGTCAGCCTTGTGAAAATCCAGTTCCAATGAACTTTGGGGCGGCACAGCAGAACAATAAAGTATCACCTGACTTGCTTGCAAATGCGATAGCTTTTGTAAATGACGAGAATGGTGAATGGCAGAGGCATTTTACACAATATGATGTCTACAGAACCGTGTTCATGAAATAATGTGCTACAGGTATGTGGCTGTTATTGCCTCTGTGCTACAGTCTCACGCTTGTTCAAAACGCTAAATCCTAGTAATGCGATGATGGTTGCTTTTCTTTCAACCTCATGATCTGTGGATGAAGCGTATTATGCAGTGTTTCCTTACGTTTATGGTAGTTCTTAAACTAAATTTAGAACTCAGAAGTGTACGTATACCTTAGCTGGATAACTAACTCAGTGAAGACGCACTGTGAGATATCACTGATATAAAATTGAAATATTGTTCCCATGCTTTTATTCTATAAAAATGCGAGAATCGACACCTTAAAAATTTTTCTTCAACAACCCTTCCTTAATTATACAGGATGATTCTGAGAAAACTTTTGAAACACGCTAAATATGAGCGGTTCGAGATAAGTAGAGACTCTTTTCGGGGAAAAACTACAACCCTCGGCGGACGTCAAGGATTACAAAAACATACTAATTAACATGTTATTTAACGGAATTTACTAATTATTTTAATTAGTGAAAATGAACATATGGCCCTGCTGAGAAACTTGCTAAGCATCATCGAAAAACACTAAGTCAACTCTTTTGGAAAGATTCGTGACAGAGGCAGCATTTAACGGCGTTCCGTAAAAACGCTCGATGTGTACTCGTTTCTAGGCTTCGGTTCCTTATCGAAGCGCATTTCTGCACCCGCGGTCCTGCTCCCCAAAGGGCGAGACCTGCAACAAACGCACAACATACTTCGCTATAACCTACGAGCACGGCCGTGCTACCCTACGAGGGGGGCAGGCTGCGGCTTTGCGCCGCGACCACCGGGGAGCAGGACCGCGCGCGCAGGGATGCGCTCCGGTAAGAAACCGAAACCTAGAAATGCGTCTAAACTGAGCGTTTTTACAGAACGCCGTAAAATGCTGACCCTGCCTTATATCTAGGGTTCTGAGTTTCCGGTTTAAACCGATAAAAACCGATAAAAGTACGCCGAATCCATTTTCTGAAATTCGGTTTTAACCGAAAAGGTCAGCTTTTAGGTTCGGCATTTTCGATTTAAACCGATAAAAGTATGTCGAATCCATTTTCCAAAATTCAGACGTTAACCGGAAAAGGTCACTTTGACCTTCCAGTCGTACCGCAGAGCCGTGGCGAGAAAGTGGAACTAGAGTATGTATTGAAACGTGTCCCAATGTATGGAATACACGGATGCCATCACGACGTTTTGGTTTAATCTGCGCATCACCGATCGGAACGTGATGTCCGAAATGCCCCATGACTTCGCCATGTACGAGCGTGTTTTGAAACTCGTTGTAAGGAAGACTGACTTGATGCAAGCTCTGCATGTTGTGTTGTGCTTCAAAACGTCGCAGCGTGTTTCTTTTTTTGGTAGTCACAATTGGTTGATTGGCCGATTTTGACTTAGGCAGCGCTTCATCTCCTCAGCCGCTCAGTGTCCAGAGTTAGCGCTGAGAGGGCATCCTCGAAGCTCAGGGTCATATTAACAGGAAAGAAAGAGTTCGGACCAATGCGGAGAACCTGGGAAAGTACATCGGCGTGAACTATAAAAAGATCACGTAATCCTTATGTACAAAAGGTGAAGTTCCATGTTTTTTAGGCATAGGCTTCATATCTGACTTGTTTGTACTTCTGTGTTTTTTTTTTCTTGTTTCTTTTACAGTTACACACATTTGCCAAATAAAGTGTCCATTTCTTTTCCAATGCATCTGTGCCGTTGTTCTCTGAATGATTACAAATATCAGAGCTGCACGGGTCATCTGATTCGGCGTCCGTTGGCGTTTATTTTATATTCACCGAAAAAGCCGATAAACTTTTTGTGGGCATAAATATACGCCGAAAAAAAAACGAAAATTGAATTTTAAAATAAACACCATCGAAAGTACGCCGAATTTTTAAAAAAGTAAAAACCGAAAACGCGGAACCCGACTTATATCTTCTTAAAAAGGGTTACCTTATTGGTTCTCGATGGTGCTAAGCAAGTTTCTCAGTGGAAACATAAGTCTATTTTCATTAATTAAAATTTAATTAGTACATTTTAATTAATTATTGTTCTAACTAGTGTGCTTTTGCAATACCTCATGTCCGCGAAGGCTGGTAATTTGTTCCACAAAGAATTCTTTTTTAAACCAGGAGCAGCATATTTTATGGTAGTTTTGAAAGCTTTCTCAGGAACGCCCTTAACATTAGTATTCAAAAGCATCATTAATTTTAATCTCCTGTCTCGGAAACTCCGTAGAATTTGTACGTTTACATCAGTTGTTCTCTTTGGCTTTCTTACCGGATTTGCTGTGAATCTTAAAGGAGCTGTGCAACAATTTTTGTACTGTGCACAAATACCGCTTAAAACGGATTTCTAAAGTTAATGACCTATGAAACACGCGTTCGTTTTTCACCCCACGCAATAGAAGTCCCAGAAAAAAATTAAGAAAAACGAGCAGCGTTCACCCCCTCAACTCGCAGCCAGAACAAGCGGCCACGTGATCTGGAGCCGATTATATGCCGCCAGTGTTGATCATAGCCACGCGCTGGGGTTGGCAAAGCGCAGGACACGCGCTGAGTTCCAGACATTGTTATGGCTCAGCTATTGTCGTCGTTGCAGCGATTGGACACAGGCAACTACCCGACTGCTTATCGAGCTAGCAATTGTCACGAGCCCAAGTCGAGTGCCCACGCAATGCTCGGGTCCAATCTATGAACCGCATTCAAATATCGTCACTTGGGTGTACTGCGATCCCCGAGTTACGTCATCAAATTTTGCAAAGGAGAGATTGAATGAAAATGATCGTTTTTGTCCTTGAAATTACACCGCAACAAAGGAGTTTCTTGGCCAATGACGTTGCGTGTGAGTATCCTTGAGTCCCCGGTGTGCCAGTAAGCTCGTGTAGAGAGAAAAACATTCCAATTGAATATCGTTGCACAGCACCTTTAAGATGATACAAAAGGTTTCTAGCTAATACTTCATTGCGAAAAGTTTAGTTAAAGTTGGTGCCCCAATGCATACTCGTTACGCTTTCTTTGTGATTTTATTTGTACTTCAAAATGCAGCATTGAGATCGACTCCCTCTTCGAAGGCATCGACTTCTACACAACTATGACCCGTGCACGATTCGAAGAGCTCAACTCCGACCTGTTCCGGTCGACCATAGAACCTCTGGAACGCTGCTTATCCGACGCCAAGATCGGCAAGCAGGACGTAAACGAGATCGTCATGGTCGGCGGGTCGACCAGGATCCCCAAGATTCAAAAACTGATCCAGGACTTCTTCAACGGCAAAGAGCTCAACAAGTCCATCAACCCTGACGAAGCCGTAGCTTACGGAGCCGCGGTACAAGCCGCCATCTTGACGGACGGCAAGGCGGTTGAAGTCCAGGACCTTCTGCTCCTCGATGTCACGCCCCTGTCCCTCGGCATTGAGACTGCGGGGGGAGTGATGACAGTGCTGATCATGCGGAACACCACCATTCCCACAAACAAGACTCGCATCTTCACAACGTATACCGACAACCAGCAGAGTGTCCTCATTCAGGTCTTCGAGGGTGAGCGTGCGCTGACCAAAGACAACAACCTGCTTGGTAAGTTCGCGCTCAAGGGAATCCCGTCGGCACCGAGGGGTGTCCCTCAGATAGAGGTGACGTTCGACATCGACGCCAACGGTATTCTGAACGTCTCGGCCGTCGAGAAGAGCGTGGGAAAGTCCAAGAAGATCACCATCACAAACGACAAGGGCCGGCTTACCAAGAGCCAGATCGAAAAGATGATTCATGACAGCGAAAACTACAAAGAGCAGGATGATTTGGAGCGAAATCGCATTTCTGCTCGAAACGGTTTGGAAGCGTACCTCTTTTATGTTCGACAGAAGGTGAAGGAAGACAGTGCAACTAAGAAGGCCTTGACGGAGGAGGAGGCAGAGATTGTCACAAAAAAGGCTGATGAGATTGAGTCTTGGCTTGAGGCGAACGCGGTAAGGCGCTATCTCATGTTTTGCGTTTCTCACTTACGACTTGCATGTCTACTTCACATTTGTTAAAGCAGATTGATATTTGTATTTTGCAGAAAAAGCGCTATTAAAAAAGCACTTGAGAATGATAGATGGTTAACGTTACTCTCAAAAGATTAATATTCCTGTCTCAAATATCCACGGATCCCCATTTTATAACTAAACTCGTTTAGCGAAAAAAAGAAAATATATATATATATATATAAACATTTTTGTTTATTTATGTAGTAATAAGCTTAAGGCTTCGTAACACTTAGCAGAAAAAGGGTTTGGCAGCTTTTAACAGGGCATGTAATCAAAGGCTGGGATCCCCGGCCTTTCAAGCGTAACGTGATGTCACAAAAGGCTTTGTGCCACGAAAAACCACAAAAAATCCGTCACGCGCCAGCATAATTTAGTAAGTAATATTTATTTTCAGCGATATTTTGCGGAGGGCACCAGACAAAAAGCTTCCATAAGGTAGCTTGTCTGGGTCTCGTGCCATTGCACTTACATGGCATGGTAAAAACAACTACTATACGCTATCACTTTGTCAAAATAAAGCAAACGCGTACATCCTTTTTTGTTAAACAGTGAACATCATTGTGGTTTATAATGAACTTGTTAAGTAATGTAGGCAGGTTATGTGCAATAAATTGCAGTTCATAATTTGTACGAAAATGAGGCACATATTCCAGAACTCTCTGCGTCTGACAAGGATGGAAGACTCAGGTTTTGTCAGGTCGGATAGATTAGACAAAAAAGAAATAAACTCATCGGTCGAAAATAAATAAGAACATCGCAAACGGCACTCGTACACACTGGCAATCCTCATGACGTTGATTTGAAGAAATAATGGTTCCGTATGAGTGTCGTAAGGCACGTTTGTAATAAAACGCAGCATTTTTTTTTGTAGGATCGTAAGTTTGTTAACATTAAATTTAATTGTGCCCCAAACCGAATGACAATAAATAATTTGTGAGCTAAACAGAGCATGATAACTTGGCATTTTAATATTTACAGGCAGCAAGGAGCGACAGTGACATAGTATTCCAACAACTTTTGACGGTTTCTTAACTAAGTATTCGATGTAATTATCCCATTGCATATGGTCTGAAAAAATTACACCTTGCATTTTGTGCTGTTTGACAATTTCAATCTGGTCGGTGCCAATCTCTAGAGCATAATTACTTATAACGTGCTTATTTACAGGTGTAAACAAAATTGCTTTTACAAAGTTTATTCTAAGACCATTTATTGTTGACCACGAAAGAAACTTTTCCAGAACGAATTTCCCCATGGGTATAAGTTCGTCCATATTCGATGCAGATAGAGATATACTCATGTCTTCTGCATACATTACAAAACGTGCTTGGTTGCAAATATTGACTAGATTGTTTATATACACATTGGACAGCAGAGGGCCCAGTATGGTGCCTTGGGGCACACCAAACTTTAAGGTTTCCAAAGCGGAAACATGATCATTCACTGAGACGCATTGCTTACGATGTTCTAAATATGAACGAATAAGTATCAAAGGCGTGCCACGTATGCCATAACACGAATGTTTATCAAGGAGCGTTAAACGGTTAAGACAATCAAACGCTTTATCAAGATCAATAAATATTCCCAGTGTCAGCTGTTTGCATCCTATATTGTGTAATGTTATTTCTTTCTATGATATCAAAGCGCTTTCCGTGCATTTTGCCGCGCGAAATCCGCAATCAGTTAGCACTGATGGGGGGGGGGGGAGGGGGGGGAAGATTCGTCTAAGCGATATAGTTTTGTTTCTGGACCTTTGGAAATATTTATCGGGACCTCGATCCATTTAGTGGATCGATGTCCCACTAAATATAGTTTCACTTCCCTTTTACTTCACTTTATTACCGTAAAGACCCCCCCCCCCCCCCCCGCCCCCGTTTAGGGGGTATTACATAAGGGGTGGGTGTATAAAATAAACATTTGAAAAAAGTGCACATGTTGCCATGAGGACTCATTGTCACCGTGAGGACTGTTAAACACACTGTCGAAGCTGCAAAAAAAAAAACAAAAAAAACAAAAAAAAAACATAGACGTAATTGATTTTTTGCGACTTAGTCTCCAGTTGCTGTACCAGTTGCTGTACCAGCGGACCTCACGTGACATCCTCGGCGTGACAATCATCACATGACACCACGACGTAACACTGTGATGTCACGTGACACCGTGTATTTGTAACGCTGGTCCAGCAGAGCTCAAAACACGCTAGAAAATTTGAACGTGCCTTAATGCTTTGCCTTTATATAGGATTAAGTCGCGTTCATTCCTTTTTGTAAATAAAAAAACACAAATTTATTGCTAATAATCAAGCCATTACAATCTAACAAAAGACCACAAATTAATAAAGTAACTAAGAAAATACTGATAAATCGTGTTTTTGTAGAACAGCGTTGTTATTGGGAGCTCGCGCAGTCACTTTGAATCTCAATATGAACCGCGCCCTTCAAATTCTGCTTCTCCGATTAATCAAAGTAAGAACCAACACTGTTCATTAATATAACTCAAAGGTTTGATAAGCTCAACAACCTTGAGCTGTACTGCTTGTTCACAATCATGTTTTTTTTTAGTTTTTTTTTTAGTGTTGTTGCGGGTTGGTAACGCTCATATGCAAGGAGCGTTGTTAATGAAGTCTATTTGACATATCCACACGCAGTGCATGTAGAATGTAGATTTGGTGGAATTATGCCCAATATCAGCTCGAGGCAAAATCTCGGCTTGCTTACAAACCGACCCTGAAGACACGTTTTGATCTGTTCATTCTTTCTTCTTCAGAAAGCTACCGCGGACGAATTCGAAGTCAGGTTGAAAATGCTGAAAGAGACCTGGGAGCCAATATTCGACCGTAAAGTTGCATCCACTCAAGGGCCCGGTGATATTACAGAATAATGTCCTTTTTTGTGAGGTGTACTTTAATAAATAAATCAAACGTTCATTATCGTGGTGTCCGTCTCATTGTCGCCGTAAGGACTGTCAAACACACCGTCAAAGCTGGAAAAAAGAAAACACAATAGAAGTAAGTGATTTTTTGCGACTTAGTCTCCATTTGCTGTACCAGTTGACTCGCTTCCCATTCCATGTTGTTTGTTTTGTTTCATTTCCATAGTACGGTTTTATTGTTTTGGTCATTATTCGAGTGTGCATTGGATACAACTGTGATCATACGCTTTTCGCACTCTTTAATTTGTACCTGCCATTAAATACTTAAAGAGGAGTATACTGGATGCTCTCGATTACACACACCACAGCGCACTATAGCAAACAACACTCACACCTTACACACGAAAAATAAAGCAAAATTCAAACAAACCGCGCTGACTGACAACTCTTTTTATATAACTTTGTCTTCTTCAACCTCTAGCACCACCGAAGTTCCCAAATCACGCGCACCGATCTCCTAGATGCCTAAAAATGTTTTCTCTTTTTCTGTCAGGTGTAAAGATGGTGTACTTATACAGTTGTTATAGTTCCTGGCGATATGTTCTGCTTCGATAATTTCTCGAGTTAATTGGTTTCTGTTCCTACCTAAAATTGTACAGGATGGCAAGTGAACGTCGCACCCACAATCCCGGCAGTGTATGCCTAGATGCCCTGAGTTGGCTCTGGAGCTGTTGTTGTTGTGTTCCTCTCTAGATGCTCTCCTCGTTTGCAATAGACAGGGATATTAAAGGGACGCCAAACATAGAGATGGCTCTAGCTTCCGCGGAGAAAAACTGGCAAGTAAGAAGCCCTTCTATTTTTGGCGTGTGCCTAGTATTGCCAACGACATATATTTAGCGTGAAAACACATGAAATAGTGAATACTCACTATTTTCACCTGATATGGAAGTTCTTGTACTAATAATATTAATAAAAACTGAAATTGTAAATACAAATTCAATCCGCTCTACAAGGGCACTGCAATATTTGCTTTTCAAATATAATTATATATGAAATCAACATCCCCACATCGTCCGGATGGCTGGCGCTGAATATGGGGAAAAAATATATGCACATGTTTCGGTTTTCCAAAAACGGATTACAGTAGATGCGCAGAGGCTGACAACCACCCCCCCCCTACAGACACACACACACACACACGAGCGCGCGCACGCACGTGGACACGCACACGCACACGCACATTCACAAAAAAAAGATAAATATTCGATTTAGAAACCTTATCGGCGCCTATTTGGCATCATGCATGTTGCTTAAAATATCCGTCGCAATGTTTCGAACGTGCGCACGCGCGGTAAAGTTTAAGGACACTAAGTGCAAGCACTCGTCTTACAGAACTAGCCGATGAGAAGCCATGCGCACATAAAGTTATTATGCATTTGGCTCAAGGAGAAAGCCGTGCGTATTAACGAAGTCGGTCCGATGATCAAGTACCTCACACTGTTCGCGACGGCGCTACGCTCGCGATCAAAATTGTGTACTTCGTACTGGTGTTGGCGCATGTGTTTCGGGAACAGATTGAGTTTCGCCGATGTAGGCGGCGGGGCACCCTGCACACGGTATCTTGTAGACAATGCCTTGTGTTTTTTCTCTTGGGAGACAATCCTTCGGCCTTGACATGCGCCGTCCTAACTGGCTTGCGCGCCACTTGAATCCCTTCTTTTCGGAGCACGCGCGCCAGTGGCAAAAACTAAAGTGACATCTCCCCACGACCACTGCCATGTGTTCTTATAAATATTATTTGCAAAATACAGTCTTTTTTGCTTTTCATTTATTTTTTGTGACCTCAAAATTCGGTTTTTTCGAATAAATCCGAATTGACAGAAGTTATGACAGCGAGTGATTTATGGATTTTTTTTTTTCTGAAAACACGGAACTTTACATTTGACAAAGAAGCAGCATAAAATTGAAAATTTTAAAAATATCTTCCAAACATTGATTTGTAAAGCGACCGCTAAAAGTAAGTATGTTGCCTTGCCAAAAAAAAAATATTGAAACGTTTTTCACTATCTTAAACATATATATCCAAAGCGAAAAAATAATAATTGATCGAGAACTGTCAAAGTTAATTTAACTGGCTGACTGAAGAAAAATGTGACGTGTCTCAAGTTTGGGGGAAGACGATATCGAAAGTAGGAGTTTTAAAACGGTCGAGAACGGGGACGAGGTCTGTGAAGTTCGCACACACGGCGCGATTCGATCCACACTTACTCATTTTGACAACCATCCCTCACGAAAGCTCTCAACGTTTTTTTTTCTCCCATATGGACGAATGGTCACCTCCTTTGACTGGGATTATTCTTCATTCTGTATTTTTATACTGAAGAATAGCCTCACGGCGACTCTTTAACCATTACCACAGGAAGAATACACGGTTTTCCATGCATATCTTCTAAAGATGTTTACAACTCGGATTTACAAGGGACATGAGATTTTCTAGCTACAAGTAGGTAAATGGTCTTAAAGGTACAATGAAGGTTTCGTGCTATATTTCCGCTGTAACCAAGCTTTTGTGACTTAGGATTTCACAGCCTTGCTAGGGTTGTTTTTTGTAAACCTGTCGCAGTTGTAGACATCTAGGTGGAACTGTCGATTAAACTGTTTGACAAAGGACATTAAAGAATTCACTAAACCTTACCAGACTCCTTTGCTATACAGTAGCCTCTGTGACCAATTATTAGAGTTATTTACAAAAAGCCTGCTTTAATTCATGACTCGAGCATCTCCTGAATGACCTTTAGCTTTGCAGCAAGCTTAGTGTCTAAAAACTATCTTCAGCCTCTAGTGAGAAGGTCGAATGCAGTGCTTCCGGCTCTGGTGTTCCGAACATTGCTGCGGGATCAACGAACGAACAGGTGTCGTTTTTAGTTTCCATAAAAGAATGGGGAGGATGGGATTGAGAGAGAAATGAAACGTGATTTTTGCTAAAGGCTTACGTCCCTCTCCGGACGGCCTGTCCGGTCCACTCTCGAAGATGAATTCTGCGAGCGGACCGGAATGGGCGACGAGTGCCTGAAGTGCGGTAAATACGCCAGTGCCCTGAGATGGAGCCAGCCATTCTTCCCAGGAAAGAATGTGGGATAGGGATGGGGAAAGGGCGGGTGCGGTTGCATGACCAGTAAGTGTTAGGGAAGAGGGGGAGGGAAGTATCTTCTGTATTTGGGGATCATGGGAAAATGGGGTCGTTTTTAAATGTGCAAGATGTGGTGTGATGGTAGGGAGTTAGTCTGGGACTGTCTAACGAGGGAAACTTGCTCTCCGATGCCCTCCCGAAACTTCACCATCTCATTTGGGAGTGCGCAGCTTTGGTTGCCCAGCGTCAAGAAGCCTGGGCTACTCTTCTTCCTGAAGACCTTCCGACGACCATGAAAGAATGGGCGCATCCTGCCGGCGACTCCGAGCGCCGGACGAGGGTCCTGGCTTCCCTCCTCGACTTTGTGTGGCGGAGCGGACTTGGGCCCTCGTTTAATGAAGCACATCATCATTTCACGCCGCCAAGGACGTAGACGCCACGCTTGAGAGCGACCACGCCGCGTCGGTCCCTTGGGCCGGGGTCGCGCTGCTCATTCATCGTGCGGGGGATGGCCTGCGGACGCGAGTCGCCGCGGTGTTCGTGGTTCGGGTGGCGCGTGCCGAGTTTCTCTTTGAACTTGTTGCCCCGCGCCATTCGGAGCACGGATTTCGCGGTGGCTCGCGCCCAAATATGTCTGGGGGCTGTCTTTTGTGTGGTGTCGGACCGGCGTGGCCCCCGCTTTGGGGACTGGCGTTTGTCCTTGGTTTAAATAAACGTTGTTCTCACCTCTCTCACCTCGCTCTCCGATGCATGGTCTTTGGTAGGATGGGGAGGGGGGGGGGGGGGTACATGGTCCGGTCTTGTCGCTGTTTTTTTATCCTCGACTTCCGCAAGGCTTGGTCAGTGTTCCTTGCTGTGCCTACCGGATAGATGGTTGGTCATTACGTGACGGGACAAGGAGTTTTTGAGAGTGAAACAATGGGATGCTTCATTTCACTCTACGTCTTGGTAATAAGATTTTCATACGACGCGGAATTTTTCGTCGGGGTGCCAGACATCTGCTTGACAGACTATAATCCGTTGCAACCTAAGAACGAAGGGCGAGGGTAAGACGGGCCGGGGAGGAGGAAGCAGACGGAACGCTAAAGAGAGAAGGGGGTTTCCCGCTCTCTTCTCCAGCGTTCCGTCTGCTTCTTCCTCCCCGGCCCGTCGTACCCTCGCCCTTCGTTCTTAGGTTGTTGTAAACGGTAGGTTAGCCGTGATTGGGTTTCGGAATATTGTTGGTACAGCTTTTAGGCTACACTAGAATTCGTGAATATGAATGTGACATTTGTGTTAGGTGTTGGGTGGAGTGCTCCGGTGGCTTTGGCCGTGGCGTATTATTCCAAATCATCAATCGGCAGGGGCTTTGTGAAGGTTTCGGAATAATGTACCTTAGTGCGTGTCCTGACGAAGGCAAATTTACTGTGCGTCACTTGCTGGCTGGTGTCCGTAAAGTACTATCGTGTTCCGTCTCCTGCAGGTATCGTATTTGTTTTTCGAGTGCTTTGGCGCAGAGATTTTGTCTATGAATTATTGTTTGGGCACATGTTCTCCAGTAACTCGGTTGTGGTTCCACTGTAACATTTCGGTTGGCGCTTTTTCATAATGGAGAAGAGGGGGGGGGGGGGGCCTTTGTGGATATCCGTCCGTGTTAATGTCTAATGTCTGCAAAAATATCGGCCCTTAGTCTGAGGTTGAGGTGCGTTATATTTGCGCGTCTTTGCGCGTTCGTATGCCTTCTGGAAATGTGTTGAAGGCACCTGTGTTAAGGAGGCGTTCGCCGGACGCGTACCGGGATACCCCCAAGGTGATTCGGTACAGTTTACGAAGGCTGGTCTCAAGCTTGTCAATATGGGTTTAGCGTATAGGTTGTCGCGATGTTTGGCAGTGTATAGAGAAGACGAAATATGACGAAACCGTCAATAATCTTCAGTAGCTTCTGCTATTTGAGTCCCGTCCTGTGAGGGGTCGTCCGATGTATTAGGTATGCGATCTGATTCATCTTGGTGTGGAGTCGGTTGAGTGATCCTTCTGGTTTGCCGTTGAACCAGAACACTACTTGTAGGATTTGGGTTCGTTCAACTTGTACCTCTTTGTCCTGCAGTTTCTCTTTGATAAATTCGCGGTCCGGGTCTTTCTCGGACGATGCGATCAGTAGTTGAGACTTATTGTGAGATAGGGTGAACCTTTGGTGGAAGAAACATTTAAGTGATGACTCTCTGTCCAACGCGGCGACCACATTATGTTCGGCGCACCGAGCGCTTCACTCGCGGGGGGATAGATGGCGCCCAAATATCGGGTCCCTTTCAAACCGACCGCTCCGGTTGTTTCTACCAGCGCTTGTCCCGCATTCCCTCGCTCACCGCTTTTTGTTGTACCCACGGTGGAAGAGACATATTTAGGTGATGACTCTCTGTCCGACGTGGCAGCCACATTATGTTGGGCGCACCGAGTGCGCTTCACTTGCACGGGGATAGATGGCGCCCAAGTATGGGATCCCTCCCAAACCGACCGCTCCGGTTGTTTCTCCCAGCGGTGGTCCCGTAATCCCTCGCTCACCGCTTCTTGTTGTACCTCACCACCGTCACGCCGCCACTAAGTCGCCATAGTCCGTAAATTTGTGTTATTTTCCTTATTTTTCTTCTTCGGGTTAAAGGGGTAAGGAAAAGAAATTCCAGCGCTCATTTTTTTAGGTTTGGTGTATTGCATGTTGCAGGATAACCTCAAAATTACCAGTCGTTCGTTGAGAGGCACAAGAAAACTAATTTCAAAGCTAATTAAGCGATATTTTAATGTGCACCTGGCGGATGCATGTGGAGCCTATCTGGGAGTTAATCTAGCAACGTTGGGGAACTTGCTACATAGTCATGATGTAGCAAGTTCAATCAGAGCTGCGCCGCTCTTTGGAATTCGACATTTTCCTACTTAGCTTTCCTCCTCAACTCAGAAATCACGCATTGTACCGAAAAAGTCAAGAAAATAGAAAGGAGGGACTCCCCTCTTGCTCGGACCCTCATTTGTGTACACGGACACAGCCACTCTTCCCCCAAACACTAGCTCGTCGCTCAAAATTTGGCCAAAAGTTGCTTTTCCCACCCCGTTCACCCCTAAGCTGACAGTGCTGTGGAAGCTACGTGCTCCTTGGACCAGCCACACGCTCGTCACCCCACGGGTACTTCGAACGGCTCGATTGTAACGCGTTAATGCTATTGATACCACCACAACGCTGACAATGCCACCAGCGGGAAAGCTCATAACCACGCCGATATTGCTACGTCACAAATGCGAAGAATCTTCTTTTTTCTTGTTTTTTGCGTCGGGTATTTTATGACGCATCGCGCTCTCCGTTCGCTTCTCTTCGAGTGCTTGCCCGAATGCACCGTTTGGTACGAAAAATATAGCCAGTCGTTCAAAATTCAAACGTGCGATTCTCACTTACGGTTATTATCCGTCATGCTTGACTCATTTCCGAACGAAATTTGAATATATCAATTTTCGTTTCCGTACGCGTTTAAGGCTCACCTTCGTGCACGATGGTGGCCCCTGCGATTGACACAGCACCAAAGCAAAACACGAAGCCAGCCACTGGCCGCACACAACCACCACACCACCACACCGCGAAAAAGGCGATCACGCTACGCCGCCGAGGAGGGACTTCATACCGTAGCGCCCTCCGCCGCGGCGCGGAACTAACTACTCCTGGTTCGAGTCTAGCTCCGAACATGACCTGGATGCTCTCTCCCCGCGGGAAGAGCGGCCAGAGTCATCACCTAAATGTTTTTTCCACCGTGGGTGGACCCTATTGCGGAATTATATACTTCGATTAAATGGCAGCCTCATTCAAGAGTGTTCTCGAGTTGTACGGGGTTCTTTCTTCGTGTCGATGTCGTAATGTCATGCCCGTAAATTGTGTTGTGTAGATCAGGGAACTCGTTTAGCTGTATTCGGAAATTTGCCATCGCGTGGTTGAATAGTGTGGGGGATATAATTAAGACTCGCTGTGTTCACCTGTCGGGAGAGAACGCGATATATTTTTCATTGGGCATGCTTGTGGAAGTCGTCCGGTTTGTGAGCAAGTCGGGCACTTAGTCGTACATTCGTTGTCCGCATTCCGTGTTGGCGAGCTTGAACCGGATCACTTTGTGTTTTATGTTGTCATATGCTTTTTGTAAAGCTCGTTCATACGGTTGCGTCGACTGCATTGCGCTGCATTGCGTCGTGCAGCACAGCGCCTCCCAATTGGCTCGTCGTAAAGGCCGCCATAGCAATAGCTCGACGCAAGCATTCTTAACAAGACGCAAGTGGTTGTAGTTGCACTCCAACGCAAATGTGTGAACGAGCCTTTAGTGAACTTGAGTTGCGGTTATGCACATCGTGTTGCACGCGTATGAATGTACCTTGAGTGCATATGTATCTTCTGAAACCCGTTTGATTTGAGGGCCATCTCAATTTTGCTTTCGAGGTGCAATTCCAGCGGAACCAAATCTATTTTTTTCATTAACTTTCCCTCGCAGGAACTGAGGGAGATAGGTCAGAGGTTTTCCATGATTGGGATTTTTCCGTGTTTGGGAATACAACATGTTGGCATGCTTCCATTTGATTGGTATGTTCCCGTTCGACCATAGGTGATTGAATGGGTCAAGGCACTGGTTGAGGTTATCGTCGTTCAGAATTTTTAGGACTTTGTATGTCATGAGGTCCTCATCTTGGGTAGTGCTGTGCTTTATGGCTGCCAGTACACTGCTGAATTTCCCCATAGTGAACGGGCTATTCACGTCGTGTGGCAGCTGAGTAGGATGACTGGGTTCCGGTTGGGAGGTTTCTGTACTTTCAAGAAAGTGGGTGTACCTGAGTTTTTGCTCCGGGTCTTTCGTTGACATCTCCTTTTTCAATTTAGTTTGGTTAAAGGGTCTCGGGTTACCGTATGCTAGGAGTAGTGACAGAACTCGTTTTGTGGACATGCGGGAATTTAATGTGTCGCGGCTACGTCTCACGACGTTCGGCCGCGTCTCTGGGCATTAGACTTAGAATTCATCTTTGTGCATCAGATTTGGAATGATAAATCCGCGAACTTTGGCCCACCATGGGGATACTTAATAATTTCAGGTACTCGATGTCGTTGACAGTCGATTATGGCCACTGGATCTGGTGAGGCCGGGTTTCTGACCTTTAAGGTTTTAAGAAAATGGCGGAGCTGTCGGGGTGAAACGCGTGCGAGCTGGGGTCGGCGTCGGGACTCGGAGTGCTTGAAACAGATCGACACACGGTGCATGTGTAATTTTCATGAAATTCCAGGGCTGCGTTTGCAATATTAGTTCGGGCAGACCCCGAGTATTGTGCATGAGGTCTGAAAGGAGGCTGAACTATCACATAATGCATACGTTACAATAAATCTTATACACTGCTTCACCGGCAATTTAATGCCCTTCTGAGCACAGGCCTTGAGAGACTCGGCTATCCAGCTCACCTTCTCGACCTTGTGCGAGCTCCTCAGTACGCATTAATTCAATGATTTTCTGAAAGTCTTTTGTTCTGAAGGCCTCTGAATTTCCCATGACACCTTGGTGCTTATCAGCAGCTCACGTCGATCATCTGACTTTGGTCCGCTTAGCGGATGGACTTTATTTGACAGAAAATAAAATTATATCTCTTTCTCTCTTCCGCTCACAAAATATTTAGAGCTAGAAAAAGATGGCCTTGAAATTGCTTTGTCAGTATAAATTACCATTTTCACAATGCGAACGCGCAGACTCATGGAGCGCTCCGGCTGAATGGTGGCATATGTCAGGATGAGGTAAACTTTTCAAAATTGGAAACCTGCCTCCTTTATGAGCTATACGCTGTACAAGTGTCCGTGTGCCCCCTTTTCCACAGAGCACAAGCACAGTCAATCCTTTCAATTTACAGAAGAAGCTCGGCCGGTGAAGATGAAATATCGTTCGGTCTAAAAATTACGCTTGCGATGTCAAACTAGGCATGAAGTGAAAGTGTGAAAATTCCTGACACATTATAAAATAATAAAATATTCAAGATGTATTGAATGTTAGTTGCGGTGGATGTTTCGTTATTCCGTCTAGACCAATTCGAACCCGCCATACCGAAAAACAATAACAATATAAACTAGATTATGGAACAGAATCTAACAGAAGTTCTTGCTGGAAACCTGAAATGCAGTTTGCAGACAATTGCAACCATTAAATAAGAATTTAAAGTTTTTTCCCATGCATTGCTCCGAACTTATGCTTTTTCAAAACGAAGACACAAAACGAGTCTTTAAGGATGACATTCTGAACTAAGCTTAAAACAAACAAATCGGGCATGGTAAAACTATATTCTTCACCGGATAAAACCAGTGCAAATAAATAAAGCCTTTCTTCAAAACCTGACTGATTTTTTTTTTTTTTTATACATATGAGCGGTGTTTGAGATTTTGTGTCTTGTTTTGAGCTTCTTGCATACCGAAGAAGGCACAAAGCGACCTGTAAAAACTTCACCGCGGTAAAAAGCTACGCATAAAATGTATTCTTTCTTTCTGATGCGAGGCGCCGTAAGGTTTCTGCATCATTCATCAAAGGAGGATCTCTCTTTAATCCACCGCGGCCGCTTTTAGTGAGCTCTAATTAATGCCTTAATTGACTCGCCGCCACGCAACATCAATACATTCTAAGCTTACCCTCACGCAGCTCTCTTGCAAACTCCCTCTTTTCCCTGCGGGAATAAATAAACTATGACTCACCGTTCATTTGCTCCGAAAGTAATTGTAAAAAGAAGTCAAAGAACCGTGCTGTCATCCTATCCCTTCAAAACATTGTCTATATGTGATGTCTGAAAAATATCGCATACACTTATTCACAGACAGTATAATTAACTTGTTAGGGAGTTTTAGAATAACGTACACAGTTTTAGCGCACGCTAGCGCTAACTTTAGTGCTTGCAAGCTACGCAAGAGTTTTAGCATACCGCACTGCAAAAAATAACTGTAAAAAACACACACAAAAAAAACTTGGCAGTTCTTTTTCTTACAAATTTATGTTTGGGTCTTTTTTTCTTTCTGTAATTGTTGTTAAAAAATAACCTTTTCGGATCTTGTTCTATTCTGTAAAATGACTGAATTTTTGTTGCCCAGCGTTGTTGAAAAACAGCTTCTGTTTTTAAAAAGGACGGAGTTTCTGTAAAGAAAGGTAAATTTCTGTTGTAGAAGTTTGAAAAAAAAAGGCAGTTTCTGTTTTAGAATAACATAATTTTTGTAAAAATACCTGGTTTCTGCTGTGAAAACTTGTAAAAAAAACTCTTCTGTTTTGTTTTTTTCTAGATTGCGATGAAAGTTTCACAGCGACCTGTGCCGCTGGTATTTACCTCGCCATTCAAGTGTTAAATACAGAGAAGAGCAGGAAAGAACGATACAATGGACTCAACGTACAAACAGAACAAACAAATAATAGCAACACGACAGGCAAACCGATCACGCACCCTCCTCTCTGCACGGTCACCCGATTGCTATATATGCATAATATAAACAACGCGACTGACAAGGACGAAGAAAAACTGGACGACACAAGCGCTAACCTACAACTGGCAGTTTTTATTTTCATGAAACCAAGAAAAGAAAACAAACAAAAATGACCCTTTACTGAAGAAGCGATCGCGATCGCACATGACAAAGTCTTTTCTGGCGCCTTCACAAAATTTTGTCTAATCAGTGACGTAATGCGCACCCCTCACGCCGATCTAAAAATTCTATCTCGCTATCTAAGAGCGCCAAGAATGCCTGACTCACGCAGGTTGGACCTGTTTTTTTATAATGAGTGCGTCGACGATTCGCAACTTTCATCACCTGTAGGGGGCGCGCTAGTTCCCATCAAAATGGCTGTCATCTGGATGATCTTCGTAGAATAACAGTAGAAGGCTGGGTCTGCAACACATATGTAATTATAGTTTTGCAATTTACGAGCTGTATTAAAGCCTTACTTTATTTTTTTCACTTCAGGAAGGTGTAGGCAGGCACATATATTGTGAAGTCAATCATCCAGGAGCTAGGGAGCGCGATTCCTACACCGCAGTACCACCATCGCGGAAAGTTGCGAATCTTCCGTGCCTTTTGGTCTTTGTGACTATAGGACACGACGGCATTTTCCAGTATAGGCTAGCAGGAGGCCGTCGTGTTGTTTAGTCACGAAGACCAAAAGACAGGGGAGATTGTCGAGGCAACTGAATGTAAGAAAAGCAGGCCCAACCTGCGTGAGTCAGGCATCCTTGGCGCTCTTAGATAGCGAGATAAACTTTTTAGATCGTGGTGGGCTTGCAATACATCAGTGATTATACATTTTGTAAAGGACCCAAAAAAAGACTTTGGGATGTTCATTTTTGTTTGTTTTCTTTTCTTGGCTTCATGAAAATAAAAACCGTCAGTTGTCAAAAAATCAAAAGTCAGCGCTCATGTCGTCCAGCCTTTCTTCGTCCTTGTCAGTCGTGGTGTTTATATTATGAGTACGAACCAACTAGCACAAGTAAGTACTTGTTCTGTTATGCTATATATGGCAGCCTTCTTTTTTAATTCGACTTGGCCGGTGATTGCGGCATTTGTCGCATAGACACGTAGAGGCTCAAAATATTACTCCTACTTGATATTTTTTTTGGCATTTTCACAGTGAATAGTTTATATATGTTAGTACAGCGCCTTCATAAAATCCTCTGTAGATTAATTGACTAAATTTTATTAATTGTCTAATAATATTAATTTGATGCAGTATGTTTAAATCGCAATACTGACGCTGATTTGTGTTTGAGGCTAAAGCAGTTATTGGATTTAAGTTAGTTATTCAACTAACGTGACGATTAATCCCCCCTTCAAACGTTCTCCGACCCAAAACAGACAGGGAAGAGACGGCATTTATGTAACCGTTCTACCATCGTTTCATAGAAATGTGTTCTATTTAAAATCAAACTCCCCGACTTCGCCGTGGCGTGCCGCAGCTATGGCTGTGACTATACTTTAAATGAACACAGGGCTGCTACCTTTTTATGTACTATCGCGTTGGAATGAAATGCAAACAGCGGATAGCGTGGCCGTCGTCACAAGCTAAGCCTAGCTGGGCCCCCCCAAAAATTCTGGAAACTGAAAAAAAAAAAAAAAATGCGGTTCGGAGAGTGTGCGTGTTACACCGAAGTGTTTGACCCTCGAACAGCACAACCCGAGCTTCGACGCTGCACCGCGAGCGCTGGCAGTTCAATCACAGCCGCTTTCTTTGGCTCGGCACAAGCCACGCGAGGAATCTCGCCGCTCGCAGCAGGAGCAAGCTTACTGCTCGCGCGTCCGCGTGTAGCTTGACCGCAGCATCATGTTCCCTCCTAACTTGCGCCGTTTTCGTTTTTTAATACGCGGTGTGATTTTTGGTTTTGTGAGAAATATAGCAGAAACTGTGCAATATTCGAGAAAGAATAACAGAAGGATACTCAAGACGGCTGCTGATGACTTTGGGGTTTAATGGCGCAAGAGCTACGAGGCCTTCTGCGCCAAGTGACAGTAACAATCGGCATACTTTGGTGAAGGTTTGACAAAGTGAAACCTAGGACTTGGCAAACCTACAGTTGGTATAAAATGCCAATGCTAGTAAGAAAGTCCATTACCTTACTAAAAGCACTATGGGATCTTCCCTTAACAGGAGGGCCGGGTGAAACGGGATCTGTTGTCGAAACAACTCAGGAAAATGAACACGATGCTTTAGCTCCAAACCGGGACAGGACCGCAAGATATGTAAAATTGTAAGAGTATCACCACACTGATCACAAATAGGCAGATCCCCCCCCCTCCCCCAAAGTACTTGCTTATGAGCGATAAAATAATGCCCAGTTCTCAGAAAGCACAGCAAGGTTTCATAAAGACGACTCTTGCATGAAGGGCTTTCCCAGGCTCCAAGAACAGGCTTTGTAACTTGGAGCTTGTTTTCACAAAAAGTGACTTTGCTAAAGCCTTTGTATCCTGATATGGTAAACAGGAAGACGATTGAACAAGGTTTTCCACAGACCTGAAAGCCTGTCGGCCTTCTCGTTGCCTTCTATGCCGACGTGACTAGGTAACCAATAGAATATTAGGCTTTGACCGTCATGTAGAGCAGTGTTGAGTTTACTCTTAATATGTTGAACAAGCATGTTTTTAGTGTCTTTAACAGAGAAAACTGCTACAATCACACTCAGAAAATCAACAAAAAGAACAGCCCTAAACATTTTCTTATGTAGAATGTAGTATACCGCCATTGATACTGCATAGAGTTCTGCGGTAAAAATGATGGCAAACGAATTAAGTAGCTTAACTTTAGATAAGCGTTCTGGGTACACAGCACAGCCAACAAAAGATTAAGTCTTGGCGCTATCTGTGTAAACATGAAGATAACCATCATACTTGATTTGTCCTTCACAAAACTCTTGCTGTATTACAGCTTGGGAAATGCTATGTTTATTAAATTTTTTGAGCGACCAGTCACGGGCAACTGGCAGTGCCTTCCAGGGAGGAATACGGTCGTCGACTTTTCGAATGAGGCCGACCTAATGCAATGAAAGATGCAGTGGAGTGCAAAGGTCTTCAATACGGAAGCTTAATGGTGTCACGATGCTTGGCTTGTTAAAAAGACGGGAAAACCTCGACTTGTAAGTGAAGAGTAAGTGGGGTGTTGAAAGTCAGCCAGAATCTTAAAAGCATACATTAGGCTAAGATAAGCACGTCGTTCTTTCAGTGATAGCTTGTTAGCTCCTGCATACAATCTGGAGACGGGACGGTTGGAAAGCACCAGTTGCTAAACTCAACCCAAGGTGGTGAACGGGGTCGAACATCCTGAGGGCAGATGGTCGGGCCGATCACTACCACAACATAGTCAAGACGAGATCTTACAATGGCATTGTACAACCGTAGAATATATTTTCCGTCAGAACCCCCTGACTTGTGAGATATAACTTTAAAAAGATTTATACACTAAAGACATTTAGTTTTCAAAGCTTTCAGGTGTGAAATAAAATTAAGCTTTTTATCAAATGTCACACCAAGAAATTTGAGCTCTTTCCTGACAGGCAGGGTTTCCATTTAGTTCCAGTGATGGATCCAATGACAGCCCACAACGCAAAGTAAAGCGCGTACAGGCTGTCTTGGACGCAGAGAACCTCAACCCGTTCTCGTGAGCCCACTTGGAAAGTTTGATTATGGCTATCTGCAATTGGCGCTCACATCTGGAGAGGTTACAAGAGGGAGACGAGATATGTATGTCACCAGCGTAAATAGAATATGAAACAGAAGGAGGTAGCAGTCGCGCAAGTGAATTCATTTTGCACGAATAAGGTCACGCTCAAGACTCATTTTTGAGGGACTCCATTTTCTTGCAAGTAGGAATCGAATAGGTTGGAGCCAAGACGAACTTCAAAAGTCCTGTTTGTTAGATATTCCCTTATGCTTTGCAGCATACGACCACGAATGCTACATGCATACAAATCTCGAAGAATGCCATGTCTCCCCGCTGTATCATATATGCCATCTTCAAATCGAAAAAAAAACTGCAACACAGTGCTGCCGGTTTACAAATGTCTCACGTATCACAGTTTTCGAGCGTACTAAGTGGCCGAGAGTAGAACGACATCGGTTGAATCCACACTGGTTGTTATAAAAGGCTTTCTGTTGTTCCAATACATACACCAGTCGCCTGTTTTTCATCCTTTCAAACTTTTTTCCAAGGCAGCTCGTCAGTGTGATTGGGCGGTAACTTGACGGCTGTAAAGGATTTTTATTAGGTATTAGAAGGGGAATAATATGTGCATGCTTCCAAGTTTGAGGAAAATAGGCCTCTTCCCATAAAGAATTTAAAAAAAGAAGGTTTTCAAGGGATTCTGTGGACAGGTTACGAAGCATTTCATAGTGAAGCCCATCGGGCCCAGGAACAGAAAGCTTTTTTACATTAATCGCAATCTCAAGTTTTTATCGCGTAAATGGCTGATTATAAGAGGCTTCATTTCCTCCAGATACAACTAAATTTTGTTGCTCCGCACGAGCTTTAAACTGTGCGAAGTTAGCACTGTAATTGGCCGAGATAGATGAATTATAAGAATGTTTCCCGATGATGTTACCTATGTCTTTAAATGACAAACAAGGAGCATCAAACATCAGGATGGGAAATCATTTATAATCCCCATTTACTTTCCTATATCTGCCCCAGGCCTCTTTGGCAGGGACAAACTAGTTTGATAAGACATGTACTTCATCCAAGACCCGTTTTGCCTGCTTCCCAGTACAACGAGCCTTGGCCTTTCGGCGCTTGAACTCCACAAGGTTTTGTGAAGTGGGATATCTACGAAATCTTTCCCAGGCCCTGTCTTGATCTGCCAGGGTTGTGGCACACTCCTTGTTCCACCAAGTTTTGCATTTTTTTTTTTTTTGCGCATTACCAGAAATTTGTGGAATGGAGCGCTGAGCAGCACTTAGTATCTGCTCAGGGACATATAACTTAGCGTATTTAGGGGACATAGAAGAAAGTGACGGCTCTTAATTGGAGTGAAGATTAAACAGTGCCCAGTCAGACTTGTCTAACTTCCACCTAGGGGCCTGCTCTAAAAGGGGAGACAAATGGACAGTACTTTCTAAAACAATAGGATAATGATCACTTCCAAAAAGGTTGTGGAGAACCTTCCATGAAAAGCAAGGAAGTAATGAAAGTGAAGCAATAGAAAGATCAAAAGATGTGAATGAGTTATGTGCCGCACTAAAAAAGGTTGGCTCTCTTCCGTTTAGAAGGCACAGCCAAGAAGACAATAAAATACGTTCCATAACACCACCCCGGGAGTCTGGACGGGTACTACCCCACGTGAGGTGATGAGCGTTAAAATCACCCCAAATAAAAACGGTTGAGGAAGCTGTCCTACAAGTCCCTGCATCTCTTGCAGATTCAAAGGAACATTTGGTGGTAAGTATAAAGAAATACCCGTTACGAGGCAGTCCACGAGAAGACGCACTGCAACAGGCTCCAGAGGCGTGTGGAGTGGAACTGGAGAGCAACCGACTCTACTCTGCACAACTACTGCAACGCCACCGGAAGTAGTGGAAGCGGTACGGTCCTTCCTGAAAACCTGATGACGTCTTAAAATTTTAAAAGAATTAGAGTGAAAATGGGTTTCTTGCAAGGCAAGAGCGATGGGCCAAACTTTTCCATGAAATGGTTGGCATCATCAATATTTCTTAAAATACCGCGACAGTTCTATTGCATAAAATGCAACTTAGTCATCTGTAAAAAAGTGTAAATATGTAAATGTACGTGGATAAAACCGAGCAAAATAAATGAAACAATGGAGAGCCGACTGGAGATAGGTGGAAGATGTGACCACAATACGGCAGCTACCGGGGCCATCACTTGGACGCTACTACAGGTTGCTTCTTTTTAGATTTACGAGAGGCTGTCTCCCATTCTATACCATCCTGGTCGAACCCAGGAGTGGACTGATTGTCAGCATCAGCTGGTATCTCCATGTCCTGACAAGTGTCTGATGGATGAAGTACGACGGAGCTGGTCCGGCCTGGCACACGCAGGGGAAAACCCCGGCCACGACCGAATAAAGGAGTGGCAGACGAACTGGGCGAGGGGTCACCCAAGCTCGTCTTGACCCCTCCTTTGACAGGAGGTGCGTGGCACCATGCTGCTGCCTCAGTAAAGGGGCCCTCTCCAGTGAGCAGGGGCCGAAAAACTCGTTTCCTCTCCCTAGAGGGGGATCTGGGAGCGGGGGGGAGGGGGCCCCCTTACTGATCATCCAAGGAGAGGCCGGCAGCAGGCGCGGCTGCTGCCGGCCTCTCCTTGGATGCAGGGGCAGCCTGCGTGCTACCACCAAGAGCTGGAGGAAGCTGCAGCTTCCCCGGTCGGGGGGCCGGGGCCCTAAGTTCGGCAGTTAAGATCTCGGGAGAGACCTGGGTGGCCCTTGACTCCGAGCGCGGTGCAGGGTCCTTGCGCACCGCCTCAGCACAACTACCGTTTGACACAAAGGAAAAATTCTTTTTTGCTTCTATGTATGAGATACTTTCTTTGAATTCAATGGCAAAAATATATTTTCCTGCTGAAAGAAGGGACAGCTGAGGTAGTAAGTGGGGTGTGGTAACCGCAGTTAGCACAATGGGTCACGGCCTCGCAAATGTCGGAAAGGTGGTCTTGATTTTCACACTTTGCACAGGTTTCCCTTCCGCGACAGCTGCGTGATTCTATGGCCAAAACGCTGACAAAGGAAGCATCGCTGAGGGTTGGGGACATAAGGCTGGATGCGACAATTAAGGTACCCTGCTCTTATTGTCTCTGGAAGAGTGTGCCTCTCAAAAATTGAAAAATAACATGCTTGGAGGAAATTTCTTCCACATTGTTTTTAAACAATATTCGTTTGACGGCGACAACACCAGAGACTTTGAGGCCCTCAAAGCGTTCATTCTGACTGATATAAAGGAAGTCATCCTCAGATTGGACACCACGAATTCTGTTAAGTGTACGGTGAGGGCTCATCGACACTTTCAAATCAACAAGGTTGATCATCTTGAAGAGTGCTTCACTTTGTTGTTTTTTTGTTTTTACCTCCGCAATGAGGCCTCCAGAGTGGAGTTCCTTAACTTTGTAGGAGAACCCTACAAGGTGCTGAAGAACTTTAGCAACAACAAAGGGTGAGAGCTTTGCAACTGATTTCTGTTCATCCAGCAAATGAATGACAAAAAAACTTTTAAAGGTTTCTTCCTTGGATTGTTTTTCAATGCTTTTTTGATCAAGGCAGCGCCTTTTAAAGGCGTGCTTTGAACGGTTTGAAGGGGTGGGGCGCCGCCATAAGAAGGCGAGGAGTGTTCACAATCCGCGGTGCACCGCCCACCACCGAGCCGAACAATGGGTTAGGTAACGCACCATAACAAGAAGGGCTTGACTGGAGACGTTACGCTAGCATTGCTGCCGGGGAACTATAACCAAGTGCGGATCTGGACGAGGGTATCTGTCGCCACCCAAAATAAGCCCCTGCCGCCAAAGAAGGTGAAATAAGAAGGAAGAGGAGAACGAGAAGAAAGATATAAAAAGGAAAGGTGAGGAAAGGCGACTGACTGGATCATCCTGGTCGGGCCAAGCCAGGACACCCGTCTACGAGAAGCAGGGGACGAAGCGGTCAATTGTTTCGCCCGGGGGGCCCCGAAGGGTCCAAGCGTACCCCGAGTTCAGCTCAACCGCCAGGATCCCCTTTTCCCCGGACACGGGTCACCCATAGCCAGGCGTAAGTGGGCGAACCCACATGGCTCGGGTTTTGTAGTGACGCCACTCACCAAGCACCTACTAAAGTAGGTGCCACCTGCGTGCGGGTATGGTGGCCCACGTGGCGGGGGTCAGTGGTGACGCTACTCACCAAGCGCCTAAGGCGCAGACGCCCCCTGCGGGGCTCAGGGTCCGGGGAGACGCCACTCTCGAAACACCTGCTTTCACAGGTGCCCCCTGCGGGGAAGACGGCTGCTGACGTATAAGTGAAGTCAATTATAGACTTTTCTATATCAGCTTCCAGCGCTCGCACTGTGTCTCCTCTAGTTCTTTTGTCTCGTGTGGCGCTGGGATTGCCAAAATGCAGGTCCACCAGCTCCAGCATTCACCAAATACTTTACCGAAATACCCTAACTTTATCATTCGCGACTTAAAGCAAACCGTTAGCGTGTTACACGCACCGCACTACCGGATCCTTTGAAACATGCTTTTCAGCGCGCGCACCGTAGTCACGGTGTCACCCAGGCGCACGCTTAAAATCATGCATTAAAGGCTCTGGTATAGTGCAGAACGAGGAACACGGTAACCGTCTGTTAAAAGTTCATATTAGGGATGTTTAGCAAACCGTTACCGTACTACCGTTACCGTAGGCCTCACTGCGCATGCACGACTCGTACCGGCGTCACGTGCCTGAAACGGGTTAAGGCTCATTCACACTGCCCCATTTTCTTACGTTAAGTTAGGTTACGTTTAGAAGTCACCAAAACATTCGTGTCTCGAATGTCGTGTGTCATGCTTTCTCCTTGAACTGGTAGCCTCGCTTAATATGAAGCACAGAGATACCGGTGCCTTCAACGTAATATTTCGCAACGTAATTTAACGTGAGAAAATGGGACAGTGTGAACCAGTTTTTACCGTGGTCACCTTACCATGATACCGCGGCCCTGTGTTCAACATGGCGGCATCCACGATCTGCCACTGGAAGCGTTGACGCACACTTACTGTTTCAGAATGCTGAAGGAACCGTCTAGAAACACTCAGTGCAGCGCATATGGCTGGAGAGGCCGTATTTAGTGGCGAGAGCTGCTTTTATAACGATCCAGGTACATTGCTGAAGGGGTTTGTTTTTGTTATCTTTCCACAATAAAAAAAAAAAATGCTTCCGATGGCATGGTGGCCTCCTCGGTGGCTCTGCTCTGTTTAAAGCATTTTACAGTCAGTGCCTTCATCACAAGCTTTGACTGCGACCCCTCTCCCTGCTTATGGCATCAATACACGCTCTTTGAACGAAGTGACCTTTGGCTACGTGTAGCTGCCTGGACACTCTTAAAAACGAGAAAGCTCTCGCTGGAGGTGGAGCTTCGACTGCGCTATATCACCGGGACTATATAGTGTTTCTTTCGGCGCCATAAATAGAGCAAGGGACGTTATCAGAACTGTTATTAATCGCCTACAAGCAACACAAAATGCCTTTTTACATAATGGTCTTCAATACTTAGAGTGACGACATAACAAGGAAAGGAGCACGCGGGCGGCGTTGCCTCCGACGCCGATTGTTCGTATCGAGCCTAAATTTCAGAGAGGGTTCAATTCAAACCATTGAGAGCGTTTGCAGTTTAATGGCGGACGCCACCATCAGATATTGGTTGCCAGCGCGCATGCGCTGCGTTATGGCGTTGCCAGGAGGAAAGCAGGCGGAAGGGCGGATGACCCAAAGTGTTCGTCACCTGTAGGTCGTATTCCAGACGCGGCCCATAAACCACGTGATCCCGATTGAGCAGTTGGAAATTCTCTGTAATACGGGCTCTCTGATTGTTTGCTGCCACCTAGCGGTTGTCGCAGCCCACTCGTCGGGAAGCAGTTGTGACGAATTGCGCGGGCCTAGTGTGCCCGTCATTATTACGATGGGATTTAAGATTCTTACGGAATTCCGCAAGCTCTTTCAATGGCGAAAAACATGATCGAAGGTAATCGGAGTGGAGCGGCTAAAAAGGGGCTACTAGTGCCACTGAATAAGCTACGCTTCAGAGTATAAGGACACTTACCCATCTCGTGTCTTAAAATCATGGTTGCCATTATCTGAAGCTTTATCTGAAATCACGGGAAACACTTTTCCGTCCTTAACAAATGTTTAACCAGTTCGCGACAGAGCAAAGCAATATTACATGAGCTGCATAACATCGAATCTAATGCTGAGGTTTTCGCCCTTTTGAATTAGAGCCACTAAATGAGCTGCGCTTAGAGTGTCGACACTCCGTCCCCCGACATTGTTGTGGGCGCCGCCATTTTGGCTCGTATGCAGAGCAGACGCAACTGTCGATCGTCATGATTCAAAGTGCGACTTCCTCAGCATTAGATTCAGTGTTAAGCAGGTCATACAATCTTGCTTTGCTCTGTCGCGAACTGTTTAAACATTTGTGGAGTGCGGGAAATCATTTCCTGTGATTTCAGATAAAGCTTCAGATAACTAGCAACCATGATTTTAAGACACAATATGGCCAAGTGTCGTTACCATAGAGTTATTATAATGGACGCTAGAGGTTCAACTGGCGCTAGTGTTTATGCGACTTCCGGGAGGCAAATTGAAGCAGACAGCAACCAGTCTACTTTTGCGGTGCTCCTGTGCATTCCCATGGGAAAACGCGCGTAAATTTTGTTTCTTCGCAGGAAAATAAAATGAATAACTTTTGTTAGTTTGGTTGTGCTGGATAGTATGAGCCTTTATGGGTATTGTGAAAGTGTAATTGCTTTAGTTACAGCATTCTTTTTTAGCAATGAACGATGTTAAACGATGTTAACAATCGAAAGGAATGTAGACTGTGTTCAAGGTTCGCTAGCACTCCGGTGGCGCTTATATATTGCTAATATGCCCATCCTGTCATTGGGTGAAAGTGACTCCATCTTTACGATCGGTTAAAGAAACATTCGAACGCAAAAAATAAAGCACGCGAGCTACGAAAGGTGTCTTTTTATTATTTCCTATGTCGGGCAGTTTTTATCGGGCACCTGCTCTGTGGCTTATCTCTATTTGCAAGGATTAGGCGCGTGCTGGTGATGATTTGTACCCATAAGAAGCATCTTCGCACATACTCATTAGCAGAAAGAATAAAGCGGTACTTATTTATTGCAAAGCTGACTATATTGCGTGGCTTTCAATTCATTTTGATCGTCTGCATGCACAAGGAGTTATTTATCCAGTGTTACTGCGCAGTTCTTGCCGTCTCTCGGTTTTCCACATGTCCTTCGATCGTCTGGCGCGTACATCCCCCTTGCTGGAAAGCGTCGATGCCGCGTTCGCGCTAACAGTGTCCGACAGTGCACATAAATACACGTACGAAGTGGTTTTAGCACCGTTTTTCATGCCACGAATTTCAAATAAAAGCACCGTAACTGACCAATTATTTCGTCTTAGTGACTGAGAAATGTTCCAGTGTGCCTAGTACGTGCAAATTATTCGAGGTATTTCATCTTATAATCGAGTGCAGAGAGAAAATATACTCGCTTTTCCCAAACAAATGCATTACCGGAAGCCAATTTCTGACTGGTTGCTGTCTACTTCAATTTGCAGTAGTACACTAGCGGCAGTTGAACCTCTAGCGTACATTATATTAACTATATGGTCGTTACTCTGAAGCGTAGCTTATTTAGTGGCACTATTTTGAATCATGCGATCGGCAGTTGCGTCTCCTCTGCACAAGCACAATGGTCGCGGCGCCCGCAGTAAAGTACCGATACTCTGAGCGTATACCTCATTTAGTGACTCTGGGACTTACCGGTGAAAATGATCTGTTTGCTGGCGCTCCGATAGCAAACCGAAACTTAAAAACCCGTCGAATTTGTTCAGTTTTTCATAAAGCCGTAAAATGTTTCGCGTGCCTTCTATCGTTCTGCAATTTGCTGATTTAGTGTTTTTCGACGATGCCGAGCAATTTTTAGTTGAAACCATGCCCTTAAACACAATATTAAAAAATCTAATTACGCAAAAATCATTAAAAACTTAATTATCCTGTACTTTAACAATTTTCCTGAATGGGCCCCTGGCCGAGGACCAAAACGAGCAAACCTTTTTTCGTTGCGATAAGTAGTTTTCGGAGGAGCGATTTGGCCTGAGTTCTCTGAAACACCCTGTATATTCTGGCTGTTTCGTAGGCCAACGAAAAGCGTATAAGGGACTCAACTTACCTCGAAGCTTTTAGTGGAGTTTGATCACATATTGGTCGACGTTTCGGCCTGAAAGAGACCTTTTTCAAGACTACTTACATGAGGTGAAAAATCGACGCACCTTGGCTACATCACGTGGCATATGACGTCAAGAGACATTACTAATTCAGAACACCTGGGCTCCTCCAAGAGCTCACAATGCACTCGACACAGTGAAATGATGAGCCCCCCCCCAGCTTTTCTCGTAGCAATCGACATATCGGCTCCTTCGACATGGAATAACCATGTTGTAGTAGCTGGATCGCGGATCGAGGCTTCTCTTGCTGGGGTCGAGCGGCACCCCCGGCAGCCATCGGTTGGCACCAGCCAATGCGTGCGACTCTATGGCAGAAACGGGGAAAACTGCAATTTAACAGGTTGTTATCGACGATGAAACCTTTATTGTGTTTTCCGGGAATGACAGTCAATATTCTTGGCGCAAATATCAAAAGCGTTAGAATACCTATATTTCCTTTAAATAAATATTTGGTTCAGGGTAAACGGTTGCGACTTTGTTGGGCGTAAACTTGGATGCGGTTCAATGAGACAAGGGCTACCGAGAGTCAATGTGAAGTCGTTCGTGATCTCGAAGTCATATAGCTTAGCAGACGATAAGCCAGAAGGCCTGCACATGGGGATAGACGCATCGTTTCAAGCGCTTGTACGGAGTTCTTGTGGTGCAAGCTTTTGCTTTGAAAGTGAGGGCTTCTGTGACGAACTAAAACTCGGAGCGTGTCGTTCATTTTTTTTAAAGTGTCATTTATTTAGAAACTGAAACAAACGACGCCGGCACAGTCGATGGTGCTCCGGCCCAATTAATTTTCTTTAATCGGCGTTCAAACGCTTGACAAATACCAGTTCGATCTCGCAACACCCGATATAGTGCTCGCAACACATGATAAGATACTCGCGTTTGAACCAGACTCGTACAAGCTACTAAAAAAGTAATAAAGCTACTGAGTATTGGCCTCAAAAATAAATTGAGTAGTGTAGAAAATACTCAGATGGAAAGTAATTAAGGAAATTACAAAGTACCGTAAAAAAATAGCGGCCCAGTTTTGAAGTTACTTTTATATTTTTATAGTAAGAAGAAAGTTCATAGGTTTTGATCCGTTTGGGAAATTATGCTAGCCAAATATAAAGAGGCTTGCCTGCTTCTGCGTGCCTAATTGTTTTGTACTATTCTTGTTTTTTGGTTATTCGTACTGGGTATATGTTACTTCGACTTTGAGGTGTAGCACTGCCTGCGCGCTATTTCGCGACAGTGTTTGCTTGTTTGCAACGTTCTGTAAAGTACAGCTAAAATTACTTGAAGTAAACTACAAAGTAATTATGTTACGTACTTCACGTAAATTAGTAATCACACCGGGTGCAATCTACGTGATTAAAGTAAAGTGCTATAAATACCATGTACTTTCAAACAGAAGTATAAAAGTTTTTAACACTCTCTTTCATGATGCCCTTTCATCTCCTATACAGTGTACGTTTTTCTTTTTTTGTTACTATAGTTTGTTGCAATTTAAGAGGTAAGGTAGAAGGCAGAGGAAGCAAACGGGACGGTAAAGAGAGGAAAAGGTTTCCCCCTCTCTTCTCCAGCGATCCGTCTGCTTCCCTCTCCCCGGCCCGTCTTACCCTCGCCCTACCTTCTTGAGTTGCATTATTTCAGGGGAAATCGGAGGTGCATCATTTTTTTTCCGGACAGGAAGGCAAATATTGGATAAAGTCAAGTCGCCACACAGTAGTTATTTTACTATCGCTGGCGAACTTTTTATCACAATCAACAAGTAAGGCACTTATTCTTTTATCGGTGTTAAAGCCGACATTGCTTCACTAAGAGAAATGACCAGATGACGGCTCGAAAGACGATAGCGTGTTTTTTGATGCCGATACGTCATATTTTGTTATCAAATTTGGGGAATGTACTTTGAAGTCGGGAGTTGTACTTTACTCGGAAAGTACCAGGAACAATACTTTAACAAAGTGCAAGTATATCTTTAGATAATGTGCTTCAAGTGAAGTACAAGTTTTCTAAACTTACTTGAAGTAAAACTTTAAATACCATGTCCGTAAAGTACTTCCCAACCCTGCTCCTTTTTTTTTCTTATTTTTTTATGTAAAAACATTGGGAGACTTTATAAGGTTTCTCGAACGATCTTCAAATCTTGAAAGATCTGTATATTATGAGTTTTGGGAGGAAATGAAGCGCAATGAGATCACCTTTGCGTTAACCTTAGCACGGGAGTCTCCCCGTACAGCACAAACTAGAGTAGCATCACATGAACTTCAGAGCGGGTGCTCCATTTTGTGGCCTCTTTTGAGTGAGGATGCGGTGTGTACAGCTCTTGTAGTGGGCGAGAGTTCAGACGTCAGAGAGAAGCGTGGGCAAGCCCTTTTTTTCAAGTACGTCAAGTCTCCCTGAGTTTCAGGACACAAAGAAACGCCAGTCTTCGACGCTAATCCCGCAGTCACTCGGCCCCACTGGCGACGTGTCTGTTCACTTTCCGCGCCTCGTAGCAGGGTTGCTGCAGTGGGGGGCTCGTGAAAATTTTAAAGGGTTTTGAACCCTTCATACCACTGCCTCTTCCCCCCCCCCCCCCCTCGCCTACGCCACATGCTTCTCCCTTTTTGAAAATATCAGAAGATCTTCCAACAGCTTATCTCTTCTTGTGCAGGACTGTTTGTTCATAAGCAAACGTACCACTAAAATTCGAAGATAGTTTGTTATTGATTAGAACTTACTCGGAAAGAATAATTAAAGTAAGCTTCTAATTACCAAAACAAAATGTAAGTGAAGGTACTCACAAAAAAAGTAAAAGTACAGTAACATTAATAGAGTAGCTGAACTAACTACTAGTCTACGAGTTAGAGCACCGCATACAAGCTTCAGTATTCCTACTTTGGGCCGTTTCTCCCATAGAACCGCGGGTATTCCATGGTGTCAAGCAATGGCCGCCGGTGGTAGCTCTGACGGGCTCCCGATCCGCGATTCACCCTACTACATTAGAGATCAGTGAATCTCATCGGACGCAAAGCCACAATTAAATGACCGGGTCTCGACACACCCTACGTTTGTTAAACTGTCAGTAACTAAATATTAATAAAACATGAGATTGCTGCCGAACAGGTAAGATATGTTGGCGGAGTATTTTTTTTAAGCATATACCATCATGCTACACATTTGCTAGTGCGAGGCGTAAAAGTTTTATAATAATTATTAACAAATTAGGTATATTCACGCGCCTCGTTGCATGCAGTGAGTTTGTAGTTGGACGGTAGCCGTAGGCGTGAACGTCACCCGATTACTTTGCAGATAATTTGGCCACCATGGCTACTCGTGATATATGGATCGTTTGATTCGGTTCAGGGGTATTAAACAGATGTACGCCTCGATTATACCTCGTTCCAAAGTCAAGACGAGACATTGTGATATCATATTGCACGTTGTAACATGATGCAGGGTGTTTCGGTGATCCTAGACGGAGCAGTATTGTTTTTTTGTTTTTTTTTTTCTCATCTGCAAACTTAGACTGTATCGCCCAACGTTGAGTCCATCAAATAGTAGTTTTAACGATTGAGATCGCATCTCAACATTGCAGAACTTTATTTGATTCGAAAGCGATAAGCTATTTTCGAAACGTTTTCGTTACAGAAGGGCGGTCAATGGAGCATTTGAGTGCAGAAACGTGTATGACATCTGCTACCGGGAAAGGGCTTTATTTTCACATTGAAAATGTTTGAATACAGCGTATAAATTTTAAGTAAAAACAATGGTAAGTTGTGACAATTTGGCATCTGGTTAGAACCGCTCGCACTACATTTGGACAGAAACTAGACGTTCGGGAAATTAGGCGACTCCATCATGTTCCTCGCCAATACTAAGAATATATTTTCGCTTATTACTATTCTCTTCCTTCATTGAAATGGTCAAAACCCTTTTTTTTTGTGATCAGTATTTGAGGTAATCGAGGGTCGAACTCAATTTGTTCCGATGTGAAGACAACCCTTATCAGCCTCAGAAAATGGGTAATCGAAATTCAAGGTTCATTAATCATCTAAACATAAGACGAAACGGAAATAAATGTATAAATTGCTCTATCATCAAAACAAAAATCGGTTTTATATTAACTTTCGATTTTATCTTCGTACGAGCCTATCAAGTCGAAAATGCTCGATTTTGCTTTCATAGCTGAGGTCCCGTCGGCGCTCTTCTCATCCAAACATTAATGTACATCTTTATGCAATTCACATAAGATAAGGTATCGTGGTCAGTAATATATTAACTTTTAAAAGCAGTTTGAAGCAAAATTTGATAATTTTGAAACGACTATATAATAGGATGCGAATGAAATATTATTCTTTCAGTATTTACATTCACTCGTTTATCTTTACTTTTAGCGCTGCTGATCTTTACACGGACCGACGAAGTCGCAGTAATGGCGAAAATACTGATCGCTACGAATCATTTATAAGAAAGTTATAGAGTTGCTGGTAAAATGACGGGTTGAGCCACGTTCTTGATGTCTTTTGATATAATTATGTCCAGACACACTTTTTGTCAAAACATTTATCTTTAAACACCTAAGTCTAACAAAAAATTAGCAGCGACCCTTTTATTTCCGGAGTCCTATAACGCATGACTTGCGGTATATAGGGAGTGATCCTTTACATTTGTCGAGACATTTAAACGGTCGTTTTTGGGAGTGAAGAACCTGTTGTTTAAATCACCTGGCTTAGACATTTCATCAAATGCCATAAAGGTGGGCAATTCAATTTCCAATCGAACAAAAAAATAGAGAACTCATGTCTCAAAACCCTTGAAAAAAAAAAAAACAGAAAAAAAAACCATGTGCTCGACAAATTCTTTACTAGGACGAAACTGACAACTATTTTCGTGTATTATGTAGTTTCGGTTTCAACGTAACTTGGAGTTTTATCGCAGGCTGGTGGGCTGTCAAAAATAGTCCTGGAAGCATGGCTAAGTGCTTGCATGAGTTTTCGTAGCAAAGATGACATTATTTATATAATTCAACTTGATTGTTGCATATTTCTTAGACCTCAAGAGCTACGAGGAGTCTTAAAATGATGTTATAGGCGTTGCTTAACAGATGGTTATTGGGAAGCATCACTGTAATTTACAATGCTGTCCTGAGCCGGCGTGCACGTTTTATTTTCCCAAGAAGGCAGAAAAAATGCGAAATATAAAAGAATTGCATTAAAGAAAAGACAAACCCAAGGTGAAACACAACTAAAGCATTCTGCGGGAGATGTGAGGTGCACTATCTGTGTTTCACTAATATAAGCGTTCCTTCGTTGAAAAGCACATGTGCTACGTAGGCTAACTCTCCGACGAATCAAAAATAGACAAGATCAGTTAGAGTACAATAACTTTCAGAAGTAATAGACGTGGGTGTTGGGCACATTTTGTACATTCTGAATTTGTCGTTTAATTTGACATATATGTAGAAGTCCTGGCGTTTATACGCCTTCCGCACGTGCATTGTAATTTCAAGAAATAAAATTTTTCAAATATTTTTTTACGCATTATAACAACCTCGGTTTCTTTTGGAAAGTACAAGTGATTGGTCACATTCTGATGTGTCATGTGGCTCCATGCGCTAATGAGTTTGGCTAATAAAAACGTTTGCACGAATCTTTTGAAAATCGTTACTTTTCCCGCGGTCAGAAAAGAGTTAAACGATCTCGCCTCTTTTATTATGGCCGCCATGGCCACCGACTTGGTCCAAAAGACCCAAGACCGAGACCCAATGCAAGCTACTTCTTTGTATTCTAGACGGACTAAGAACTCACCTTGTATAAAATTTTCCAGCGCTAAAAAAAAATAGGTTAAGTCACTGGACGGTGGAAGCATGCGCGGCGTCTAGGATTCCACGTAAGAGAGCTACTGCGCACGCTCAGAACGCGTCCCACGGCCCTGTAGTCAAGGATGGCAGCGCAAGGAAGGGGCATTCCTGAAATGGTCAACGCAAAACGGATATCTCGTGGCGTAAAACAACAACAAAGTACCGTTTTTTTTTTTTTTTTTGTTTAGAGATTTAGAGTAATGCGTTAAATTTATTTTCTTTTATCAAGCCTTTCGGAGAGCCGACAAACTGGCAGCTTTCTAAGCCTTCCTGGCGACGTAAGAGCTTGTTGCTGTTATTATAATACATGGTTGAATACTGATCATAACAGAATAATTACACTTGCAACAAAGAAAACGAAACAGCTAAAAGAACACTTCGCGACCTAGAAATGACTGAAAAATAAGGAACTACGTTAGTATAATGAACGGCTGAACCGCTGCTAGAAAACACTGGAAAACAGAATCAGCCGTTAGACTCCAAGTATTTCCCGTTGAACTTCAAATGATGGCAGCAGTCAAGGGACAGGGGTGGGAGGGAGCACTAAATAGATATATATATATATGTATATATTGATATATATAGAGAGAGATATTTTTCCCATGTACCGATCTAGTGAAGACGGCTGGGAAATTTTGGATTTTAAATCCGACGCCGCAAAAAGAATGCATTCAATATTTCCCATCATTAATAGTGCCTCGGTTTTCTAGACCACGTGCCAGCCACTTTTTCCCTCTCTTTCTCTTTTTCTGTCTCTCTTTCTTTCTTTTTTTTCTCTCTCCTTCTTTCTTTCCCTTTCTCTCTCTCTTCTGATATTTCTCTATTATCCATTCAAGTGATGTCCACGGGTCACGTTCTGTACGGTAACGGGACAAATTGATCGTTTAAAATTTTACAAATTTTATTATTAAAGCGGCTACACGGGCATTTCAAGTATTGTTCATTCAAACGCCATTCGACATTTCAATAAGGCCTGTATTCAAATGTTTTAGATACTATACCCATTTCGCTTGGCGTGCTTACTCTCGGGTGCTTTCAGTCTGAATGTCTCTAAAATGTCCGAAACCAAAGATATTCTAGAACATTGGCACTAGTCGTTCTAACGTCCAATTGAAATTGTGAAAATGTTTCTGCAAAATATTTCTGCGGGGTTATTTAAATGGTTCGCTAACTTTGTTGAAACGTAAAGAAAACTTCTACGTGGATCGCGTTTTTCCTTCCTTCATGACGGACCTGGGACTTAGTTTAACCGTCATACGTAATATAAAAAAATATTGTGAAACCCTATGCTTACGTTCCATTAATACTGTACACAAGGATGGGCGTCGATTAAATATTTAAACCCGATTAACCACTGCCCTTTAATTGAGTAATTAGTCGATGAATCGGTTGGTTTGAATTTTTTGTATAGTATATAAAGAGTGCCAAAAGTTCCATTTTTATTATTTCTTGCTATGCCATCCATGGCGAAATGTGCCGCCTCATTTAAAACTTAGCGCTGTACCACTCACCCACAAAAAAAATATGGGCATGGCAGTTTAAAAATAAAGCATTTTACGTGATTTTTAAGCCCGATAATTACTTTGTATTTTAGTCGTAAGTACGGTTCTGTGTTTTTAGGCGCATTTTAACTTATTACTATAAGACATTTTAATAATTTATCATTTTTAATATATAATTTAAGATATATTAATTATATGTCCGGATAAAATATAGTTTTATTTTTAATTCTGAAAATTTGAAAACAGTTTATTAAACTCTCAATTCTGGCAAATTGAGAAGCGAAAAAAAATTCGGATGGCCCCCATATTTTTAGCAAAAAAAAAAAAAACTCCGAAAGATACCCTGAGAATTCAATGAAAACTAAACTCCGAGAAACACGGAATCCTTATTAAAGAGAATGCGTTTATTTAAGGAATACATCAGTCTTGCCTCTTAATATACATCAATCTTCACTAGTAGTAAAGTTTGCATTTTTACTTTCATCCCGAAATGCCTTTAAACTCCAAACAAACTCAAAACTCGACCGATGAACCGGTTTAAAATCCGATCGCGATTGAAGCATTATTCGATTGATCTGAAGGTTAATGAATCCATTGCCTAGCCCTAAGTATACACCTTTAGTAGCATACATTTCGTTTTGAATGTATTATTTTTTACCAATGGACCCCAATGACGTGTTGAACCTATTACTTACGTCACTTGC
The DNA here is from genome assembly GCF_016920785.2 of Ixodes scapularis. NCBI lineage: Eukaryota > Metazoa > Arthropoda > Arachnida > Ixodida > Ixodidae > Ixodes > Ixodes scapularis. The sequence goes on along the minus strand of NW_024609835.1, from coordinate 97,757,507 downwards.
TCCACTTTGAAGATGAGCCTTCGCTGCGCGTCACAACACTGACAAAGGTCTCTAGTAATCAATTGGTTTCAGTGTGCTATATTGTATGAGACAGCACTTTTATATACGCTCTATATATAACCTGGTGTAGTTCCAAGTACACTAGTATAATTATAGTATCGTCAAGATTTGTCACTGGTTATTGTTATAGGCAGTGTTACCTTCACATTTTGCATCCCAGATTACCATTCATTTACAATACAGCTGGACGTCGATTAAAAACTTAACACGGGTAATCTCCACCCTTTAATATATTCATTAATCAATTAATCGGCTCTGTTCAATCTCATGCAAACAATGTCTTAAAAGTCAAAATTAAATAGTGTGGCCTGAGCCGAATTTGGGATAAATGGCGCAACGTTCAATTTCAAATTTTAAATCAACCTTGAAGTGTAGTTGAGAACAGTCAAGACACTTGCACTCACAAATTATTACCTCAGCCGCAGATGCAATGAGGTTCGTTGATACTCTCCGGCAATAGCAAACTGCCTTGATTGTCCACAACAGTCTCCGCTGCGCTAAACGGGCACTTGTACGGCTTTGAAGTGGCTCGGACACGTGAAATCTTCTCAACTTGTTTGGGGTGACAAATCTCGTCCGTACGGTTTACTTTAGATCACAATTTCTCTTAAATTTAGCTTCATTAATCTCAAATTTGACCTTCACTCGTCTACGTATGCGCAACCTTATTTTTTTTTTTTGGTCCAAATTTAACCGATTAACCGGTGTAAAAATTATTCGCGATTAAAGCACGAACCGATTAATCGGAAGGTTAATCGATGAAGTGCCCAGCACTAATTTACAACTCTAGGGTTCCGACTTGATTTACTCTTCTTAAAACTTCGGGGGGGGGGGGGGGGGGGGGGGGAAGGGAACTTTTTTTGCAGAGATTCAATATTTTTGGCTTTCATTTCCAGAATCAAACAAAAAACGGCGTTTATCGGTGCTTCTGATGACATGAAACGCCTCTTGGATTTTCCAACCTCCAGGGCGCATGCACGTGACCTGAGTACCCAGAAAACGTACCGGTAGCAATAAGACAACAAAAAATAGACAATCAGTGCAGTTCCAAAAGGAAGAAGCAGATTCGTACAAGTTAAGCGGGGGTTTTTGTTCTAGAGCAACAAAAAAGAAAGCTGTTTGATTAGGATTTCTGTACAAAAACCTCGGGTTTCCATATTCAATGACAGCTCAAATGTGAACTTTTCGGTTTCCCCGATTCCGGTGAAACGATTTTGGGGATAAATTTTCGGAATTCATCAATGTTTGCAAAAATAAAAACAAATAAAAAACACGAAACTTTATTTATATTTAAGAGCTTCTCACAATTTCATTTTTTTTTTAGAATAATTAGGCAGGAAAAGATGCTCCCCCTGTATATAAGTCGCCAAACATCAGCTTTCCCGTTCTGCAGAGTTTGGAGCCCTTTCAAAGAGGGAACGAGGAGAGCTGGCCTGGCATTCGACCTGCGGCGCATTTGCGGAAGGAAATGCAGTTTATAGACCGACACACTGTTTCCAAACAGATCCGCGTTTGCCCACACAAGGTGTGGGCACTGCGCGAGCGCAGAAACCAGATTCGCGTAAGGTCATGCTTCTGCGCATGCGCCATGGTGACAACAGCGCCATCGCAGAGGTGTGACGTCAGAGAGAGTACGTCGGGCCTTGTTTGCTACTTCGCACTAGATAAGCGGCGGAAATGACACAAAACAACGTGAAAGAGGCCGAGAATACGCGTATGTAAACACGCAGGAACCGAAAAATAAAATTATAAACACAAATAATATTATCCGGAAATGTTCCCGCAATGATGCACATACATGTGCGCATTGCGCATATGTTTGTGCAGCATGTAGCTAAATGTCTAGAACACATACGTTTAAAGACAATTTCTACGTGCATTCAAAATAGCATCCGAAGCAACCCTTTTGTGACCCCAATGCAAGATGTATAGCCCAGAAAACCGCAAAGAATGAACTTCGGCACGCAGTTCTGACTGTTCAAGTGTACTGTGAGAGCCCACAGGCCCTCGGGGACGAGCCCAAAGGCTCAAAGGATCTTCCAGCACGTCACACGCAAGGCATGAACGCGAGCCCTTGACAGAGCCCACTCTGAGGATCAATATCGACCGTGAGATGAGGAGAGCGGCGTTTGCTCGGGCCACGCCACTTAGGCGATCAGCCGCGACCCGTGCCACCGATCCGGGTTTAGATTGGGGAATTGATCTTTATCCGCAAAGAGCGGCATGAGGAAACCGCAGGTTGCACTCGGAAGTCGTGGAGCATCCGATTCTAGATAATGCCTCAGGAAGAATTAAAGAGGAAGATAAGAGCGAAGCTACTGATAGTGGAAACGTGGGGCACAAAACTGACACCTTCTTTTCTAGAATCTTTGGGCAACCTGGTGGCACAACGCGTTCGACCAGGCTGGTCGCGTTTAAGTCCCATCTGGCTACCTGCACAGCGAGGGTCCAAGTGCCATCGGCCGCGCGAGCGGCGCTCCGCCGTTGATAAAAGGCCGGCGCCGAGGTATATGCTCGGGGGTTGTATGGGACGCGGCTGGGATTCGTCGCCCCTTTTTGATTATTATTATTTATACTTCGGTAACATTGTAAGTGGCCCCAAAACGTTGACGCATACAACGTGATGTAGTCTAGTTAGATTTTTTTTTGCTCATAACTTCCAATGGTTTCCCGCCGTAACAAGTGTGCACGCGGCGAGGTCTGTTTACCAGCAGGCTAGTGGAACTAGTCGGAAGTACGGTGTTCAACACCGAAGTATGTGGCAGCTTTCGGGTTCCGGAAAATCCAGCTGGGGTCCCATGTTTTGGCTGACTCACTCTATGAAATGCTTCCAAGGCCAAATTTAAGGGTTCTTTTTTTATTTGCATTTGTATGGGGGAAAGGGAGGGAGCAGAGGCGTTTGCTTTAAAGACCGCAACCCGAGTGAGAAAAAAGAATTCCTCCCAAGAACATCTAAACTTATTTGAACTACCTAAAGCAGCAACACCTCTTTCCTGCAAAAGTTCGAAGCCTGCATAGGCGACGTCAAGGAACCCATATGTAGCTTATCACATGACTGAAAAACCTTAGTCAACAATCTAGGAATCATTAATTCCTCGAGCATTCCTCAATTTTGCTGGCTAAACGAACCCCCTGATGCGAGAATCGACCACTTTCAAAAAATATGCTGATGAATGAACAGTGTTTGATCGAATGAATTAAAGTTTTCCAAGACCAAAGTAAGTGCGACTAGTTGGCGGAACCAGGATTTGATTTCATGACCTTCCAATGTCCGGTCGGGGGTGTTAACCACTATACCACTCAACCTTGACTTTCTGGCGTTTTATACCTGTCTTATTAATGCACAGAATCGAAATTTATCCAATCAGAGGTGTTCTGGAAGCACACGCCTCCACCACGTGGAACGCGGTACGACGCTTGCTAGCACGTGGTATTTGCACGTTGTGCTCCAGACTTCCTCTCATTGTACGTCTTGTCACATGTACATGTAGTAGTTTTTGTTTGTGATTATTTAAAGGCACGGTATAATCATCTGCAAAATATGAAGAGCCACGTTTTGAATATATAATGGGAACTTTCCTCGCCGTACACGGTCTTTAAACAAGAAATAAATGAAAATATTCAGATGAGGGAACCGTACTTGATCGAACGAACGAACGTTTAATACAATCGCTGAAAGTCAAATTATTTCGCGGAGACAAATATGTTTACTTTCATTCATCTGGATATTTTCGATTACTTCCTCTTTGGGGACCACGTACGATGATGAAGGTACCCGCGATATATTGAAAAGCATCGCTCTTGATTTACGCAGATAATAATGCCGTGTCTCTAAAAGCTCATAAACAGAGAAGAAAACATTTACACGAGACGACAGAAGCCCTGAGAGGATTTTCAAAGCACAATGAACACGTTCCACGTGCCAGCAAGCGTCGTATATATATATATATATATATATATATATATATATATATATATATGCAACTATCACAACCTATGAATATCGACGCCGAATATCAAACATAGTAATTTATAAACAAATAAATTTCCCCAGACCAGATCTGCGAATGAAGTTGTGCATTACTTTTGAGTGGCGAAGCACCTCCACAGCCACAGTTCCGTTGCCAATGACATCACCCTGGCGTGAAGTCAGAGACATGAGCCAGTATGTGTATATGCTGACTATTTTCAGGGCAAATGGCGTTTGGTGGGACCACAGATTCAAAAGCTTTGTTTACTCTCCGATTTGTACACCGATAAGAACAAAGGATTCTTCGATCACATATGGCCTTATACCGGATCACGTCACTAGTTACAGATGACAACCTAGGACGCCGATTGAGGAGGTGGTGACAGTTGAAATGTTTGTGACTTGATGTCCTAATAGCTACAAAAGCGTATCTCGTATTTACCAGATACGTCAAATTCACGGACGCGTCTAACTGTTAGTACATATCCGATGGTTCTCAAAAGGTAAACATCTCACCATTCCTGCCGGTCGTGAATCAACGACGCACATAAGGGCCAGAACCCTTCAGTGAATGAACCGTTTCTTATATTAAGTCATGAGCACCTTATAAAGTTGGTCTTGATTTGTTTGCCCGTGTAATTCAAACCAGAGCGCATGTGTAAGTAAATTATTTTGAGAGAAAAGTTAACATTGTTTTCTTGATTTTGATGTAAATTAACTGAGACAAACATAAACAATTAATATATGAATCAAAAAATGTCTGTATATATTCATTTGACAAAAATTTTAATCAACGCCCAACCCACATTTTTTTTTTCTTTCTCGTGCTCTCGCGTGAGAGCGTGACAGCGTCCCCGATTCGACGACGTTCTTTTTCTCTGCCTAATGAGGTGTTCGGTGGTACAGAATTCAGACAGACTAAGGTACGTCGCTTAAAGTTTCATTTTCTACCGTGAACATCTAACAAAAATTTTGTTCCTCCATACCCCGCTAATTGACCACCTCCTGAATGAGCTTCTCTTTCGCATGATCTGTCTATTCGCGTTTAGATCAAACCTTAAGTGCCGCTGAGCCCGAGGTCAGAACGTTGACACGTATCGTGAGTCAGGGTATTGAACGCGACGGTAGTAACTCTCGCGTTTTATTTTCGACGTAAACAAACCGAGCACACGTAAAAGGAATTTAGCGAGAGGACGGTCCATTAGCGACGGTTATAAAGTCGGATCCCTTGCAACAGAGTGTTATTCTTTTCGGATCAACCTGAAACTGCGTGAAAGGTTTTTGTTTTGATTCCATTCTATTCTTATCAAGTTAAAACTGCGGGAAAAGATTTTGCTTTGATTTAGTTTTGGTAAAGGCTAAATCGCCGCATTGTTGTCTCTGGAAGAAGATATCCTTGTCAGTTATTTTCAGCACTTGCCTCTTGATAGGGCTCATCTAATTAATTATCTTAATTTATAAGCACCGCCTTCGTCAACACCACGGACGCCAAAATGTCATTGAAAAGGTTAAAAAAAGACAGGAACAACGAGTTCAGTCAGAATAATGACCAAGTAAAACAAAAACAAAAACAAAAAAGAATGAAAGCTCTTAAGGCTGGTCATAGGCCGTTCTAAGAAAGCCTTTGGGTGATATTCAAATTTTGATATCTTTAACATATATAAAAAGTAGCCAAAAGAATAACCAATTCTAAGACTCTCGCTTTGAGCTTAGCCTGCTGGGCGCGTGATTAATTTACAACGCTTTAATGTACTGCAAGGTTCGAGGCTGCAGAAACAAGCAAAACAGTTCTGGCTTCGCCTAATGTTTCTCGCATCGTGAGGCAGGCTTTCTATCCCTGCCATTTCACACACAAGGAAGTGAGTGATTCCTATAGTCTGTTGGCAATGACTAATGGGTGATTCAGTCACTCTGTAAAGTGGGAATATGACATTTATACGATGATTCCTGCACACTTCGTAGTAAAGGCGGGCATAAAACGCGGTATGCGCGTGCTGCAGCTGCATATTTTTTAACCGTATACTGCTCCTGACTTCCGCATGTTTATATTCCAATCACGGCTTCTGGAGACAGGAACTATGGCGAATACCGTAGGCATTGAGTCGGTTCGAGCACTTAGATAAAGCTTGTAATCAAGTCAGCGGGCCGTTTTCGTATTCGCCACATCGCTTAGTTTACAAGGAGAGAGATAGAAACGGGAAGGGGGGGGGGGGGGGGGAAGGAGGGGAAAGGCCTACATAAAGACGCCTAAGGGATTCACGCACTAGCCTTCAGCCGACTCCCAGATTTGCTTATTCAATACGTGTAGGCGAATCTGAAATCTGGCTAAAGGTTGTTCGTGAATCACTGAGGTGTGTTTACCTAAGGCTCCTCTCCCGCCCAACGTAAATCAGGCAATGTGACTTTCACGAAAACGCGTTAATGAGAGTTCGGAAGTTTGCCTATTGACCTTACAATCTTTTGCGAACAAGCAAGCAAGCAAAACTTTATTTTCTGTAAGGGCCTACGTCCTGGTCCGGACGGCCCGTCCGGCCCACGTCTCGCGGATGGATTCCGCAAGGGGACCGGAGTGATTAGTTAGTACTTCTAGTGCGTTGGATATGTCGGTGCCCGTGGGTGGAGCCAGCCATTCCTCCCAAAAATTGATATGTGAGAGGGTTGGGGAAGGGTGGGTGGGTTACAAGACCAGTAGGTGTGAGGGATGGAAGGGTATTCTCCACATTTTGGGCAGGTGGGGGAGTCGGGTCGTTTGTAGATGTGGTGGAAGATGTGGTGCGATGGAAGAGAGTTGGTCTGGGCTTGCCTGACGAGGGAGGATTGTTGCCTAGACATGGTGTTTGGTGGGTGAGGGTAAATGGTCCGTTCTTCACGTTGCTCTTTTAATCTCGACTTCCGCAGGACTCGGTGAGCGTTCCTTGTTGCGCCTACCGAGTAGATAGCCGGCCATGACGTGACGGGACCCGGGGAGTTTTCGCGGGTGAGACGATGGGCTGTCTCATCTCCCTCCACGCCTTGGTGGCCAGGCGTCCATACGCGGCGGAATTTTTTGTCCGGGTAGCGGACATGTATTTCACGGACTAGGTTATCTGTCATAAAGTGTAATGTGTTATCGGTGTAGTTTCGTAGGGCGCACTGTGAGTTCGTGAAGATTAGCGTGGGATTAGTGTTAGGTTGTTGGGCTGCGTGTTCCATGGCTTTGGCGATGGCGCATTCTTCCAAACCGTCGGTCGTTGGGGGTTCTGTGAAGGTTTCGAAGTAATATGTTTTAGTGCGTGTGTTGACGAAAGCTATTTTGCCATGCGTGACCTGGTGACTGGCATCAGCAAAATACGTATCATGCTCCGTCTTATGTAGGTAGCGTATTCGCTTTTCGTGGGCTTTGGCGCGGAGTTTTCGTCACTCGGGGTTGTTGTCGGGGTTCATGTTTTTCGGTAGTGGTTCCACTGTAACATTTGGGTTGGCGCTTTTCCATAAAGGGTGAGGTATGGGGATTGTGGGAAGTGAGTCTGTGCTGATATCTAATGTCTGTAAAATTGTTCGCCCTTGGTTTGAGGTAGAAAGTCGTAATATTTGCCCGTCTTTGTGCATTTGTATGCGTACTGTAATGGTGTTGAAAGTTCCCGTGTTGAGAAGGCGTTCGCTGGATGCGTGGCGCGGCACTCCCAAGGCGAGTCGGTTTAGTTTACGGAGACTGGCTTCGAGCTTTTTGATTTGGGTACATGTTGTCGTGAGGTACGGTAGTGCGTATAGGAGACGAGATATGACGAAGGCGTCGATGATATGGAGTAGATTATGCTCTTTGAGTCCGGTTCTGTGATTTGTGGTCCGCTGTATCAGGTGTGCGATCTGGTTGATTTGGGTGTGAAGGCGGTGGAGTGATCCTTCCGGTTTACCGTTGAATTGGAATACTACTCCTAAAATTTTGATTTGATCAACTCGTTGAATTTCCTTGTCCTGTAGCTTGATTTTGATAAGTTTTCGGTCGGGGTCGGGTCCTCTCTTGGAGGATGTGACCAGTAGTTGAGTTTTGGAGGGAGATAAGGTGAGTCCTATTGTGGAGGTGTAGACTTCGACCGCATCACAGCCCCGTTGAAGAGTTTCTTCTATTTGTCCGGGGTTTCCTTGTGTTGTCCATAACGTAATATCGTCCGCATAAATTGAGTGATGGAGATTGGGAATTTCGTTTAGGTATCTTGGTAGATCTGCCATTGCGAGGTTGAAAAGTGTGGGTGATATAATTGATCCTTGCGGTGTTCCCCTGTTGAGATAGAAGGTGGGAGTTGTTTCGTTGGGCATGTTTATGGAGGCCGTCCGGTTTGTGAGGAAATCCTGCACATAGTTGTATATGCGTTGTCCACACCCACTGTTGGCGAGCTTGGACAGGATGGTTTCGTGTTTCAGGTTATCGTATGCTTTGTGAATGTGTAGTGCTACCATGCCTTTGAGTGAAACTGTGTTGGGATTGTATACGTCGTGTTGTATGCGTATAAGTGTATCCTGCGTGCAAATGTGCTTTCTGAAACCAGTTTGTGTTGGGGCCAGGTCGTCTCTTGATTCGAGGTGCCAATCCAAGCGAGTTAAGACAATTTTTTCCATAAGCTTCCCAAGGCAAGAAGTTAGGAAGATGGGTCTCAGACTCTCAATTGTTGGGATTTTGCCGGGTTTGGGGATGAAACAAATGTCGGCATGTTTCCATTGCATTGGTAGTTTTCCGATCGACCACACGTGATTGTAAGAGTCGAAGAGTTTGGTAAGGTTTTCGTCATTCAGATTTTTGAGGACTTTGTATGTCATCAGGTCCTTTCCTGGGGTCGTGCTGCGTTTTATGGATGCCAGCGCCCTGCGGAGTTCCATCGGAGTGAACGGGCTATCCATTTCATGCGGTGGGAGGATAGGATGACTGGGTTCCGGTTGGGGGGTTGTTGTGCTTTCCGGAAAGTAAGTCTCCCTGAGTTTTTGTTCTAGGTGTTTTGCTGATAAATCCTGGTTGATTTTGATCTTAGTCAACGGGTCTCGGTGGATTGTCGGTTGAATCATGCTTCGGAGTAGGGACTAAACTCTTTTGGTTGACATATGGGGATTTAATGAGTCGCATAATTGCCACCAGTTTTGGTACGCCAATTTTATGGCCTACTCTTGCGCCTGTTCGGTCAGGAGGCGTATTCGTTTCTTCAGGTTCCGATTTGTTTTCCTTTTTTTCCATCTCTTGATAAGTGCCCGTCTCGTTTCCCATAAGGTTAGGATGTGGTGGTCAACGTAGGGGATATCTGGAGTTGTATTGATGTAGGTAGTGTGTTTTTCGGTCTGTGCGAGGATTTCTTGTGTCCATTCGTCCGGGTTGTCAAGGTTCAGTGTTGGGGATGGTTCCTGGCGGCTCTTGTGCCAGTCCGTGATAGCTGTTGGTCGGGGTTTGTGAGTTTTCGTTGTGGTAAGGGGTATTGAGATGACTATGATATTGTGATCGCTACCTAGGTTTTCCTCCATATTGTCCCACGTCGGGTTAGCCGTACCTCTGTAGAAAGCTAAGTCTGGGTTCGTGTCCCGCTGCACGGAGTTGCCATTACGGGTGGGTCGAGTTATGTCGTTAAGTAGAGAGTATTTAGCCTGATGTTGTGCCTTTTCCAGCTTCCTACCTGCGGTGGTTGTATTGTGATACCCCCAGGCTACGTGTTGGCAATTGAAATCCCCCAATACAAAATATTCCGTACTTTTGCAGGATTGTTGGGGGAATAATTTTGAAACCTCGGGTATGGGTTTGTTCGGTCGGTGGTATATGTTTGTTACCACCACTTCTTTCTTTGTCATCGGGTGTGGTTTTATTTTCAGACTTAATGTTTCGAGGTGTTCGTGTTTCTTGAATTGGTCTTCGAGGATCGTACATGCTATGTGCTTCTAAATTAGTGTTACTACGATGGGGCGGTTGTTCGCTGAAATGTTGTAGTGTGGTTCGTATCCTGGAATGCTCGGTATGAGGTGTGCTTCCTGTAAGATCATGAGGTCAGGTTGGTTGTGCGATACGTTGATTAGGGTTTTAAGTGACACGAGTTTTTTTTTTATTCCTCTGCAATTCCATTGCCAGACTATAAGGCTGGGCTTGCCCTGACCACGTCGTTGTCGGCGTCGCGGCATTGCGCGTCCATTGATTGGTCAGGGATAAAAGTGTCTTGCGGTTCGATAACCCGGTTAGGTATTTTACGTGGTCGGGACTGAATTGCCTGTTCTAAGGCTTCGATTCTGTGACTATGGTCCTGAAGGATCGACATCATGCGGTCGAGTTTATTGTTGATGAAGTGAAAAAGTTCAGGGATGGTTTGTGGAATGTCTGAGGGCATAGGTGAGGGGGCTAGGGCATTGCGATATGGTGGGGATGTCTTTATAGGGTTAGAATGGGTTGAGGGACTGGGAGGTGGCTGGCTCACCTTGGGTGGGGGGGAGGGAGGGGGTACTTCTCTTCGCTCGTAGGTTGGGCGTTGCATTATGCGGACTTTCGACCACGAAGGTAGAGGCAAGTGTTGCTTTCTCGGTGCCGGTGTTCTTGAGCGAGACCTCGTCATGTTCGTGGACCGAGATCTTCTTCGCGGGGTCATCGATCTTCGCCGATCTTGTTGGCGTGGTGTTGTGTCCTGTCGGGTTCGGAGGCGCCTCCAGTATGCGGCTTGCGTCGCGGCAGTGTTCGCCTGTACGCGGGTAGGGCAGGTTGGGTTCAATGGCGAGTGCGGACCTCCGCAGTTTTTGCATTTTGCATCGCAGTCGTGTGGTTGGTTCTGCTCTTCAAGGTATGTTGAGCATTTTTCACATATGAAGGGTGGTGCACTTTAGTTGGTGCAGATATCTGCCCGGTGTCCGATGCCGTGGCATCGCTGGCATATTTGGGCCTTTGGGCGGTGGGGACGACATCGGTACTCTGCTTGCTGGTAGAGGACGTAGTATGGAACGTACGTACCCTCAAAGGGGATGATAGCAGGTAAGGACTGTCCCATCATTCTGGCGGTTGTGATCGGGGCTCCAATTGTTATGAGATCGCGCATCAGAACGTCGGGGGGGGGGGGGGGGGGGGGGGGTTCCGCGTTCTATTCCATGAATGACCCCTTTGCAAGTTTGGGTCGATGCTGCTTCGTAGGCTGTGATTTGGTACAGCTTCTCTTGGATGCTGATGGTTGTGGTGTTCAGGATCTTGTCTCGAGCGGACTGTCGAAAGGTTAGCACTGTGATGAGGTTTTGTTGCGGTTTCGGGCGCACCATGGTGTCGTTGGTTTCGGTGGGGGTGAGCCTAGCGGCTATGGCGATGGCGTGCATAACTTGAGAGGGCATAACAGTGCTTATTTGCAGTCCAGAGGGTCGTATAATAATAGTGATGGGGGTAGTCGTCTTATTCGTCTTACGGTAAATGGTCGTTCATTTTTCGGTTTCGGCGTGCGGTTGCATTGTTAGGTGAGACAGTCGGAGCGTTGCCTTTCCAGTTTTTGCCCCGGTAGTGGCGCGTTAGAGGAGCGCCGCCGCCGATGCGCCCCACAGCGCTTGGCTCGGCCCTCAGCGTTAGGCTTATCTGTTGGTCCTCATGGATATAGACCCAGAAAGCGAAAAATATTGGCCCACCTTTGGCTGACTTGGGTTCATCGGGTTCCCGATGTCGTTGGCCGTCGATCGTGACTGTTTACGGAGAGAGGCGGATTCTTGACCTGCTGTATTTGAGGAAATACGCGGAGCCATTGGGGTAAAATCCGTCGGAGCTGAGGAACTTCTTCCTTTTTTTTTTGCGAACACGCAGCCCGTTCTGGGTGCGGCAGTTCATAGATCATACCAAGAAATAACTTCTACGCAATGCCATTTTTCTTTTACTATTTTTGCTGGGTTGCGGTACGTTTTTTTGAGCGTACATAGTAGCTCTCTTCTGTAGGCTATGAGACGTCGCACAGGCGTCCACGGCCCAGTGATTCAGCAGTTTTCATAACACGGATAAGAACTGGAAATGTCTGTTCCGGCCAAATTGTACTACCACGAAACGATTTTCCAAATTCTTCCTCCTTAGAATTCCTTAACTCACGAGCGAAATGAGAAATCACGTTGCCATGATGTAGTACTCCACAGAAAGCGGTAGTTCTCCCAGCCGTCGGATGGTTGGCGGGCTTAGCCGTCCGTGCTCCTTGCGTCCGATACAATCGACGATAACTATTGAGCTACAGCGGGGGTCTCCAACAGGGTGTCGAAGCGGAACCGAACCGAACCGAACCGAAAACCGGAACCAAACCGTTATTTTTAGCCGAACTGGAACTTAACCCAACAGTAATCTTCGCCGCCATCTTGGAACTGAACCGGAACTGAACTGGAAAAAAATATAACGGTAACCAGTTCAAAACGGTTCGCAGTAAATTTTTTTTTTACAAAATGAGTGTTCGAGAAGTAAGAATTGGCAGCTGTATTTCTATGTAGTGATCAAATTGTCATATACTGAATTGCAATGTATAAACAATTGTGGGCTTTTGTGTCGCTTTGTATTGGCAGGACGATTAATCGTGTCACGTGGTCACGTGACGTCATGGTGTCAAGATATGCTGTCGAATAATGTCACGACACGCGGCCTTGTGACGCAGTTGCGTGACTCACCGCGTCAAGTCGACTTAAATTGAGTACGTCATTGTAGTCCGTCGCAACTCAAGAAGGTAGGGCGAGGGAAAGCAAGGCCGCGGAGGAGGAAGCAGACGAAACGCTGGGGAGAGGAGGAGGTTTCCCCTCTCTTCTTTAGCGTCCCGCTTGCTTCTTCGTCCCCGGCCTTCCTTCCCTCGCCCTAACTTCTTGAGTTGCGACGGACTGTAGATGTATTAGTGTTGTTGACACCGTGACGTCAGATGCCACACGACTTCCCACCGCGAGTCACGTGACATCGTTACGTACTCGATTGTCATCAGCGCGAGGGTTCTTTACAATCAGCATCGCCAAACATTCGTGTTGGCTCATGGTCAATCAAAGATGAGAATAGCCAAACTCTAACACTGGTGGTATAAAATTATAACGTAAGATCACATCGCCGCTTGTTCTAACAGCGAGTTGAGGAGGGGAGAGCTATCTCTTCCCTTTATTTTTCCTACATCTCTCACTGAGCGCCGAGAAAAACTAATTTGTGTTTTTGCAAGCTATGAACGTCAGGAATTAGCCCTTAGTGGTATTTACTGAAAGTACAAAAATTGTTGCATGCACCATTTTACATGTACACATCATTGAAGCAGCCCGACATGTTTTCGTTGTTGCTGAACTGTCTCATCAAAGTTGTCCCCGAGAATAGAAGGATTGAAAGGACTAAATCTGGCTTATTAATCTGACGATAAATAAAGCTACAAGTGTGTACGGCAGGGATACCTGAAAAGAAAGATCCTAGTGACTTTAGAGGCAGCCGCTCAAATTCCCGCAGTTTTGTTTAATCACAGTTTTTGGGTGCAAAATAAAATAAATTGAGAATCACTGTTAAAAAAATTACACAAATATAATTGTCGAATTGGCACCGCCAAACGGAGAAGGGGTCCCTTGGAAATGAAAACTATTCTCTGGAGAAGCATTGTAAAATGAAAAAAAAAAAGTGAAAGCTGTTTACAACTTCCTGTAACGCCGAATTAGAGCGCAGCTCTTGAGGAGGAGGAGGGAAGGGTACTGGGGGGGGGGTCAAGTGACCTTGGGGGGTCACGTGACGATGACGTTGCCGATGACATCATCAGTAACGATGACGATGCGGATACCGATGACGTCATCAGTGACGTCAATGATGACATCATCAGTGATGATGACGATGACGATGCGGATGCCCGTGACGTCATCAGTGATGATGACGATGACGATGTGGATGCCGGTGACGCCATCAGTGATGATGGCGTCATCGCATCGTCATCGTCATCAGTGATGATAACGATGACGATGCGGATGTCGGTGACGTCATCAGTGACGTCACTGCTGACGTCATCGTTGGGTCACGTGACCCCGGGCGTCACGTGACGTCGGGTGGGGGTGTCACGTGACTTGGGAAGTCACGTGACTTAGGGTGTCACGTGACCTTGAGGGTCACGTGACCCCGGGGAGAGGTCACGTGACCTCTGCGGGTCATGTGGCCTTGGGGTGACCTTGGGGTCACGCGACCTTGGGGTGACCTTGGGATGACCCTGGGGGTCACGTGACCTTGGGGTGACCTTGGTTACGCCGACGCCGACGGCGACACCGCTCAAGCCGGGAACGGGCCCCTAAGAGCTGCGCTCTAAAAATGAAAGCCGTTTACAACTAAATAAATAAATAAATGTTTATTTCTCCATCACATTACATGATGGAAGGAGACAGAGGAAAAAAGCTGCGCAAATGCAGCTTGACGAGTCCTCGGCCCCCTCCCTACAATCAGCAGCAGCGGCAACTCACAAAACACAAATAGTAAAAAAAAAAAAAATACAAGCTCAGTTCACCGAATCATCTCAGTGACATGCAGAATATAACAAGTTTAACTCTAACAGTTCAATAAAAAAGTTATGATTATCGCATCAAAAACATACATATTCAGAGGTATCGAGAGCATGACTGTTATATAAGTTATGATAAATTATGAGCTTATGGCGAACAGACATACTAACTATACACACGTCAGGGCACTAGAACATTGCTCGATCGAAGTCATCAAATTACACGCTTAAAAAAGGATTGGTTTTTTTTTTCGGTGTTGTTGTTAGGGGTTCCATATTTTGAGTATTCAGATAATTAAGTAGGTTGGGTAATATATTCGATAACATCTGCTCACCGTAAGTAGTTCTACAATTTGGCACTTTCCAGTTGTCTGTGTTGCGAGTTGAATATATTGGGTATCTCCTCGTAAGAGACGCTAGGTTGACAAGATGACATATATTGTTCATGACTTCGGACTTGTACCTTAGGCATAAACGGTAATTATATAAACTATACACATTCAATATATTCAAACTTTCGAAAAGAGATCTGCTAGTGTGATCATATGAAACATTACTTATAATCCGTGCTATTTTTTTCTGGAGCGCAAGTATCTTATTTAAATTTACATTGGTAATATTTCCCCAGACAAGATGACAGTAGTGCACATGCGAGAGAAATAAAGAGTTGTAGATGATTAATTTAACACTTGCTGGTAGAATGGAGCGATGACGGCATAATATGCCAACGACCCGTGACAACTTTATCAAAATGTGATTTACATGGTCATCCCACGTCATTCGTTCCGTGAATATAATACCAAGCGTTTTGAAGCGAGTCAAAACCTCAATTTTGGTCGTATCCAACGCGATATCTGTTGGGATAGAGGCATTTTTATTTTTTGGTTGAAACAAAACAGCCTTGGTTTTGTTCACGTTTATTTTTAGCGCGTTAGAGTTACTCCAGCTACCCAGCTTATGTAGAGTTTGATTAGCTCTATTTGCTAGCTCAAGACAGCAGTCTCCTTTAAAAAATAGACTTGTATCGTCAGCGTAAATCACAAATTTTGTACTTTTATTTACATTGACAATGTCATTAATATATAAATTAAACAAAAAAGGGCCCAGAATGCTGCCTTGTGGGATACCGGATACGATTGGTTTAATGTCAGAAGAATAACCGTTAATATGAACGCACTGTTTACGATGAGCGAGGTAGGACGAAATGAGAGCGGACGCGGGTCCACGGAAGCCGTACTTTTCTAGTTTTTTCACGAGCAGTCTATGATTTAAATAATCAAATGCTTCGGTGAAATCAATAAAAATCCCAAGGGTCATTTTTTTATCCTCAAAACTTTGCAAAATATATTCTTTTTGCTCTAGGAGAGCGAGTTCCGTAGATCGGCCCTCACGAAACCCAAACTGTGACGGAGTGATTATATTGTATTTATCCGAAAACTTCATCAGTCTCGAAAGCAAGATTTTTTCGAAGCCCTTAGAAAATACTGATATGATTGAAATAGGTCTATAATTCCCCATGTCATTCTTATCACCCTTTTTATACAAAACAGTTACCCTGGCAATCTGCATTTTTTCAGGGAAAACCCCGCACTGCTCCCTGTAACACCGAATTGGAGCGCAGCTCTTAAGGAGGAGGAGGGAAGGGTACTGAGGGTTACCTGTTCTCGGAGCGGGGGGGGGGGGGGGGGGGGGGAATTTTTCCGCTACATTTAACGGGAAAATTTTTCCACTAGACTTAGCGGGGAATTTTTTCGCTAAATCTAGCGGGGAAAGTTTTCCGCTAGATTTAGCGCGGAATTTTTTCCGCTAGATATTTAGCGGGGAAATTTTTCCGCTAGATTTAGCAGGTTAAGTTTTCCGCTAGATTTAGCGGGGCATTTTTCCCGCTAGATTTAGCGGAGAAATTTTTCCGCTGGATTTAGCGGGGAAATTTTTCCCCTAGATTTAGCGGGGAATATTTTCCGCTAGATTTAGCGGGGAAATTTTTCCGCTATGTTTAGCGGGGAATTTTTCCCGCTAGATTTTTCCGGGTAGATTTAGCGGAGAAATTTTTCCGCTAGAGTTAGCGGGGAAATTTTTTCGTTACATTTAGCGGGGAATTTTTCCCGCCAGATTTAGCGGGGAAATTTTTCCGCTAGATTTAGCGGGGAATTTTTTCCGCTAAATCTAGGGGGGAAACTTTTTCCGCTAGATTTAGGGGAGAAATTTTCCCGCTAAATCTAGCGGGGAAATTTTTCCGCTAGGTTTAGCGGGGAAATTTACCTATAGTGCACCGCGCGGTTACGCCGACGGCGACGGCGACGCCGACGCCGCTCAAGCCGGAAACGGGTCCCTAAGAGCTGCGCTCTAAAAAAGGTGGGGGGGAGTTTAAAAGCATACTCTGTTGTAAAGGTTAATCTGCTCCTCCCCTTGGGCTATGTCTTAGACGCAGACCAGACAGCGTGGTCCCGCAAAGCCACTTCGTTTGCAAAATCACTCCTACCAGAAAGTGGGTTTTTGTGGTGCCAGACGCTTGCGTCGTTCTTCACGACGCAGCACAAAAAAAAAAAAATAATAATACTTTTTGTTTCTGAATACATGAGTTGCACCGAGCGCGAACCTTCTGCAGCGTGCAATGTGCACCACGGGATTTGATTTTCTCAGTAAAAATATATTTTTGACCACTAGCACATAAGGAGTATTCACTGGGCGCCATATTTGTGGGTGCTGTCTAGAGCGCATGCTCAGAACGAGCCCCCATTAATAGGCTGCTAAAACCGGCCATTTTGACGGTGTGGAATGCACGTTGCAAAAGAACCCTGGAAGCTAGCCATCAGCGCGCGCTCAGCAGTCGCGCACACAGCTATGGCAGCCAGTGAACACTTCCTATGGAAGCTAGCCATCAGCTAGGAAGTGTTCACTGGCTACCATGGCTGTGTGCGCGACTGCTGAGCGCGTGCTGATGGCTAGCTTCCAGGGTTCTTTTTCAACGTGCATTCCACACCGTCAAAATAGCCGGTCTTAGCAGCCTATTAATGGGGGCTCGTTCTGAGCATGCGCTCTAGGGACGACGACGAAGTGGTTGATCTGGAAGACCTGTTTTTCCGACCTCCGCCGATAGCTGTTCACAACGCTAAATTTGGGGTCCTCGCGCCCCGAAAAAGGCCTCATGGACCAAGGGTGACCCTCCGTCACCCTCCAACCACCAATGTATGACCCGGGAGCGACGAATTCAGTGAATTTGGAATGCGGCAGCATGGACATCTCGATAAGCCTAACTCCCGGAGTAGAAGGCACGCGCACTCAAGCTGCAAGTACAGAAGCAGCCGCGGCCAATGTGGGCCCAATAACAAGAGGCATGGAAAGCATGCTGGACCAAGACAACCTTGACAAAATAGGTCAAATTCGAGCTACGAAGGAAGATGGCAGAAAACAAGCGCAGGGGACCCCACGCCCCTTCCAGGGAATAACACCACCTGAGGTGAGCCAACTTTTTCAAGTTCTGGCAGGCGTGATTGAACGCCAAGCGGCGTTCCTGCAAGCTCTTCAGCAATTCGTTGCTCGATTTATGCCGCCAACACAAGAAGCCGCGAATGAGCAGCCGGAGCCTAAACAGAAGGATCCAAGGCATTACCCGCGAACCAAATGCAATAACGATAGATCCCGGTCGCCCAGGAGACTAACAACTGATGACGGCGAAGCAATATCTTACGAAGAAACCCAACAAGTGGAAGATGGCGGCCATCTCACACCGGCACATTCAATACCACAAGATGGCGGCCGGCCTCCCCGAGCTGACACGCCGTCGTGCAGTAACTGCACATCTCAAAACCTGACGCCGTGTCAATCTGTACCGTGGGCACCTTTCACTGCGACATCGGTCTGCCAGGCAGACGATGACCAAGAATGACCGCTACCAGGCACTTTCTCGCGGAAGAGAAAACGAAACCCACCAGCTATGAAAAACGATGACGAATCTATGCCGAGACTACTCCCGGTTGAAACTGTAGTGCTTCGTTCTGTAGGAAAGAAAGAAGTGGGCGCCTTCACAGGGTAAGAAATCCGCGAGGCTATTGAACGTGCCGGCGTCCACGCTCAGGCAGACTGCACTGTACATCGAAATGACAAAGCGAATGCCCTATCTATCACCAACAGGGACCCTGCCCTCACAGAAAAACTCATGCAAATCAGAGAAATTCGCAAGGGGGACGAAGCCAACAGCTTCCAACCATACAAGGCCCTCACCAGGAACAAATGCCGCGGAATAATACATTTACGCGGTCAGGATAATGAGGTTAATCCCGAACAACTTCAAGTGGACATTGTGCGCAGAACACAGAAGGTAGAAGCAGCGCGCCCTCTCGGAAAGAAGGGGAATGTAATACTCATTACATTCGAAGGAAAGACTCGCCCTAAACGAGTATATTATATGCATGAGGTCCTCACCGTCGACGAATATCGTCCGAGGCCGCTCGTTTGCTTTAGATGTCACGCGATTGGCCACAAAATGGACGTATGCCCGCGGGAGAATGCATGCTGTGGA
This sequence comes from Ixodes scapularis, assembly GCF_016920785.2. NCBI lineage: Eukaryota > Metazoa > Arthropoda > Arachnida > Ixodida > Ixodidae > Ixodes > Ixodes scapularis. The sequence goes on along the minus strand of NW_024609835.1, from coordinate 97,738,525 downwards.
ACATGTGGCTCCGAACACGATGGTATGGAGGAGTGCACAAAAACTCCGAGGTGCGCGAACTGTGACGGGGGCCACGTGGCCACAAACAACGACTGTCCGAAGCGCGCCATCCCACCGCGGAGCACCAGCACAAAGAAAACTGTGAAATTAGCAGGAAGAAGGGGTGTGCCCTCGCCTCCTCCTCCACCTGCGGCAATACCAGCTAGCCAAGATGCCGGGGCGTCGTATACAGCCGTGTCAATGGGAGCCTTCCAACCTTCTGTACCACAAGCACATCCACCCTAACAGACGGACATGGCGATGCAGGTCCTACAGCTTCAGTACAATGGCTTCGCAAGGGTGGAGAAGCAGCTGGCAGAACTCACGGCGGCCATCCACAAACTCGTAAACAGTCATAATGACAGACAATAATTCTCAACATACAAATACGAACATCCGAGGAGCAACACACAAACGTAAACACAACAAGCGCCGATGCAACCCGGAACCATGGCTTTTGCAGTGAAACTGCGGGGGGCTACAACACAACATTTATGAACTGAAAACACGCCTATTGGCACTTAACGACAAGGCGCCCGACGTTATTCTTCTCCAAGAGGCTAACATCAAGAAGATTAATATTAGGGGCTACAACACTTACATAAACCCTAGCATACAGCGACAAACCACCAACTTTGGTAATGTGGCCACACTTATAAAGAAAACACAAAAGAAAACAAAATTAAACTCCGAGGCGGCGTGCTCTGACTACCGAGAGGTTGTTTCCACGCGGGTCAACATCGGGGAAACACGTATAAACACTCATTACATATACATTAGGCCGTCCGTGGGTTCGAACGAGGCCAACTGGATAAAAAACCTCGTGCAGAAGGACAAGCATATCATACTAGCCGGGGACTTCAATGCCAGACATACCGCGTGGGGATACCCGAACAAGAACGCCCGGGGCAAAAATAACAAGAAAGCATGCGTCGCAGCCGGTCTCCAACTGTGCAATGACCCTGACACTCTTACGCGACTGGCCCAGGCCATGAACCAGAACGACACGTCCCCTGACCTGACTTGGGTATCTCCACGTCTACGTGTCCAGTGGCAAGTCCAAGCCGATCCAATGGGCAGCGACCACCTGCCTACACACATCCGACTTCTCATTCGCACCACGCCCCGGCGCCGAGTCACCTTCACAAAGTGGGATGACTTCCGCACCGCGATAAGCCGCCTCTCCGGTGTACCATTCGCCGATCGTATTAGTCAAGCTTTTAAGGAGTCACGTACTGAATATAACGTGAGGGAAGGTACACCGTCTCCCGACTTGCACCTGGTCAAACTGTGGGACAAGGGACTGGAGGCTCTTCTATGCTACAGAACCAGGAAATCCCTCCGGAATAAGATACGCTTGAATCACGCCACAGCCGAACCATCAAACTCTGCCGCACCACCGAGCATAGCCTGTGCGACTCTTTTAATGAACGGACAGGCTACCGCAAGCTGTGGCAGGTCTACAAAGGGCTCGCCGCGAAAACAAAAACCAGTAACACCGCAAGCAACTTGGCCCTCCGTTTAGATATAACAGGGGAGGAGCTCGCGGAAGAAGCAGGAGATTATTTCTTTTCGCAACAATCCAAACCTCCAAACCTCCCACGGCCGAAGTATACACCCGGCAACCCATCCTACACGAACACCCGGCAGACGCCCCCTTCACGCTCGCGGAGCACCTAGACGCCCTAACGGCAGCACGAGCGAAGACGGCACCTGGCCCAGACCTTGTTACCATTACTTCGCTCCGGAATCTTCCATTAGACACCATGAAGGAACTTCTAAAAACATACAACACCACCTGGATGGAGGGAGAGCGACCTGCCGACTGGAAGAGATCTACAGTGATTCCTATACCCAAGCCTGGCAAAACGCCCCACACGGTGGCCAACCTACGTCCGATTTCTCTCATATCCAACCTTTCTAAAGTCATGGAGCGCATGGTCACCGCCCGCCTGTCATGGATCCTCGAGTCAGCGGGGGCCTTCCATCCCATGCAGACGGGTTTTAGACCACACCTCTCAACACAGGACAGTTTGCTCATGATTCATCATGACCTCTATGAGCGCCGACTCTTCAAAAGCCAGCCCCGTACGCTCTTGGCCATTGACCTACGAAAGGCGTTTGATTCGATTCCGCATAGCACCATTGTGTCTGCCGCCAAGAGGAGAGGTGTTCAAGGCCGCTTGCTGAACTTCATCAAGACGTTTCTAGAAGACCGCACATTCCAGGTCTCCATCGGTCAAACTAAAGGTCAGTGGAGAACAAATAACATCGGAGTCCCACAGGGGGCGGTCTTGTCCCCTGTTCTGTTCAATCTCGCTATGGTGGACCTCGCTCTCGCCCTTGAAGCCGTCCCGGAAGTTCGTTTTACAATCTATGCGGACGATGTCACACTGCGGACGACTGCAGGTGGGGCGAAGAGCCAGCAGAACAACATACAAAGGGCGCTAAACATTGTCACAACCTTCGCCCTTAAGTCAAGCCTCGAAATATCGAAGGAGAAAGCAACATATATGGTCATCCCCTGTCGACGCCGAAGCGCCCGAACAGACATCGAACTGCGGCTGGATGGAATTGCCATAAACCCAACCAACTCCCTCAAAATTCCAGGGGTCACATTTGAAACCAAGGGCGGCGCCGTTACCTGGCTCCGACAAGTAAAGTCGCAATGGAAGGACGGCATAGAGCTACTGAAGGCTATCTCGAGCAAAGCATGGGGGGCTCAGGAAGACCTCCGACGACGACTCGTTCGCACCATCCTTACATCTCAGGTTGTGTACGGACTGAATTACTTCCGTCTTACAAAGAACCAAGAAATGACACTTGTAACTATGATGCGAGCGGCCATGCGGGTCGTGACAGGGCTGCCCCGCTTCACACCGGTTGACCAGCTCGAGCGTATCGCACAAATGAACACCATCAGGGAGATTTCCGATGAGATGCGGATTAGCCAGGCTTGTCGACTGTCTCTAACTCCTCACGGTCGAATTATTCTTACATCGAGTGGACGCCCTCACCTTATCGAAGGCCCACTAATACCTACTCCGACTTCACCCTGGGATGCGGAGGTACTCACACCTGTCAAGCCCCTCCCCAGTCATCAAGGACTTGAGAACCCCGGACGACGAGCCACGCATGCAGCTATTCACCGGAGTGAAATCAGCAAGCTTGCCGCTCATGTAGAAATCTTCTACACCGACACGGCGAGAGACAATAGCGATCACACTGCGATTGCATGGCATTCTCCTACTCGCAATGAGACGAGTCATCAACTCACATCACACACAAAGAGCACTTGCACGGCGGAACTCTTTGCTATTATGTTCGCCGTTGAGACTGCCACGACCACTTTAAGAACAGAAATAAGAAAAACGCGTATATACATCGACTCCCAAGAAGCGGTGCGCGCACTTCGGCGCTCCAGCACATGCAACGCTACAGTTGCGCATATCCGAGAACTTGTTCGCCAGGCCGGGGCCCGAGAGACGATCATCATCGCGTGGATACCGAGCCACGCAGACATCCCGGGGAACGAGAGGGCGGACGGGGCCGCGAGGGCACTGCTACAGGCAAGTATTCAGCCCTCACAAGGCCCGGTCCCCTCTCCCGTTCAACGGGATGTTCCACCTGACGAAGACTATGACCCATCTGAGTCGAAGAAGGAGGAAAAGAGAGCCCGAAAAGAACGTCTCTCGGCGCTCCTACCTTCCAACCCCCACCCAATCCCACGAGGGCTTCCACGATGGGAGCAAGTGGCCTTGCACAGACTACAGAGTCGCAGCATGGTGAACCCCGTTTGGCGTGCCAGGTTCTACAGACCAACGGACCAGCAGGACACAGGCCCTGACCCGAATTGCACGCACTCTGGCTTCCCCGCGACTTGCCATCACCTGGTATGGTCTTGTCCGGGAGATCTCGTGAACGGGTTGCGGCAATCAACAGTCTACCGCCGCCCCTCCGACCGACGACCCTACGGGAATGGACCCACCCGACGACGCCAGCACCTGCTGACCGAACACTAGTATTTTCATCAATCATCTCCTACCTCCGGTCCTCCGGGACTGGACGGTACATCTAACCCATCGTCATCGCTAAACCCCCCTTTCCCCTCCCCCATGCCACATGGGGCCCAATAGGCCAGGCTATGGTTCACATAATAAACGTTTCAATCAATCAATCAATCATGCGCTCTAGACAGGACCCACAAATATGGCGCCCAGTGAATACTCCTTATAGTACGATGTTGTCACGTGCTAACCATGTTAAAGCTCAGTTTTCTGGTTAAATGTGATGTTCTCAACACAGTACTCCTTTTCACTTTACGTGTGAGCGTACAGAAGCTGAAAGAGCGAGCTCCGGGCTTTCAGCGTTTTTGCCAAGCACGCGCGCTCTTGCAGTGCAAGCACTGGTCAGGACTACATGCTCGCACTTGTTGCATCGGCAGCGTCTGGACTTGAAGGGGCCCTGCATAGCGTTTCTGGCCATTTTTTTTAATTTGCATCGCGTTCGCTCTAACTAGTGAGTGTGCCTCTAGCAACACATTAAGTCTGAGATAAAGAAAAATATTTCACGTATTTTCAACATGAGAGGTCAAATAAGTTCAGTTTTTTTGAGCGCATTTTCTTTTGTTGATGACGTCCTTGGTCTGAACCACTGATCTATATATATGTCTTTAGACGCTTTAAATACGCGCCAGATTGAGCCACCATAGCCGACCTTCTCTCGTTTTTCCAACATGCCGAGCCGCTGAAGCGGGCATTGACCATCCTCCCCAAAGGCCTATGCTGGGGAGAAAGACACAGTAGCACCCATCGTGGCAATTACCTGTCCTGCTGTGAAAATGATGAAGTGAAACCAACGGAATAAGAGGACACAAAAACTGAAGGTCGGTTATGGCGGCGCGTATGCACAGCTGCCTGTAAGCGTCTATCTGCAGGATCACGTTTGCCCGCTCCGCGAATGCGGCCACTGGCGGCCATCTTTTTGGTAGAGTTATATTACCTCTAGCCAATGCACAGCTGGTGCAACCACTATCATCCATCCATGGCAGGCTGCCATAAAAATAGCCGTGGGTGATAGATATTTCGTTCTTGATTGAAATTGTTCGACGAAACATATTGTTAAAACCGGGCTTGAACGGTAGCCTGATCTTTGAGGACCCGGTGAAAGTTTCACGAAATCGCAGCACCGCGGCAAAGCAGCACAGCACGCATCGAAAGTCGCATCGAAAGAAGCATCGAAAGCAGACGCCGGTACGAAGTCTGTTTTCGGTGCGAGCTGCGCTGCTTTCCCTCGGCGCTGCGCTTTCGTTGAACTTACGCCGTGTCCTCAAAGATGGGGCTACCGTTCACGCCGGGTTTCAAGAATCTGCTTCGTCGAACAACTTCAACCAAGCACGAAATATCACCCACGGTACAGTGTACTAGTCCCACGACTATTTTTATGGCAGCCTGGCGCCATTGCGTTGTCCGCCATATTACTATGATGGCTAGATATAATATAACTCGACCAAAACGATGGCTGACCGTGGCCGCATTTCTGTTCGTAGGCGGAACTGTTCAAACGCAATCCAGCAAATAGACATAGAGATCAGTGGTTTGAACCAATAGAGCCTAAATGACAAAAGCCTGGAATAACTATGCGCGATCTAAATGTTGGAAATTAACATCCAGTTATGAAGGTGTGAACGCCTCACCAATTTACGGGTGTTCCCAGGAAACATTTGAGTGAGAGGCACGTGCTTGAATGGATCAGAAGGGGTCACTTGCGCCTATTCAGATAGATTTTCCTCTAGAATGCTATGTCGTCATTATCTCAGGTTCTAGGTAAATATAGTCACTGAACGCTCGTGTACGACACTTATAGAAACGCCTTTCGAAGCAGCATTTAATTTTCTTCGTCCCGTTGCAATGCGCCTTGCAAGTGGGCGCATTTCAGTCTCATGCGCATGGGAAAGGAGCTGTGAAGGTGGCAGAGGAGGTCATACTAAGCTCCGCCTCCGGGGGAGGGGGGGGAGAGGGTTGCGGATGGAATCATCTCGGCGTTGACAACGGCGGACGTGCTGTAGCAGCTGCGGCTGTAGCCGCAAGTCCTTCGCGTAACTGCTGGTTAAAAAAAAATAAAATAAAATCGTTCCGCTTTTGTTTTGTGTGATTTAGAGGTCGGCTCCGATCAGGCGCTGTCCAAGGGGCAGTGTTACCAGTGGAATTTAAAACGTGCTGCGTCTTCGGATGTGGTGGGCGCATTCACGATGGTGCATCGCATTTTAAACTTCTGGGAGGATTGACAGATTCAGAGCTCTTTCTTGATTCGGTGGATGGTGGTGCATGTCCATTCTTAGTTGGTGAAGCGACTTGTCCGCTTAATTCCGATAAGGAACAAGACTCTAGCCTATTAAATAGGTGCGTGGTTCCCTGCACCTTACACTCTTCTTAGAGGGACAAGTGGCTCCTAGCCGCACGAAACAGAGCAATAACAGGTCTGTGATGCCCTTAGATATCCGGGGACGCACGCGCGCTACATTGAAGGAAGCAGCCTGTTTTATCCCTGTCTGTTAAGACAGTAAGCTTAGAAAAAAGTGACTTGATCAAATACAGAGGGCTAGTTGAAACCCATCGGATTGCCCCCGAGCAAGTGCTATTCTGTTGAAATAACAGGACATAGAAAAATAAGTTTCCATAGAATTTCGCCAAAAATAAAAACAATAATGATTTCTTGGTGTCAACGAGTCTACGACATAACTTTCGCGATAATCTCGACGCCGCGCACGAAAGGAGGGAACTTGCGGACGTTCACCACCCTCGTTCTCGGTTGTTAGCAAAGAAACCTCGGCGCGTCGGCCACCTCGCCCGTGAGTACCTTGGCTTCGCTCCTTGATACGTGTCTGCTAGAGTTGTTAAACAAAAACACATCGTACCGATCAAGTTATTTCGTTTGTCCTCTCTGAAAGGCGAAGTCGAGCTCGCTGGTAAAGGTAAGACAGCTGTTGAATAGCAGACGACGTTGCAAAGGAGCAGACGACGCTCAGATAGTGGGTCTCGGCGACCCCCTATCTTTCCGCTCGAGCCAATCAGGGCTCGGCGTTCTGACGTCACCGCTACCCCCTGCGCAAGAAGCAGATGAACTTGCCCTCCGCATACCCCTTTAAGCTGAAACGAAGTACTGTATAGCGAAAGGGGATGTCGAAATTGTAAACTTCTGCAGTAAATATAGCAGTCTCGCGGTGATATGTGGCGGCCAATAAAATGTTAGAGCGCGCATGACTGATAAAGCACAGAGTTGTTAAATGGGGCTCCAAAACAAGCGCACGTAGAACCGAATATAACTTCAGCCTCCCTAGAATGTATTCTGCGAAGTTTCGAGCTCGTGCAATCCGATGCCCAAATGTAATTTAAATTGGAAATAGTGTGTGTTCTTCGCGATATTGATGTGTAATTAGTAACATAATTGCACGCATCTCTATTAGAGAAATACGGACGATAACCAACCAAGTTCGGAACAGTTAGGAGTCCGACGTTTCAAAACCGGTTCGGTATTTTCATCAGGGGAGACTTTTTGCACGTGGAGAGCTGCAGCTTATTTTCTATCTACGGTGTGTCGTTTGCTTCCTTCACTTTTAATGCGAAAGCATGAACTATCCTATGGAGCGAACCGACGTCATCACGCTTGAAGCCGCGACAAACGGCGCCTTCCCCCGTCCCAATGTCGCGTGTAGCAGAAATCTGATGGACTCCCATTGGCTGCGCGTGTCATCAAGGAACGAGGCTCCCATAGCCTCTCGTGCGGCGCAGTTCCACGAAACGCCACCAAGGAAGCCCTCTCCATGGCGGCGCAGCGCACGCAGCGGTCCGGCCGCCGGCAAGAGGTGCGGCGGTGTGAGCCTGGCCGCCAGTTTCGCCAGGTCTATTGATTTCTCAGTAGATCTACTTATTTTGCACAGGGTCTGCTGATTCCTCGATAAAAAAGAATATCTAGTGACTTTTTTTTAATAGATAGTGAAAACATTTTTAAAGGCATAACAATACGGAGTTTAAAGCGCTGGCTCTCATACTAGCCAGCAAACGCATGTAAAATTATTAAAAACGAAACTATACATGTGTATCTACGTACCCCTCGATTCATTCAGCTACTTACCCAAAGCCGTATACAGCCAACGCAGCCGCGTACGCGCATACTTACGAAACCGATACGACTTCGGCTTTGCCTGATTTCGTCCCTGTACAATAATGAACGGCGACTCTTCAGATAGCGAGAACCGCACTTCTTCAGCACCTCCAAAAAGAAAAAAAAATAGGAAAAAAATAGGGGGCGTGGCTAATGACGTCGCAAACGTCAAAATAACGGTTTTTTTTTTTACGTCTAAGGCGTCACAATAATATTCAAGCGGCGAGCGAGCAACTAGCTCGCACTTTTAGAACTGTCGTGCGTTACCTTGGCGACAGTATGCGGCTGCTAATTACAAAACTATTAACCCACTTGGCCCCGTCCACGGTGGCCCCGCCGTACACGCCGCTTCGCGGCGTCGAGCCGGCAAACCAAGCCCCACTGTCCCCCATGCACCTCCGGAAAGGAAGTCCCATACCTTTTTGTTTAGTGAAAGTTCGTCGACAAGATTCGTTTCTTTTTTTTCTGTCTTAATCTTAAACAATAAATGTCGCAATTATCACCAATTGCCCCAACAAAACACAATGGTCGAAAAAAAAAAAGTAAGCCTGCACTGTGGACCGAACCCGCGAGCCCTTGGGCATGGAGCAGACAACTTACCACTATGCCACTTTGCAACTTCGGAAATCTCGTATAAGCTATTCGTTTTATACGAAGCTTTCTTTGATTGCAACAGAAGTGAGGGACGGCACCGGGCGTGCGAAACTGGAAAACACTTCCCTTGATGTTCCTGGACGTCGGCAATTGATACGCAACAGAACGCGACGAGAACGGGCGGCACGTCGACAACACCCACCAGCGAGGACACCGCCGAGCACCCGAACACGCACACACTCGCCGACCGACCGACATCTCAGAATGCAGTCGGCGGCATCCAAAATGAAACGTGTTTACGTAAAAATAACAGCTAATATAATTTTGACCCCCGTGACGTCATTGACACGCCCCCTGGACTTCAAATCGGTGTCGGAAATACGCACCCTTTCTTATCAGTTGTGAATGCGAAAGCACGCTTTGCTGCCTTCTTTCGTCTGCGGCGTACGGCTCGCTGACCTTGGGCGTGGAGGGTGGAGCAGCTGCTTCGCGGACACGCAGCGCCATCGGGTGAGCGATCGTTGAAATTGACGCGCAGTGGCCAATGAGAGCTTCGTCGACGCGCGCCAGCCAATCGGACCCAAGCCGAAAATTCATCAGCTTTACTTCGCTTCTTTGGGATCGGGGAAACGAGGTGGCCGTGTCTAGGCTTTTCGAGTGGTTTCATAGCTGGGAGCTGGCTACACTTGAGAAAGGACTTAAGGTGCCATTTTTGCGCTTCAAACTGATGGCGTCGGTTCGCTTTATGAGGCAGTTAATGCTTGCGCATTAAAAAACATGCAGCAAGCAAGATACACAACTAATTCCTATCTATGTATATTAGCATATTATTTATTATGTTATATTATGTATGAACAACGGTTAAGAATAAAAAAAAGAAGTTTTTTTTTGCATCTACTGCTTGCTTCGGTGACTTACTGATATTTAGAGGGTCCATCTACTGACTTTAATTTTTTCCATCTGGCAACACCACTGGCCGCACTGCCCGCTCGGGCAAACTCCGAAGATATTGCACGGCCGAGCTCAACGCGGTCTGCCCACTTCACGAGAAAGTGACTAATTAAAGACCAATTAGGTAGCTGTAATATCGAGCAGAATATAAAATACTACTTTGTTCTATTTAACAAAAAATATAAAAAAGCAAGGGTGACATTTATTTGCAAATTGAATTGACCGGCATCTTAAAAAGAAGAAAACCTCAGACGCCGAGCTACGTCGAAAATAGAGAGTATTAGTAGATCGTTCCGATACCTCCGATAGCCCCGATAACGATACTATGCATGCGCAAGGGAGGCGGTGGCGGAGTATCGGGTATCGTTATCGGAGTCATGGGAACGATCTACTAAAACTCTCTAATGTTCACTTTGGTACGCGCTATTTTATGCCAGATCCGATCTGAGTACGAAGATAATTCTTTTCTGCATGATTATACACCTGCATCACGGTGCTGAGTGTAAACAATATTGGTCAGGAAAGCAAACGTTGTGACTGCCGCTCAGTGTTTCTATAAAAGGTAGACTGAAAGGGTGTGTCCTAAAAGTTTCCTGGCATTTTGAAAGTAGTATTGCTTTTAGGTCAGCTGCGTCGTCATCATATATATTGTGAAAGATATTTTGCAAACTAGATTTCAAGATATATATGGCGAGGACGTGCTCATTTCATGATTTAATGCGCTGTAATTAATTCCTACGTTCAAGAGCATAACAGCATTCGACTTTTAATACTGCGACGCAAAGTTGCAGCATTAACGGGAATTTTAGGCGACCTACCAAACTGATAACCTTTAGATTCAGGTAAAATATAGGCGAATGAGGTAAAAAAATAGATGTTGTGTCATATATGTTAATCTAGCTTTCTTTTACTGTTTCATCAAAATTCAATAACGCAATTTATTTTGTTGTTTAAAATGAAAGTGAACTCTACGAATGATAAAAATCTATATAGATACTCCTTTTACTGTTGAAATAGTGGCTATTGCCAAAGAAACGCGGAAAATATATTCTCAGTTTTACGGTTCGAACCGGTTCGAACCGTCATTTCTTGTTCCCCGGAACTTAACCGGAGCTGAACCGAAAGCCGTGAACTTGAACCGGAACCGAGCCGGTAAAAATTTCGGTTCCACACCCTGGTCTGCAGCCCCCGGCCCGCGGGCCGGGTCCGGCACACGGAGATCTCCTGATCGACCCGCGACCCTTCCGCGGTTTTCAACGAAGCTCGGCCCGCGGTCCGTTTCTAGCAGACCCGCCGCTACCGGCGCCAGAAGAAGTGCGCGTAAAAAAAATGGCGCCGCGGCGCGCTCCCAACGCATAAACGAATATACCGGCAGGAATGAGAGAAACTGCATCGTAACGCGCGTCCTCTCACCCTATCATTAATTGAATATTGTCATCATCAGCATCACCATTCTTAGTCCACTGGTTTATGTCGGTGTAGTACTTTGCGTTCCCATGTATTACATTGTGCATAGCGTTCTCTTACCCAATTATTGCATATTCTCGGCATTAGTTTTATAATTCTCATAAGTCTTTTTCCACTTCTAGAATGTGTCAAAGTTCCCAAGCACTTTGATTTTTATCCGGTAAATTTTCTTGCTCACAAATGTTGTTTAATGTCATAGCTAAATATAAAATTTCAAATTTGTTTATAATACTTATTCTAACATTAACAGTTTTTTCGGTTGAAATGTTTTAGGTGTATTCGTTTAGTTTTTCGTTGTTTATAATTACCTTTTTATTCCCGGCCTGCGAGACTGTGACAGATGCCTATAGTCGGTTGCAAGCTAAGAAAAAACCGGAAATGCCTGTCAGAGGAAAATGTAATCCTACGCCGAGAAACGCCAGCCAATCGTTTTCATGACGTCACGATTCCGTGGACCAGTCGCGATCCTTTTGAAAAAAAGAAAAAGCTCAACATGGCTGCAGGTCTTAGCAACGCGAGGCTAACTTCTCGTGACAATTATTCTGCTTTTTTCGCACCGTGTTTTAGGTGCCCGAGGTTACGCCATGAAATCTTGATGGTATCGGCTTGCGTTTGCAGCAGTTCTTGCGCGACAACGTGAGAATCCAGCGACGCTATCGCCAACGAAAATTTCGAAGCGGGCGCGAGGCTTAGCACTGCTGAGAGGTATGTTAGAAGGTATGTTAGACAGTATCTTGGACAGAAAATGAATTGGGAAGTCGGTACATTGGACATGACTTTCTTTCTTTACTAAACAGCTATTTCGTTGACAAAAACGTATTCTAACTTATTTAAATGTCCTGAATGAATTAAATAAATATTGTAGCAGTTTAAGACACGTTTCCTTGAGGAAGAAAAAGTAACGTTGCTAGCGAACTACTTTCTCGACGGCGGAGGCACTTCAGATGGGCGCAATGCGCTTTTGGGTGGAGTTAAAAGATTGTTCTCAGGTTGCATCCGACTATAATCCGGCACCTTAGCCAAACAGTTTGGAAAACCACGAGCCACAGCGACAGCCCTCCCAACGTTCTTGCCGACGTGGTCGGCCTTCACCGACTGAGGAGTCTGGTTAATTTTTGCTTTCATCGACGTAATGAGAGTGATGCCAGATCGTCAATGTTGTCGGTGTTGGTGTCGGAATGCGAAGACCCCAAGCTTTCACCGGTGATCTTTAAGCAAACCATGGAACTTGTCATTCTCAAGCGGTGATAAGTGCCGACACGGCACTCATCGGCCACGAACGGGAATCTAAATATTCGTCGACGGATTGATTGTTGACGAGGGCATACGTACGAGCGACGCAGTTCTCGTGTCCAATGCGTGAGCTGGGTTCGGCTGACGTGTTTGGGCACCGCAGATGCACCCAGTGAAAAGGCGGAGAGCTTTCGAAGGAAAGGCGGTAGGAAATAGTTCGCTATATCTTCAAATTTTAGTACTGAAAAGCAGGCTTTGGCTTTTTACCCTCGTGTACTAGTGTCTTAGTGCGCACTAAACCATTAGCGATTAGTAAAATCCCAATCTAAAATAATTTATTCCAGCCCAAACTTTATATCATTGTCTTTTCCACTGTTCCTCGTCGTCGGGTTTTGCGCTGCGTTTCACTTTTATTAAATCCGTTTTGCGATTACCGCTTTCTTGATGCGCACGCTTCAATGCAAACAAATCACAGTTCCACAACAACGCGTATCGCGACGAATCGCTTCAAGTCACTATCCAACCAAAACACAAATAATATATATAATCGCATGCACTCGTGCTAAACATTTTGTTTTCGCCTCGTACTGTTTAGAGCATTACGCAGCTGTTTGCACACAGCTCTCGCCATGGAGCAATTATGCAAATCTAGTTACAACTCCAGCAAAATCTTCTCGTGACACACGTTCAAAACTTTAGCGTGCGGCCTCCAGTTTCTAGAACATTTTCGCACAATAACAGGTAAACATCTGCAGCCATGTTTGCAGTTATATGCATAGACCGACACCCGGCGCGACTCTGTTTACCAACACGGCCGGAAGGCCGCGCATGCTCAGAAGCTATGTGGGCAAAAGCGGTTTGGCTCTTCATGTTTTCGCCATTGCGTTGTGTGGCATGCGGTCGTTGTTGACGTTGTAGCGACGCTTCTAGATTTATTTGTGCGTCGTATTTCTTGTCAACGTATGTCGTACGCTATGCCTGACTATTTGAGCTCGCTACCCGAGCCTGAAGGGCTTGCGGTATCGGGAAAAAAATGTTGCGTGAACGGCGTTGCCTTAGACGATCCGTACGCCGTAAACCTGCTAGAGTTCCGATATGAAGTTGCGTTCACTGACGCCAATGGCTCACGTCGTCCTTAATTTATTTTCTTCGCCAAGCCAGTTCACGGCCGACACGGTGCAGGCGTACAGGTCTCTCAAAACCCACAATTACTTCGAGCCGCTTTCCGCGCTGCCGGCGGGATCAGCACAGTGGATGAGCAGACGGTGGATCTGCGGAAGTGTATTTATTATTTTTTAAATACATACAGCGCCTTTTAAGTCAAGGTATGCTATTTTTATTACCCTCACAATCAGAAGACATGACAAGCGGTCACGCATTTTTCCGTTCTGCCGCCGGTTTCCTTCCGCTTGGCAGGATGCGCGTAGCGAGCAGTGTGGTAGCCGTTACCGAAGGAAAGTAACGAAATATGTCGCTCGTTACATGTAAATAAAAGGAACGCGTCACCGACCTACATTACGTTGAAATAAAAGGATATCGCTACCGTTTAAAGCAACGTACGTTCCCCTTTTGCATGAGTTTTTTATTTATAAATTACCAATGACCGTTTTTTTTTTTTTTGCGACAGCGTTTTTCAACATTGGGACAAAGGGCGTAGGCGTTGGGAATTTTCCGATGTGGGACTTTTTTGCATGGGGAAAAGAGAAGCAAAATTTTGAAGGTAGGTGGAATGAAGTGCAATAATTAATTACTTGGCGCCTATACTTCGTTTCAGCTTCAGTTCAGAAGCAGCCGACGCTACCAGCTAATGGGACCAATCAAGCAGCGCCAAACGAGGGAGTCACTGGGCCTTTCTTGTTTATGACTGGTTCAGGGGTGGTAGAACACGTACAGAAACATGACGGACACCAGGGTGGTGTGTTTTTGGCGATGTCGATCGGTCCCATCACCTCGTAGCGCCGGCTCCGTCTGGGCTGAAGGTTTACGACAGTGTACAAAAGCACCAAACAAAATACTTTCTTCAGGTCTTGGGAAGAATATGTAACGAGTAACGCAACCAGTAGTACGCGCTATTCGAAATAAGTAGCGTAAGTACGTTCCCCGTGCTGTCTTGAAAAAGTAACGAGTACGTTATTACGTTACAGAAAAAAGTAACGAGTACGTTATTACGATACAGAAAAAAGTAACACGTTACCGGCAACGCCGTTACTTGTAACGTGTTGCCGTCAACAGTGGTAGCGAGCCACCGACAAGCGCTTGGCCGATGCTTTGTGCGCGATCACCGTAGGAACAAAATCTGGGGGGTCTTGATCAGACGACGGTTTCCCTGCAGATAAGCAGGCATCGGGACGGAGATTGAAATGGGAGCCACACTTACCTTCAAGAAAATGCTTCCCGCACAAATGGTCGTCCGTGCGAGGCAAGCATCATTTTCGATTTACGGATATTATCCACCCTCTGCGCCTTTCAGAGTCGGCCGAGAACTTGGGAAAACTCGCTCCGCTACTTTTGCTGCACCGTTCGGTGTAATTAACGGCTGCACAACTTTGCGGCATGCTGAAGTGCTATGACGCTCATGCTAAACGCGCGCCCTTTTGCCCACACCACCCGGCTCCGGCGCGATCGCAGCGCCGCGCATCTTCGTGATGTCAAGCCCGCGTGTCGGTCTATAGACTAGTGGTGACACAAAGCTCCGAGAGCATTGAGTGAGCAGAGCAAAAAGCTGCCGAAATATGGGTGCAGCCGTATTTTCGTGACGACATAGAAACTTCAATATCTAATCAAACGGAGCAAGTAATTCCGCATTAAACAAAGCCGTAAAAATTATGTTGGAGTTATCAGTGTCATAAGCTTAAAACGAAGTGAACCATTGTCCGCGAGATTTTGTGTGTGCCAGAAGGAATAACATCACAAAAATGATTTGCGGAAAAAAATATTTGTAACATTCGTCCCTGTGTGTGACGTGTTAGGAGCCTGTGTGCTCGCATTCCCATCATTCGACATGTCTGTCGTTTGTTTTTAATCAAGAGGCAGATGTTTAATTTCAACTTCTGCTCAGTAATTTATTCAACGTTACCTCAGGGCCCGAGGGCGTCACATGGTGGAGTATGTTACAAAGAATCAAACAAATAAACAAAATCCAGGACTCAAAAATATAAGTACAGACTTTCAAACGAGGTATTGAAAGAACATTGTAAAGACACTTAGACGTAATATATCGTCTGATATGTCGGGTGTTTGCGTAAACAGAATACCGTGTTTGTTTGCTCGTTGTTTTTTTTTTGTTTTTTTGTGTGTATTTTTCTTGCCTCAAACATAGGTTACCTATCGCCACACGTTCAGTATCCGCCCGACTGTAGTTGCAGGCGATTGGTACCTTGTGCAAATATTTCACAACTTTTCATTTTACAATTCAAATGTTTTAAGTGATTTTTCAAATTGAAAAAAATTATTAGAGGGAGGTCAACTCTATAAACGCCAATACATGGAGATTATTCGAATCTAACACTTGAAACAGAACTCATCTTCTTAGTAAAACGAACTAAAAGTTGCGTGTAACCTTTTAATTTTGATACTGAGTATGAAACGGGATTCTTAAACAGTACTTATAAAAATTAATTAGCTGTAAAATGTAGCAGCTTCCCAAACAGGTATACCGGCCGATTTTGTCTCAATTTTGATGGCGCGGTAAGATGTGGCAATAAGAAATTAGTAACAGCTCACACAAAAAATGAATAACAGGCTGAAGTTGAGCTAGTTGGTACATAATTTAGGTAAATGGTCAGCTAGAACGAGAAGGACAAACACAGACAGGGAGAAACAGAGACATACACACCGCTGACTATCAACTAAGACTTTATACTTCTTCTTCATCACTGTGACCCACAAATTCACACCTAAAGTAATGCCAATGAATGACCCTAAATCCTTACAGTACACTACTAAATCAAAATACTGATTAAATATTATTAAATTAAAATTTAAACTAAATAATTACATTAAATTATTAATTATTAATTTTGGTCCAACCCACAGACCACCACCGAAACATATCCCTCCTAGTCCCTTTCACGGCGCCGTGCCACACTGCAAAAACTGTCTTTCTTTCTTGCTGACCGTGATGGAGGGCATGCTCACGCAGTCGTCGCCGGTTTGCTCAATGGCCAGGGCCTCGAGGATCTCGCGCGCGAAAGCATTCCTGTGTCTGTTAATAATGGAAACGCTACTAAACCGTGGCCTGCACCCGCACGTGCGGCAATGGGCAGCAAGGTGCCCAGCTCCCGTGCCTTGCACCGACGCCGCGTGCTCCCTGACTCTGTCGTTAACGCAGCGTCCCGTCTGCCCAATGTAGCAGCTCCCACATGACATAGGAATCTTGTATACCACACCGGTCTGGCACATGGTGTACTTATTCCTGTGTGCCAGCCAACCTGCAATACTGCACACAGGAATAAGTACACCATGTGCCAGACCGGTGTGGTATACAAGATTCCTATGTCATGTGGGAGCTGCTACATTGGGCAGACGGGACGCTGCGTTAACGACAGAGTCAGGGAGCACGCGGCGTCGGTGCAAGGCACGGGAGCAGGGCACCTTGCTGCCCATTGCCGCACGTGCGGGTGCAGGCCACGGTTTACTAGCGTCTCCATTATTAACAGACACAGGAATGCTTTCGCGCGCGAGATCCTCGAGGCCCTGGCCATTGAGCAAACCGGCGACGACTGCGTGAGCATGCCCTCCATCACGGTCAGCAAGAAAGAAAGACAGTTTTTGCAGTGTGGCACGGCGCCGTGAAAGGGACTAGGAGGGATATGTTTCGGCGGTGGTCTGTGGGTTGGACCAAAATTAATAATTAATAATTTAATGTAATTATTTAGTTTCAATTTTAATTTAATATTATTTAATCAGTATTTTGATTTAGTAGTGTACTGTAAGGATTTAGGGTCATTCATTGGCATTACTTTAGGTGTGAATTTGTGGGTCACAGTGATGAAGAAGAAGTATAAAGTCTTAGTTGATAGTCAGCGGTGTGTATGTCTCTGTTTCTCCCTGTCTGTGTTTGTCCTTCTCGTTCTAGCTGACCATTTACCTAAAAAATGAAGACATTTACAATTTTCTGTAACGCCGATTCAGAGCGCAGCTTTTGTGAAGGGCAAGAAGAGGGTACGGTGGGTATGCCCCCCTTGCTTCCTCACTAAATTTAGAAGACTTTTCCGCTAAATTTCGCCGGAAAATTATACCCTCGTGACGTCACACATGACGTCACGTGCGACGTCATTATGGAAAACGTCCCATAATGCAACGCGTGATTACGCCGACGGCGAGGCCGCTCAAGCCGAAAAGGGGGCCTAAGAGCTGCGCTATAAAAAGTGATTGTATTATATCTTATGCAACAGAGACAAATGCAATAGTCTCCAGTTTCATGCCTATATGACTATGGTCAAATTCACTTGCGCTCTCATGTATATTGTGCTTAGTTGCCTGTGTCATATAATTCTTGCCTACTGTAATCGTCAGATCTACCATTCTCAGTAGTCTTCTGCGCTATACGTATTCATCCACTTCATATTTCCTTTTTGAAATTTCGCTCTATAGTTTAAATCTTAGTATCTAAATGCCGATTTTGGCTTTTCTATTAAGTATTTCATCATTTATATTATCCCATTGTGTTATTTAAAGGCTAGTTCCCACACTTGCGACTTCTTAGGACCGTATCTCTTAAAACCTGTTAAAATGTTTCAAAACGAGAGAACACACTAGCGCCATCTATTGGGTAGCCGTGGAACACAAGGCACTGCCAAACATTTCCTTCTTTATTTCGCGCATTATTTTATTTATTTTGTTTTTGCCCGAAAACTTATTGAAAGTTGTATAAACGACCATTTCTCATGTAGATATTACGTTCATTAGAACTAGAAATAACGAAAAAAAATTGACTTGTATGAAATTCAGTTCCAGGGTTAGGTCATAGATGGCGCCAGCGTGCTGTGTGTTCTCTCGTTCTAAGGGGTGACAAGAACTCGGTCGTACAGGAACGCAAGTCTGTTAACGTCCCTTTACAGCCTCTTGGAATCTTTTACAACGAGAAGACACACTGACGCCATATATCGGGAAGCCGTGGAACACATTCGATTTCTTTACATTTTTCTTAATTTTTTCTTTTATGCTGGCATAAACTGAGGGAAAGGAGAAAATCAGAGTACGCGTGGACGTCAGAACGTCCACTCGCACTTATTTGCGAGCTAAGCTAGGCTTTGACTAACCTACTTTCAGAGTTATTAGGTTTAATGGATATTTATAGTGCCGTGAAGAAACGGTACTACTTAATTTGTGAACTCCAGGTTCCAGACAAATAGGGCCGCCACTAATTATTTTCAAAGCACGCAAGTGTCGTACAAACTAAAACTATTATAGTCACAAAGAGAATGAAAATGGCGGAGTGTCTCTTTCAAATTCCCTGCCTCCAGCACGCGCTCCGTGCCTTCCGCCGTGTCTTGGTGGCAAGCGCGCGCTCGACGTACACGACGCCGACGCGTTGTCCAAGGTAGAGAGTTCGCGCTGGAGGCGGGACGGCTTGTCAGCGGCTATATGTATCGTAATAATGTTTTACAGCTACTCGTGCCAAATACGCAAAGCTCCGAAAGTAGATCTCTGTGAATTGCCTACCGCGGTAATTCCCCGTCTACTGTAAAACTATTTGTTAGCCTAAGCAAACACAAATCTCCTCGGCGGCTAGAACTACTTCTTTATATTTTGAAACAGTGCTTTTAAATAACACATTGATAATCATGAAGAAAGCATTGTTGGTAGTATATGCTTGACTCTAACTCTTTTTTCAACACAGCTCAACACGGTTTTCGAAAGTTTTATTCCTGTGATACCCAACTGCTAACATTAACTCATCATCTTCACCTCACTCTAGACCGGGGTTCTACGACTGACTGCATATTCCTGGATTTCTCAAAAGCTTTTGACAAGGTTTCTCACCAGCTACTTCTTCATAAACTTAGTAACCTTAATATAGATCCCAATGTCCTCACATGGATAAAATCATTCCTAACGAATCGCTTCCAATTTGTTCGAACTAATGACACTAATTCTTCGCCCTCACCTGTTAACTCCGGTGTCCCTCAGGGCTCCGTACTCGGACCACTCTTATTTCTTATTTATATCAATGACCTTCCTGTGCATGTTTCTTCCTCTATTAGTTTGTTCGCTGACGATTGTGTAATTTATAAAGAGATAGTTAACGACTCTGACATTTCCGCCCTTCAGGTTGATATTAACAACATCTGCAAATGGTGCAAGGAATCGCTCATGGAGCTTAACATCACTAAATGTACATCTATGAGAGTATCTCGTCATAACAACACTTGTCCTTCCTACTCTATTAACAATTCTACTTTAGTTTCTGTGTCCTCCTATAAATATCTCGGCATTCACATAACCAACGACCTCTCCTGGAATATCCACGTCCAATATGTCACTAACAACGCAAATAGGCTTTTGGGCTATCTCAAACGTAACTTTTCGCTTGCTCCTCTTTCGTTAAAACTTCTCCTCTATAAAACCCTAGTTCGTCCTAAACTGGAATATGCAGCTTCAATCTGGAGCCCCGGTATCACCCTTGCATCAGCTGTCGAATCTATTCAGAATCGTTCTGCCCGTTTCATACTCTCGAACTATCATCGTACAGCCAGTGTAACTTCCATGAAATCGTCCCTCTCCTTACCTGATCTCTCTCTCCGAAGAAAAATATCTCGTCTATGTTTATTTCACAAGATTTATTACTCTAACCGCGCTCTCCGTCAAGCATTGTTTTTAGAACCATCGTACATATCATCACGTGTAGACCATGACCTAAAGGTAGGGATTCCCCATTGTAGCACATCCACTTTTAATGCTTCTTTTCTACCCCAAACCTCCATTGATTGGAATCGCCTTCCCGCACATATAGTCTCAATAACTAACACTGTTTATTTTAAAAATGCTATTACCAACTTTTTAACAGATGATGCGTAGCGCGTGTTTTTGCTGTGTGTGTGTGTGTGTTTTTTTTGTTTTTTTTTTCTATTTTTGCCTCGTTCAACTATGTTATTTTTATCTGTCGACCGCCCACTCCCCTCTGTAATGCCTTCGGGCCCTGAGGGAATAATAAATGAAATGAAATGAAATATAAAACGGGACATCGAGCCTGTGTATTATTTGTGAGTCAGCGATCTCGAAGACAGACGGCCGGTCAAACCCGGAAGTATAACGCAGAACTCAAACTTCAAAATCCCTCCTGTAAAAAAAAAAAAAAAAAAAAAAAAAAAAAAAAAAACAATGTGCGAGTTGTTTTGTGCTACGTGTTTTTCAATACGGTTCTGAAAGCCTAAATTCCCGGGAATGTACCGACATTCCCAGAGGAAAATGCAGCATTCCTAAAACGCGCGATGTTTCCTCCGCTAGCTCCTGTCCCGACGTCAAATGTTTATTTCATGTCCGATTCCGCTGGAGCACTTTGTTCGATATCGTGTTGGGATGTATGCTCCCAACGCGATCAAAGGCATTCTTGTCTGGGGCCAGCGGATAAAAGGCCAAATCGAGATAATTCTAGATGACGGCCTGATCCCAGACGAGGAACAGCGAAACTATCCATCCGATAGAAGTCTCGCTTGACCCAGTTTATCTAACATACCAAACGCTATTACTTCTAGCTGGCTTCTTTGTTTTTCCTTTTAGGAGTAAATAAGTTACGTATGTCTGAAAAAAGGCAAGATTTTAGCGTTCGATCTGCAAAACTATTTACGCTTTCTCTTTTTTCTTTTTTTTTGTTGTTACGCCTGCACATTTGTCAAGCAACAGAAGTCTAACAAGGAGCATGGATACGTCAAAGAATGACATCAAAAACACAACACCCTCGTGTTTTCTCTTGCAGAAAACAAAAGGCTAGCAGTATATTCACCGGTAACCGAAACGACGCGTACGTCTGGTGAAGGAATATAGTGATTTAGAAGAGTGTTCAAATAGTTTTACGTATTATTCGTTTTCGAGTTTCAAACGGGGATAACGGGCAATTCTTTTCGAATGTGCGGACCAGGTGGCTTTATTAAACCCTGTTTTCAAACTTTGACTTGGATCGAGACAGCCTTGTGATTCGTAGCGTTAAGTAGTATGATGTACCAGGCCCATCAGAAAGACGTTTGTTAGCTAGCGTAAACAACAAAAAAAATAAGACTAGTGCTTAAAGGTACCTAATAATTGTAACCGTGCAAATTAATTGTTATGTGTGTAATTTCTGTTCTTTTTTATACTAGCAATACTTTTTTGCAGCTATTTGTTGTTGGTTGTTGTTCGCCCAGAGAAGCGATGACCATTTACATAAATATGATAGACCTTTTCCAAAATGGAAACGATCCTGGCGGCGTAGTGCCACGCAAAATATTCTTGGAACCCTTTGGTCAATAAGTTTCGGTTTCGACTTTGCAACCTCGCTTCACGACATCCCGTCGCAACCAAACGCAGTGCTTGCATTTAAAAAAAAGAAATGTAACTTTCTTTAAAATTGTAATACTCTTGATTCCCAATACAGAAGAAGAATACTAGGCCGGTCATCCCGTTCCATAAGCTCCTCAATAATGTCCTAGGCTTTTTAACTTATCCGTGAGCACGGAAGAGTTAGGCTACCCCCTGGAGTCGTGGCCAGGCCGCCAGGAAGGTTTTGAACGCTGTTGGCCGTACTCATAATATCATACTCTTCGCTAAGCAAAGGCAGGTCCTTACGGCCGCTGCGGAGGTTCGTGTTTCGACGGGGGCTCTCACGAAGATGAATAGGTACAATGCAAGCGAGCGCCGACTTTATTTTTCGTTCCGTCCTCAGATACGCACACTTCGTCAACGGGGGGCAATCGATACCAAGACTATGCCACTCCTCTATATACCCAACAATGTTCCATAATGTAACACGCGCGCAGTAATGCGTTCGGGGATTTTTTTCTAAAGTATTCTCTATTATAGTCATACGACTGTAATAGACTGACATTACGTATAAAAAACTTCGCCGATACTACTGTACCAGCAAACCAGTGAAAAAAGCTGCGTAGTCCGTCGCAGGTTAAAAGTTGCAGAAGCTCCGGCGAAAGCTTACCACTCCTCACATTTTTGTACCACGTTTTACCGGGAAAGATAATTCAAAAATAAAAACAAACGCGACTTTTGCCTTCTCTCATGACGAATTATCTTGCTCGTCAAACCACCTACACACAAACCTTTTTACACAGCTAACTTTGCCAGCAGAGGTGATGCTGGAACTACTGACTCCGGTCACTGACCGATGCAGGGCGTGGCTTCATCTGCTCGAGAAACGAGGGAACTTAAAGCGAGTTCGTAGCGAAGCACACATCCCGGAAAACTTGACAAACCAGGATAAAACACTTCTTTGGGAAAGGAGAGAATGGGCAAAGGCAAGACGGTACCAATACGTTTGGTACAAACATGGAAAAGTACTGGTAAGGAAAAAGGATGGGGCACAAGCACATGTGGTGAAAACTGTGGATGACCTGCAAACACTTCTGTAGTTTTCCGCTGCTGGTAGTTTTTCTTTTTCTTTTTTTTTGCTATGAATGACAAGACTTTTTCGTTGAAAAGTGAAATCGGAATTGTTTTCAAGAACCAACCAAAAGTGCCACTTTCTTGCTTTCACCTAAATGTGCAATCAATACGGAATAAGTTTCATGACTCAAGCATATTCTTGGACGGTTTTGATTATCTTTTTGATGCTATTAAGCTCAGTAAAACATGGTTTAAAAATACCGAAGAAGTGGATAGGCTTGAGAATTACGAAATATAATGTGCAAACAGAATCAATGAAGTACGAGTGGGAGTATGTATAAATGTAAAAAGAGGTCTTGAGTGCACACTTATAAGTTGCTTTACAGTTACTACAAGCGATTATAAAATACTAACATTACAACATGCAAAAAACACGTTTTTTGTTGTCTATCGCCCGCCAAGGGGTAATAGCTCCTCCATTCTTGAGCTTCTCGATGTGTATTTCAACTTTCTTGGTGAAAACAAACTGACTGTCTGATTAAAAGGTGATTTTAACATATATACATGCTTCCATTCCTCCTTTATATCAGTCATACGGACTCTTGAATGTTCTTTCCTAGCCTACTCGCATTACACCCCGAACTACGGCTGTAGGGTGCACCTAGAGTTCCTGTATAACCTCCCTACGGGAGCCAGAGTTGCGCGTTCATCCCCGTAGCGCCGTCTTTTCTGCATGACATGTTGATCTTGCTTCTTACGTGACTCAATTCAGCGAATAGCGGCGCCGCGCGTTCGAGGCGCGCGGCGCGCTCAAAAACGGGAACGTACTGTCGGGGCGCGTGCAACGTCTACTTTCCTGCACGGCATTTGATACGGATCATCACCTGATCGGGTCTCGGCGAATAGCGGCGTGGCGGCACGTGGAAAAGAGATGCGCAACTCTGGCTCCCGTAGGGAGCCTATACAGGAACTCTATGTGCAACGCACCCACAGATCCATCTTTATTATCAAAATTAAAGAGATGGCTCGAGGCGCAGCACGCGTACGCGCATCGGAGAGCTCGTGAAGAGAATGTTCTGAAGCCGCCATCACAGGCAGACAGCTCGTTCCGTTGTCTCGTTTTATGTCCTCACTTTAAATAACGTGGTAGGACCTCGCGGACCCCCTATATTTGGTGACCTGGTCGAGAACCATGGACAACGTCGAACCCCAGGGAGTAGCAGCTGGATCCCCGGCTTTCATCGTGTCGGTTGCAGTCCGACTTCCACCGTACTGGGACAAAAACCCGAGGGTCTGGTTCTTGCAGGCTGAGTCTCAATTTCATCTCAGCGGTGTGACGAGCCAGGAAAGCAAAGTATCATCATGTCGTCTCGGCGCTGTCGCTGGCAGCAGCCGACGGAGTATACGACATCCTTGCGCAACCCTCGGCCACAGCTTCGTATGACCAGCTGAAGGTGGCTCTCCTACAGAGAACAGAAGCATCAGATCGCTCTCGCCTTCAAGAACTTCTTTCGGTGGAAGAACTCGGCGATCGACGTGAATCCAAGCTGCTGAGGCAGATGACTCAGCTCCTTGGAGATCGCGCCAACACGATCGGCGACGCTCTGCTGCGGGAACTAATTGTTCAGCGCCTGCCAACCAACGTCCAGATGTTGTTGGCCACCGCAACAGCTCTCGACCTCACAGGCCTCGCAACCCTGGAAGACGCCGTTATTGAAGTTGCCACTCCACCCGTCACCAGCGTTACATCGGCGGCTGAAGCTAGTAGCGAAGCGATGCCTGCCCTGCCAGGCACTCCATCGTCTGACGGCAACCTCGAGCAGCTTTGCCAGCGGTTCGAACAGAGTGTTACCACAGCAACTCACCGGCGAGATCGTCCACGCACTTAACAACAACGTACACGTTCAATATGTCAGAAAAATGCTGACCCTTCCCACTCGGAAAGTTCAGCGGACGTCTGCGTATACCATCGCCGCTTTGGCTCCGATGCCCGGCACTGCCTTCGTCCCTGCTCCTGGAACAAACCGATAGAGGCAACAAGTAGTCAGAGCCTACCGGAAGTCACCTATTTTACATCACCGACAGGACTACTGGCACCCCTTATCTCGTCGATACCGGGGCTGAGGTAAGTGCAGTTCCTGCAAAACACGCGGATCGATCACAAACGCCCGTCTATTACCTTCGGGCTGTGAACGACTCGTCGATCCCCGCCTACAAGGAACGGTCCATCGCCTTAAATCTTGGCCTCAGACGAGTCTACCGATGGGCATCCCTGGTCGCAGACGGAAGCAACGCGATCATCTGTGCTGACTTCCTACAACGCCGCACTCTCTTCGTAGACGTCAAGGAGAGATGTCTGCTTGACTCCACAACGCGACTCTCCGTACAAGGCGTCTCAACAACTGACACCGCAGGATTTGCGTCAGCCTGCTTTAACATCGACGGGTCATTCCGACCTCTGTAGGATTTTCCAAGCTTCACGCCAGCTCCTGACTGGACCAAATCGGTTTCGCACGATGTCCACCATCACATCGAAGCAACGGGCGCACCGGTTCACGTCCGACCTTGTCGTCTGGCTTCACAAGACTCCGCATAGCTCGCGAAGAATTTGAGCATATGCTCGAGCTTGAAATTATCCGACCTTCGTCAAGCAGCTGGGCGTCTCCCCTACACATGGTGTCCTAGAAGAACGGAGATTTGAGATCGTGTTGCGACTATCGCGCGCTTAACAAGAGCACAGTGCCCGATACGTACCCCCTCCCAAACATCGAGGACTTTAGTGTCAACCTTCAACGCGCTAGCATTTTTTCGAAGATTGACCTTACTAGCGCGTACCACCAGATCTCTGTCGCTGATTAAAATATCCCAAAGACAGCGATTATCCTTCCGTTTAATTTGTTTGAGTTTCTCCGCATGTCCTTTGGCCTCAGTAATGCGACTCAAACATTCCAGAGAATCATCGACGCTGTCCCGCGCGGGCTTCCCTTCGTATTTGCCTACGTTGACGACTTGTTGGTCGCTAGCTCGACACCGGAGGAGCACACCAACCACCTCCGTCTTCTTTTCCAAAGACCCTCAGATCACGGCATCATCATCAACGCCAGAACAAGTGAGTTTGGGAGATCGGAATTTGAGTTTCTTGGACATCGACATCGAAATACAAGGCATCAGACCTTTGCCGTCGAAAGTGATAGTGATCAGAAACTTTTCTAGACCTAGCTCGATTACAAAGCTTCGCCAGTTCCTCGGTCTAATAAACTTTGACCGCCGGTTCATTCGCAACTGTGCGAGGCTTGTCCACGGTGTAAGATAATACTCTTCCGGTGAGGACAACGCGCTCTTTGCGACCGTGCTGATAAAGTTCGCTTTTCACTCTCTCTCACTACGGTCTCAAGCGGCGCCCGCAGATGTCTCATCGACCCGTGGGCACGGTGTAAGACGCAGGAGGCAGGCAGCAGTGCACAAGACGGCTCGTGCCGGCTCATGCACTACACGCGCAGAGGTCCAGCGAGGTTGTTGCACGTGTAGAAAGACCATGGTGTACCGGGGTGTCATGGCAACGAAATAATTTTTTTCGCTCTCAAGCCTAGTTCACATGCAGCGGTTTTGGCCCTAGAGCGGCGCGATTTCTGCCGTCGCGGCGTTTTGGCCAGCACCAGCGGTCGAGCGGCACGAGCGCCGCGACGGCAGAAATCGCGCCGCTTTAAGGCCAAAATCGCTGCATGTGAAACAGGCTTCACACAGATTCGCCGTTCGGCCGCCGGCGATACTGTCTGCCGCGGGAACGGTGGCCGCGGAATAATGCAGCCTTTCGGATGCCCGTCGAACGAACGCTATCTGATTCCTCGCGCCGCGCATTCAGCCCCGCCGTGTCCTCACCGAAAGGGTGTATCTTACACTGTGATCCAACCCCAATATTAAACAGCGCACAAAGGGTCGGCGGAAGAGAAAAGGACAGTAGAACAAAAGAGCTGTACTATAGTCCAACCCCTTGATTCGCTCCTGGCCACGATGTAAGATAATACCAAATACTTTACCAGGGGGAATACATTCCACTCTGCTCATTTGCATTAGACAGAACGAATAGAGCGTCGAATCCAACCCTCACGGTGTGGAGGTCCGCGTCAGTCCACGCGCAAGTGCACGTGGATGTTCGCGGCGGCCGCGGCGGTGTCGCATCTTATTCCACCTGAAGTCATGTTTCAAAAGTAGCGCAAGGTGCGTCGATCCACAAGGCACGTGCAACGTGCAATTCTTGGGAAGGTCATGGCGGCACAGCGCAGCAAAGTATTTAGCGCACCACTGAGCTAGAATTTAGACGCCATGTTATTCTTAGGAGTGGCGCGCGGCACGTGTCTCGCGCATTTCCACAACAATGAATTTGGAATGCAGAGCAACCATCATCAATCTCATCATTTACCACCCGATAGCCGAGACCTTCACAACGATAAATGGCTCTCGCCAAGCCCAGAAAACCTGTCCGCGTAGAGGCTATTGTATTTGAAAGGAGTGGAATGTATTCCCCCCAGTAAAGTATTTGGCTAATCTAAGCTGTGCACGTGTGCACTCTTCCTCCTTTCGGAAATGCCATACAAAAAGCTCACCACGAGTATTAGCGGCGAGATGTTTCGGTGGCGCCCTCGTATGGTTACCTCTCGTGACGTCATTACCTTCTGAACAACAAGTTCGATGGTGTCTGTAATTAGCATGGCGGAAGCTTGGAATCATAGCGCTCTTGAACCAACACTGTCAACACCGTCAAAATTGAAGTCCTCACGTTCCGCTTATTTCCGACCATGAGAACTCCTTTCCTGACGTCATAGTCAGCATTCGGCCAATCGTAGAAGGCCGACCATTGCGATGCTTTGGATCGTGCACGTCGCCAATAAACCACGGTGTAAAATATGTGCTCTTCAGGTGAGGAAATTGTCGCGAGGAATAATGAGACACGATCGACTAGGGCTATGTTCCAAATCTTACCCGAGTAACCTGCCTCCTACGTCAGCGGGTAATACCACGTGACATCGCGAGTAAACGATCCGCGACTCGATTTTGGAATGGCCAGGATAATCACCTGGATACTACGCGGATTGGCTTCGTCTTGGGCGACGGCAAAAAGAAAACACAGCAGCGATGGCAGAAAATAGCAGACGATCCTTTTGATCATGGAGAAAGCACCCGAAGAACGGTAATGTTAATGACCACCCGGTGTATTTTGAGGTGGATCCACCAGCTCCTTTTACTCACCTTTGTTTTGAGCTGTATATTGAGATCAAAATTACTTACTCCTTACAGCTAGACATAAAAAAATGTGTTTTTCTTAATCAGCGCGATCGCTGCAATTCTAGTCACGGTGCCCTAAACGCATATATTCCACGCATTGTAATTTGCACCGATTATGTTTTGCAGAAATATATTCCACACGGTGTAGCGGCCCAGCCCGAGGGTGCTTTCTCCAGAATATGAAACTCACGTTCGCTTTGACGCGAATGTGATTACAGTAAAATTTTCGAAGCCTTCACTGCTTTACAAACGTTATCCTCTCATTACACACACTCTGGAGGAAACAAAATATTACATTATCATATAACGAGTTCAAACATTTTCGGCCTTGAACGTGAGATTACGGCATCCCCCAACGCCGAGGACGAGGATGCGGAGAAGCTCCTGTTTACGCTCGCACTCAGATAATAACAAGTACACGTTCCCGGGGAAGGTGGACGGTCTGGATGTAATGCAGTCAATTCCTGCGTTGACAACAGCAAATCGCAATAACCACACATGCTGCACCTAATTCTTTGTCATTTCGAACGTCCGCCACCAAAACCAACGGAGCAAGCGAGCTTTGGCGGCTGTCGGCGCAGAAAGCAGACGACGAACAGATCACGTGACGTATTTACTCGATTTGATCCGACTTTACCCCCCGATCGAGGAGGGTAGCGCGAGTAATTACTCCGGAGTAAACAACCCGCTTCTGGAACGCGAGTTCTGACGTCATCGAGTAAGCTCGAGTAAGTTTTGGAACGCCACGGTACGAAACTTTTACTCCGGAGTCGGATCGAGTAAATTTTGGAACACAGCCTAGATCATGTTCTCTCACGAGCACATGCGCGCGCTCGAAAGCCCGTTGCTGACTTGCATCGCTCGTTGGCGAAACGAGGCAACTGTGAAAAAACATAAATACAATATCTTGTTGCCATGGCATCAGACGAGCACGAGCTCCTTGCCAACGTTACTACAGGGTGATTCAAGGAGAGGCCAGGCTCTCTAAATCGACCGCAAAATTCGGTTTCTTAACCTATCGCGCGACGACTTTGTGTAGCGTTGCTCACAGATGGTGCACTTTTTTTTTTATAATTTACAAAGAGCGAACTTACCTGAGGAAAAAGTAAAGAAAGAAAAAGGCTTAGCTTCTATGGAAACGCAGCGACGCCACCGGTCTTCAAACAACACGGCTCCGTTTCGCCCGGGAGACAAGAGATGGCGCAAGCAGTCGCGACGCCAACTGTCGCCAACGAACGATCATACGACGCCGAGAGCCGGCGTCTTTAACAGATAAGGAGCTGCAGTTCCTTGTTGTTACCGCGCCTGTCTTTTTTGTTTCTGCGACTGTCGCCGCCTACGGAACGCGCGCCGCTTTTGAGTCGAAAAGAGCGTCTGCTAAAGATGCCGGCCGTCGGCTCTCGGCGCCGTATGCTCGTTCGTTGGCGGCGTTCCTTGCGCCATCTCTTGTCTCTCGTGCAAAACGGCACCGTGTTGTCTGAAGACCGGTAGCGTCGCTGCGTTTCCATTGGAGCTAAGCCTTTTTCCTTCTTTACTTTTTCCTCAGGTAAATTAGCTCTTTGCAAATTAAAAAAAAAAAATGCACCGTCTGTGGGCAACACTGCACAAAGTCGTAGCGGGATAGGTTAAGAAACCGAATTTTGCAGTCGACTTAATGAGCCTGACCTCTCCTTGAATCACCCTGTAGATTATTTCAGTTGTGGAACTTCCGCGGAAGGGAGTACCCCACTCACTCACTTCAGTCCACCTAACGTCGTTCGAAGCGCCATCTAGATTTTCATTTACTAACTGTAACTGTGTGTTCCCTAAAGTACGGTGGAACGCCATCTAGACGCTGCGCTTCGATACGTACGTATTCCACAGAATACAGTGCAGTTACTATAGCAGCCGTCCAGCGTGTCGAACGACAGGAGGCGAGTCATGATGAGTGAAGGGGGAGGGGTGGGGGAGTACTGCTCGTGCATGCAGCGTCTATGAGCAGTCTCATAACTGAGCCAAATACTTTACTAGGGGGAATACATTCAACTCCGCTCATTTGCATTAGACAGAACGCCAGCATGGCCGGATCCAGCCCTGACAGGGCAGGTCCGCGTCAGTCCATGCGCATGTGCTCGTGGAACTTCGCGGCGGCCGCGGCGGTGTCGTCTCCGATTCCACCTAAAGCCCCTTCATGTTTAAAAAGTAGCGCAAGGTGCGTCGATGCACGAAGCACGTGCAACGTGCAACCCTTGGGAAGATCATGGCGGCACAGCGCAGCACTGAGCTAGATTTTAGGCTCCGTGTTCTTTCTAGAAGTGGCACGCGGCACGTGTCTTGAGCATTTCCAAACAGTGAATTTGGTATGTAGAACAACCATCATCATCATCATCGTCATTTACCGCCCGATAGCCGAGACCTCCCCGACGATAGATGGCTCTCGCCAAGCGCAGAAAACCTGTCCGCGGCGAGGCTATTGTATTTGACAGGAGTGGAATGTATTCCCCCTAGTAAAGTATTTGATAATACTCTTCAGGTGAGGACAGCGCGCTCCTCGCGACGTGCCCGTTAAAGTTCGCTCTTCACTCTCTCTCAATATGGTTTCAAGCGGCGCGGGCAGGTGACTCGTCGACCCATGGGCACGTACAAGACGGCTTGTGCCGCCTCATGTACCACACGCGCAGAGCTCCAGCGAGGTTGTCGCACGTGCAGAAAGACCACGGTGTACCGGGGTGTCATGGCAACGAGATAATAGAGAGTTTTAGAATAGGGGCCCCCAAAGCTTGGGGGCCCCAAAGAAATAGGGGCTCACCACTGCGCATGCGCAGAACCCAAAATCTGTTTGGGGCTTTGGGTTGGCGCTTGGGGTCGGGTTGCGTCGGCAAACATGGCGGCGCCCTTTCTGCTCGCTTCGGAGCAAATTCGTCATGGTCGCTGCAGTATTAGCCCATTTAAATGCCAGTGAATAGTGCTACCGGCTTTCGCTTTGCTTGATCTGGCTCAAATCACAAAGAATGAGCGGTGGGCTCGCCCCATTTTAAAGATCGTCCCCGATTTTGACCGTTTCTAAGCCTAAACATACGCGGTAACCGTTGACATGGCAACGTATTGCTACTCGGTGGCACGATACCTGCATCTTGCAAACAAGTATTTCAAGGCTTCAAAGTCGCTCCAGCTCAGATCTAAATAGTGCAACTGCCCGCAGAGTATGCGCGCTCGCGTTCGTCTCAGTCTCGGCATAGTTGAAGGCCAAAATCTTCGGCAGCATATGGTCAAAGCGCACACCCAAAAATATCGAGAACGAGCCATACCTAAAACAGCGCGCAAGCAAAGAAGGAAGAAAATAGAACACAGGAAAGAGCGCTGACTCCCAACTTATATATTGTGAAAGAAAGAGAAAGAGGAAGCTTCAGACATGAAGCCCACGCGCACAAACAAGGTATAAAGAAGAAAGAATAAAAACATATAAATTACTAAGTTGCAATAGAAAAGGAGAAAACTGACATTATAAGGTCACGAAGAAAAAAAAGATGAGAAAAAAGAAGAAAGAAAAACAACAACGTGGGCTTCATATCTGAAGCTTCCTCTTTCCCTTTCTTTCACAATACATAAGTTGGGAGTCAGCGCCCCTTCCTGTGTTTTGTTATCTTCCTCCTGTACTTGTGCGCTGTTTTAGGTATATCTTTTATGTACAAGCTAGCTCAACTCTCTATGTTACTACGAGAACAAGCGCCAAATTAGAGCGCTACGGATTGGATTGTTTCGGCTACACCCGAAATGGGATGGCCGAACGAGTCGAGGCCGATCCAAGGCCAAAAGAAAATGGAGGAAGAGAAGGCTCCCGCGAGCGTTCGCTTCTCGATCGGCGATGACATTTATGTGCTACGCGAACTGTATGCCACTAACTCATTAAATTCCAGGAGATGGACTTGAATGGCCGACGAAAGGGTCCCCGAAGCAATCGGAAGAAATTTCCCCACGCGGGCCATACGCGACCGGGTCGACCTGCTGCTGGCACAGTTCAACACGAAGCACAGATTTCCCGGTTACTTTTCGTAACTTAACGTGAAAAAAAAGAAAAAGAAAGAAACGGGTCTGTGTGAACGAGCCTTTAGCCGCGGAGTAGCAATACGTCACCATGTCAACAGTTACGACGTATGTTTAGGCTTAGGAACGGCCAGAATCAGGTACGATCTTTAAAATGGGGCGAGCCCACCGCTCATTCTTGGTGACTTGAGCGAGATTAAGCAAAGCGAAAGCCGGTTGCACTATTCATTGGCAATGAAATTGGCTAATACTGCAGCGACCATGACGAATTTGCACCGAAGCGAGCGAAAAGGGCGCCGCCATGTTTGCCGATATACAACCCGGCCCCAAGCAATTGGGGGCCCCACGTTATTTCTCGAATTTCACGTTGGGGGCGCGGGCCAACCCAAAACCCCAAACGGAGTTTGGGTTCTACGCATGCGCAGTGCTGAGCCCCTATTTCTTTGGGGCCCCAAAGCTTTGGGACCCCCGATTATAAAACTCTCTATAACTGTCGTGCTGCTTCAGCTACAGGATGAGCTAACAGCAAGCTACACCTACCAGCGTCGTGCCTGTGACCGGGAAATGGCCCGTCCAGTTCTCAGATAATTCCATTAGCTCACATGATAGCCTGGTATTTGAGGGCGTGCACTCTCTTGTTGACCAGAGAAGTAAATCTTCTGATTCAGAGACGGTCGGCAGATGGGCCTTGCTGTGCCGTTCCAACTGGTGTTACCCTCCCTATTATTTGAACCGCAAGCCACAATAAAGTGTCGTTTCGGCGGAAATGTTTTGCGTTTTAATAATTTTTCACTGTTAAGAAGTTCGTTCGTTGTCCACAATGGCGCTGCATGCGAAAAAAGCGAGCGTGCCGCGTTGCGTCGTCACAAACCCTATTCTATAAGCACGCTGCGTGAGGTGTCGTTGCGTTGGGTACCCCAAAGCTTTGGGTTACCCAAAGCGTTGGGGCCCCCTATTCTAAAACTCTCTAATCTTTTCGCTTTCACACAGTTTCGGCGTTTGGCCACCGGCGACACTGCCAACCGCGGGCACGGTGGTGGCGGAATGATGCAGCCTTTGGGATGCTCGTCGAACTTACCGCTCATTCACACTGGAAGCGGATCCGCGTTCGCAAAGCGGTCGCGAACGCGGTTGTATAAAGAAACAGCGCAATCGCACGCGCACTCGATGACATCAAGTGGGCGTGCAGTTGTACTGGATATTTATACAACACCGTTCGCAACCGCTTTGCGAACGCGGATCCGCTTCCAGTGTGAATGAGCGGGAACACTATCTGATTCCTCGCGCCGCGCGTTCAACGCCGGCGTGTCCTCACCTGAAGAGTGTATCTTACACCGTGCTCCTGGCAAACTCTGGACGTGCCACTTCCAAGCTACCTTGGTGTGAAGACGCAGAGCAAGCCTTCTGCGAAGCAAAGACTGTTCTTGCAGACGTTGTAGGGTGCAACGCACCCACAGATCCATTTTGCTCATCAAAAATAAAAGAGATGGCTCGAGGCGCATGCACACGCACGCGCCTCGGAGAGCTCGTGAAGAGAATGTTCTAAAGCCGCCATCACAGGCAGATAGGTCATTCCGTTGTCTCTTTCTATGTCCTCACTTTAAATAACGTGGTAGGACCTCGCGCCGTTGTTGGATTTATTTTTAACAAATATTTCAGAAACGAATAAAATTGCTGGAGTGGTTGAGGAAACTATTACCGACCACCTTCCAATATACATGCTTGCCCCCCCCCCCCCCCCTCCCCCAAATGTAGACTACACCTTAAAAAAATATTTTATGCTCAGATTTATTTTAGAAATATAAGCGCTAGAAACCTTGACCTTTTTGAACAACTGATGAGTTCCGAAGTCGAGTGCGGTGCTGTCAAACGTGTCTGCTGACGAAGCGTTGAATTGTTTCCTTGAACGGTTTAAAATGATATAGGGTCGCTGCTTTCCTTATCAATTGCATAAGGTTCCTCGAAAGTCTCGCAAACCCTGGGCTAGAGCCAAAATAAAAAGAAGAGATAAATAAGAAATATTTTTCTTCCATAGATTCGTACACACTAGGGTATTAACATTTTGGTCCTATTTAAAAAACTTAGAAATCAATTAACACGGACTTTAAGGCAAGCTAAACGCGTGTATTTCAATAATTTATTTAAAGATGACAAGAGATACGAGGTAGTATGGAAGAAACTAAATGAGTTAATAAAACAAGGGTGGCATGCGGATAAAGTAACAAAGACAAAAATTGAATGTATCGTCATAAAAGGAGTTGATTTGGCCAAAACGTTTAGTGATCATTTTGCTTCACTTGTCCAGAGTGTACACTGTGTAGATGCCGTTAGGTATGTGCAGAAGGTTTCACATAGTATGTTTTTGTTTTCAACAGACGAACATGAAGTATTTTCTGTTTTCCAAAGCTTAAAAAAATAGTAAGAGCTTCGATATATGTGATTTTCAAATTAAACCTGTCAAACATGTTTTGCGGTCGATTGTTCCTTGCGTAACACATATTTTTAATCTAGCGATTGAGAACGAAACGTTCCCACAAAAAATGCAGGTAGCAAAGGTGTCTGTGCTATATAAAGCTTGAGATAAAAACAACCTTGAAACTTATAAACCGATTTCTGTTTTACCCCATTTTCCAAAGGTCTAGAAAAAATAATACATCACAGGCTGTATAGTTTCTGCAAAATATTTTCTATCTTAACACCCAGTCAATACGGATTTAGGAAGAGTTTCTTTACCAAACTTGCCTTGTTAAAACAAAACAAATTAATTTTAAACAACACTGAAAAAAGTTATTAACGCTCGGTGCATTCATAAATTTTTCAAAGGCGTTTGACCGGATCAATCATGACACATTACTTCAAAAGCGGCATATTTACGGCATTCGTGGTGTTGCTCTAGATATGATTAGAAGTTATCTTTCCCTATTGAAAATTCCATCAAGCTACGTAATTTGGGACACTGACTGCCAGTCAGCAGCCTTGGTGGAACGTGGTGGACCATCAGACGTCATCTGATGGTCCATCAGATGACGTCTGACTGCCACTGCCAAGGGAGTTTCATCATCAAGGGCAGCATTTATATAAGAGTAAAGCTATACGCACTCATAAATATCGCCAAATGCCTCGATAAAACAAAATGTTCGAGAAAAAGCAAAAAAAAAAAAAGCAGGACCACCGAGGATCGAACCCGCGACCGCTTGCGTACAAATCGTAAACACTAACCGCTATGCTACGCCACCGCTACAGAAACTCGATTTGACTATTCGTTTTATACGAGATGCTTCGGCTGCAAATGCAGTTAAGTCGTCAGCATGTTATGAAAGCACTCGTACATCACTCGCCGTACTTCAGTTCTACTCACCTGCCATGTAGAGTACTTTCGCGTCGTAGAATGATCCTTTTGTTCGCGCGTCATCGGCCCAGTAGACCTGGTACACCTTGTCGTCTTTAACTACACCGCTAAAGTCCCTTACATCGTCGGAACTCACAACAGGCTGGGTCTTGTCGAGTAGAAATTCTACTAAAACATAAGACATTGTAGAGCCCGGGCAGGATCGACAGGTTGGAGCAAGCGGGCAAACAAAACGAGTCGAGAGCGATCGTTCATGAAAGCTCGGCGAAGCCTCCATGGGCGAAGCGAAGTGCGAAGTGTCGCGTTCGACGCTTCGGCGGCTTCGGCGGGCTTCTGATCAAGGTTGTCGGTCGGTTGCTTGTCACATCTCTAACGTCAGCGGTTTTATGGGCTCACGTCCCGAAATCGTTTTCTCGTGCATGGATTACTTTTCGTATTCATAGATTTGACGAAATAGTGGTATCCGAACGAACTTTACGTCCTTTGACCGTACTTCTGTCTGCACGTCAAAGCTTTCTGACGTACAGTCAGAGACAATCGATGTACAGTCAGAATCACCACCAGGACATCCTGATGGCATTTCGCGGCGGCCGACTGCCACCAGGAAACCATCAGAAAGCCGACAATCGGAGTCTGACTGGAGTTTGACTGTCGGTCAGAGTAACTTGTTGTCCAATCAGACATGCTTGACGTACAGTCAGGCACAGTCAGCGGTCCACTAGAAAACATTGACTGCCAAACAGCGTTACATTGATGGATTTTTCCTTCGGGTTATTATCAATACCGGTGTGTTGAAGTAAATAAAAAAAAATCGGATTTTAGGAAACAGACTGCCGGCGTACCCAAGGGAGCATTCTGGGACCACTTCTTTTTAATCTCTACATCAATGACATCGTAAATATTCATAACAATGTAAGTCTCGTTATTTACGCTGATGATACCAGTGTATTCTTTACAGGCGATGATATTTACCAGATTATAAGTACTGCGAATAATTTTTTTGGAACAGTTAAATGCCTGGACAAATTAAATTTTTTTTTTTTTTTATTTTCAAAATATTGCCAATTCCCATTGAGGGATTATAGCAGGTATGGTACAAATAAAAACAACAGACACAATTTTTGAGGCGCGCGAAAATAAGTAATTCTTAGAAATCGTCACTTCCTTTCATATTGAAACAAACGAAACAGAACATAACAGAAAGAACTAACTGATGAACTTGCTGAGAAGGTCCTGTTCAAGAGCTTGAATGAACGCATCCACATTTGTGTAGCTAAAAAACAGCGGATCAAGGCTGTTCCAATCTCTTACAGCTGAAGGAAAGAAAGAGTACCTAAAAGTATTATTATTGAAAGAGTATTCAGTTAATGTATTGCAGTGTTTATGTCTTGTTGTTCTTGCCTGGGAAAAATTCACATACTTGTTCTTGTCCATTTTAAAGGCGTCGTTTAAAAGGAGATATAAAAATTTGAGTCTTCCTAGTTTGGCGCGATCAGCAATGGTCAGTAGGCTGGATCTTTTCAGCAATTCTGTAGGGGAATCAAAGCGACCATACTTGTGGTGAACAAATCTTATCGCTTTCCTCTGAATACTTTCGAGGATGTTGACATTGGTTTGCGTATGTGGGAACCAAGCAATGAGTGCATATTCTAATACCGGGCGAACGAGTGTGGTGTATGCGAACAACTTGGTTTCACGACTAGAGTGTTTTAACGTTCTTTTTAGAAAAAATAATTTGACGAGCGCTTTACTAGATACGTATTTGACATGTGCATTCCAGTTTAAATTAGACGTTATCACGACACCTAGATATTTGTATTCAGTGACTCTGCGCAAAATTTTACCGTCTAAGCTGTAAGGAAATTCCAGAACATTTTTTTTTATTGGTCAAGCACATACAAACCGTCTTTTCAGTGTTTAAAACCATCTGCCATTCACTGCACCAGTCTGCTACCTTCTTTAAAGATCTGTTTAATATTGCTTGGTCATCTTGGCATGAGATATCGCGATAAATAATGCAGTCATCTGCAAATAACCTTATGTTTGCGTCAGTGCCATCAACCATGTCATTAATGTACAGAAGAAATAAGAGTGGAGCTAGGACAGAGCCCTGTGGAACTCCCGACTGTACTGCAACTGGTTGTGAAACCTGTATTTCGTAATAAACAAACTGAAAACGATTTCTTAAATAGTCCTCTATCCATTTTATTATCGGTCCCTCCCCCATAATATGTTTAAGTTTTTTTACAAGTTTGACGTGCGAAACATGGTCGAAGGCCTTTGATAAGTCTAAGTAAATTACGTCAATTTGTCTTGTATTGTTTATACCCATCGAAAAATCATGAAGTGTCTCGATTAGCTGTGAAGTCGTTGACAAACCTCTCCTAAAACCATGCTGGTGTGCATTTAGTATATTATGTTTCTCAGTGAATTCTGTCATAAATTTCAAAATTATGTGTTCCATTATCATGCAGCAAGTACACGTTAGGGATATAGGTCTGTAGTTAGAAGTTAAAGAGCTATCGCCAGACTTATGAATAGGAATAACTTTTGCGACTTTCCACTCTGCGGGAACCAAAGAAAGACTCAAAGACTTGTTAAAAATTAGCACTAAATACTTGCTTATCCATTCAGCGTATTTTTTTAAAAACATGTTAGGAATTTCGTCAGGACCCGTACCCTTTTTTGCGTCTAAGTCGAGTAAAAGTTTTAGAACACCTGCTTCTGTAATGTGTAAGCCACCAAGATCTTTATCTGCGTAGGTTTTAGAAGGTAGAGTTAAGTTTTCTTTGCCATTATCAGCTGTGAAGACGGACTTAAAAAAACTGCTGAATTCTTCTGCCATTTTTTGTGCCTCCGAGGCACTTATGTTGGAAGTTTTAGATTTTGTGGGAATTATATGGTTCCAGAATTTTTGCGGTGATGCTTTCACAAAATTGTGGAGGGTAATATTGTAGTATTTGTGCTTTGCTTCTTTGATCTTCAGTTTGAGCAGTCTGGATAGTTCCGATATAGTTGAATTGTGGTTGGTGAGTGGACGCTTTTTGGACGACTTTCTTAGTCTTTTTAGCTTACGCTTCAGGTGAATGATTTCACGTGAAATCCATGGGTTTAGCTTCCTTATCATTTTACGTTTACTAGGAATAAACTTAGTGATGCAGTGATTAATAATTGACTTGAGTTTTTGCCATAGTTCGTCAATACTAATATCAGTTCCATCATAGAGTTCTTGAAAATCGTTAAATTCATGAGCAAGATAAGTTTGAATGCTAGCATCGTCGGCTTTGTAGAAATCGAGCACGTATTTGGCGCAGCCATGGGAGATGGCGGAACTACGAACAGGTACCGTGCATACAACAATTTTATGGTCAGATATCCCCTCCACCACTTCTACGCAAGTTTGAGCCCAAGGAAAGTGGTCACTGAGGAACACTACGTCAAGCAAGCTCCGTGACGATCCCTGCACCCTGGTTGGTTCCCTGACGATTTGGGTTAGATTGAACGCAAATAGCATGTCTATAATAACATCAGCAGTGTCCAGGCCAGGGTGCAGCGAGTCCCAGTTTATTTCGGGCATATTAATATCACCCGTCATGATGATTTTGTCGCTTTTAATATTTGCTAGCATGTAGTCATAGAGGCTATGAAGATACTGTAGGTCAGAGTCTGGGGGACGATAAACAACGCCGACATCAATAGAATAATTTTCAAAGGAGACCTTACACCATAAAGATTCCACGTTTTTTACCTCAGGCATAGGCACATAAGAAAGACCGCGTTTTAAGATGATTGCTACACCACCACCCCTTGTTAATCTATTCTTTCTTAGAATAATGTAGTCTGGTGGCAATATTTCGCTGTCAGATATTAACGGGTGTAGCCACGTTTCAGTTACTGTAACGATTTCTGGATTGTATTCCAAGAGTATAGACTCTAGTGCATCTACCTTATTTAGAAGACTTCTTGCGTTCAAATTAAGGACTGTAACATTAGATGGTAAAACACGGTTATCAACTAGGCGTGGTCGGTGACATCGTTTTTTGCTATTAGAACTTTGTCATTTTTATCCTCGTCCCATGCGTACAACTGCCCGTTTACCCTGACCTTATCGAAAGTCAAGAACACTTTGTCGTTTTTATCTCGATTGATTTTAGTGCTTTCCCACAGTTTCTTTCGTATCTGTTGCACGGGGCGTGAAAAATCCTCGCTGATAGAAAACGTTGTCCCTTTCAATTTGAAGCAATTTTTCAGCACTCTTGTCTTATCTCTGCAGTCAAGTAGTTTTAGGATGACAGGTCTAATTCTTTGGTCCGTCTTTTTTCCCAGACGGTGAATTCTTTCGATGCCTGATATCGGCGTGTTAAGAAGCTTTCCGAAGATTTCGTCTGAAACCACTCTTTCAAGTATTTCACTGTTTTCAGTGTCTTTTTCTTTGATTCCGTAGATTATCAAGTTTGCTCTCCTGCTTCGGTTTTCCAAATCGTCTAGCTTTTTAGAAATGGTTTTGATGTTAGCTTCAAGTTCAATTATTTTTTCTTGACACGCACTGACGGTAGTTTGGAGCGTACTAAAGCTTTCTAGCTTTTGTTCGATGGCTGAGAGTCTGTCATTTGTTGTGACCTTTTCGTTCTTTATGTCCTGTATATCTTTAGCAATGGCTTTAAGCTGTTCCATTATAATCTTCATGTCCGGACCAGGGTTAACCTCAACATCA
The DNA here is from genome assembly GCF_016920785.2 of Ixodes scapularis. Taxonomy (NCBI): domain Eukaryota; kingdom Metazoa; phylum Arthropoda; class Arachnida; order Ixodida; family Ixodidae; genus Ixodes; species Ixodes scapularis. The sequence continues at coordinate 97,698,176 of NW_024609835.1, read as the reverse complement.
CCGCTAAGCAGGAGTAGCATTTTTAAATACACGATCACATTGCACAACAATGAATAACACGACCGTGGGCACGGCAGCAAGATCAGGCACACGTTATTACTACGAAAAGATAGGTAGTAGTGCCTCCTTACCTGTACGATAAAGACGAAAGGGTTTTTAAGCCTCATGTCCGAGAAGCTGCCGTGCCCAGTGTCGTGGTGCCTCCCGCTGCCCGGTTTTATAGCCTCAAACGAAGCTGTCGATGACGATGGCTTGTCGAAGATGGGCCGCGGGTATTCGTTTTGAAGTGGGTGGGTCCGATGCTTGTGACGCTCGCTTGTGTCCGGTTGGTCAAAACGTCTGATGACGGATGCAGACAGCGGGACGTCGGACACCGTAATCTTGCCGAGGGTTGCATCATCCACGCTGATAGGCACCAGCAGAACGTCGAGCAAAATCTGTACGATAAAGACGAAAGGGTTTTTAAGCCTCATGTCCGAGAAGCTGCCGTGCCCAGTGTCATGGTGCCTCCCGCTGCCCGGTTTTATAGCCTCAAACGAAGCTGTCGATGACGATGGCTTGTCGAAGATGGGCCGCGGGTATTCGTTTTGAAGTGGGTGGGTCCGATGCTTGTGACGCTCGCTTGTGTCCGGTTGGTCAAAACGTCTGATGACGGATGCAGACAGCGGGACGTCGGACACCGTAATCTTGCCGAGGGTTGCATCATCCACGCTGATAGGCACCAGCAGAACGTCGAGCAAAATCTGTACGATAAAGACGAAAGGGTTTTTAAGCCTCATGTCCGAGAAGCTGCCGTGCCCAGTGTCGTGGTGCCTCTCGCTGCCCGCTTTTAATATTTGCTAGCATGTAGTCATCAGTAAGACAAAGATCAGTAAGACAAAAACCGTATTATTTATATTACGAAATACAAACGGTTTATATACGTCCATTCTTTCTCTTGGAGCACACTGTATATAGTTGAAAGCGTAAAAGTTCTCGGAATTATATTTAATCACTACACGTCATGGGACGAGACTGTACAACAGACATGTCAAATATTATCAAGAGTTGTAGGTCTTATTGTACAAATATCGCCACATCATCCCAATTTTGGTTATGCTTAATTAATATATATAATTTCCTCTTCTATTCAAAATATAATTATTCCTTCTTGGTATGGAAAAATACGACCGCTACAATCATAAAACTAATACATACTCTACAAAAAAAAGCTGTTCGCCTTATATGTAATACTGAATATAATAGTCCTACGAGTCCATTATTTAGTAAATTGAATATTCTACAGATTCCTATTCAGTATTATTATAAACTTTTTTCTTTCGTAAAAAAATATATTTTTGCCAAAAAGAAAATATATTATGTCCATTTCCTACCTTAGGATGAGCGGGTTGCCTATGAAACTCGGTCTGTTGACACGTTGTTAGTTCCGCACTCCGGAACGAACTAAAGTAATCAGATGTTGAAATATATAGTACCTTGTTTTTCAAATCGTCTGACTAAATTGAATGTAGAAGTTTTGAGTGAAACCATAAAAAATGTACGTTTCATATTTGTGAAAGAGTGGCCCTGGAATTTGTAAACTTGGCTAAATCGATTACTTTTCTCCCCCTCCCCCCCCCCTCCCCACGTAATGTCTATTTTTGTGTTATAAGTGTGCTTGTGAAAAACATTATGTATATGTACATGCTGTCCTCTTTCGCTACTACGGGGAGGCAGAGGCTCGTCAAGCGACATCTGAGTTGCCTTTTTTCTCTGTTTCCCCTCTCCAAGTGGAGAGAAATAAAGAGCTTAAGTTTGAACTCTTTTGGCCTCGCAATTCGATTTTTTGCTTTTGCGGTCTGATTTGACAATACCACAATCTGATTGGCCGCGGAACAATAGCAAGGAGCTCAAGACTAAGCACGTCCAAAGCTTATTAAAAATCTGGAGCGCCAAAAAAAAATTGTGTTCATGGTCACTATCATTTGACCTCGAAACGACCTTAAACGTGAAAAAAAAAGAAAGAAAGATAAAACATGAGCTGCTCGCCGCCACTGAACGTCATTGGTTGATCAAGTCGTGACTTCGTAAAAGGTGCCTCTTTTGCAGGACGATCCACTAATTGGCCATTTTTACCCTGTTCACCTCATCTTCTCCTAAACTCCTCGGATTCACCGTGGTGCCTGCCTCTTCTCTTGAAATATGCTTAGAATAAACACGCCGCTAGACTAGTAACCATTTAGTCGAGATAAACTTTTTGCACACTTTTTAGTCACAGGATACGAAACTATATTTCGTTTCAGCTTAAGTCCAGATGCAGCCAATGCAACAAGCGCGAGCTCCGGGCTTTCAGCTTCCCTGCCAAGCACGAGCACTCGTGCAGTGCAAGCACCGTACACGCGCAGCCTCCTCGATACTTACAAAGCCTAGCAGATCGATGACGGAGCCGCCCTATTGAAAAATACACCTGGCAATCCTGTTGTGATATGAGAGAATCCTGATGTAACACCCGAAGATGTGGTGTGCCCACCAGCAATGCTGCTGTATCGAGCACACCAGCCTGGTGGGCACACCAGAGAGCCTGGTGTCACACCACACGGGCTCATGTGCCCACCAGGCAGCCTGGTGTGCACAGCACACAGTTTGATGGGACATCAGTGTTGTACTTTTGTTGACTTTCCCCCCGTCCGCGAGCGTGTTTTTGATTAGGTGACGCCCCTTCCCCCGATGTGGTGCCTCGTTTCCTCCCGTCTTGGTGGTCGCCGGAGATCCCGCGGCGGGCTCATTTGTGTTCAAGAAGAGCCCCCTCGTCCCTACCACGTTCCCGGGCGACCTTGAGCAGCTTGGGGCGCTCGCCTCGTCGGGGGTTTCCCTTTCCCTTTCCGCCAGTATTGTTGTTGTAGTTTGAGGAAATAAAGGAGTCTTCTCTGTGAGTCGAAGCCGAAAAGATGCGTGTTGGCGCCCTTTCCTGACTTCTGACAAGCTAAATGTAGTTAGACATGGTCTGGTAGCAAAACAACAAAGAAAGCTAGTAATTATTGCGGTTTTTTGGTGCCGAAACCCGGGAATTAACGGCCAGATTATGCCTAATACGAGCCAGGAAGGCGTGGACCGCCTGAAGCGAAAGAGGACTACCCTGCGAGCCGCCACAACAAAGATCGTCAACGAGATTGGCGAGTTGCTGGCGACGGATTCAACCGACATCGGTGAGCTCGAAGAAAGATTTGATATTCTTCTACTTAATAAGGCCTACCTGAAATAGCTGGACGACGAAATTGAGCCATTTGTCGAATATGATGCCTTAGAAGAGGAGATAACTGGCGCGGAGGGGTACGCTGAACGGACCAGCGTGACTAGGACACGAGTCAACCGCAAGCTGAAAGGCCAACAATTGCGGAACGACAGGGCGCCCAGTTCTTCGGCGCAGGGGAGTGACTCCGGACAAATTCCAGTTCATCACGGCCAACTTCCTACAACAGTAAAGCTTCCGAAACATTACTGTGTGCTTTACTGCTTCTTTGAATGAAGTAATTATGACGTCAGCGTTATTGTCAAATTTATCATTGTACCCTTCTTTGAGTACAGCAACAACCAGCCAACAGGTGCTCCGGTATCTCACCACAACAAAACCTGATGTCACAACATAACACCAGATTGCTGGTGTCACACCGGCACACTAGATTCCTTGTGTAACACCTGAACGCCAGATTGCTGGTGTGAAAATGTCCCAAATCACATCTGTGAAAAAGCCTGGTGTCCCATCAATTCACACCAGCCCTCGGCCTGGTATATTTTTCACTAGGGAGTGCTTGGTCGAAGATTTGGAGTGCGAGGATCTGGTAGCACAAAGCATTTCTCGGGAGTCTGGTGTTCAGCGCACAGCTTTTGCAGCGGCGAGGACCCCAAACATGGCTTTCAAACCCGACGAGAAAAGAAGCGGTAGCCTGAGCAACGCGAGAAGCACGAGAGGAGATTCCGTCGCTCGAGACAAGTGCGTTTCGGCGTCTCGCCACAGCGCGGTGCCCGTTACATGGCTCTTGTCTGCCGGTCTACCTCCTTACTTTCGGCGGCCGCTGTCAAATGACGATCTGCCAGGCTTTGTCAGTAGAGAGGAGGCTATGGTTCAGGGCCACATGCTCGCGCTTGCAGCACCGGCTGCGCTTGGACCACGGTTCAAAAAACACGTTGAGGTGACGCCACTTGCCCCTCTTCCCTCGGGGTGCGAGCGAACAGATCGTGTTCGGAGCTAATTACGAAAACAAGAGTAATTCCGCGCCGCTGCGGAGTACGCTGCGGTATGGGGTCTCTCCTCGGCGGCCATGGTGTTGGCGGCGTAGCGAGCTCGCCTTTTTCGCGGTGTGGTGGTGTGGTGGTGGTGGGTGGCCAATGGCTGGCCTCGTGTGTTGCTTTGGTGCTGTGTCGATCACATGTGCCACCATCGTGCTTAACCCGAAGAAGAAGAAGGCGAAGAAGAGAACACAGATTTACAAAACTACGGCGACTTGGTGGTGGCGTGGCGGCGGTAAGGTTCATCAAGAAGGGGTGAGGGAGGGAATGCGGAACCACCGCTGGGGAGAAACAACCAGAGCGGTCGGTTTGGGAGGGACCCCATACTTGGGCGCCATCTCCTTGCGCGTGAAGCGCGCTCGGTGCGCCGAACATATTGTGGCCGCCGCCTCAGACGGAGAGTCATCACCGAAATGTGTTTCTTCCACCGTCGCTAGATTTAAGCTGAAACAAAGCACAATGGGCATGGAACCATAAAAGGTTTATCTTACGTAAATGGTTGTTAGTCCAGCAGTGGTTATCCTTTTTCTTTCTCTCTGTATTTCTCTTCTTGTATCATCCTACGTTCAGATAGTATATTTCACAAGCACGAATCACCAGCTACCTCAGCTACAAGCAGTCGCAGCAAGTATCGACGACGCAAGACACTGGCTGTGCGAATCGAGGAACATTCGTGAGGGTTTTTTGTGATGTCATGTTTTTATCTCGTCTCTTTACTCTCCCCTCCGCTGCCGCAGAGGGGCGAAGTTTCAACGGAACATTTCATATTCGTGATGACTGAAGTCGTATAAAAAAGAATCGAGTGTTTTTATCAAAATCAAAAGAGCTTCAGCTTACACTTTATCCCCTTAACCGCTTTGGACGAGTCTAGCTCCTCCACTTGGAACCATCTCCGAGCCATTCAGGACGAGTATAGCTTGTCTGCTTGCACAGGTTCACGCACTCAACCGTTTTGAACGAACCAGGCTAACTCGTGACTTTTTTTGCGGCTCCGCCAACGTACAACAGCACTATTTTTTTATGGCTAATGGCTTGAATTTGAAGGCAACAAATTTAATTTGAAGACAACAATTAAGCGGTTGAGAACCAGAACTTCCCAAAACTATAAACGGTTGAAGGGTAATTACAAGAGTAAGAAAATTACTCTCGTACTTAGTTTCTAATAAAAGTAATCAAATGATTACATTTATGTAATCGTTTGACTATATTTATTAGGAAGTGATTACGAGAGTATTTTTTTTACTTTTGGAAGTTCTGAAATTACTTGAAACCTTTACTATTTCTTCGTCCCCTTTTAATGGCAACCTTTGCACACGTTTCTTACCAAAGTGTCGTCTAACCAATTCTTTGACGGAAGGATGATTTGCCGAAATCGTTGGTTTAAGAAGAAGAGTAGTTTTTAATTCGGTGATTCTAATCCAATAATTAATGGACAGTACGAAAGACCCGCCGTTTTCACACCGACAGCGAAATCTGTCATTTTGAAAAGCTGAAGTAATCGGAGAGGTAACGGTTCCTTTCCAAGTAACGGCCAAATATTTTTCCTTTTGGATAATCAAGTAAGCTAGTTGAATGCCTTTTAACCAAGAGGAATTGTATTTTAGTAATAAATTACTTCATTCGAGTAACGTGTAGAAGACTGGCTGCGGGTGACTATATGTACGCATATTTACGCCTCGCGATGCTCGCATGTCGGAAACACCCGGAGAATAGACGTAGTCTTATTGATTGTATTTAGCATATAGATGAAAATTCAAATAAATGAAAGTAGACTGCTCCTAAAAAAACCTCACAATTTCCTAAAAAAGAAAAAAAAAAGAAGCTGTTGTATTTTTGGTTTCAGAACAACATGCTTTTTAAGATGGCTTGTTCGGGACCCTATGCAGAGCACAAGTTGGTCAGCTTTTTACGCAGGGGTTAAGGTTACGTCAGAACGACGCGGGCTCTGATTGACTTGATTGGAAAGTCTAGCCCCTCTTCTCCCAATCAGAGTCAATCGGAACTCGGAGTTTTGACGTCACCGCGACCCCTGCTCAAGATGCAGACCAACTTGCGCTCTGCATAGGTTCCGTATCTGGATCCTGGGGCGTGCGCATAAGTCTTCGCCAAAAAACAAACCTAAATAAAACGTGTACGTAACCCTAAAAAACAAAGCGTAGCAGCGTGGGTTTGCTGCACAAGTTTATTTTCTTTTTCTTGTTTCAAAAATATAAAAACGCTCGTCTTGATGATTCAGATACCTAATGAAAAGTAAAGAAAACGACATGAGAAAGCCGAGGATGAAGATCCCACGCTGCACAGGTTTCTACTTGGACGTGATGACTGCTTCTCAGTGAAGCTTTGACTCCAGACTAGATTTTTTGGGTCGCGAGAAACCTAAAGAAATGATCAAACTAAACTATTGGGAATGGCACTTATCGCGTTACACCGGGCGCTAGTAACACCAGTGACATGTGCAGTGGTTGACTTCATATTGCAGCTTATTTTTTTTTCCTCCAGCACATCAGCTCTTCAGGAGATACAGTCAATAATGTTCTGCTTTTTGTTTCCAGCAAGTATATTAGCATCGATATTTCAGACATGCATGGAAACGGCACTAACATCACTTAAAATTTTAAAGCTCGCTAAAACCCGGGAATAATCAAAAATGCCTACATCTCACAAAGGCAGTATTTCGCAGGACATCTCATGGGGTAGCGGAAATTTCATCGAACGTCATTTCATTGAACGCCGTTTCATCGAATAAGTGGACATTCCATCGAACGCCGTTTCATTGAACGCCGTTCATCGAATCGCTAAGGGCCGTTTCATCGAATTTCTCTGTACCGAGTTTTGGGACATAACAGCGCTTTATAAATGTGCTACTTTGCATTTTTTGAAGACTAAGGTAGTCACTTGTAAAATCGTTTTGAAGGTGGTGGGAAACTACTAGAAATAAAACAATTGGTATAAGAAATAAAAACAATTAGGTTTGTGACTTACTGAAAAGATTTACTCATGTACATGACTGAAACCCCGACAGTGCGAATAAGGGGCATAAACTTAAAACACTTTTCAGTGTCTGTGTGGGACTTTACCTGCTGTCTCGGGGTTTCAGTAATGTGCAATTCACACCAGCTGGTTTGCACCGTTCCGCTTAGTCCAAGGTTTATTCACGGAAAACATTTAACTGCCTCAACAGCACGCTTATAATATATCGATACTCTCTTAGGAGAGCACGCGAAATAAAATATGACGATACTCTTATTATCATCTTTATGCCCAGATTGGGTGCACTCTGCCACCCAAGAAAACTTAACTCTTCCGGATAGTCACATAACCCAAGGTCACACGTACACGCTGTCAGACAATAAAACACTACCCGCTCCCCAGAAAGTAGGCTTTCTGTTTTATTTTTTTGTCTCATTTTTCATTTTTTCATGTGACATGGATAGGGGCAATTGTTTCATGGAGGCTTTCTTCTCGAAGCAGGATATGTTCACGATGAAACTTATCTCGTCACAGCACCCTGTAATATAGAAAAAAAAAGAAAGAATCAGGTGAAGTTGCGTATAAAAATTAAAATAAATTACAAAAATATTACAGGCTGTGAAGGCGTTCGATGAAAAAGCGTTCGATGAAACGGCTTCGATGAAACGGCTTCGATGAAACGGCGTTCGATGAAACGGCATTTGATGAAACCGTGTTCGATGAAACGGCTTCGATGAAACGGCGTTTGACGAAACGGCATCCGACGAAATGTCCGGACCCACATCTCATGCAATACGTGGGGTATTTCGGCCATTGTGCTAACTCTAGATGTCTGTGTGAATACACATGCAGTGTTTAAGGGAAAATCTTGAGTGCGAGAAGAACGACAAAAATCCTGATATGTGAAATATTATTACTGTTTATTAGATTCTCGCATCAGATTTTCCCAGCATATATTTAACTTTCGAACACTGCATTATGGGCAGCCGGCTAGGCAAAGCTGTTCCACCTGAAGCTCGCGTCTTTTCTGGCACGCATATACGCGCTTTTCTTTTTTTAGTGTTCGAAATTAAAAAAAAAAAATATTGTAGCGATTGTTGAGCTACGTATACCCATTTCAACTTTGAATTTATTTCATTTTTGTCACCCCTGAAACTTCTCTGGTACAGAACAAGCTACAACACACTTGTATAAAACGAGGTAAAAGTAACCCAGCATGAAAACAAAAAACACAAATTTTCCTAAAAAAATAACAACGCGTGGAAACGTCACGACTCAAATGTTTTTTCGGGTTTTTTTTGTTTGCCAGTGCTGTGGGTTTTACCAATATTTTTGACCTACTGAAGTAGTGTAAACCCCTCGCGCCGTTCTGTATTATTCATTCAACCTAGCATGATTTTAGGATGAAGTAATGAAAAAGCGAACAAAGCCATAAACCTTCAAAAACACCAAACAACACGACCTTCACATGCGGTGAAAATAAGAACCATTATTTTCTTCACGACGGGATAACTCGAAATCCGGGAATCTACGCATCGCACGACCCGGAAACCTCTACCGCATCCCATGAATCCCGAACGAGCTCCCGGCGCTCAAGCATGCAGGCCTGAGAAAAAGAGACGAACCCAAAGAGACAACGAACAGCTTCACGCGCCCCGTGCGAGGAGGCCAAGAACAACTAATTTCCGGAACTTGACGGAAGAAGGAAAGATCCTTACGACTCATCCACCAGAAAGAGCAGGGCTCACTTTGCCACCAAAGTACGCCTACCCGCGCCACCAATATAAAACGTCGTTAAACCGAAAGCGAGCAAGCGAAGCAATGAGAAAGACGAAGACACTGGGAATCAACACCTCCTTTGATTGTCAGTTCTATTGTTTTTTTCGCTGCAACCGTCCGCGGGATGCTCCCGAATCACGCCCGCGCACCAATCGAGCCCCGGTGCCGAGGTAACGGAGGAAAGTAGAAGAGAACAATCTGCCGCCCCCAAAGTTCGCCGAGCGCTTCGAAAACAGCACGTCCCTTCATGTCCCTCCTGCCTATTTCTTCGGCCACCCACACGGCCTCCCTTTCTCTTGCCATTGTGCTCCGGTTTCTACCTGACCGGTTTGAGTCCTCTCGCGGAAGCCTTTCCTCTCCGTCCCCATTCCTCTTTTCGCCTCCCCTCCACCTCCGCCTCCCCATTCTACCCTCGCCGTTCACGTGACCACTGACGACACCTCGAGGGCGACCAATCGGCTCACGGAGCGGCTAAAGACGCGCCAAACGGGCTCGTACCCGCAAAAAATGTAAACGACGCGGAGTTGACTTCGAGCCACAGGTCTGGACGGCCGATCAGACGCACGGACGCACGGTTGAACGCGGCCCCCCAAACAAAACACCGCTAAGACATTGTTTTCTTCTTTCCATCCTGCTCGAAGAACGAAAGAGCGGGTCGACGGCATCCCGATTTCTGATTTGAAAAGGAAGAAGAAAAAAAGATATTTCTGATTCGAAGTTGGAATTGTGGTGTTGTGCGTGCAAGTCCCAGTTTCGTAGTCGCGTGTGAGCGGGCATCGGGAGAACTTTCTCCGTATCAGAGCATCTCGCCCTCGCCCTGTTCTAACTGGAATCGGGCGGTCGCTCGACTTTCCCACGCGTCGTGCCATCCTGGTCCAGTGTTGCTGCGACGAAGAGGACCCTGGTTCCCTGACAAGCAGTATCCGCTATGAGAGCACGAAGCGCCTCGTCCTACTTTTGCAAGTTGATAATTGTGCTCGGTGTTACGCTACTCCTGACGACATCCGGTAAGTTCCGCCGTTACCGTTTTTCCTCCCTCTTTTCGGAGACAAACACGTTACGTGTGGCCGCTCTATGAAGGAACGACACAGTGCTAAGATTTGTTGCAGTATTTTGGATCGAGTTTTGCTTCACAAAACTCAGGCGTGCTTTGAAAGATACAAACTGGCCCCATTCAAACGTCCCTCTCCGGGTAGAAAAGAAAACAAATGCAAAAAATAAACAATGTGCCAGTCACTAATTTTAGAATCGTTTTTTTGTTTAGTTTGCGATGCAAGGAACGTTACTAAGAACCGATGCTTGCATTATTTTAGAAATTATATTTTAACTAAATTGTGACTCTATCTGATTCGATCGCACACGACTTTAAATATTGGTATACAAAAATGAAAACCCCTCACGTGATTGTAGAAACCTTTCATTCATTCACGTTAAACATTAACAAGGTCTATCTTGGATTTCTTTCAAGAGCCTTCAAAACTCGGCTGTTATATTGTTATATTTCAGTGGGAACTGCAATCTTGCGATTCTAGATTAAACAGCCATATGACCATCACAAGTAGACTAACATTCACATTTAATCAACGCATTTACTCAGCCAACGTAAACATGCGCATTTTACAGCATGGGTTTAAATATCGGCGGTTTGGTTTGTACATCAACACACCTTGCCCATTTTGAGATCCTCTTAGTTCAACGTTGTTCCGCCCTACCCCTAAATCCTCCGCCGCGATCAAAATATTTTTTCAACCTTTCTACTTTATTATTTTTGTTTCCCGTTGTAGAATTTTATTTCCCCGCTGTGGGTTGATAAAAACTCAGGCATATACATATTTCCTCTGTTAATTATTCAACACACCAAGAAATCAACGCGTCCAAGACAAAATGTGGTTCACAAAACTAGGGCAGAGATAGAAATTTCAACTTCGAATAAATCCACTTCGAGATGAGTTCACAAATTACGCTGCGCACTTATACAACACCTCTTTTGTAAGAGGACACTCACACGGACGATGTGAATTTCGCATTGCTGCGAGAGGTTTGGCTCGCCGTTCGCTGTTTTTATATAAATTTTGAATTTTGAGAGTCTTCATGTACTATGAACCTTTGTAGATTGCGAAATTCTCATCGTGGGGCGTCGTGCAATGGTAGATGCATTTTCTTATGGAAACCTAGTTCTAGTGAGAGATATACGGTTGGCTGTAGGACGGGACCAGTTTTGAAATATTTAAAGTGATATTCTTGGCAGAATGTTCACAAGCGCAGACTACTGTGGGAAAGTAGCAAGGGCAATCGCGTTAACTGGGAGACATTTTTTCTGGTACACGATAAAATAAAAATAGAAAGTCAGGTTTTTGAATGGGACTATATATCGGGCAAATGTACAAAGAAAATAATCAACAAACAAAGCAAATCGGTAGAGAATGACTTCAATCTACCCCTCGAAATCGCATGCGACCTTTAAGTTTCAGTGCACGCAGTATTGTGAATAAAGTGGACGATTTGGAAATAATACTGCTATCTCACGATTCGCACGTAGTTGTCATCACGGACACATGACTGCATAGTGATACTACAGATAATAAACCCCTTCCGCCTCCTTATAACATTATTAGAAAATACAAAATCACTACTGGTCGCGGCGTTGCTATTATCGTTAAATATTTTGTTGATATAACACCATTAGATTCTATTGTCATCGGAGAACTACTGTGGTGTAAGTTAAAATTCATGGAAGTGCATGTCTTGTTGATGTTTTATATAAGCCCCCGAACGCTGCCCTGAAGTTTCTGGAATAATTGTACGATTATATGACATTTCGCTTTAACGATCAGGCTAAGATTATTTTGATGGTGGGCTTGCCTGATATTTATTTATTTATATCACACAGCCCTATATAGGACTATAATATGTGTGGGTTAATAAATAAGACATAAAAACGTATATAAAACACATTACCACTCAGCTATTGCAACAACACCACAAAGTACAAATATTTAGCGACCGTTACAGGAGTAAAACAATCCTAGGAATACAGTGAATCATCATTGTACATATCAATTCGAGCGCGAAATGATGATAAGGACTGACATGGAACCACCGCCTTGGGGAGTAGATTCAAGTCAAGTCAAGTGAAAAGTCAAGTCAAAAGTCTTTATTTTCTCTCCGTTTCGAGATGGGAGGCAAAGAAAAAAGCAACTCAGTGTTGCTTGACGCGCCTCTGCCCCCCTCCCTACAGCAACAGCGAAAAAAATATATACACGTACACAAACTCATACAAATTCACAATCTCTACACCAATAAAAAGAAAATAAGTGAGCTAAATTCCCTCCCTACCGCAGCAGAGAAAAAAATATTTACACGTACACAAACTCGTACAAATTCACAATCTCTACACCAATAAAAGAAAATAAGTGAGCTAAATCGTACAATCGATTTATGCTTTAACTATTCCGGAACGCATTTAAGAAAATCATTAACAAACACAGAAAGCACGTCCTTCCGAGTTCCACCTAAAATGTTTATATCCAATTCACTGCAACAATTTAAAAGGCGTGGTAGTGTATATCTCAGCATTTGATCGCCGTAATTGGTCCTGGAGTGCGGTACTGCCCACGCATCTTCAGAAAAGTGTTGTAGAGCGTTTCCCTGAACTGAAGATTTGAGATCGATAAAAGTAAACGGTTGGTACAAAACGACTTTTTATAGGCAAGGGCTAATTTGTAACTATAGCGACTGGTAATTTGCACAATATTAAATTTTTTAAACAATGGTTTCGTATGACTGCCATAGCTAGTATGACATATCATACAAATCACTCTCTTCTGAAGAATATGCATTTGATTTATATTAGTTAAGGTTGTATTTTCCCATACCAAAAAGCAATAGTTATATTGAGCGTAGAAAATAGAGTTGTAAACGAGTATAATGGCCGAACTAGGAATTATATGGCGATATCTGTATATTATATCACAGCCTTCGATAGCTTTTTACATGTGTATTGCACCATATCGTTCCAAGTCATGTACTGATTAAAGATTATCCCCAGGACTTTTACACTCTCAACTATATCAATAGTGCCTTTACCAAACAAAAGTACAGACCTAGGACTACAATGTGTATTCCGAGATCTAAATACCACGGCCTTTGTTTTACTTACGTTTATTTGCAGGGAATTTGATAATGCCCAAGCATTTAATTGATAAAGATAATGGTTCGCATTGCTTATAATTCTATCTATGTTAACGCCGGAAAAACATATACTCGTATCGTCCGCATAAATGATGCAGTTCACATTACCATCAATATTTACTAGGTCATTAATATACAAGTTGAAGAGTGGCCCCAAAATACTGCCCTGTGGTACACTGGCGGTTAGTGGTCTGAAATTTGATCGTTTTTTTATTTATTTCAACACACTGATGGCGGTTTTGAAGGTAACTAGTAATCATTTGTAAAGCGACCCCGCGTAACGTTTCATGATTTATGCGGTCGAAAGCTTTTGTGAAATCAATGAATATGCCGAGTGTTATCAGTTTCGCTTCGATGTTGCCTAAAAGTAGTTCTTTTTGTTTTAAAAGTGCAATCTCAGTCGAACGACCTTTCATAAATTCATATTGACAGGGCTTAATGATTGAAAATTTCTCACAAAAATTATTAAGCCTTTGATGTATGATTTTCTCTAATCCCTTGGAAAATATGGGTAAAACCAAAATAGGTCGATAATTTCCTAAGTAATTCTTATAACCGGTTTTATATATGACAGTCACCTTTGCTATCTGCATTTTTTTTTAAAGGTACCATACTTAAGTGCTAAATCGAATATGTGCGTTAAATAGGGTAAAATCGCCCGCTATACATGTATAATTGGTTTTATTTGAATGTCGTATATATCGAAGCTTTTACTGTTTTTTTCTTTTTTAGTTTTGAGACGCTGAGAATACTTCCTCTTCGTCGGTTGGTGTAAGAAATAAGCTCCCAGAAACACTAAGCATGTATTTGGAGGCACTCATAGAACACACACTTTCAGCGGGCTTAACAAAATGTTCATTAAATGTCTCAGCTAAAGCTTCCCCGTCTAAATCGGTGCCTTCAATTTTGATTTTCGTGATTATCTCCTTGTGCGGCCCATTCTTAAGTATACCGTTCAATTTTTTCTATATAACATCAGATCTGTTTACACCTTGAAATAAATTGTTAAAATAAGAACGCTTTGACTGCCTTAAGGCCCTGATTTCTTTTTTCCTTAAATTTAGCCAACACGCTAACGTCTCTGGTACGTACGAATTGATAATAGATTCCAATCGCTCATAGTCAATGAAAAAAATTTAAACATAATGCAGTCCTTCAGACAACGGTGCCGTTGTAGAGGTTGACTGGGCTTATTTCTAGAGGTCCTCAACTTATGTGGTGCTAAAAAAACTATCTTTGTCTACCAAAAGTTGATTATTCCATAACATGAAGAATTTCAGTATTTTAGTTTTTCGTCGATATTTAAGTAAGGAGAGATTTGCTTTGGAATACAGTTCAGGGTGGGGGAGTCCAGCCTGCGAAACTTGGAAAAACTAAAACCCAGAGCCAGCCGCTGCACCCTCTCCACTTTTAGCACGTCACACTTCGTGTGAGCATCCCAAATTTCCACCGCGTTCTGCAACAGTGGTCGCCCTAACGACTTGTACGCCGTTATTTTGGTGTCACTCGAGCTTTCTTCTAAGGTTCGTCGCAGAAACCACAGTTTTGAGTTAGCCATTTTAATGATGTTGTTGATGTGAGCCCCCCAACCAAGGTCATGCGAGATTGTAACACCAAGGTATTTGTATTTTAAAACACATTGGGCAGAGCATAGGCCAGGAAGTAATGAAGTTACGTCTACGAAAAAATAATTGAATATAGCACTGAGTTTTAACATTAAGCAAGTAGTGGGCACCCCAACTAGGGTAACAAATACAAGATAAACAATTCTAGACTTACTTTTTGTTGGTAATGTGACTGAGAAGGAAGAAGTGCAGATAATCGATGGGCTGTCGGGACTCGGATCATAAAATAGTGTTCTTTACTCTTGGAATTTCTAAAAATGAGCATAGCACACGACATAAACGTACAAGGAGAGATTTACAAAATGCAGATCATGTGCTCATCTTTGGCTATTTAGATGAAAATTTCAACGATTTTAGCCAGTTGAGTGACGTCACTGAACAGTGGAGTAACTTTAGTAAAGTTTCCCTACTGTGGCACATCGTACCAACACGAGGCGTGAGAGCAAAACGAACCTATCCATGGGTAACGGAAAAAATTTTGCAAATGAGCGTACGTTTAAGCGTAGAAAGAAAACTAGAACAAAGGATGCACCAGAAATTGCCAGCTTGGGGCTAAAATAGAAAGAACTTGTCTCTCGTACTGGAGAAAAGCACTGTGGCAATGTGCCCTCTCGTTTCTTTGCTAAAAGCACCACAAAGGTATTCATTCTTTTACTGTTTTTGTTTTTGTTGAGGAAAGAGCTACCCGGACTAGGTCATAATAAATGATGAGGTTATAGGCTGTGCTAACCAAGTTAGAGAAGAATTTAACAAGTATTTTCAATCAGAATTTACAGTATGTGACTCAACAAAAAGCCCTTTTACTAGCCTTCGCGAAGCGCATATGCCGAAGTTGAGTCTGACGGAAAGCAGAATATTTAATTTAATTTTGAATATTAACGTAAAAAAAAGCCTGCGCTACACGATATTCCCAATAAATTTCTCAAAAGGTATGCGGAGTGGGTATTTCGATATCTTATCATGACATTCCAGGCTTCGACAGTTTAAACTACCGGCAGACTGGTTATGCGGTGAAATTGTTCCCATCCACAAAGTTGGAAGACAACGAATGTTGTTCCATATTTCTAACACCTTCATGTTGAAAACTTTTCTAACAGACCATTTTTAGACATATCAAGCAACGAATGAAAGAAAATAACTTACTATGCAGGCATCATCACGGTTTGGGAAGAGATTCACGGACAGTCACGCAATTAATCGAGTGTAGGCATGAGTTTGCATCTGTTGTAAATAAGTGGGGTAAAATTAACATCGTGTTTATGGACATTTCAAGGTCGCTTGATCGAGCGCCACATAACAATTTCATTGGGAAACTTCATCACGGGTATCAGACAGGAAATATAATCTCGTTCATCTGTTCTTTCTTAAAAAAACATGACACAGTATGCTTGTTGTAATGACGGATTTTCGGTCCCATTAGCAGTTCATTCCGAAGTGCCGCAGGGGTCGGTGTTCGGCCCACTTTTATTCCTAGAATATGTGAATGGTAGAGCAAATGATATGCCTCCTGCTGTTTGGGTAAGATAATTTGCAGATGATTGCATGATGTTTTTTCAAAGGCTGTACGATTGAACATAAGATTCATTTGATGCTGCTGTTGAGAAACTCCGCCCGTGGTCTAATAGATGGGATGTGTAGTATTACTCACAAAAAATTTCTTAGATTATTACAAATAGAATTGATAGCACTCAATTAATGAAGGTAAAAGAGTTTCAGTATCTGTGTGTTTTGTTCTTTGATACGTTTTGTTGAAATAATCACGTTACTACGTTTGTGCAAAAGCTTACATAGAGGTTTTATTCCTAAGAAGGCATCTAAGGTATGCTAAAAAAAGTGTCGTTCGTTTAACTGTTTTCAAGTTGTATGTGCGTCCACTGTTAGACTAGTCAAGTGCTATATGCCACCCATATAAGACATATCAAATTCCTCAAATTGAAACCAATAAAAAAATTGGCCCTACAATTTATATTTTCTAAATGCAAGCGTACGGAATCTGTTTCTGCAGTTAGGCGTAAGGCAGAGCTAAACTCGCTGACAACGCGAAGACAAATATCCAGATTAAAATTAATGTTTCCTATTACCAACGGTTCGACAAAGATAGTATAGCAAATCGCACTTGCGCTCTTCTTCGCGTATTGAAAGAACATGCAACGTTAGGGATATTGCAACTTACTGTTACAAAAATGACGCCTTTATGTACCCTTTCTTTAAAAAAAAAACAATAGTAGAGTGGAATGCTCTGCCTAATGAAGTCGTCAGATGCACCGATATAGAGTCATTTTAGTTAAGACTACGGGATTGAAGACCGATTCACTGGAAATTAGTATTAATACATTTACCTTAGATTTTATTACCGTACACAAAGACATGTTAACTCAATATAAGCTTATTTTTTTATTACATTGGTTAAAAAGCATATTTACCAAAATTTTCGATTCACATCTAGTGTTTTATTTCTTCTTGATAACTTTGTTTTCTTCTTAACATTTTTTTAATGCCTGCCTATTTAGTTTACAAAGTTTACAAAGACAGCGATGTCACGAACGTTACTAAGCAATGACAGCTTGGTAAGGACTAAACAATATTTTGAGACAAGAGTGCCTCGTATGATCCTCGAATAAAAAGCAAATAATCCGCCCTCAGTGAAAAGCAAAACCAAAAGGTAACTTCTGAATTCTTTACGTTTCCGGTCAAAATACAAAACAAAAAATTACATTTATATACATATAAAATGTAGTATTAACCGATTAATATATCTATTTGTTCTACATATAAGTTGCCAAGCAGCAGTAATTACATGGACACACCCAAGTACGATGATCACACAGATCGAAACGGGCTCACCACCCACGCCTGGTTTAATGACTGCGAACGTCGTGTTTGTGCACGATCGTGTAATAATTACTGCTTTGATGAACCCTGAAGGTCCCGGGTTGGCAGTCGTACTGCTCCGACTTAATTTCCAATTACCTATGATTATATACCTCAAACGTAAAGCAACAGCTGGTTTCCTAAATGTTCAAGGTATAATTTTCGCTCGCCCTTTCTTTTGCCTTTTTGCGAAAAAAAGAAATATATATATATATATATATATATATATATTAGGCGCAAAATTTAAACAAACGACCGAGTCGTTAGTTGTTTGGAGAGCCGGAGCTCAGACTGCCTAAATATGGCGACATTGTAACCCACTGTAGATGAGAAATTCAGCCAGTGATGTATGACTGCTAGCCTGGAGTCTTTCCGTGTATCACGCAGTAGGGATACACGACAGCGTGCCGGTACGATGCTCATCCAGATCAAAACGGACAGGGGTGAGGATTGCGCACAGTTCGTACAGTGCGCAAAGGTGGTTCTAACCATATTTTGTCGCAAAATATAAGAACGACTTGTTATTGCTTTTGAAATGCATACGTCTTGGTCAAATAACTAATAGCAGATCATGCGCTTTTAAGTACCTCAACGAACCGCATTAAGAGGCAAATTACTAAAACGCCGCGAACGTCCAAATTTTTTATTCGTTTTTTTTGGGTAGGAGCCAGTATATTGCTTCGCTCGCTGGTATTTCAACACGACCGCGCAGTTTCAATGCAACCTTCGGTTGCTGAGAAAGTTTGTGGATCACACACTATTAAAAAAATATACGGTTAAGAAAAAAAATTAAGTTACTCGAAAAGGGCTTTCTTTCTATGGCGAGTGTTAAATTAGGTGTCGTTTATGAAGACCGCTTATTTTTATTAGAAGTAACTCCCCAATGCAAAGAAATAGCTGGACATACGGAGAGATACTAAATCATTACCAAATTAATACACATGTCGAGTTACGTACACAATGTTAGAGCGATTGGCGTGTAAGCAGACATTTTTGGAGGGCCCTTTTGCTGTGGCGTTGCTCGTACAGCGGAAGTGTCATAGCAAGGAACTTCCCCTTGCATCCATTTATATTTCTGTATCGCGATACAATTTATCAACTGTAATTGTATTTTTGTATCGAAATACATTTTCGGGTGTCTGCTTCGTACCGCATTAAATCCGATGAATTGTGTTACAATTTTAAAAGAATTGTTGGCCTCCCCACAGAGGGTCAAGACCAAGTTTCGTCAGGGAGGTCGTCTGTCTCTGACCGCGCATGACCCCGTTACTTTTTGTGCAAAAGTTAACAAACGTTTTCTACACATAAGGTGGTTGACCATTCGAAGCGATTCCAAAAGTTGAAGGCTTTTTCGGCGCGCCCAAACAGAACAACTGATAAGTTTTCCTTGAATTTCATTCCACGGTGATGTTACAATGTCCCATCTGAAAGAGGCGTCCGGATTGGACATAATCATTGTGACTTCCTCGGGGTTATTTTGGAGGACACAAAACTGATTTAAATGTCCTTGGGGTTTTGTCTCACAAAGACAGGAGATGGCAAAATAAAAACGCGCTCGAGCCACGGTGAGAATATTGCTTGCTTCCCTTACTACTTCCAAAAATGTAAGATGTTAATTCTCCTGTAAATTTGATTCGAGCTTATTTCAGGCTCCAACATGCAGTGATAACTTGCTTGCTAGTTTAAAAGGAACATCTCGTATTCTACAACATGTTTCTTTTTTGTTCGTCGTGTGCTCTAAGGGGAGCACCAAAACATCGAAAATAATGTTTTTATAACAATGTATTTCAATGTCTGCATTTCACTCCTGACAAAATGTATTCCTGTATTTGTATTTTCATATACTTTCCTATTTTAGAAATGTATTTCGGACACGTATCGCGATATATTTTTATAAAAGTATTGCAGTATCGATATTGTACCTGTATTTGTATTTTCAAATACTTTTGAGATTATTTCTGCCCAACCTTGAATCCAACATGATAATCAGGACAAGCAGTTAATTTTATGCAAAACGCAAGGCGGACATTACTTTGGATTCAACGAGATGTAGTTGCGTTGTACGCATATACGTACAAGTTATTGAAATAAAGTACCTAAATACCGGCTCGTTACTCTG
Source organism: Ixodes scapularis (assembly GCF_016920785.2). NCBI lineage: Eukaryota > Metazoa > Arthropoda > Arachnida > Ixodida > Ixodidae > Ixodes > Ixodes scapularis. Next base: position 97,678,355 of record NW_024609835.1, on the reverse strand, counting down.
TAAAACGTTAACTAAGTACGTTACTCGTTACTGCAATTTAAAAGGCACGCGTATCATTAACTAAAAAGTAACACGCTGTTTTCTTGTTACCTTGAATATTTCGTTTTTTTTCCCCTAAAGTAGTAGCCGCTTTAAATATTTGCGGTCAATAATTTCTCGCCATTTAACAAGTTTATTAACTGTAACTGTACTGGCGTACCTTTTGCACGTCTTTTAATGGTCTGTCTAGTGTTTTCGCGTTGTCCTAATTGCAGACACAAGCTAGTGTCAGAACTAGGTTGCGTACTCCTGCTGTACACTTTCCCCCCAGAAGTAACTGAATGCCCTTACTCTTTACTTCATCGGTAACGCGCTGCTTGTAACTCACTATACTTGCAAGCCTGGTTGTTCTACGAATGTTTAGACGGCAAGAAGTTAGCTTCAGTGGGCGTCCAGTGTCTCCACTCTAGATAAAAAAAAAAAAAAAAAAATCGGCAGTGCAATAGGACTGCTAGCCTAGCGTATTTAATGCAAAAAGAGGGTCCGGTGGCCGACTGTGTAGCCGTGTAGTGCGCGAAGCGAAATCTCGCACCGTGCACTCAGAAATCAGGGACTTTTAGTGAGTCGTTTCGAGGCGAACCATTTGTATTCGAACAATTTGCCGGCGCGGCTGCTCATGCGCGCGCCAATTACGCGGAAAATCGGGGACGCTTTGCCCTGATCACAATGATTTGCGGAACCCGAGATAGCGTGAACAAGGAAGAAGAGCCTTTCAACGCGGCGGATGGAGCAGGACGAGCTTGAACGAGTGGTGCAACGCACACCTCAAGACGTCCACTGAAGAAGTTGAGGTATCGTTTCGAAGCGAAAGATATGTGTAAGAATGATTAGCCGACACATCAGCGTATGCCCTCCTGGAAACGAATCACTATCTTCTTATGCATTTGGTTTCGTCAGACCGGCGGGGCATTGCAGTGGCCATCCCGGGGTCGAGATTCCAGGAGGAGTATTATTTCAATAAACGCAAACAATCGATCAAATATATATGTTGGAGGGTTATTACCTGTGTGTTAGTATTGCTTTATTTTGCTTTGTTGTACAAGAAACAACTACGGCAGGCATCGTACCAACTTTTCCCTCTCTCTCGCGTGAGTTGAAACGGGGTGGCGCCAGTGTGCCAATTCGCGACTCCAGCAAAACGAACGGCACCTAGCGGGAAAACACTGAACTGGCCGGAACAGGTCCCTTCGCGATTTCTGCTCGTCTCTTCTGGCTTCCTTGCTTACATGTTGTCGGGGGTTTGCGCGACAGAACAGTTCTATTGGTGACTGTGTCGTAACCGTAGTATCGCCTTGTGACCCAGATTGCTCTGCACGCGACCTACGTAGCCGCGTGAGCCAGACATTTTGCGTTTCTCAACGTTCATCAGCACCGTGGAAGGGCAGTGGACAGTCCTTTCCTTGTTTCCTCGAAGAAAGTCAAGCCTCTGGAAGTTCGCTTACCCCAACACATCGCCGCAGGTTCGAAACGTGGAAAATAAAACGCGGGGGGACCAATTTTGACTCCAATGCTTACTTGCTGCTGCCCCAGTGTTGTGCGTTGATCTGGCACATGGCACGGCACGACCTGGATTCGACCGCCATATTTGCCCGATAGTGGCGTCCCCTATAGGTCGCTGGAGTCGCAAATAGCCCCCAAGTACTTCCAGTTCTGAACTAGACGGCGGCTTTCGCAGTATTTGCGAAATCAAATTTACACGCTAACTTCTGTAAATAACCACTTACAGCCAGTCAGACTTAGTTCACTTTTATAATAATAGGGGGACGAGTAACAAATTAGGAAACATACGTGAAACAGAAGTGTGCCGGGGCAACCCAATAGATTTCACCACTGCGTTTGTTGCCAAACAGTAAAAACATTGCCTCCATAATTCTTGGCACGCAAAGCTAACCTCCGGTCATTCCATTCATCGAGAGAGTCTGAGATAGAAAAAAAAAAAAAAGGCTGGATACTGTTTCCCCCGGGTGGTGGCGCTAGGATACAGGCCCTAAAATCATCGTCATGGAGCTTACTTTGCTAGCTACACGGAAAAAAAAAAAGGCGCTTGTTTGCCCGAACTGCAGTTTTTGCTTTTCATCAGAACACGCATTACTTTTTCCCGAAAGCGGTAGGTCGAAATCCGAGTGTTCTGTTCTTGCGAACTGGGAAATATATATAAAAAAACAAATGCACGTCTGAATTTTTTTTAGACGAAGTTTTCGCCTTGTCATTTTGAACAAAAAATTGTGCCGAGTATATAACTAGTCTCAGTAAAGTTTTTGACTCAAAACTACAAGTATCTTCACGGGACCGAACAAGCGAAACGTCATGCCCATCATTCCCTCTGAGATTGCGTTACTGAATAGGATTTAAGAAGGGTTCGAGTTCTTTCGTCTCGTCATTCGCCTGGGACTTCAAATTACATGGTTTCTTTTGTGATATCTTTGCTTAATTGTAGCCATAGTTTTCGTTTCGTTCTTTTTTGGCTTTTCTCAAGTGTTTCTGAGACGCCATCTCGCCATGACTTTGCTATCAGCAGGACTTTCACGGCTTCGGTCCTTGCGCCGCAGTGGAATTTTGTGCCACATTTTCTTATTATTTACTGTTCATCACGACCGGCTTCTTAGAAACCGAATCTTAGCAAATGCTGGGGGAAAGAACGCACTGCCAGAGCCAGCGCACCAGCTGAGCGGCATTTGAGTCGTTTATAGACGAACTCATGTGTACAAACAAACCGGAGCGCCCCTAGTGGACGCCACCACCGCCGCGCATGTGCTATGGAGTGTGGGCAAGAAGCTCGCCGTCACCCATGAACAAACCACCGAAATGCGATGTGGTCGGCGTCGGTGTGAGTTCCAGGGCTCTTTTTTGAGTTGGAGTTGTTGACTCCATGCCTTCCTGGCAATGTTTGACTACTTGAGCGGCCTCAGCGATATCACCGAGGCTCGTTATACGAAACTTCTTGTGAATAATGTGACATACGGCGACTCATTCCGCGTGGACGCCGCAGAATGGACGCTAAAGCCTGATTCCCAAGATGAGATTCCACTCGCAATTTTCAGTCGCGACGTCGCTCGGGCTGCAGAAGCGTGAGCTGTACCTTAGATAGTCGACGTCGATACCGAAAATCGCAAGCATCAACTTTGTCCGATTCAGACCAAGTGAATCAGACATAACAAGTCAGTGATTGCCACTGGTAAAAATGGTCAACATCTCCTTGTATCTACTGTTTACACCGATTCTGCTTACCCCAACCAACCTTCAAACTTAAATGTATTTTGAGGCCTGCATTTACTTCTTATCGCAATTACAGGCCAACGTTTAGTCTACGGGCCGGTGTCGTCCGAAAGAGCAGACGACAAAAAGAAATGTTCCAGACCGGAAGTGAGCTCTACGCGCCACCACCGCGCCGTGACGTAACAGAGTTGAGTTCGTGTATACACACGCTTCCGCGCGCCTATACCCAATGGGAAGGAAAATACGAGCGCTACACCGAGTGATCACATTTAACATTTGACATAATTATACAATTTATAATAATCATTTTTATTGGCTCAGGAAATTGGCGGCACTGCAGAAAGTTAACAGCGTACCCTGGAGGTCAACGATGTCATGTATATATAGGATGGTGATTATGTGACGATATAATATTCACGATGAGGATGACGCGTACTGATCGTCGCGGAACCCGCTGCCCAAGTTTGGAAGGTCGGTGACGGTTGAGATGAGTCAGCCAGCGAGACGTGGTGACATTGCGCGTTGCTCAATGAGGGTTTCAGATAGATAACGCCCTGGCAGTCTTGCCAGTCTTGTGGTGCGGTCGTTCTCTTCGATGAAAGCGTTGGGCTGCAGGAGGTGGCCCGTTCTAAATAGACGGCTGCCACCCCCAAGCAATCCATATCAAGAGCTTAAAACGTAGCGCCGCGGTCACCTGGTATAGCTGCCTGCCATCGTCGTCATCGCCGTCAATGATGCTAGTATCAGCATCATAAAAGCTCTGTATCCGCCCCGTCGATCCGGATGAGCACCGTACCGGCGTGCGATCGTGTAACACTATTGCGTGATGCACGTTAAAGACCCCAGGCTTGCAGTTGTACTGCACTGCCTAAATGTTTCATCTACAGTGGGTGAGAATGTCGCCATATTCAGGAACACTAACCTCCCGCTGTATAAACAATTATCGACTAATCACTTGTAATTACTTTGCGCCCGTCTCGTGGACCACTGAAGAAGCTATGCTATACGCTACTTCTGCTGGGCAAACGACAGTCTGGAGGGGCCGGGGGATTCTTTTGCGCGCCTAGAATAGCGAAGGCCAAGCCAAAAATTAGACGCTTTGCTTTAAGATCACTGAAAATGAGCGTCCAACACCGCCAAACCTGTACTTCGAGGAGCGCAGGCCCATACTCGACTCGACGATGTGTTGTTTTGCGCGCGCCGTCATGTTGTATTCTAAGTGGGCCTAATTTAGCAATAGACAAGTTCAACGAAATGCGTGGTGATTGAACCGTTCCGTTGTCAGCGGCGACATCCCGACTCCCTTACTTTCGAAGTTTATATACTGGCGAGGACGTCGGCGAATCACTTGAACGAACCTTCACTTCAAAACAAAACCACAGCTGCCTCTTTGGATTGCCTTGAGATGTGACTTCCACCGCTCGCCCAAGCTCGTCGTTTTCTATCCGCTCTGCTGAAAGGCTTTGCATATTCCTCGTTTACAGTATAGTCCGGTGCCGGAAATAAATATTATGATGAATCCTTCCCAAGCTCCTTTAGTGACAAATCGGTCGCTTCGAAACGACCCATCAAGGCTCCATTTTCTTAGACTTGAACAATTCGCGCGCGGATACGCAGTGATGTCGGCGAATCATTATGGAACGTACCGTTCACGTCAAAACAACTCAGTAAAACTCAATAATACGGCCTCCACTCCCAGTTCTAGTTTGCATGTGTGTGGGTGTGACACCGGCTTAAATTCGTAGAATCACTTTAGGTGGGCAACTGTAGTGCACTTACCAAATTTCCTGTCTAGCCTATTCAAATGGTACAATTTTGCTTGTGATTTCGCGGCTGCCATGTTGAACACTTCAGCTTCCATCACGCTTTTCCTTTGCGGTATGAGAGATGTCGCAACTGCAAAATTGCAAGTAAACTTGCACTATGTAAACTTGGCAATATTGCCGCGCGCCAAGTAGGCACCGCGGCCGTAGCACAACGGTTATCGCGCTTACCTCTCACACGAAGGGCCAGGGTTCGATTCCTGGCCGCGGCTACGCATTTTTGTTTACACTGTAATGTGATGTTCTAGTGAATTCGAGAACCGTCTAGCTGATTCGAGGTTAGAATGTTCTCCGCGTCGAACCTTCTACATCGAACGCTCCAGAAGCCAACGCGTGTACAAAAGCGGCTCCGCCTGGCAAGCAGGATTCAGTCTCGCCCCAGCGTTCGACTCTGCTGCCACGCCGACTTCGACGCCCGCGACGTTCTATTATTATCTTTTGTACTCTTTTATTTTTGGCACAAGTTCGCCACATTAAACGTTTATTTCTTCCTGTTGATTTGTTATTTTTGGTCACTACCCGTAACAATATACAACTGGCCATATTTAAAGACAAGCATACTTGTGTCTGCTGTCCAAACATTCACACAACAGACTTGAAGTTTTACTGAAACGCACAAGAAGCAAATGCCCGACGGCAGGATTTGCTCTTCCAACTGTCATTCTCGCAAGTTTAGTCCCAGTAAATGTGAAACACAATGAAGTTTCCAACACCTTTTATTTTCCAAAGCAATGCTCCCATTGTACTTCTGATTAATTTCACTCAAAGTGTCTCGTTCTGTGAATTACCTAATTCTCACGGACTTAATATTCCGCGATTTTCACGAACTGTAAGTTTCAGCAGTATTTCACGGGTACGACCTTTAGCGATTTAGAATGACATGCTACATGCTTGGTACCATGGGGGGATAGATTCGGGGAATCAATTTCTCCTGGCATTTTTTTTTTAATCACGAAAAAATGACATTTTTTTCCAGTATTGAATCAAATCAGCAACGACTGCTTAGAAGGCTATTACAATTCGTCAGCATCAGATACTGAGAGGTGTGTTAAGGGTGTTCCGAATCAAATAAACACTGTTCTGTTGTCACCTTCCAAAATACCAAGATAACGTATTTTCTTTTTCTTTGGTCGGGAGGACCAAAGGTGCACAGGCGTTGCACCGGGCAGTTTACGAATGATGCCACACGACATTAAAAACCACTTTTTGCGCACGATGCTAAGCACAACAATAAGGAAACCTCCTGCAGCTCCCAAGAATTAACGACCACGTTAATATTTAGAGTTTTAGCTCATCCTACTTTGGATTGATTATTTTTTCTCTGAAACGTCAAACACCATACAAATTGACGACAAAGCAGCAGAAAACATCGGAACTAAATTATGTGGGAAATTGATGTCCGTGCAATTTGCACACTAACATTGTAAGATTCCTTTTTTTTTTTTTTTTTTTGTTTTTTTGTGATGCGTCGTACGATTTGCCAGTCGGTTTCTCAAAATTGTTTCGGGCGCTTTTTGTGCAGCGTTGCAGCGCACGAAACCAACAGCGCGTTTTTTTTAAACAGCTCGTTTTCTTTCTCGATTTCTCGTGCAAACAAGTCATTTCGCATTACTACGTTCCAGCTCCTGCGTCATTTACCGAACAACACGCAACTCGAGCCGTAAAGAATGACTCCACCACCCAGCACATGGTGCTTCTGAAACGTTCCCGAAAACAAACCATATTTCATATTCGTTTTGGACGGGTTAAATATACATCGCTTTTGGACGTGCACCTTAAATCCTGCTTCGCAGCGGCGGTGCAAGCTACAGTGTAGTGATGTCGTGACTGCACAAACGAACCGCAAAACATTTCTAACAGCCCGACGAGCAACTTGTGAGGTGGACCACTTAGGCTAATATTTTTTAATACATACAAATTTGTTTTTAGTGAGTACAGTCTGTTAGCTGAACGCCGTCTTCGCTATGTGTTTCTTGCGGTTGGCGGACGTTAGCTGAGCGATTAAAAGCGCGCCGCCAACCCTGACCACGGTGACGCTCAGGAGAGTGACTACGGAACTCTTCCCAGCCTCAGTGTGGGCAGGGATTGTGGAACTCTTTTGCCGTGCAATTTCTTAAATCGTGCTAAAAACGGTGAAGTTTGATTATACAATATCTCAAAAACTGATGCAGTTGTGCTAATCATTCCAATTGTTCCGGCCTCTAATAGCAATTGCTGTCAATTCTGAAATTGCAAAATGACCCGTAAACTAATAATTAAAAAGGTAATTAACATATTTGAGCTAGTTAGCTAACTTACAGTGACGATTCTTTCCTCAGTTTATGTCCGCCTAACTCGAGAAACACCTAGTGAAGACGGCATTGAGCTGGCAGTTTGCAGTCTTTTTTTAAATTGTGTTTCCAGTAAAAAAAAAATATCACCCTGTATATAGTCACCACAGTCACTGACGGGAAGAGATTGGCAGGCAGTGTGTTTCGAACGCCAACCTCATTCTGTCAGCGTGTGTTCAAGGTGCATGAAACGCCGAAGCACTGTCGAAAGTATGAAGCTCGCATTGAAAATGTCCCGCTTCCAGTGCGAGCTTCAAAACTTGAGTTCCTTTTGCGCTCTCATCTTGTCAGTGACTATAACTTATTTTTTTTTTTGTTTTCTTGCTAACAATTATGTTGTGTGTTATTATGTTGCGTTGTATGTTATTTTACAGCCGGAAATAAGTCAGCTCGAATGGGCGCCTGACGTGCTGAACTGTAAATAAGACATTTAGCCAGCGCAATATATCTGCTAGCTTGTTAACCTGCATTACGCAGGTTAATTCATGAGCCGCTTTGGACTGTCGTCAGTCGGATGGTTTCGATTCCACACTCACGTCATCCAGCTTTGCAAAGGCGAGACTGAAAGAGGTAGTGCCCTTTAATCTTCGCAATTTCACAATTTCACCTCGTCAAAGAAGTTTCTCAAGCGGTGGCGGTCTGTGCGAGCATACGGTTCATACTGGTCCCAGGCTGGGACCAGTACGAACCAACAAGGTCATGAACGTTCCAACCCGATAACGTTTCACGACCCCTTTAAAGGGGCCGTGAAATGATTTTAGTGCTCAAAGAATCTGTTGCGAGTCACTTTCGCTTTACCTTCGTTTAATAAATAAATAAAAAAACACGCCTTCAGTTTTTAAACTTTTGTGAGTGTCCGGATAAAACGCGAAGAGGAAAGGGGACTATTTTTCGTCCTGCAGCCGCTTGTACCGGCCAAGAAAACTACGCGCGTGACGTGAACTGATTGAAAAAAAAATTGGGTTTTGTGTATGTTTATACAGCCTAGAACTTGGTCAGCCTCCAAGGGCGACGAGTCTCCCAGCTGTAGATGAGCAATTTAGCCAGTGCGGTACAACCGCTAGCCTGGGGTCTTTAACATGCACCACGCAGTAGTGATACACGACCGCACGCCGGTACGATGCTCATCCAGAACGAAACGGGTAGGGGCGGGGATTGAACTAAGGATCCCTGGGTTCTGCAGCGCGAGCTTTCGCTCCACGTGCTCCGAGCTGGTGTGCACTAGCCGACTCGGCCACCGATCCCCCTGAACTGGTTGAAAGTGTAACGAGTTAGCAAGCTCACTAAATGTCTGCTCGATTTGAGGATATTTTTTTTTTTAATGTTGTCTTGAAAACGTGAACAGACGCGTCAAAAGCCTGATAGGCTTGACCTTTATTACGCAAAATTTTAGTGGCGCCATCTACAGAAGCGAAGAAAAGCGCTCCCTCCCCACTTCCCATAGCCGGCGACACGAAACTGGATGTCTCCGGGTGCCCCCCTTGGGCCTTGTAGTAGAGCGGCACATCAAACTTAAATCTGTTTCACTTTTTTTATACAAAAACTAAGACACCTAGTCAGATATCGTTTAGTGTTCTTTATTGTACCGTTCTTTATTGTAGCGCTTCTGGTCAAGAGATCCAACGAGTCAAAAGGTCCAATAATGGATCTTTTGACTCGTTAGACGCCAGACACGAGTCAAAAGATCCAATGTGGGCCAAGAGGTCCAACGAGTCAAGAGATCCATCGAGTCAAAAGATCCACGGCGAGTCAAGAGGCACAACGAGTCAAAAAGTCCAACGAGTCAGAAGGTCCAGTGATGAACCTTTTGACGCGTTGTGAATCGGCAGACGCGAGTCAGAAGATCCAATGCGGGTCAAGAGGGTTAATTACTCGAGAACTGCCGCGTCATTATGCAAGGGGGTCGCGAAAAGCTCCTCACCAGTCCTTCCCTAGTGCAAGGGGAGACGTTGGATATTAAAGATCAGAAAACAATTTTTTACTAAGTGCTTTAGTTTTTGTTGAAAAAAAAAAAAAAAAATGTGAGGCAGATTTAAGTTTGACGCGCCGCTCAACTCCGCACTGTTTTCCGGTTTGCGGCCGTAAAACGGGCCTGAAGGGGTACCGGTTTTGTGTCGCTGGCTTTGGGAAGTGGGGAGGGAGCGCTTTTCTTTGCTTCGGGTAGATGCGCCACTAAAACATTGCGTGCCAAAAGTCAAGAAGATGAGTCTTTTGACGCGTCTGTTCACGTTTCCACGACAACATTTAAAAAAATGTTGCCTCAAATTGAGCAGGTAATTATTGAACTTGCCACCTCTTTCACCCAGTTCACGTCACGCACGTATTTTCTTGGCCGGCAGAAGCGGCTGCAGGAGGAAAGGGAAATAGTCTTTTTTCTTCTTCGCGATTTCTCGGCGGCTAGGGGAGGGACGGAGGGGATTCTCCTCATTTTGTTCCGGTGTCGCTGAACAGTGACTTTTTTTCCGTAAAGCAATATTGTCCGCGAAGACGAAGCAGAACGAGGATGGAACCGCGGCGAGAGGACCTACTTTCAAAACTCGTCACCTTTGTCTTTGGGTGACTTCGATTTTCCTGGAGTCACGAATAATTAGCGGGCTAGCAAGCAGACAATAGACAAATTGCCCATATCTAAACGAAAAATGCAGGCGAAAAAACGATCTGAGTAGCGATGTGTGTAAACAAAGTTATCCAGGATCTAAAAATTGGTGAGCTTATGTCCGGAGAGATAGCATACGGCGAGCTTTTTACAGCGAAGCTTTTTATGGCTAGGGTTCTGTAGATTTTTCGTGTGCGTGACCAAAAAGTTTACGCTCACACACTCTTAGAAAAAAGGGTAAGGATAGTCCTCCCTTAGGGGAGTAACGGTCTTGCAACCTATGTTCCTTTAGAAAGGGAGAAACTTTCGTCCCTGAAGCAGGGGAGCAAAGTTCCTCCGTCGCTTGCATCTCAAGATGGCGGCCCCGAATCGAGCAAATCGAGCCCAATAAGGCTTGACGAGGACGCTACTTCTCTTTTACGGGACGAGGGCAGCAGCAAATAAAAGTGTAACACGAGCTTTCCGCAAACTGTGTTTATTTCCGAAGCCACTTGCGTTTCGAAAGCAGTTACTCAGTCTTCTCGTCGACAGCACTGCGATGTTAAACGGAGACAACCGATACCCAGTTACTTCGCGCACTTTGCGTCTTACCTTTGGTGTTCCTCGAGTCACAATTCCTTTGTCAATCGCACATCACGGAGAAGGGCACACTCAATTCGCGAAACCAGGCGCCGCTCTCAAAAGAACAAACTCGAAGCCGCTGTTTATCGCGTAGCGTGAAGGAAGGTTAAATCACTAGCTACCAGTAGGGGGGTCAAGCAGAGAGTGATTGCAAGTAGCTAGGCTAGGTGGCGCTAGGTACCGCCCAATTCATGTTCTACAAAAAATCATTTGCTTTTCTCAGGTCACTACTGCGCTCGGGGATCCTCTACTGTACACACATTACGCTTATTAGAAGCATGAGGTGAACATACATTGAGCACACACACGGCACACACAAATATCAATACAACGGAACACCACACTAGCCCGAACACTACACCCCTGCTCTGCGTTTCCGTCTTTTATACTGGTCGTTTTGAACGTACGGAACTTTTCGGTGACTCCCTAAGCAATAAAAAATATTCCCAGCATGTTGATTTTTTTCCAGCAATGTAATACCTCTGAGAGTAATTTGAATGGTTCAGGGGACGAATCTCTTATTAAAAAGTAAACGGTCGATCATGCCGTAGTGTTTTGAAAGCCAATAAATCAAGCCGCTCCAATGCGGTTCGAAGCCATGAGTTTGTTTCCCCACACGGCACGTCGTAGCCTGTATTTCTATTGTTTTTTTTTTCTATTTGTGCTGTTCGCGCAAAGCTGCAAATGCCGTCTTAAATTAATCTCCGCAGAGCGGATATTCACTCAGCTGGAAGTGGTGCTTCACGGGCTGAGAAATCGCTTTAAGATCAACTTGAATGCAGTCAAAGCCGCGACTTCCGGCAGGTGTTAAGTGTACGGAGCTACGCCGTGGCGAGCCCGAAAACTTCTAGCGCTCATCCCAGCGCGCCACTTGGAAGCCAGTTTCTCCAGGAACCGTAGTATATTTAAACAGCAAAATAAAGGGTAGCTTTTTTTTTTCGATTTTACCTACTATTGCTTTTTAATGCCGAACCTCCATACTGTAAATATACGCACTTTCCGTCACGATTTCGTACTGTTCAGTCCTTACCCCAGAGCGCAATAGCTCTCGGGGACGAGACAATTCCGACAGTCGCATTGGCCACTGTACGATAGCGATAGGAGCTTCTACTGTTCAGACCAGCGTTCCAACATGACTATCCGCACGTTGATCGATTGCACGTAATCCCTCAAGTGGTATTAAACTTTCTAATGTAAAGCGGAATGTCAACCTGCGACACCCCGCCCCCTCCGATTACGGCCCCACCAGCGGCATCAATGCCCAACAGTTTGCGATCTCATCTTCTTGTTGCACCACTGACACGCGAACACACGGTCACATCGGCGATAATTCCAGTGTTCTGTTCACAACCCACAACACTGCCATCACGATGTTGGAGCTATGTTGCTGACACGCACAAATACAGAACCACGTTGAACGCCGGTTGCACTCGGCATCGAAAACAGAACCGAACTCAGCACGGAAGGCACCCAGGCAGCCGGCAGCAAAACCTGCCTGTCTTGGACGCAGTTCCTGCGGTTTCCATAACGTCGAAAACGTCGACACAGTTCCGCGTGGTTTCGCTACTGTAGTTCAGTGCCGCGTGTATGGTGTACTAGAACTGGGCAGTGTGTCGTCCGCGCCGTGAAGCAACGGAGGGAGGAGGTTGGCGCAGCAAGACGGCGCGCAAGGACGCCAGGGGGCGCTGCGGGTAACAGGCATGCTCCTTCCCGCTCGGGTTGCCGTGTGGTCGTACTGCTTGTGATCGCGTGGTTCGCGTCGTCGCCTCGTTTTGCTGCAGTTTTTTTTTTTTTTTAATAGTTGAGTGAAATGGATTGTGATCGGCGCCGTTCAGTGGGATGTAGACAACGCGTGCAATTACGGAGAAACGGCGGGACAAGAGAGACGGGACGTGTTTTGTGCCGGGGCAGTGATTTCCATACACCCCTCTACGGGGGTGTAGTCCCCGCTTGTTTTTCCGAAAGCACCCCTTTAATTCGCAACTCCTCTTATATTCTCAATGCCCCCCTCCCCCCCCTCCCCCCCCCCCCTCCCTAACCTCAATTCCTGGGGCCCGTGCCGGGTTGCAACAGTGGCTACCGGTCCTGCAAAGAAGCCCGTTCCCTTTTTCGTGCCCCTCTCGAGTTCGATCGGCGTCAGTCGTCGTCCCGCGACATTAAAAGGAGTGATAGGGAGACTCTGCTTCATGTAACGCAGGCAGTCATGACAGTCGACCTCTACATTTTTTTTCGGACTTTTTGCACTCTAAACTATCTGCTAAATCGGTTTTACAGACACTGGTTCGGACACGCCGAAGGGTCCTGTGCACGCTGACTGCATTAGAAAGGCTTGGAGAAGTGACTGTGAAAATGTGACGTTAAAGGTTATGGCCTCACATCAGCAATTTTTTTTTCCCGACAGCTTTAAAAAGATGAGGGTTGGCCCAGCACTCCGTCTCTTCAACGAGGAGGTGTTAAGAGGCCTCTTTTTTTTTACCGCAAGAATATTGAAGGGTCTTATGGCCCAGCGGAAGATACTGAGTCACTTATCCTGAAGATGTCGAAGCTCATCAAGATCATGACCTCACGTTGGAGAATGTAGAGGTACAAAACGCCACAGGCGCCGACTACGGGGGAGCTCGGTAGCCCCCCTCTCCCGAGCTCTTGGGAAAAGCACGTACCATCGCCTCCGGAATCCTTGGGTGCACCTCATTAATCTCATCAGTGCGCTGGTGCCCAGTGCATAATTAAAAATTTAGCTGTGCGCCCTGGTGCCCACACATGTCAATATAGCTGGTGCTCAGTGGATAAATAAGAATTTATCCACCGTGCATGGTTACTACCAGAGCTGGTGAGTGGATACATTTTTCTAACTATTCGCACAGTCCTGTTTGAAGACCCTACGTAGTAACAGCAAACACGATAAAGGCTAGTACTAGAAATTCCTTCGAAAGCCCGAGGAAGTAGTTGCGAGAGTCGACAGTGGCACCTCCATGCAGCCTACGGAAGTGGACGATATAATCCGTTTTGTAAGCCCCATTTTGTTTTCCCGAACGTTGAAACAATTAATTACGGTCAGTGCTCTTGAACCACGCAATTCATTGATCACAACTACAGTGACAGCGAAATTATAGGGTCACAAAAGCACACATTTGTTTAGGTATCATGCCATCAGCATGCTTATCCTACGTTATCCAGGGGATTACACACGTTTGGGACGTCTCTTTCAAGAGACTTCCCGAACGTTTCCCTGGGGGATGGATTTCCCGCCTATTCAGAACGCAGCATTGTTAGCGCGAACAAGCGATCGGCAGTTTTTCTATGAGAAACCAAAGTATCTCAGCAAAGTTCTAACTGCTGAGGAAAAAGCTCATTCAGGTCTATAATGCAAGTGATAAAAGTTCGTCCTCACTAATACTCTTTCGAAGTAAATCCGAGAAAACGCCAATGTCTTGTTCCCGCTAGCAGTGTCGGGATCTGTACTGTGGCGTCCTGCCCGAAGATGCACGTCTCGGGCAAAGCATGTGGCAACGAATTAGTGCGATAAATAATATGTGAAACAGCAGAAATAAAGAATACCGTAAAGAGTTAGCCAAACAATAGGAAACAACCGAACTCGTGAGTAACGCCAAGCCAGCCAAGCGCTACCGCTGCCTGCGCTCCGCACTCCGGCAGCACGCCTACTATACGTTCCGCCCTCTCGCGGCCACCGATCCGGTCATCGCTGAAAGAGCCCGCCTTCCGCCGGCGCTCGCTACACTGCCCAGTCTTCTAGTACACCATACCGCGTGAGTCCCGCAATCCGGAGACGGCCATCCCCCAGTGTACGTGGCGCTATTGGCACTGCTCCGGAACTTCGCTGTTTCTAGCGGCTTCTTTTGCTCGTTTCATAAAATTGGTGATAAAAACGTCAATGCAACCGAAATGTTCTGCACATTTAGACTAGAAGACGGAATTACAGGCGGCCCTCGCTGCCGCTGAAGCTCAATCAACTCAACAGCTATTTATTAAACAACGTGCGCGACCTGCTCGAAAAACAAAACCGGAAGAAGATGAGTCAGGAGAGCGAAAGCTTTCTCCCGTCTGCCTGGAGAAGGAGAAAAATGTTTCGTTCCTCCCCTTTTCTCGTGTCCGCTTGGGGGCGCGTCAGTAGAAGGGAGGAAGACGCGCCGTTGCTACTTTTTTCCTCCATTTTTTCATAGAGTGCACCGCCCGCACCCGCACGCCTTCCCCGTATGAAAGATTCGAAGTAAATAAGCAAAATAAAGCGTTGACGCATGCGCGTGCAAGAGACTCTTTGTTTTGGGTTTTTGCTTTAGAACAGTTACTGCTGCAGGCGATGGCACGTACGGCGCCTACAACACCATTCCGTGCATTCTCCTTGATGCTTGGGGAATTTAGCAATATGTCTAGTAAGTAGATTAGTTGTCAATAGGCACAATTTTCAAGATCAGTAGACTCTCAGGTAGATAATAACGGTTTATTAAAGATGCGCCGCTGTGCGACCTTCGGGGCGGCTGAGCAAACCTCACCGGAGAAAAGCTCACCGGAGATAAGCTCACCGGAGGAAAGCTCATCGGAGAAAAGCTCACCGCCAAACTGTCCGATGCTGAGAAAAGCTCACCTACTAATCTAAGAATCGAGCGTCGACTCAAGTGAAATACGCTCACTCAACTGAAGTATGCTGTGATGATTTATGCGCATGCGGTCATTCTGCACTTCACTTGCAGAATATATTTTTTTAAATATTATAACATCGTGTAACACGTTAGGCGTTGCCCGACGAAAATAAAACAAATAATTTGATAGAAGGCTAATTTTTAAAAAAATAACAGAACAAATGTCGATAGAACGCTAATTGAAAAAAGAAGGTCGGATTTCCTTCTATCCTGGCTTCGTCAAAGTTAAATATGGTGACACTCAAAGACGCTGTTGCATAACACCCAATCACGAAAAATATATTTGAGGTTTGTGTTTATTCAGTGTCATGTTGGTTTGCCTTTGAGGAGCGCCGACACTGGTTTATGCTGTAGACGAGAAAGTTTGACAGTGCAGTAGCACTACAAGCCTGTGGTCTTTAACGTGCATCACGCTGTAGCCATTCATGACTGCACTCACGGCACTACAAATATGTAGTATGTTTATGATAATGTCTGATTCATCATGGGGATATGTTTTCTTGCACCGCCA